>NC_138769.1:508784477-509384477 GCF_965119305.1 Pelophylax lessonae
TGCACTAAACTACTTTGGTGGACCATGGCAAGGCCTGTTCTGAGCAGGACCTGTCCTGTTAAACTGCTGTATGGTCTTGGCCACTGCTCCTCATTCATACTTGAGACCTTGTAACACTAATGAGTCACATGACACCGGGAAGGGGAAATGGCTAATTGGGCCCAATTTGGACATTTTTACTTAGGGGTGCACTCACTTTTGTTGCCAGCGGTTTGGACATTAATGGCTGTGTGTTGAGTTATTTGAGGGGAGAGGAAATTTACACTGTTATACAAGCTGTACACTCACTACTTTACATTGTAGCAAAGTATAATTTCTTCAGTGTTGTCACATAAAAAGATGTAATAAAATATTTACAAAAATGTGAGGGTGTACTTACTTTTGTGAGATATTGTATATACAATCCATCAATAAATGATTCAATGTCCGTGAAAAAAAGGGGTACAGTCCCATACACCAGAAACTCTTCAGTAATTGCCTCTGATCACCACAGTGCCCTTCGCCCCCCCTGTGGATGTCTTCTCACCTGCTTGAATGGGGAAAAGGAGGAGGATGTTACATTGGTATGGGGCGCATCCCATAGTCTAAAAGACAATTTTCAAAGGGCATTTTCATATCCTTTACCACAAATTGTGGGCATACTCTCAAAAGTTATTTTTATATCCACATGAAGGTGTTCCCGTTTCATACCCTTCTTGAGATTGTTAGACTAAATTTTTGTTATTTATTTACACTATTGATTTTTCTCTATTATTTCCCAGTATGTTCTGGGATACAGGAACCTCCACTGCTTTTCCCCAGCTAACAATTTGTAAAGGTTTTACTAACTGCTGTATGCAATTTTACAGGGTGGTTACAGCGTGCAACCATTGAAATGAATGGAGGCAGCTGATAAGCATTGATACCTTATAAAAGCAGCATGCTGTTTAATTTTTAACAAAACACATTGCTACAGTTTCTAAGCGTACTGCACTGTGTGGTGCACACTGTAATATTCATGGCAGACATTGAGGGTGATTATGAGGCTTTTTAAAAAAGCTGATTAAATGCTACTTAAACTCTTACCGACCGCCCACCCGCATTGTACTGTGGATGGGTAGCCCGTACAGGAAAAGCAGCGTACTCACCAGTGGAAGGTAATCAGTTGCCCCCCAGCATCAGTTAGTGTCAGATGCTCTTCACATTATTGCATTCCCATTATATTTCAACTATACTGTATGTACCATAGTTTGTAAACACTATAACTTTCATTCAAACCAATCAAGATACACTTATTGGGTTATTTTTATAACATATAGCAGAATACATTTTGGCCAAAATGTATGAAGAAGCTTAATTTTTGTAAAAAAAATATTGGATATGTTTTACAGCAAAAAGTAATACATTTGTGGGGGGGGGGGGGTCAAATATTGGAGTCCTTTTCATTTATATCGCAAAAAATAAAAAACCCAGTGGTGATCAAAAGAAAGCTCTATTTGTATGGAAAAAATGATACAACTTTTTTTGGGGTACAGCGTTGCATGACTGCGCAATTACCAGTTAAAGTAGCACAACGCTAAATAGCAAAAAATGGCCTGGTAGTGGAGGAGGTAAAACCTTCAGGAGCTGAAGTGGTTAAGCACAGGGTATTGATGCATGTATTTAACATTCTCACCAGAGAAGAACAGTATTCCCACACACTCAGTGCCCAGTGTCAGTGGCCATCATCCCTGGTTAGTATGTATACAAAGAGAATTCCCCTTTTGGAATGGGACTGTGAATGCCACTAGACACTGTATATTGTACAAACAAAATAGCTTTATTATTGAAGTTACAAATATTGAACAAACAGAAAAGAAGAAAATACAAAAATCACAAACACATACAGGGCATTAAAATATGCATGCATTTGACAGACCATGTACCAGACCGCATTGAGGACGCTCAGATGCATATGGTGATTATAGAACCGGAAACGACCCTACGCGTTTCGGGCATAGAATAAGCCCTTCCTCAGGGGTCACCCAAAGTTCCAGATAAAGCACTTATTATGCCCTTTGCGTCCAAACAATGGATTGGACAGGTCTGTCGAATTAAAAACGGTATCGCTACAGTATGGAGGGATGCCCAAGTTCCCACGGGTCCGTTCAGGGCTAAGAAATCGTGAGAGCGTAAGAAAAGTTGTAGTAGCTGCCCAGAGGGACCGACAGGGCACCACGATGATCGGAAAGTATATGGTTCAATGGGGACCACTCCCATAGAAGGGGATATGCTCATCTACTGAACCTGTAATATATGAGGTGAATGAGACCACAGAGGGTCATATATAGTAAAGGGTAATGCTAATCCCGTATTGGCAGGGTCACAGCGTATGGTTATCTTTCCCTATGTGTCCCAGGGCTTGGCATCCTCTGTTAAGGGCTGAGGAAGGGCTTATTCTATGCCCAAAACGCGTAGGGTCGTTTCCGGTTCTATGATCACCATATGCATCTGAGCGTCCTCAATGCGGTCTGGTACATGGTCTGTCAAATGCATCCATATTTTAATGCCCTGTATGTGTTTGTGATTTTTGTATTTTCTTGTTTTCTGTTTGTTCAATATTTGTAACTTCAATAATAAAGCTATTTTGTTTGTACAATATACAGTGTCTAGTGGCATTCACAGTCCCATTCCAAAAGGGGAATTCTCTTTGTATACAAACATTCTCACCAGAGGTGAGGGCAAGTCTTCTGGTGGGAACATCTGTTCCAATAGCAGCTGTCTAAAAGGGAAATTTCTCTTATTTTGTGAATTTATTATTAACTTCCTCTTCTGTCTCCAGGGCAGGAAGTTAAGGGAAAGCCTCCCATCAGTACTTAGACACCCCCACAAGGGTTTTATCTTTTTTTTTTACTTTTGCCGAAGCTAATAAAAAAGCTTTGGCTTGACATAGACTTTAACTAAAGCCAATTTTCTGTTTCCAATACAGATTTTAATTGGTAAGTGGTCATTTGGACATACATAACAGCAGGTTACTAATTCATTAACAGACAATTGCTGACTTTCAGTTATAGTTATCTCAGGTTAAACATATCCCATAAACTCATTTTCAATTACAAGCCACATATTTTAGAAGTCAGTTTATACATATGGGCCTCATGCACACTGGTTGTTTTTACAGCTGCTCTTGTTTTTGTCGTCAGATTTTTTTTTCTGTAGCTAATAAACTCCCCAGAACTAGTGGGTTTCAGGAGGAGTTTTTCAGCTGTAAAACCGCTCTAACTCTGATAAAAGCTGAAAAACACTAAAAAAATTTGGCTATTCAGCGTTTATCAGCGTTTTTGAGCCTCAAGCTTTTATGGGAGTATAGTTTTGCTAAAATAAAACAAAAAACTGCTACAGCTAAAAAATGCTGAGAAACTCACTCTACAGCTACAGCTTTCTACAGCTAATGCTACCCCCAACAGAATAATGCTCTGCTTATTTGTTATAAATGGAGCCCCTGTCACTCATTATTATATTTAATATGAATTATTGTAACAGAAACATTTCCTTCACTGCTTGATAAATTACCCAAAAACTATGATGTTTTAAAGCCTGCATATCATAACTGCTAAACACGTGTGACATTCATTTTTATGACTCCCTGCACTAATGTATAGCTGGAAACATGTTATTTAACCCATGAATTGCCTCTGACATAATAAATGTGGTCTTAAAGTTAAACTAAAGGAATTATATTTTTTGCTTACCTACATTAGGCTAGCTTGGCTTGATGTATGTATAAATAATTGATATCTGGAGGGCTATTAGGGAAGCTGTAAATCATGTAGAAGTCCTACATGCAATGAGAGCTGTGATCTTCAGGGCTTACTCAGCACCTTCACCATTCATAGAATGCCTTGACATTCTTTCAAGGGTTTGAGGCATTCTCTGATTGGATGAGGTGGAGATTGCGACATCACCACCCCTCCCCTCAAACCTCATCCAGATAACAACTGGTATTCATTGAAAACAATGCAAGGCATTCTATACCGCACAAAATGATAAATGCAACACTTTTGTTTTGCCCCCATTTTTCATGAGCTGAACTCAAAGATGTAAGACTTTTTCTATGTAAACAAAAGGCCTATTTCTCTCAAATATTGTTCACAAATCTGTCTAAATCTGTGTTAGTGAGCACTTCTCCTTTGCCAAGATAATCCATCCACCTCACAGGTGTGGCATATCAAGATGCTGATTAGACAGCATGATTATTGCACAGGTGTACCTTAGGCTGGCCACAATAAAAGGCCACTCTAAAATGTGCAGTTTTATCACACAACACAATGCCACAGATGTCGCAAGTTTTGAGGAAGCGTGCAATTGGCATGCTGACTGCAGGCATGTCCACCAGAGCTGTTGCCCATGAATTGAATGTTCATTTCTCTACCATAAGCCATCTCCAAAGGCATTTCAGAGAGCTTGGCAGTACATCCAACTGGCCTCACAACCACAGACCACGTGTATCCACACCAGCCCAGGACCTCCACATCCAGCATCTTCACCTCCAAGATCATCTGAGACCAGCCACCCGGACAGCTGCTGCAACAATCGGTTTGCATAACGAAAGTATTTATGCCCAAACTGTCAGAAACCGTCTCAGGGAAGCTCATCTGCATGCTCGTCATCCTCATCGGGGTCTCTAATAGTGAGGTAAATACAGTGATTTACAGCATCTCCACTGGCCTTCTGGATATCATATATGCATATACTGAGCCAAGATGGCACAATATAAGTAAGGAGAAAATATAACTCCTTAGAAATTAAATTCCTTGAGTTCAACTTTAATGTATCTCTCTTAGATTGGCAGTAAATTACAATTTTATCATGGCAGAATTTTCTACTAAACTTAGAGGGACAATAGTTTGAACTCCTTAATATTTCTGTAGCTCCTCTATAGTTTGGTACCCTTTAATGTGGTCAACTGGCACTTTAACACGTTTACTATGTGCATTCTTTGAGCAATTGCAGGTTACTGCAGACAGACTTAAGCTGGGCATACATGGGTCATTCTTTTTACTGAACATATTCCCCCAGCCACACAAGCAAGGTGCATAGAGAAATTCTCCCCACTGGGCTATTGTATACTGACAGCGGGGATGCCTCAGCTGATTGGCTGCATCACTGATTGAACAAAAATGAATCATTAGATCAATTTCTCATTAATGGGAAAGACCACAGATGGATTGAAATTTAGCTGGTCCCTGCTGAACCATGTTTGGCTAGCTTTATGCTCACGTAGGGGATCATATAGTCATGAAAATTATCTAGCACACACAGAAAGCTGTAGCATGAATAGGGATAAGCATTGCTTCCACCTACCGGATACAGAAGATCTCTCAAAGTAGAGGTTGTTAAAGTGTAACTAAAGGTAAAACCTTTTCTTTTTTTTTCATTTTGGATAGATTAAGGGAGGGGTATAACCCCTGTCAGTTTTTTGCCATATGTGTCCCATTAGGGAGATTTGCCCTCACTTCTTGCCCCAAGGCCAACGCAGGAAACAGGAAATGAGCAGAAATCCCTCCAAAATGAGGAAATACTGGTGTGTCAAAGAGGAAGATTTCCCCTCTATTAGTGTTCTGATGTCAACCCAAAATTCCAAAATTTGGGATTTTTCTTTTACTTTTACTTTCAATGATAACAGTACACACGGCAAATAGAGAAATAGAACCTCCATATTGTGGGAACAGACAGGAACAAATACTGAAAGGTATTCTAATCCCTTTTCACTCTATCCAAAACTGAAAAAAAAGATTTGCCTTTAGTTACTCTTTAAGCATACAGAGACCTACCTCATGATTTTAAGAGAGTGGGGTGCTCTCAGAAATACTATATATTATATGGCCCAACTATTGAATGTATAAATTAATAAAATGTAAAATATTTTTAACTACCAGAATCAGAATCCCTCCTAAATTTGGCATTATATGAAATGATAATAACTTTTTTACATATACAGTATGTGGACAGCATAAGAGTTGAGGAGTGTTCATGTTTGACAGACAAATGTAAATTCCATTGTATTGTATTCCGAGCTGAAGCAATGCTTCATATTTTCCTTTCATTTTAGTGTACTGGTGTAAACCAAGGTGGGACGGAACCTTTGTTTTACTTACACAACTGCACTGGAAAATACTGCATCCAGAAATAATACAGATTTATATGAACATTGCTCTAATAACAGAAGTGATTTTAAGGCCTGTACTTCACTGCCAAGATCCATGTTTCTTTTTTGGTATGGTCAGCTAACAAGGCTCTCAGTGCTTACATTACGGTACCCCCTTCCCCTACCATCAGCACCACGCTATTTTCACAACACAAAGAAAAATACATTTAAAAAGGGAAAATCGCTAACCATATTTAAATATGAAACGATACATGGATGAAGTGGAGAGTGGAAAGAAAACACTGGACAAGAGTAAGATATAAAAAAAAAACAAAAGTATTTTTAATTAATGGAATCATCACTGCATTCAATGTTATAATATGCAAAAACTCGATTAATACTGAATTAAATTGTTTTTATCCCCCCTAACCCTTACCCAGATTGATAAATGTCCCAATCCTAGCATAAGTGCATAGCATGCCTTTTAAGCGAGGGGATGGGATAGGACCAATCCTTAAGCCGGCCATAAATGGATCTAAATTTGCCCCGTTCAGCAGGCACCAGTCAAATTTCCATCCATGTATGGCCACTGTGGTTGTACAAAAGTCGATCTACTGATTGACTTTTGTTCAACCGCCCTGTCGCATTTTCCCTACTCGATCAGCGCTTTAGGCTATATACTGCAATGCTGATCATTCTATTCTGAACAGCAGGGATTTATTATCCCCACTGTCAGTATGAAAAGGCTCAGCAGGGAGAATTCCCCTATCCACCTCAAGTGTGGATAGGGGAATAGAGTCTGCTTTTTTTATTAAACTTGCTGGCTCATTTTTGGGCTGCCTAAAGCCAATTATAGACAAATGAATTTCAATCCATTTATGGACAAGCTTATTGTAATAAAGTTTTTTTTTTTTTTTTTCGATCACTGCCAGTGACTATAGCGGCAAGCAGTGATCATTGGATTCTGATGGCAAGGAAACTTCCTGCTGTCAGGACACAATAGGGCAGTGGGAGCAATTCTCTCATCAACACTAACTGTGTTGATGGGGGAATCAAGCATTTTCTTTCCCTTTAACCTGTGCTTGAAGGAAAGACAATTGCATAATCCATGACCTGCCCTAGTCTGTACCTGATTTTTTGTTTCACCTACATAGGACATTCAAGACTGCAGGCAGGCATATGCAGGCATTTACTATTTGGAGAAAGCAAAATTCACGAGCCTTCTTTTTCACTTTCATCTGCCCAAGAATATTTTATGTAATGTAGCTGATACAGAAATGAAATAATCAACAACAACTACATTTCATTCTAATTAGGAGAAGGTTGGGACATTGAATGAGACTATGACACAGCTGGTAAAATTAATACACAGTACCACATTTATTGTTGCATAGAAATACATGTAAAAAACATAACATGTTACAAAATATGAAAAGGCTAAAAATGTAAGCTGATGTGCAGTCCCCAAGTACAGGTTCTAAAAAAAACAACATTGCACAATTCCATAGAATAATACGATTTGTGAAACACTTAATAGTATGATAACTGCATCAAACAGGCTCAACGCGTATCGTGGACCAATTTTCCACTTCCTCATGTGCAGGCGTATGATGCGTATCTGCATAAGATATATATGTATATAGAAAGATGGCAATATGATCTAATAAATGGAAAAGGGGAGGGGGGGTAGAAAAACACATCCCCAACCACTACATTTCCATAACTGTTTAATTTTCACTGGATAGTAGGATGCCTGGTTCCTCTCAGAACATGCTTAGATTTGTAAGTTTTCTTGCAAAAGTGGCAGACATATCCTAATAATTGTGAAAGAAAAGTATACATAGAAATGCATCAGTACATGAGAGGTACTTGATGCAGGATCAGTCATTAAGAATGTACAGTACATTATCACTTTGGCCTATGGGCTTCTTAGATGTAATTGTAGGATAGAGTATTTACCAACAAAGTCAGTTAAAGCTAAGACTACAGTAATATTAAATCTGGAATGCTGCAAAACTAACCAAGATTAAATACACTATCAAATATACTAACTCAAAACTATTCTGTAACTGTTCTCTTAGACTTCTGTCCTACTGTCACTAACTATAATCCTACTAGAAAGGAACTGATTTGATGTGTACATTTGACCGTATGAAATGAGCACAGAGCAGAACAGTGGAAGTAAAATACCCAGAAAGTTGCTGCAGTTACATTATATACAGTGCATGTACATAGGTATAAATATACTGTGTGTGTGTGTGTGTGTGTGTATATATATATATATATAAGGTGGGTAAAATAAGGATTGAACACGTCACCATTTTTCTAGGTAAATATTTTTCTGAAGGTGCTATTGACATGAAATTTTTACTACATGTAGGTAGAAACCCATGCATTCCATACATACAAAGAAACCAAAACAAATAAGTTCAAAAATTAAGTTATGTATAATAAAATGCAATATTGAACACGCTTACTGAAACTTATTTAATCTTTTATTGGTAATGACAGCTTCAAGATGCCTCATGTATGGAGAAAATGCATGCATTGCTCAGGTGTGATTTTGGCCCCTTCTTGCACAAAAATAGTCTTCAAATCCTAAAGGTTCAGTGGGCCTCTTCTATGAACTCTGATCTATAGTTCTTTCCATAGATTTTCTATTGGATTCAAGTCAGGTGATTGGCTGGGCCATTCTAGTAGCTTTAGTTTCTTTCTTTGAAACCAATTGAGTGTCCTTGGCTTTGTGTTTGGGATAATTGTCTTGCGGAAATGTCCAACCTCATTTCATTGTCATCATCCTGGTAGATGACAGCAGATTTTTATCAAGAATGTCTTGGTACAAAAATGGTAAATTTTTCTATTAATCCTTCCTTCAAGGATATGAAGTTTGCTAGTACCGTAGGTTGAAAAAGAGCCCCACACCATGATTTTCCCACCTCCAAACTTCACTGCTGGTATGGTGCTTTTGGGGTGATGTGCAGTGCCATTTGACATATTATGGCTTTCAAAGAGTTCAATTTTGGTCTCATCTGACCAGGCTATATTCTCCCAGTATTTCTCTAAATGTTCTGAAGCAAACCTTAAACAAGCTTCAACATGCTTTTTCTTCAGCAATGGAGTCATACATGGTGAGTGTGCATACAAGTCATGACGGTTTAGTGAATTACTTATTGTTTTCTTTGAAACAATTGCACCTGCTAATTTCAGGTCTTTCTGAAGCTCTCCACAAGTGGTCCTTGGCTCTTGGACAAATCTTCTGATAATTCTTTTTACTGTCAGAATTCTTGTGAGGAGCACCTGGTTGTGGCGGGTTTATGGTGAAATTATGTTCTTTCCACTTCTTGATTATGGCCCCAACAGTGCTCACTGGAACATTCAGAAGTTTATAAATCCTTCTGTAACCAATGCCATCAGTATGTTTTGCAACAATAAGGTTACGAAAGGTCTTGACAGAGGTCTTTGCTCTGATGGGTAACATCATTAGATGTTTCTTGTGTGACACCTTGGTAATGAGACACCTTTTTATAGGCCATCAGTTGACACTAAACCTGCCAATATTAATTTGTACTGACAAGGGGCAAGATTTCTTTCTAATTACTAATAAATTTAAGCTGGTGTCTTGGCTTCCCATGCCTTTTTGCACCTCCCTTTCTACATGTGTTCAATACCTTTTCGATGTGTCATTCCATTTTTTTACACATAACTTCATTTCTGAAATTTGTTTTGGTTTCTTTATATGTACGGATTGCATGGGTTGTTACCGATATGTAATGAAAATTTAATGCCAATAGCACCTTTAGAAATATATTTACCTAGAAAAATTGTGACTTGTTCAATACTTATTTTACCCACTGTATATATTTACTATCCAATATACACAATCCTATACCCACAGATGATCCAGAGGAAAGCAAAAAACACAAATGCAGCCATCACATTTAATAATTGGTAAGCTGCAATATAGTATTTTTTTGTATTTGAGAAGAAGTTTTGTAAATAACCATCTGATACACAGCTCACAAAAATCTAATTAAATCACCAGTACAACTTATAAAAGGATGCCTCTCAGCAAATGCTGTTGGGTGTCTACTTTCCAAAAAGGGGTCACGGGTGGTGGTGGTGGGGGGGGGGGTTGTGCTATTTTGGCATTTAATGGCCTCCGAAACTGTGATAGGTAGTGAGAAGTGAAATCAACAATTTACGCCCTTTAGAAAGCCTGAAGGCGGTGATTAGTTTTTGGGGTCCTGTACGCAGCTAGACTACCAAAAAGTCTCACATATAGTCATGGCATGCTTGAGCAAATATATAATTTAAGTGACAACTTAGTGTAAAACATAAACAAAAAAACATTTTTGTCATTTTCCCGAAACTTGTGGCAAAATATAAAATATTCCATTAAATCAAGATGCCTCTCAGCAAATAGCTTAGAGTGTCTACTTTACAAAATAGGGTCATTGGGGGGGGGTGCTATCTTGATTTTCAGGGCCTCAGAAACTGTGATAGGTAGTGTGGCAGTAAAATAAGCAATTTACACCCTTCCTTAGAAAACCTGAAGGTGGTGATTGGTTTTGGGGTCCCGTACGCAGCTAGGCTCCCAAAAAGTCTCACACATGTGGTATCCCTGTACTCAAGAGAAGCAGCAGAATATATTTTGGAGTGTCATTCCACATATACCAATGGCATGTGTGAGCAATATATCATTTAGTGACAACTTTGTGTAAAAAAAAAAAAAATGTTGTTATTTTCCCAAAACTTTTGGCAAAACTTAAAATATTCCATGGACTCAACATGCCTCTCAGCAAATAGCTTGGGGTGTCTACTTTCCAAAAAGGGGTCATTTGGGGGGGGTGTTTGAACTGTCCTGGCATTTTATGCCCAATATTAGAAGCTTATGTCACACATCACCCGCTCTTCTAACCACTTGAAGACCAAGCCTTTTCTGACACTTTTTGTTTACATGAAAAAATCATTTCTTTATTTACTAGCAAATATCTTTGAACCACCAAACAATATATTTTTTTAAAGCAGCGGCCCTACAGAATAAAATGGTAGGTGTTGCAATTATGTTTTGTCACACGGTATTTGTGCAGAGATTTTCCAAATGCAATTTTTTGGGGAAAAAAACACTTTTTTAAATGTAGTGCACAAATACACTATATGTTGCCCAATTGTTTGTTAAAATATAAAAGACGATCTTATGCCAAGTACATAGATACCAAACACGACATGCTTTAAAATTGCGCACGCCTGTGTGGCAGCAACAAACTACGTACATTTTTTAAAGCCTTTAAAGGCCTTTACAGGTTACTACTTTAGATTTACAGAGGAGGTCTACTGCAAGAATTACTGCCCTCAATCTGACGTTCGTGGCGATACCTCACATGCATGCTGCAAATGCTGTTTACATATGACACCAGACCTATGCTTGAGTTCGCCTTTGCGCACAAACATGGGGGGTGGGGGCAGGGGTGTTTGGATTTATTTATTTTTTATTAATATTTATTTTGCTTTTTGATTTTATTTTGACACCTTCATTTTCATTTTTTATAATTTTTATTGTTATCATAGGGAATTTAAATATCCTCTCTGATAGCAAAAAGTAGTGATAGGTACTCTTTTTTTAAAACAAATTGAGGTCTATTAAACTCTAGTTCTCTCCTCTGCCCTTAAAGCATCTGACCACACCAAGATTGGTGTGATAAGATGCTTTCCCAATTTCCCAATGCCGCTGTTTATATCTGGCGAAACCGAAGTCATGAAATGCTCATAGCTTCAGTTATCTTAGGCCATAGAGATGATTGGAGCCATCTTGTCTCCAATCAGCTCTATGGCCAGCTAATGGAACCATTGGCTGCAATCTTGGGTTACCATGTGGGACAGAAGAGCCAGAGAAAACGGTAGAGAGGGGGGGAGTCCCTTCCCACTGCTTTTTAAAGCAGTCCAACAGCTAATTATCCACTAGGATTGCTTTTACATGAAAGCCGACCGCTGGCTGTAAATAATGATACCAAGATGATGCCCAAATCTGCAGGTATCATCATGGTATGACCACTCAAAGTCCAGCGACGTACCAGTACATTGCTGGTCCTTGTTGAGCATATATTGTAAGGTTCATTTTTTTAAGCAGCCCGTGGGCTGAACGAAAAAAGAGAACCTAACAGATTCCTCCATTTATATCAGTCAATGTGGATGAAGAAATCTCTGCCAGAAAGTGCGTGGTATGCCCACCATTAGACCTCCCAGCATCCACCCATTTCTAATGATGGGCTTACATGCAATGTTCTTTTTTTTTTTCATTCAGCCCATGGGCTGAAGAAAAAAAAAAAAAGAACATAGCAAATTTCTCCATTTGCATCAATCTATGTAATTGATCCAAGAAAAGTATTAACATTTATATGGCGAAGCATAGGGGAGATCTGCCCTCTGTGTCCACCCCATCTCCTATGCTTCGCCATATATGCTCTTTTTTTTAACTGCGGTGGTGAAATCACCTCCTACAGCACTGAAATCATTGATTTATGTATATGCTGAGAGCAAACGCTGTTGGTGTCAGAAAAAAACAAATCAGTGCTTCAGCTGATGGGCGTACCTACAAAGCAAACAATGGTTAACAATAAAACACAGTAACAATAAAACATTACAATATAACAGTATACAGTGCAGTAAAACAGTAGAATTGTGGTATCTGCAAAGCAAACTATGGTTAACAATAAAAAAACAGTAACAATAAAACATTACAGTATAAATGTATATTATAAAGTATGGTAAAAGTAGAAAGAGTAGAAAAGTAGAGTAAGAATAGAACATTAACTCAATAAAAACGACAACTATTTTTGTCTTTTTTCTTAATTGTAAAAAAAACTTTAAACGTTTCAGGCTAGCGTCCCTCAAAACGCGATAGCCATCTAACATCTTTTGAGACCCTGTGTGACAGTGTGCCCTAGACTGTGCCGTGCTGTACCCTATACTAATACTATAGTAATGTGTGGTAGCAATGGCAACAGTCCCCGATGCAGAGACCAGGTTGGTCATGACAGGAGGGACAAACACCAGTCGCCGTTGCAATTTGGACTGTCATATCTGTGTGAATGGGGGACAGAAAGAAAACATTCTGTGAGTCCCTCCACTTCACTGCAAGCAATTTATTACACATCAAGCAGGCTCTCTCCTACCGTATAAGTCGGGAATCTACAAGCCCTTGGGGAAAACCCCGGTGATTAAGTCGCACGGTGCAACATGCGCCAATTACAAAATCAAAAAGGTGACTAAAAAGTGGCACGCTTGTGTAATAATTGTCCACGTATAAATGGTAACCCTTTCCGAATAATTAGTCCCAAACAATCTTGCTCCCCATGTAATCTGGGCAGTTGGGGGGCTCCACATTGCTATATTTTACCTCAGAAATCCAGAAATTACATGTATAGCCTGTTGTCCTATCACAGAGCTTATACATCTTGACCCCAAATCTGGCACGCTTGCTGGGGAGAAACTGTCTGAAAGTAAGGCGGCCAGAAAATTTAATCAGGGACTCATCAAAGCAGACAGCTTGTTGGGGCGTATACAAGGCTGCAAACTTCTTGTGGAAGTGATTTATGAGCGGCCGAATTTTGTGGAGCCAGTCTTATCCATAGTCACCCCGATGACGACAGAGTTCATTGTCACTGAAATGCATGAACAGCAAGATTTGCTCATATCTAGTCCTGGCCATGGCAGTAGAGAACACGGGCATATGATGAATTGGGTCAGTGGACCAATATGACCGCAACTCACTCTTTTTGGTATTGCCCATGAGGAGGGATAGGCCAAGAAAGATTTTAAATTTGAAAACAGTGATACGTTTCCATGCAAATTCTCTGGCAAGGCTCAAATTTGGATTGGCAGTGATGAATTTATTGGCATATAAATTGTATTAGTCCACAATAGATCTGTACAGATCTTCAGTGAAAAACAGCTAAAAAAACCAAGGAGAGTAAAATCCACCTGAATTCCGGTTTGGCCAGTAAATGGGGGAAGTACGGGCGCCGCAGAAATAGTGGGCTCCCAATCAGGATTTGCAAGTGTATTAGGAAGGACACTATGGGCTCTAAGGGTCTTTCTAAGAATTCTTGGTGGCTGGGGACACTACTTGTGTTAGCCACCGCACCAGCTTAAACTGCACTTATGGGACTCGCCATGTCACCAAGTGTTACTGCAGTGCTGGTTTGACTAGGACCAGGATGTACTAGGCTGCTGGTGCTCACCAGTTCACCAGAAGGTTGAGCAGCACTAGTACCGACACTCTGCTGCATACGAGAACGCTCAGCAACAGAAGACCAGGGTCGGGTATGCCTGACCTTAGGAGGGATCACTACTCCGTCATCAGAGCTATCTGTCAGGGTGCCGCTGCTGTTTACAGGTTTGAATACTGATCCTGATTCTGACAGTGAGACTTCACCATTGCTCTCATCTCATCTGTCATGCTCAGCATCGTGTAGGCCTCTTCACTAGTGTACCTCTGTTTGGACATTTTGGACATTTTGGCCAATAAATTTATAGGTACCTAGTGTGACTCACATGTAAAAAAGCACCTGGTTGTCATGGACTGTTCGAACCGCTACCAAAAAATGTAACTGCTAGTGTTAGCAGAGATAAGGCCTGACTCTGCTAACGCTGCGGTTTAGTGTGCTGTGTATTGGAAGTAACAGTAATCTGCTGATTTTGCACTTCTTGGGAGATAGGCGGAGAGGCTAAACACAGGTGTTGGGGCGGATCCCGCTAACGCTGCATTTTAGGAACACTATACTAAACTTTTGAGGATTCTAGTTATTGATCTGTTCAGACACTATACTAGTAATGGAGGCATTTAGTGTGTGTGTGTGTGTGTCACTGGCAATCAAAGGGTTAAAATGTATTACTACAGTAATTTTGCGGCGGGAAATCTGACACTATCCTGTATTAACGCTAACTAACGTTAACATTGACTGATATCACCTGTGACACTAATACAGTGATCAGAAAAACGATCTGTACACTATAATAGTGACACTGTGACAGGGCAATGAAGGGGTAAATGGGGCTTATCCAGGGGTTAAACTTTATTAGGGGATGTATGGCGGGTACCCTAAACTTAACTGGGACTGCCTGTAACTACCACAAACTGTATCTCACACTAACTGAAGTCACAAGTAACACTAATACAGTGATCAGTGAATTATCTGTATACTGTATATAGTGTACACTGTGACAGGAAATGAAATGGTTAACTGGGGGGTAATCAGGGGTTAAATGTGTGCCTATGTGTACTAATGTGAGTGTAGTGCTTGTGTACTCACAGTTGATGTTCTCTTCTCTCACGCTGGAACCGAATAGGGCCCCAGGAGAGAAGATAGCATAATTTCCTGTGCCTGGGTTTACATTACTTTTTTGGCCTGGACCTTATGACCTTAGGACTGATCGGTTCTGACCCGAATCAGAACATCGCAGGGACGGCAGGCGAGGCGGCTGGTTGGTAACTGGTTAAGATAATACCTAATGAAGATACATTTTTTTTGTCAGAGACAACTTTTTTTTTTTTATGAAAAAATGTATAATTCTTAATTTTAGCCATGTTCAGGTGAGTAATATTGTCTTAATCTACACTATTTCCTTTTAAAGCTCATAGTGACTTTGGAGCACTGTCTTTATACTTATAGTACCATAATAGTAAATGATTTAATACACCCACTTTAATACATGGACGGTGACATATATAAATATCTCAGAGACTAAAACTCCATTCATGACAAGGCAAATTAGCATCACACACATATCCCACTGTCCGGATGTTTTTCACCTAATTCAATCTAAAAAGGATGTATTGTCTTGTCAAACAGTATTTTTCTGAAAACCAAGTGACCCATGTCAACAATTCCCTGTTGTTAATGTGACAACACAGAATCATTGAGAAATGTAGTACCACCCACAGGCTGCACAGTCTGTAGTGAACAAGTATGTTACCATACTTAATAGTATTCGCCTATTATCAATTGCCAATCAAGACCAAATTTCCCACATTTTGCTCATCTAACCCCCAAATCAAAATGGTAGTATTGAATTTTTGTAATTATGAATAAATAATTAAATGCATATATTAAGGACAATTTGTTGATAACCTGATTTTCTTTTTGTGTGTGTAATACAATTAATTATTATAAATCTTAAAATATGCTGTTCAAAGATTTGCTCTCTGTTTTCAAGATTAAATATTAATCAGGAATTATTAGAAGTAGTGTGATGAGGTTGGTAGAAAATTTACAGTGACATTCATGACCTATGGATTGTTCTCTAACCCAGTGTTTATTTTTGAGTTGGATTTTATAGATCACTATTTACTTGTGTTTATTGTTGCTTTTTCCATGCTTTATAGTTTGCTTTTATTTCTCCATACAAGGTAAATTATATGTATACCCTAAAAATGAACCATTTTTCTGGTAAATATACCATTGAAATTGTTTTATCTGCTCAATAAATGCAAGAAATCCAGTGCTGTCCTGCATCCCATGCACTCTGCAGTGTTATCTCAAACAGTGTTATCAGAAAGGTACTTAGGACTACAAAATTCCCCTCATTTTATGAAGTAGAAGAGAGGGGGAGGTATTCTGTAGTCCTAACACATTTTCTGTTAACAATGTCTCCCTAGAACAGAAAGTGTGTTTCTGGCAGGATCACCAGGTACAAAATAAAGGTAAAAGCCTGAAAAATGTCAAATGAATTCAGCCACCACATAGATAGACTGGTATCCTGTAGAATATTACATTTTTTCCTGGGTTTAGAAATACTTTAATATGAACCAAACTACATTCCAAATGTATCTCAAATTCATGAAACTCTTTTCTAGTGGCTACCTATAGTTCATTGTAGTCAACCACCTCCCAGATCTAATACTCTTGAATAGAAAAAGGACCATAGACGGACAGATCCATCACAGAGAAGAATACATGATACGACACCTGTTTGCCCTTATGCCGAACTGGCATTAAAGTCCAATAAAACAATGTACCGCATATACTCGAGTATAAGCCGACCCAAATATAAGCCGAGGCACCTTATGTTACCACAAAAAACTGTAATACGTATTGACTCGAGTATAAGCCTAGGGTGGGAAATGCAGCAGCTACTTAACGCAACTGGACCACCACAAGACCCAAAACAGGGGCTGCAGGCATGGTTCAGGGGCTGCGGACATGGTACAGGAGATGCAGGGCTGTGGGCATGGTACAGGAGATGGTACAAGCATGGCACAGGAGATGATTCAGGCATGACACAGGAGATGGTTCAGGCATGGCACAGGAAATGGTACAGGCATGGCACAGATATAGTGCAGGCATGGCACAGATGGTACAGGCATGGCACAGATATGGCACAGATGGTACAAGCATTGCACATATATGGCACAGAGGGTCCAGGAGATGCAGTGCTGCGGGCATGGTACAGGAGTCTCACTTACCTTTACCTGCAGTGCTGTGGAGAAGTCTCACTTTCCGCCTTACATGTAAACATGGCGCCGCCCGGCACCAACACATCACTGCACATGGGCCATCTGCCCGGGAATAGCCGAACATGTACAGGCTTTCCTGAGAGGCAGCGGCGCATGCACACTGATCAGGGAAAAGGTAAGTGAGACCGTGACTCGAGTATAAGCCGAGGAGGGCTTTTTCAGCATGAAAAAACATGCTGAAAAAGTTGGCTTATACACGGTAAATGCCAAAGCACATTTTTAAATTGATTTTAATAAAAAATGTATATGCTTTAAAATAGAGAAGTGTGATCCCAAGCTTAAACCCTAACACCAGCCCATCTCTTAACACTTTGGATAAAGTATGGTAGAGTTAACATTTCTGTCATGCTTTTATTTCTGTCTGTGACTTAATTGGGGCAGTGCTGGATTATAATTTGTGAAGGCCCTTCGGCAGTCAAAACCTTGGGGCCCACTTGCAGGTTTCTGGAGACTTGTGCATGCTTGTGCATGCTCTCTAGTTTGAACATTTAACTAAGTAGTGTGCATGTCGGCAGCTAGATGGAGATGACCATCATTACTGTACATTATATGCATGTAGGTTGCACCAATTTTTTTTAAGAACTGAGCGATGAAAGAAGATGAGCTTTTAGGAGACAAACTGTAATGTAAATCTGAAGTCTATGGTTTATGTACTTTAAGTTGTTTTTGGGTATATTACATTATTACAGTATGAGTATTGAGTTGATTCATTTTTTATATCTTTTGCAAACAATTTAAGAAAGGTTAATTTGTAATTTTCTTTCAAGATCAAATCAATATTATTTTGACATGTTGTCACGGGCCCATAAATGGCATGGGACCTATAGACCAGAGCCTACTCTGCCTATTTGGTGATCTGGCACTGCAATGGAGAGATTTCATCTCACCATCTGTTTTGTCATAATGAGCACAGCCAGGGGGAGATTAACTAAAAGTGGAAAGTGCAAAATCTGGTGCAGCTCTGCATAGAAAACCAATCAGCTTCCAGATTTTATTGTCAAAGCTTAACTATACAAGCCGAATTTAGGAACTGACTGGCTACCATGCACAACTGCACCACATCCTGAGTGCTCCAAATTTAGTAAATTTCCCCTATAATCTCAAGAGGTTAGATTCTGTATGTAGTGCAGCTTTCATATGGACTAGGCAACTATTAATTTGAAAGTCACAATAAAAAAACTATCTTGCCACGTTGCTGAAGTTTATTTAAATTGTTTTTCTCACAAAGATTTAAGAGTCAAAATATGAAATGAAACAGTAAAATGTACTATATATATATCTATATATATATCTATATATATATATATATATATATATATATATATATATATATGGCAATTTACTAAAATATTTATGGAATATACTGCTTTCAAAGAAACTGACTCCTGCAGCTAATCCGGCTGGGTCTCCCACATGTAATTGCACAATGTCCCATTCACAAATGAATGAATGGGGCCTAAAAGCTTTGTTGACTGAGCCCATAAAGTGGTTTGTATTTGTTGTTCAACCACGAGTTGTATATATTAGTAATAAAATGGACAGTGTGTGACTATGATGTTAAATAATAATGGTGGTAATATGGCGCTGAGAGAGCTCGCGCTGAACTATGACTGAAACACACCACAACACAGAAATAACTAGCACAGAAGAGAAGATAGTACTAGCGCACTTGATACATTCAGAAAGTGGCAATTGCTGTGCCACATAAAGTCATTTATATAAGTGTTGGGATATATATATTAGTGTTTGACCGATATCGGTTTTTCGTTGCCGATACTGATATTTTGGCCAATGCATATCGTTATTGGCCGATATTGGCCGATATTTTCGTACATTTAAAAAAATATATATTTTTATTTTTATCACTTGACAGGTACTCTTGTGGAGGGATCTGGGGGTCTAAAAGACCCCAAACCCCTCCTCTGCACTTAAAAGCATTCAAAACGCCAAGTTTGGCTGTTTTGAATGCTGTTGTTTTTTTGAATCTGGCGCCAGTACCTGGAAGTGATGCCATGACATCACTTCATTGCTTATATCTTTAATTTGTACATATGTGAGTGGCATATTCAATAACATTTGTAAATGGAATTATGCTATGTGACATAATTTTACGCTTATATGAGCAATATTTGGAATATCGGCTAGTTCCGGGGCTGATACAGATATATTGGCAAAAGTCAATAATGGCCCTCGATATATCGGCCTTGCCGATAATCGTTCGATCCCTAATGTATATATAATACCACCTGGTTGGCTATGGAAGAAACCAAGCACATGGAAAGAAGGATGGGTATGAGAAGCAACAAAGGGGAACTCACCCTGTTTACCAGGAACTGAAAATAATACTTTAATTTTAGATAAATATATGTAGATGTCTATATTGGGTGCAGCAATATGGTTCCAGTCCTGGTCCACAAAAAAAACTACTTATCTCTATTTAAAACCTACTTATCTCTAATCAAGAACCAGGAGAGGCCAATGTTGAACAGGTTTAAAACATACATTTATCACATATTTATATATTCAGAATGTGTGTACATTCACAAGCCAAAGGGGTTAACACTTAAAATTTGAAATGTATATTCCTGTAATTCAATCGTTACTTGCCACTAATACCTATTTACATTATCTTCTATTTAAAGCTTATAACTCAGACTTGGCCGTTCGGTGCTGAAATCTGCAAACTAGTCCCATTTCTACAGAAGTCTTCAGTGGGAATCACAGTTCTTAGCTTGTGTGCTTTGATTATTGATAGGTAAATTTCTTTTTATTATATATTGTTTACTATTTTTTATATTGAGATGTCTTTTTTTTTTTAGGATTATCACTGGAGATTATGTAATTTTAGATCTAATATACTACTACTATAAATTGTTCTGTATGAGAAATGACACCTAAAGCCCAACAATATTAACTATGCCTGCACAAAAAGTTCACATAGGCTTCAATGATGTGGTATACAGAAGATCTCATTTTAATTCTATAAAGCCATTTAAGACAATGCACAGGTATGGCTGGTGTTAAAAATTATTTCTTTAGAAATGATGGAAACTCTGGAGCATGCCACCACTGTGATATGAAGGTAAGAAAGCAGCTGAGATGGGTGACCTAATGCAGCTTAAGAGGACGAGAAAGTGTAGGTTGGTCTTAGTTCATACAAAGGTTCAGTTGTATTAAGGTATAACTAAGGGCAAACATTTTTTTTTCCATTTTGGGTAGAGTGCAGTCCCTCTGATCCCTTTAGAACACCTGTCAGGTTTTATTGCAGTCTGTGCCCCTGTCAAGGAGATTTACCCTCTCTATGTGTCCTTTTTAACATTGTCATTGAAAGTGAAAGTAAAATGAAATTCCCAGTTTTGAGTTGTCCCCAGAAAAGTAATAGAGGGGAAATCTTCCAATGGGAACACTAGTTCTGGTGACCTGGGGATCCCCAAGATATTTCCTTAATTTGCAAGGATTTCCTCTCACTTCCTGTTTGGCTATGGGACAGGAAGTAAAGGGAAATATCCTTAACAGGACATAGATGGCGGAAAAAAATCTAACAGGAATTATAAGACTCCCTTACTCTATCCAAAATGAAAAAAATACAAGTTTTGCCTATAGTTCTACTTTAATTTTAAAATGTAGCAACCAAAAAAAAAAAAACAGAATCAAAATACATTCTATAATAAGTCAGGCTAGGGTTGCTAAGGGTTGTGTCAGTTAAGATACTGGAGCATTGTGTGTTTTCTAAAGAGAGAGAAAAGCAAAAGCTGGTCATACACGACCCAATATTTGCAAGGATATGACCAGGGTTAACATTGCTTGCAGTAGATAGGTGATATTTTAGGTCAAACAGGGCTTCTCTAATGTTACAAAATGCAGGCGGTCCCCGGGTTACAAACAAGATAGGGACTGTACATTTGTTCTTAAGTTGAACTTGTTTGGAAGTCGGTAACAGGTATAGGTACATTTTTTAAGTGTAGCTCCAGCCAAAAAAATAATTTTTTAATCTTTTGGATAGCATAGGGAAGGGTTAGCACCCCTGTAACATTTGTTTTGCTGTTTGTACCCCTGTTCAGAAGATTTCATCTCACTTTCTGTCCCTATGATAGCTGTATTTTAAAAATGTTGGGTTGTTGTGGAAACAAAGATTAGTGATAAAGCTCCAATGGAGTCACCTTTTTCCCATGATAACTCTTACAGGAGTGAATTTCCCTTCCTAGGGGGAGATTTCTCCTCAGTTCCTGTTGTCCCTCTCTATTTGTAAGTAGGAGTCGTTTGTAAGTCAGATGTTTGTAACCCGGGGACCGCCTGTATGTGCATCTCACTATCAGAAGTGCTTAGTATAGCATATTAAGATTTTCAACCTCTATGTGCTACATCCATCCATTCATTGGTCTAGATCAGGGATATTCAAACTGTGGCCCTCCAGATGTTGCAGAACTAAAAGTACCATGAGGCATAGTAAGACTCTGACAGCCACAAGTATGACACCCAGAGGCATGATGGGATTTGTAGTTTTGCAACAGCTGGAGGGTCACAGTTTGTATATCCCTGGTGTAGATGAAAGATCAGTTAGGAAGGTCCCAATCAAATATGATCTGCCCATTGTTATTAGTGAGTTATTTAGCTATGACTAGCACCATATCCAGTGAAGTCATTTCCTTAAGAACATGTACTGCAATTTTGTTAACAAAGATAAACAAGAAATGAAAGAGGAAGTAAACCCTCCTCTGTAACTTTTACCTATAGGTAAGCCTATGATAAGGCTTACCTATAGGTACTGTAAATATCTCCTAAACATGTACCGTTTAGGAGATATTTACCTTACATGCAGCCAGTGACGTCACTGGCGCATGCGCTCTGAAGGAACGGCCGCTCGTGCCGTTCCTTCAGAGCCCCGTGCCGTGACCGTCGGCTCCCGCGAGCGTGCGCGGGAGTGACGTCACTGCGGCTCCAGCCAATCAGATGGCCGGAAGGCCGCGATCCCGGAAGACGGGCGACTGGACATGTCGCCCGTCATGCAGGTAAGCGGATGGCACGGCGGGGGCTCGTTCTAAGGTAAGTATTTCATTAAAAAAAAATGTTTTGGGGGTTTACAACCTCTTTAAGTATAGACAAGCACATGGCTCACAAAGCTTTAGATTTCGTAAATTTTTTTCATATCCTGGAAACCCCTGGGACCTTCTGCATTGTCTGATGGCAAAAGAGACATAGGGGTTGATTTACTAAAGGCAAATAGGCTATTCACTTTGCAAGGGAAATTCCCCCAGAGCTTGGTGAATGTGGTAAAATTTCACTTTGCAAAGAATACTCAATCACATGCAAGGAAAATAAAAGAAATAAAAAACAGCAGAGCTTCACCTCATTTACTAAGCTCTAAGGGAACTTCCCTAGTGAAGTTAACAGCCGATTTGCCTTTAGTAAATCAACACCTCAGTTAACTCATGAGGTGTTCACATAGAGATTTTTTTTTAAGTTTATAAAGTATGTGTAGTATAATTGGCACTTAAAATAGTTTAAGTGCACATTTATGCCTCTAAAGCTGACCACATATGTTACAATCTGTTGCAATCTCCTTTAGATTTAATAGCAGCTTGCAATATCAATGTGTAATCTATAGTCATTCTAGATTAGATCTACCAAAACTATGTAGCAGAATCTCTGGCTAAGCAATCCACCCAATTTGTTTTTTAGGTAGGCTCTTCTACTAAAGAAGATTGATCAATCAGTTTGCAGGGTGCATGGCCAAAATAAATGAGATTGTACATACAATTTGCAATCATACTTCAATGTGTATGGTCAGTTTTAGTATAAACCTAACCTGATACTTGTCCAAGCTCTCCGCTCACAGATTTTGAATGACAGCAGCAGGAACCAATGGCTCCTGCTGCTGCCTCTGTGAGCTGAGAGTGGAGAGAGCTGCTGCAGAAGGGCACAGCCTTGAATTCAGAATATGACTCTGGAAAGTATACAGAGGGGGAAGGGGCAATAGAAATTCAGGGACAGGTAATGCATTGAGGTAAAAAATGTCCAGCCTTTAGAACCACTTTAAGAGTTAAAAGTGAATAAGGTAAGGGGGATAATATGTGGGGGTGTGATTGTGTATATATATATATATATATATATATATATATATACATATATATATATATATAGTGTATTGGTTTTCTCACTACTCAATATTTTCTGTCCATGTAGATATAGAGCTGCAGTGTCCTGTAATTGTATCCGTGGAAGTAGAACATCCAAATTGATTCTGCTGGAAATTGCATTTATCTGGGTTTTATCAGTTGTGCTGGCAGTGCCTGAGGCCATAGGCTTTGATATTATCAAATTCAACTACAAAGGACATAGGATAGAAACTTGTATGCTGCTTCCAGAACAAAAATCATCCTTTATGCAGGTAAGCTGTGTTTTATTACGCCTAACACCCATTCATATATTATATAGGATATAAACAAGAATGTATGTTCCAATACATATGGATCTCTGCATTAGGGTGGATATTGAAGAATATTTTTATTTGCTTCTATCAAGAGGTTTGCTAACATAGGTGGTTTTGTCAATTACACTTTATAGCACACATATATCCCAGTTTACTGAAAGATGCCTTTCCCATTTCAGTTCTACAAGACCTACAAAGACCCATGGCTTTTCAGCCTCTATTTTTGCCTTCCTTTGCTTGTGACAGCAGTGTTTTATACTCTGATGACTTGTCAGTTGTTATGGAAGAAACGTGGACTGGGGATTTCAATGAACGACCACTTTAAACAAGTAAGTCATAAAATTAATTTTTACTTTTTTTTTTTTTTGTTTTATTTTGGATAATGTGGGTAAGAGTAAAGCCTCGTACACACGCGTCGAAAATCGGCAGGGAATTTTCATCCGACGACCTATCTGCCGATTTTCGGCTTGTTAGTATGATGCTTCCGACAACCGACTCAGACTTTTCGGCCGAAAAAAATCTGGTGTGCAAGCTATAACATTTTTGTTCGCTGTCAAAACACGGCCGATTTTCGTGCAGTCAGTACAGATTACGACAGGGAAAAATCTTATGAGCAAGTCTGGGCATGCTCAGAGAAGAAAGAACACAAAGAAAGCAAACCAACACATGACATCACTTCTGAAGCAGATTTGTGTTGGGCGAGAAAATTTGTGTGCAGTCTAGGCACATTCCAACCAACAAAACCCAACTCTGGACAAAAGACGGACGATCGGTCGGCCGATAATCGCTGTGTGTGTAGGGGGCTTTAGACTAGGTTCACACTTGAGCTTGATCTTCTATAGGCGTGTTTGGAGCATTGTCTTTTGTACATTTGTACAATAAATGCATTTTTCAGGAGTTTCAGGCTTGGCTGCTTTTTTTTTTTAGCCAAATGAAAGCTAGTTACTAAGAGAAGGAGAGTCAAGAAATCATGCATAAAAATGTGTGTTACCATAATGTTTTCACTCGTTCCTATTAAAGTCCAAAAATGATCAGAAATGTGCAACTCTGCCCAACTGAAGCTCCTGTAGTTAGTCCAGTTTCAAGCAACAAGCTTCAAGTGAGACAACACAAGTGGGAATAAGCACCATACGATATAATAGCAATCCTGTTGGGTGTTTAAGGGGTTCTGGAAATTTATTTTAGATCGCTAGGTGTGAACTAAGCCTTAGAGCCTCTGTTTTTTCTTTTTTTACTATTGTCTGTGTCCTTGTTGAAAAGATCAGATTATTTTTTCTTTTCCTGGTGGCAGTTGTCACCAGACAGAAAGTGAAGAGAAATCCCACGAAATGGGGACACCTGTCCCAGTGACAGCTTTGAAGGTGTAATTTCCCCTTTCCCCTTTTTGGGAGGCTTCCTCTCACTTCTTTGTCTGTGGAATGGGGAAAAAAATGCTATTCCCCTAAAGATGTTACATCAGACAATAAAAACAAGGGGTCCTAAACTAAGCATGTGTCTGCTGGCGTTCTGCTTTAATAGCTGTACCAAAAATACAAATATCTAAAACATGTCGATTATTGATTTTTCATTTTATAAAGCCTTCTTCAATGTGTGGTGATAATTATATTTATATAGCCTTTTTAATTTGGCTGTTTGGATTGCAAGTAGAAATGAGCCAGGGGAAGTGATCATTAATAAAAAAACAGAGACACCTTTAAAGGCTTAAATCACAGTGGCTAACCTGTAAACTCTGGAATGACCCATGAATATTTGGATAGGTGTTAACAATTCTGTATGTCATGCTGCACATTCCCCATTCCAGACTACCTCATTCCATATGTCACGCTGTACATTTCATATTTCCCTGCTATTCATTTCAAATTCTGGCTATCTCATTCTGTATTTCCTGCTCTACATTTCATATTTGGGCTGCCTTATTCTCTATATGTTTTGCTGTAGATTCCATCTTCTTCCCCACTTCTTTTTTTATGGCATGCTGTACATTCCCTATTTCAGATCACCTAATTATATATATATCATGCTGTACATTCCCCATTCTAGACCACCTCATTCCATATGTCATGTTGTACTTTACCTATTCCAGACCACCTCATTCCATATGTCATGTTGTACTTTATCTTTTTCCAGTCCACCAATGTGTATTTTTACCTCCAGATGCATTTTTAGAACTTCTGATTGGGTTCAGCCGGCGAAGTTCATTAACACATTATTGATATACGTGCTCATTTTTAGTACATGACCCCCAGCTGTGTGACCAATGTGTGCTGATAGGAGTGGTGCTGGGTTGGCTGACACTGTTGTCATTTGCTCTATTAATTACTATTCTATTCTATTAAAGTGTTACTAAACCCACAACAGTAAAATCAGTCTGTAAATGCAGTAAAGCATGCTTGTTATACACACTGTGGGATGTAAGGGGTTAATCCTGCATATTTTGTAAAAAGGCTGCTTGATCCTGTTTTTTTCTGATCCTCCCCCTCTTCCACTGTACCCAATCCATCTCCTGATAATACAGAGCCTTTGAAGCCACTCTGCACATGCTCAGTTTGGTGTGTATTGCTAGAGTTTTTTTTTTTTTCTTGGGAGAGTGCATGTGATCAGCACAGGGCCGATCAGCACTGTCCAGACAGAGGGTAAGGGGTCCTGCAGCCTCATAGGACAGTCAGAGTAGAAAAATGACTCTTTCTACAAGCTTTAACCAGACACTCATAGAAGTCACAAGACTATATACTGCTGATGGGAAAAGTATTTAGCAGTTTATATTTACTAAAACAATTGCATTTCCATGTTTCGTGTACTGTAGGAGACCAGATATAGTGAATGCAGGGTCCTGGGTTTAGTAACACTTTAATGGGAACATTATTTGCTGTGGGATCTTCAGTCAAGTTAAGATTTCTATATGTATTTATTTGTTTTAAGCAAAGTTTTTTTTTTTAAATTGGATATAGTATTTGCCTTGACTGTATCTGCTCTTTTTGTTATTATACTGTATTATGGTTTGGATTTTTCTGTATGCATTTAACCAGGCAGGTATAACCCATCACATACTTTTGGTCCAGACTGAATTTAAAAAAGGCCACTTCTTTTGGCAGAAAAAAAGACCCAAATAGAGCATTTTTGTACAGGCATTTAGGATTTGCTTAGTGCCTCGAAACGTTCTAATGTGCATGGATACATAGGATAACATTAGCTGCTTCTAAAGGCAAAACACTAAACTCCTCAGGAAGAAACATTTTTCAGTCAGTGTGCATGGGCCTATAAAGATTTATTTTATCCTATTTTTCCACACTCCATGGTTATAGTGTAAACTATTAGTGCTCTGCAACTTGTATGTGGGATTAGGAAGAGAGCCTGGAATTTTACCGACAATTTGATGCTTTGTCAGCTGCTCTAGTTGTAACTTTGGCTCTGCCCAATATTGAATATCATTAGGCTGTAAAAAAAAACATAGCAATCTATGCAGTTAAGTAACTGCTTTGAATTTTGTATTTATCTTTTAGAGGTGGAACGTGGCTAAAACAGTGTTTTTCCTAGTTCTTGTCTTCGCCATATGCTGGCTTCCTCTACACCTCGGTCGTATGATCAAGTTTATATTTTATGATTCTGAAGATGTCAAGAGATGTGATCTTCTCAGGTAAAACAAAATATTTTTAATGTATTTATTTTTTAAGCAGATTTATTACTGGCAGTAGCAGAACTTGAAAATAGGATTCCAGCAGAGGATACATAAAGTATAGCACAGTCTGATTAGGACAGATCAGTCTTAAAGTGGAGTTCCGGCCTATTTTGCAACTTTAGTGATTCCTGGAGTGCTCGCTATGCTGATCAACAATTGGGCATTTGCAATTTTTTCGGGGGTCCCTTACCGTTTTTTCAGGGCATTTTTTATTGTACTTCCTCCTTCTCCCCCCTCTGT
Organism: Pelophylax lessonae; assembly: GCF_965119305.1. Classification (NCBI taxonomy): domain Eukaryota; kingdom Metazoa; phylum Chordata; class Amphibia; order Anura; family Ranidae; genus Pelophylax; species Pelophylax lessonae. The sequence continues at coordinate 508,812,445 of NC_138769.1, forward strand.
GGCCACAGCCACTGACATCACTTCCGACTTTGCATTGCATCCTGGGAGCTGTTTGTCATCACTCCCAGGAGGCTGGAATCTGGAAGAATTCCCAGAACACTCCCTGGAATCAGGAAAAGGACACAGCAGATTACACTGCAGCTTCAGATGCCCACATCCAAGATGGCCACACCCAAACAGTGTTTTTAAAAGTAAGACTTTGACTAAAATCCAATACTGTACACCTTGTAAGTATGAGAATAGTGGTTCTGTAAAGGGCGATGGATTAGTATTATAGGGGTATTTTTAGTTAAAAAAGGTATTTGAGGCCGGAACTCCGCTTTAAGTACCCATGGTTTATATTGTGCTGCTGTTATTATATGTACCTCTCAGTTACAGAAAAAAAATGGTCCCCTATAAAAAAAAATAAATGTTCCCCAGATGGTAGCCATGGAATCCTAAAGTGATTGTAAATGCTCAACTATTTTTTCTTAAAATAATACACATGATATACTTAGCTGCTCTGTGCAATGGTTTTGCACAGAGCATTCCTAAACCTTCTCTTCTGTGGTCCCCTGCCAGCACTCTTGACTACTCCTCTTCTGTGTCTATCCCATAGCAAGCACTTGCTATGGGGGCAGAAGTACGGGCTTGGTCCTGAGCTGAGCTGTGTGTGTCCATAGTGCGACTTGCCCCTGGCCCCCTGCTCCCTCCTCACAGGATTTGATTGTCAGCAGCAGGAGCCAATGGCACCTGCTGCTGCCTCTGTGCCTGTGAAGAGAGAGAGGCTGCTGTGATGTTGTTCTTGGGCATTGCACAAGATCCAAAGAGGAACCATGTAAGTATTTGGAGGAGATGAAACTGGGAAGTATTTTTTACCTTATTACATAGAATGCTTTAAGGTAAAAAAAAAAAAAAAAAAAAAAAATGTATGCCTTTAGAACCCTTTTAAGGTGTCTACCAGATCTACCCTTGCACCACCCTTGAGTCTTGTCTAGGTGGCATCATGCACATGAAAACTTAAAGAGGAATTTAGCTTAGTGAATGTGGTGAAAATTCACTTTGCAAAGAATACCCAATCACATGTAAGGAACAAGTAAAACATTTGTATTTTTGCTTGCACATGATTGAATGATGAAAGTTAGCAGTAAAGTGAGTCACTAAGCCAAGGGTAAATCCCCTTGCAAAGTGCACTTTCACTTGAAAAGTGAACAGGCTATTTACCTTTGGTAAATCAACCCCTGTATGTACTGTAGGTAAAGGGCTCTTATAATAAGTACTTTTGGGGGTATACGTGTCCCAATACGAACAGATTTCCCAGCAACTGCCCCTAAAATAATTTCATATGCCTGGTGATGATATCACAGGAAATAATAAAAGTTTCTTTCTGTAGGAACAAGGTAAAATAAAAAATGAATGGTGAGACAGGGAAGAGAGATTTGAGTTAAATATGATAAGAGCCTGTTAAAATGTGGTTAGTACTTTTATATTCATATTCAGCAAGGATGCCAAGATAAATTAGGTAGGTTTGCTAAACGCTGAGCATTCGTATTTTTAACATTAGTGGGCATTAGCACTACCCTTTATACAAAAAGACAGGTCATTACTGCAGAGCTACTTCTGCTGAGCATAATTTTTTATGGCAAACATGCATTTTTAGGGATGCATTTTCAATGAACTTTAATAGCACAAGTGGAGAAATTCTTCAAAAATGCAGCTTGCAAGACTTTTTCCAATGCATTACCCCTTAGTGGTGGAGACAGATTTTATAAAACACTTTTTTAACAGTATTACATATTTTTACTACAAGCTTGTAAGTGTACCTTGTATTCTTGGATTATACAAAAAAATACTACATTAATGAAAAAAGTTTATTATGTTACTTTGACTATAGCGCCTGCTATTATAAAAATGACAGTAAACTGTACATATTTTCTTTCCAATTGCAGCTTTCTGCTCATGTTGAACTATGTTGGTATAAACATGGCCGACTTTAATTCCTGCATTAATCCTATTGTGCTTTATTTGGTAAGCACAAAATATAAAAATTGTTTTAAGGTAAGATTTTACAAAATAACTATTCTTTCTAATATACCTATACAGTATTTTTACATCCCAGGTGAATCCTTGCACTTTTTTTATCTCTTAATAGTCTTTTGTCCCCAAAATGTTATAAGTTTATAAGTTAAAAATATAGTTTGAAACGGATATTGAAAAGGCTTCAACATTCCTCTTTTTCACCCTGCATTGCTCTAGGCTGGTAGACCTGAGTAAAAGCAATACCCCTCAGGAGAAGTCTTCCTTTACTGATTGTATTGTAGAGAAGGGGTGGAAGTGTGTTTGACCAGCTCTGTTACATTATAGATTTTACTGAGTCTAACGCTGGCATCTATTACAGTCACATTTAAACTCACTATTCAGCCTCTGTAACAGGAACGTTAAAGTTAAACCAGGAAAAGAGGACTTGAGGATGGCGCTGGATCCCTGGACGGGTGAGTGTCTGTTTATTAAAAGCCAGCAGCCACGGTATTTGTAGTTGCTGACTTGATATTTTTTGGAACCTGGCTGAAGGTCCTCCTTAATATGTATTAGCCCTGCTCAATGATAGTGCTTATACCAGGGCCGGACTGGGAATACGATTCAGCCCTGGAAAAATTTTTATACCAGCCCCATATCATTATTATACCGACCCAACAGCATAACGCCATTATTTTCTTGTTCATAAAAGGGAAAACCATGCATTTTAAAGCATAGTTGAAGAGTGTATTATATATAGATAACACAGATATGAAAGCATATAGGGCTATATATATATTTATCAGCCAATGCCAGTTAAAAGTGCGGCCATGGTACAGGAGGTGGTCATAGGCTGTGTGGGCATGGTACAGGACATGTCAGAGACTGCGGGCATGGTGCAGGAGATGCAGGGGCTGAGGCCATGGTACAGGAGAAGCAGTGGCTGAGGGCATGGTGCAGGAGATGCAAGGGCTGCTGACATGGTACAGGAGATGCAGGGGCTGCAGACATGGTACAGGAGATGCAGGCGCTGTGGACATGGTGCAGGAGATGCAGTGGCTGCGGACATGGTGCAGAAGATGCAGGGGCTGCGGACATGATGCAGGGGCTCTGGACATGGTGCAGGAGATGCAGGGGCTGCGGACATGATGCAGGGGCTCTGGACATGGTGCAGGAGATGCAGGGGCTCTGGACATGGTGCAGGAGATGCAGGGCTCTGGACATGGTGCCGGAGATGCAGGGGCTCTGGATATGGTGCAGGAGATGCAGTGGTTGCGGACATGGTGCAGGAGATGCAGGGGCTGCAGACACGGTGCAGAAGATGCAGAGGCTGAGGGCATGGTGCAGGAGATGCAGGGGCTGCGGACATGGTGCAGCAGATGCAGGGGCTGCGGACATGGTGCAGGAGATTCAGAGGCTGCGGACATGGTGCAGGAGATGCGGAGATGGTGCAGGAGATGCAGGGGCAGCGGACATGGTGCAGGAGAGGCAGGGGGTGCGGGCATGGTGCAGGAGATGCAGGATTTGCGGGCATGGTGCAGGAGATGCATGGGCTGCATGCATGGTGCAGGAGATGCAGTGGCTGTGGACATGGTACAGGGGCTGCAGACATGGTACAGGAGATGCAGGGGCTTTGGGCATGGTGCAGGAGATGCAGGGGCTTTGGGCATGGTGCAGGAGATGCAGGGGCTGCAGGCATAGTGCAGGAGGTGCAGGGGCTGCGGGCATAGTGCAGGGGCTGCAGACATGGTACAGGAGATGCAGGGGCTGTGGGCATGGTGCAGGAGATGTAGGGGTTGCAGGCAGGGTGCAGGAGTTTCATGGGCTGTGGACAAGGTGCAGGGGCTGTGGACATGGTACAGGAGATGCAGGGGTTGCGGGCATGGTTCAGGGGCTGTGGGCATGGTGCAGGAGATGCAGGGGCTGTGGTCATGGTGCAGGGGCTGCGGACATGGTAAAGGAGATGCAGGGGTTGCGGGCGTGTCGCAGGAGATGCAGGGTTGCGGGCATGGTGCAGGAGATGCAGGGGTTGCGGACATGGTGCAGGAGATGCAGGGCTGTGGACACGGTACAGGAGATGCAGGGCTGTGGGTATAGTTCAGGCAATGTGGGGCTGCGGGCATGGTACAGGAGAATCTCCTGTACCATGCCCACAGCACTGCATCTCCTGAGAAGATGCAGGGGCTGGGGAGGAGTCTCACTTACCTTTTGGTGAGGCGCCGCACATTTAAAAATGGCACCGCCCGGCGCAAATATGTCACCGCGCATGCGCCGCCACCGCTCGGGAAAGCCTGTACATGTTCGGCTATTCCCGGGCAGGGGGCGCAGTGTGCATGTCGGTCCGGCCGTGGCCATTTTTTTTTACAGGTTTTTTGCAGCCTCGGGGCCAGGGGGACTTGCTGGCCTACCAGGCCTACAAGCCCTGGCTTATACTAATCCTTTTGTAAGCTGGGTTTCCACCCCTGTTGGTTAAAATATTCCCTTACTGGTAGTAAATCCACTTGCATCATAGAAGATTAAAATTTTGGAATGTAACACAATTATTTTTACACTTTTATAGGGAGATTTTATTGTTTTACTAGTATATTTTAATACAAGTACAAGTATTTAAAGGAGAAGTACAGCCAAAGCTTGTTTGGCTGTGCTTTCCCTGTAGATCACAGGAGTGCAGATCATTCTGCACTCCTGTGAACCGTTTTCAGCAGACAGTGGGCTGAAGCCTGCTGTCGGCTGACGTCACAGAGCCGGTCCAGGCTCAGGAAGGATCGTGATCATATGTCGGGATCTGCCCACATGCCTGGACCAGCACCTGGCTCAGCCTCTCAATGAACCGCTGAGAACCTGAGCTGGCTGCTCTCACCCTCCCTCCACAGCCCAGTGCACCAGTGAGCAAGAGGGGGACCAAGCAGAGGGCTGTGACTGGCAGTGTTTGATCACTCAAATCTCAGTGTTAGGGGACAACTAGGTAAATATGATTCAACTAAAAAAAAAAAAAAAAAAAAATTCCTATACATCTCTTTTAAAAATACATATTTCCATCCTTTAATTCTCAAGGAAACTTGCAGCTCGTGATTCATGACCCATCTTTCTACAAATGTTACCTGTGACTCTTTGTCTGGCATTTAGCTTTCTAAATCACCGAGCCAGAAATAAATAAGGATTTCAGACTTAAACATTACTGGCTGCATGTTTGCATTATGCTTGTTCCCAGACTATAATCCATATACTACTAAAATTAGAGGTAGCCAGGAAACTAGCTTTTTCAGAAAGAAGTTAGTATTTAATTAACCTATTCATCCTGTGTATATTTTAGCTACTGTATTACAAAATGCAAGTACTTGATGTTTAATATAGGACATATAATATATGTAGCGCCTCCTACATAGCCTGTGAGATAAATTTAGCATGGGGCTTCTGCTGTAGCCATAGGAGCCAGAATTTAGTTTGGTCTGCTCAAGACTCCACATGCTGGGAGTTTGATTACCTCCCCCTGACTCTAGGAGAAGCTTCTGCAGATTAGAGTGGGAGGATTCAAATACCCAGCATGAATATTTAGTTGAGCCTATCCAATCCTTGTGGAGGTATACCCAGATGGTGGATGGGCTCCTGGTAAATAGGCTGGAGTCAAGAGAAGAGCATCTGTCCCTTGTGTGTGAATGGATCTGTGAGCTTCAGGGCTGCTTGCCCTGGAGCGCTCCTGGGCTGGATGCTGGACTTCTGCTTTGAGGTTGTGCCCAAGGACTGTGTATGCTTTTGGACTCTGTAAGTAAAGCCTCCTCTTTTGAGCTGGAGTTTTCTTGGTCTCAGGCCATGAAAAGTGGACTACCTCAGTCTTCCATGACTTGTGCTACATTTTCGGTGCATGGTCCTCAGCTATACACATAATAAATTGGGAATTACAAGTGCTACTATCAAGATAAAAGCGTCCTCTCTTAGCAATCTGTTCCCTTATGTTAGATAATTTTTACTGAAATTAATTAACCAAAAGTTCTTCAAAAATATAAAAACATTTGTTCAGTTAAATCGGAATTTGAAAGTCTAGTACAGTATGTAGTTCATGAGATATGACTTAAATTATATCATGTGTGATTTCTGCAACCGTTTTCACTACTACTTGACAAGTAAGTGATCTACCTACCATGCATATTACAGTCTACCTTTACAGTTTATGGACAGTCTTACTCTAAGGCCCCTTTCACACACACGGTCCGATCAGATCCGTCTGTCAGTTTTTCAGGCGGACCTAATTGGATGCCCCATGCATCCTAATGGGGCAGCGGATGTCAGCGGAGACATCTCCGCTAACACCTGCTGCCATCTGATCCGATCCTGTCCGTCAAATCCAGATGGATGAAAACCCTATTTTCCATCTATCCATCGGATCGGATCAGATTGGATCGGATGAGAACGGACAGGCGGTCCATTCTCATCCGATTCCCCCATAGAGGACAGCGGGGATCTGACAGCTCCATCTCCGCACACAGTGCAGGGACGGAGCTGTCATCCGCCTGCTCAGTAGGGATCTGCGGATCGATCCCTGTTAAGCAAAACGGAGTCCGTCAGTGGAATGGCCAGGTGTGAAAGGACCCTAACTGTTAAATATGATGACCTAGCTAAACTATCCATTCAATCTGTATCAGTTAGGTCCTTGCACTAAAGAGCTTTTTGTAGATCTAAAAAAATTGCAGTCAGGCTATAATGTGTGTGAGCCTAATGTTTGCTCGTGGATCTACGTACATAACAACTACTGCTCTAACTAGGTTATAGATGAATAATGAGAAGCCATTTTAGTAAAAATAAATAACCCCCTGTCCTTCCAAGATGCTACAGGTCAAAAAAGACATCTAATATGTCCAAATTGTATTCTTAGATAGTCGTCAAACAATTGTTGCATAAATATTATTGTTAATTCATTAAAGTGTATAAAAAGTCAGAACATTTTTTTCTTTTGTTTCATGTAAAATTTAGAACCTTTGTCAGGTCTTAAATACTGTATCCCTATGGGGAAATTTGTTCTGGCTTTGGTGACCATTGTGATCAGAACAGAAAATGATAGGAAATCCACATTTTTGGAGATTTTACAGGAACAGGAGGTGAGGGGAAATCTTCCTAAACTCTAAACAACTGTCTAAGAGGGGTTATATTCTCACTTTGGAGAGATTTCTGCTGACCTTCTACTGTATGTCTGGGACAACATATGAAGGAAAATCTCTCTGATGGGACAGAGACATAAAAAGAAAACCTGGTTGTGATTGCAACCATTCCCTTCCCAATCTAAAAGAAGACAAAATGTATTGGCTTTATTTACACATTACAGTACTCATGAGGGTATTATGATTTACACTCTAATGCCTAATACACACAATGAGAAAATTGGATAAAAAATGCTGCTTTTGGAGTGATCATCTAATAATCCGATCATTAGTACACGGCTTCCAAGAGCCGATCACGATAGTTCAAAAATATCCAAAAGGACAAGCACAACATTTTTTATTGTACAGTAACAGAAGGAACGATTTTTGCATAATTAGTATAGTATTTGTATGAAAAAAAATCATGTGGCCAAGATTACGCATGCTCAGAAGCGAAAGAATACATTGCAATACAATACAATATATTACATCACTTCCAAAGTTGTATTCTGTCATACGAAAATTTTTGGAATTTGGTAACGTATCGGTTTCCAATATGAGACTAGCATGCAAAAGAACGGACTATCATTCGTCCAATATTCCTATTGTATGTATTAGTCCTTAAATATCAGTGGCTTTCATTCGCTTGCCTATAGTTTTATTACATATCATGCTTTGCTGTACTAACCAAAAGTATATGTTTCTGAACTCTAAAATGAATATTTTAATATTTTGATTTTCTGTTCTGAAATACACAGCATCTAACTGCCAATTACATAAAAGTATCAACAATGAATATAATATTATAATGTTTTCATTCATTTTTTTAATTTCAGTCATGCTTGCGCTGCTGGTGTCAACCCAAAGAGTCAACAAATATTGAAAATAGGCAATCCTGTATACAATTTAAAGGCTGTGATCATGCCTATGAGACTTTTTCTCCAACAACTAAGTCCATTCTTGTTGAAACAGAAGATGTGTCCATATGAACACTTTTATTCAACATCAAAAGGAAATTCAGCAAGGACTGGGAATTCTGAAGATTGTCAATGTGAGAACTTGGAACCCTTTAGAATAGGCAAAAAACACTCAAATAGGTCAGCACTTAAATGGCACTCCAAGTTGCATCCAGTATTTGTAAATCACAAAGATAATGCAGAATTTTTAGATAAAATAATACAAGCAATGAAAAGGCATGAACTGCCAACACCTTGGCTTTTCAAGCCCAATACAAGAAGAAAATAGATATCTGAATTAAAGCCTGCTGTTAGTTATTAGTAAGGTGACCTGCTGCTGGTAGAGTTTATGACAAGTGAACATAAGCTAAGAAAACTACACTAGGCAAAAATGTAAGCAATTTGGACCAAGCAGATCTTTGGTACAAGCTATCCTTATGATGTTCCTTTGATGTTTAAAGTTGAAAGCCAAGCAGATACAGTATAACAGACACAAATGAATGCAGCTCTGTATTAAAAACATCTAATACATCTAATTAAAGCTTGCAATTAGGATGCTTATATTCTGCCTTTACTGGTCCCACCCCACTAAGACCATTCTTAAGAGATTTTTATATAAATATTGTCCCTTTTTAATTACATACTTTATATATACGACCCAGTGGTGTCATTCCTAGGCCTCACCTCTTTTTTTATGCAGGGCAGGCAGATCATGGCTGTTGGGGGGGGGGACTGGTAGGGTGATGTACATAGGTTCCTGAAAACATCACAGCACCCTGACCCAGTACACCTCTCAAGACCCCTAAGGGCACCCTGCTCCATTACACCTATCAAGATCCCTTTCAGCACCCTGCACCCAGTACACCACTCAAGACCCCTATGCCCTGATTAAAGCAGTGCGCTAACTCTTGGGTAGAATTATGTAAATATCATAATGCAGTGATGGCTGAATGCCAGTTTGGAAAAGTGGGTGTTTCTAAGAAGACTACATTTTTATGCAGACCACCCTAAATAACAACCAAATGTACCAAATGAGCCTCCATGACTGAAAGAACTAAAACACATCAAATAAAAAGGGTGGGCAAGAGACAGTAAGGCTGAGGAGGAAATGGCTGTATGATGCTTGATGTCTTCCAGTTATGAATCGAAGCAGGTTTTATCTGAACTAATTCAACTTGTAATGCACACTATGAGAAGCTGACAATAAAATCAAAGTAAGCAAATTCAGTACAGGAAAGGAGCCTGTACAACTATGAACTACTGAAGGTAAGGCTAAGGTTTAATACAACTCTGTGAGCAGAGAAAGAGAATCAGTACAAGGAGCCAGTCAGTTGTGCTGCGGTGCTCATGTAAAACATGTTGATAGGTAAAACATGCTTATGGAAGTGTACTGTTCTATTTTTACTCTCTGGTCACAGGCTAGGTGTGCAGGGGGGGACATGACTTGTATGTGTCAACCAGTCACAGCAGCGAAAATTCAGGTCTTTCATTCTGCCAGGCAGGGCAATTTTTTGAGGCTGAGGTCTGTAAATCTCAGGATTAGATGGACAGAAATCCAAATGCTTAGGCAGGTAAAACAGTTTCTTCTTTACATGCATATCATATGTTTATTTAGCTGTGTGTCTGGAGTTAGGCTTTCAAATATGATTGTTTTTATCTATTTCGGCAATTCAAATACAGTGAAATAAGCTTTAGGAAGGGTTCACTCTGGAACACGGTGCTGGAAGGGTGCATGTTTCCCACCACACTACATGTGATCGCGATGCCCTTGTGGAACGTGAGTGGATGCCATTGCTTGTTAATTGCTGTACCATGTATTTTGGAGCAGCACAATCTGAAAAAGTAGTGCTTGCACTACTTTTTTCATGTTCTGGTATGTTAGACAGTCCATTAAAATAAATGGGCTGTCAAAACCAGAAAGTGCGGGACCTTACGGGAATGCACGCATTCTATAGTGAACTGGCACTTAACTTTAAAAACAAGCCCTTTGTTCTGTACTTTAGTTTTGAATAGAGTATGGTAGGAAGAGAACTGTTAGGTTTTAACCTTAGTTTGAGAGGTGGGCCCCCAATTACTAGAAGGAAAAATCTTCATCAGCAACATAGACAGTTTAAGTAGAGTAGGGGATTACTACCACACTTGTCAGCTTTTTATTGGTGTGTGCCCCTGTTGCAATTTTTTCCCTCACTTCCTGTCTGGTAAAACCATTCTTACAGGGACAGTAAGTGGGGACATTTCTCCAACAGAACCCTAGATAACATTAGAATCCCAAAGGGAGTTCTAATAATTTTCAAATCTATCAAACCTTAAGCCCCCATTCACATTGGCGCAATTTGACATGTGATTTGACATGTCAAATTGCATGCCAAATCAAAGCATAGTGTCAGTAACGACACTGTCCTAATTGGTGCAACGCCAACTTTTCAGCACCACACCAGTTTCCAAAAGTAATTCCTGCACCACTTTTGGCGACTTCAGGGGCGATTTCAATAGACATCTGTGCATGAACCCACACACTTCATTCAAATCGCCCCTGAAATGCGGGTTTGAAATCGTGCGAGTTCAGCTGAGCACAATTTCAAACCCACGTTCAGTGAGAATGTACCCAAAAAAAAAATTTGAGCTGCATGTACCTTTTATCTTGCTGTGTAAACAGCTGGTGAAGGAAGAAATAATACAATATAAAACATGCTTTTAATAACTTTTCATTTTGTCATGTGTTGCAAAACAATTGGAAGGCAGATTTTACAAGTGATATAGAAAAATGAATCAGCGCTAATGATAAAAAAAAAAACTAGCAAAGGAAGTGTAAAATATACATACACAGGAATAGAACCATAAAAGAATGTTGCAGCGCTGAAAATATCAACAAATAAAATAAGTGTTCTCAAATAAATGGTATGAAAAATATGACGTTTCTTATAACGAAAGTTCATATAAGAGATGTGAGAATATTAGGTGGGTGTGATCCAGTGAACCAGTAGAATCAAACGATGAGAAGGACACAAAAGGTATTCTCCAACATCAATAACGAGTGAAGTGCCAAGTCACCAGAACCAGATGCTGTCTAGATTATAGGACAGCAAACGAGTGTTATGCGACCAGTCTCAGGATTTCCAGGGCATCAGTCCAGTCAGCAACCTCCGGCCTCATGGGTACCTTCCAGTGCGGTGATCAGCTCAGCATGTCATGCAGCGGTTAATTTTGCAAAAAGGTATAAAACAAGTAAAGGTAAAAAAGAACTCACATACAAAGCCACCTCTAAAGGAAAAGTGATGGCTGGGACCTTAAGTGTTTGAGATAACTCAAGATTTTACAAGTACTTGGAACTTAGTGGCTATGTGTTCTGCAAGCAGGCACATTTTCATTGGGACACAGCTGATCACAGATCGGGGTACAGGGCCAATCACAGCGACTCTTTACCACATAATCAGCTGTGTCCAATCACAGCTGATCACAACGTAAACACAAGCCGGTTATCTGCATTCCTTTGCTCATGCTGACAGCGTGAGGAGAGGAGAGCCGGTAACTTGTGTGAAAGGGACATCTACTATGATAATAAGCAGGACACTGAATATCAGTGTCCTGATTATCAGTGCAGCCCCAAAAGTGCCCATCAGTGCTGCCAATCAGTGCCACTCATTAGGGCCTCCTCATAAGTGTCACCTATCAGTGCTGCCTATGGGTGCCCATCAGTACCGCCTACCAGTGCCCTACCAGTGCCCATCAGTGCCGCCTATCAGTATTCATCAGTGCCACCTATCAGTGCCCATTAGTGCCCCCTATCTCTGCCCTTTAGTACCTCCTGTCAGTGGCCTTCAGTTCCACCTATCAGTGCCTATCAGTGCAGCCTCATTAATGCCAGTCACCACTAGAGCACATTTGTTTCCTATCTGCCCTGTTTTATATTACAATGCAGCCTGTACGTGTGGTGCAGTGAGCTGCAATAAACTGCAGACATGCTACATTTTATTGCAGCACATAGAGAGGCACCACATGTCAACTCACAGCAGTGCAAAGCACCATGCTGTGGTGCAATGACATAAATGAAGTGTCGCTTTGTGCACTTCAAACAAAGCTGACACAACGAAAAAAAAAACTGTGCAATGCGCTGAAATACACTTCATGTCACCTCCTAATGCTGGCTTGCTGCCATCAAAACAAACCACTGAGCGCATGCTAAACTGATCCAGGGCGATATGAACAGGCTCTTAGTGTTCTGGACATTTCCATAAAGGATTTTTGATCATTTGCAACAAATACTGATTCTGTGGAGCTTGCAAATCATTTCTGCATCTGTGAAGTACATAGCAAGTTAAATGTCAAATATGTTTAAATTGATGGTTGGAACCATGATACAGATAGTTAGGACAGGCGGTTGGTGAAGAATGTAATCCAAAGGATTTGCATTTCTGACTTTGGGTTGCCACAGTGGTGGCTTAATGATAGTGCTGCATGTTGCCATGAAGATTTGAATGGATAATGAAGTAAAAATGGGGCACAGTTACAAGTGCAAGGTTATATATGAGAGCATGCTCATCTACTTGCCTAGGTATAGGGCCAAATTTACCACAAAACTTACAAATGACCATAACTAATCTGAATCATACATTTTCAAGAATAGAAAAAAGCATGGCTGTAATGTTACACTCTGTGCTTGGGCAAAATGGATAATTAGCCAATTAGCCAGTTAATGGTCAGGATCCCCTACACATACAGATCATTGTCAAACAGCCTGCAATTGAGTCAAATAATCAAAACTAACCTAATAAATTCAGCTTGCTGTGTGATCTGTAAAACTGTTCATCTGCAATGATGTGCTAACTAACCATACACCTACCTGTAATCAAATATTATTATGTATTTAAACCTTAATAGTAAAATGTCAAAAATTGTATTTTTGGAAAATTGGTAGATTAGCATTCATTCAGCAACAAACCTGTCGGAATTGACAAGGCATGTGGATATTTCTACAAGTATTTTACTGATTTTGTACATGGACAGATTTATTCTACAGTCAAAACGGGTAAAAGTAAAAATTATTTAACAGACAAGGTTAATTTTCATAACAATTTCCCTCATGTATTTTTATTTTATCCTATAAAAAAGATCAATTTAGAAAAAAAAAACATATATGTGTCTTTATATAAATTTTATAACATTGTGTATGCAAAATACATGTCAATAAAACTATTTTAGTTACATTTTGTGGTTGTCTTGCTTGCTTAACCCCCCTTGGAACCTAAGCCTTTTTCTGACATATGTTGCTTACAGGATAAAATCAGTCATTTTTTGCTAGAAAATTACTTAGAACCCCCACACATTATATATATATTTTTTAGCAGAGATCCTAGAGAATAAAACTGCGATCGTTGCAATATTTTATGTCACACGGTATTTGCGCAGCGGTCTTTCAAATGCAATTTTTTGGGAAGAAATACAATTTCATGAATGAGAAAAAAAAAAAAACAGTAAAGTTAGCCCAACTTTTTCATATAATGTGAAAAATGATGTTACGCAGAGTAAATAGATACCAAACATGTCATGCTTTAAAATTGCACACACTCGAGGAATAGCTACTAACTACTTAAAAATCTCCATAGGTGAGGCTTTAAAAACGTTTAACAGTTACCGGTTTAGAGGTACAGAGAAGGTCCTGTGCTAGAATTATTTCTCTCACTCTAATGATCACAGCAATACCTCACATGTGTGATTTAAACATGTTTACATATGGGGGCACAACTTGTGTATGAGTTTGCTTCTGTGCAGGAGCACGGAGGGATAAGGTGCTCTAAGATTTTTTTTCTTACATTTTTATTTTATTTTTTTATTTTTACACTTTTATTGCTCTCACAAGGAACATAAACATCCCTTATGACAGTAATAGGCAGTGACAGGTACTCTTAATGGAGGGACCCCAAACCCTTCCTCTGCACTTAAAAGTATTCAAAACGCCAAGTTTCGCTGTTTTGACTGCTGTAATTTTTTTTATTAATATATATTAATATGGCGCCTTTAAGGCTCCAGTACCCAGAAGTTATGTCTTGACATCGCTTCCGAGTTTGTACATCGATCAGAGCCGAATGTGGCTTTGTTTGGGTCTTCGGCCAGGCGGAGGACGTGCCGTTTGGTCGTTTGGGTCTCCCGATGGGACGGGAGACCCGGAAGGGGCGCAGAAGGCAGCGGGAGGGGGGACACTACCCCTCCCGCTCCTAGTAATGACAATCATGCTGCTCAGCTGCATCAGTTGTCATTACAAGAAAGCCGACTGCCGGATCTAAACAGCATATTTGCGTTCCGTTGGCTAAAAGTGAGATGATAATATCATAGTACAGTATTTCATTGGAATTATAATTTATGCTTTAAAGAGCAAACAGCAAGTGGGACTATGTTGTTTTTTTACTTTACAGGTACTCACTTACATCATGCTGTAGAGTACTGCTGTCCATAGAAAGTACATGCTGTTCTACCACACAGGTGTAAAGTGTAGGAAGAGAATCCAGCTAGATCTACATGTATAGTTTATCAAATACCAAAAATTAAAAAGGCATAAAAGCATTAATTATAGGAGTAATAAATTTACTCTGTGGGTACTCGTCCACTCACTCAAATATAGTCAGTGGGGCTCCATGGTCAATAGCCAAAAAATACAAAAACACAGCAGATCAGTAATGGTCAGCTTAAGGACCCAAATATTGAAAAAAACTTTTACTAACCACTTCAGATCTAAAAGATTTATCGCCCCCTTCCAGACCAGGCCATTTTTTGCGATACAGCACTGCGTTACTTTAACTGACAATTGCAAGGTAGTGCGACACTGTACCCAAATAAATTGCTGGCGGCGATCAGCGACTTATATTGGGACTGCAATATTGCAGTGGACAAATCGGACACTTAACTGACACTTTTAACACTTTTTTGCGAACCAGTGACATTAATACAGTGATCAGTACTAAAAATATGCATTGTCACTGTACTAATGACACTGGCTGGGAAGAGGTTAATATCAGGGGCAAGTAAAGGGTTAAATGTGTGCCTAGCTAATGTTTCAGTGTAGTGGGGGAGGTGCTTTTACTAGTGGAAGGCATGGATCGGTGTTCCTGCTTTGCAGAAACACAGGATCCATGCCTTCTGTACTGATAGAACGGCAATCTGCCTTGTTTACATAGACAGATTGATGTTCTGCCTGTGTACAGAACAGTCAGTGGGTGTTGACAGACATCAGGTCCGGGGGACCCGCTGATCAGCTCCTGCTGTCTAGAATCATAGCGGGAGCAAGCCGCCGTCGACGTGTACTCGTGCCTCATACCCGAAAGTGCAGGGTCACTGTAGCAGTAAATGTGCTATAGGGCGGTTGGCAAGTAGTAAATACTTACAATTATTCAAATACTAAATTATTAAAATAACAAAAAATTCACCACCTTCAACCATCATAAAAATACAACGTCTAATACCAAAAAGTGCATCTAGACATCATTCATTCATGCATGAACATAATTCAGAGTATTAATTGCATATCATCCAAAATTAAGGAATAAATCTGGGAACTGTGTGCACAAACTCCCCCCCTAATGTAGCATGTATGGATTGTTGGGTAACATCGGGTAGACTTTCACATAAATTCTCCTGTGCATTGGTTTAGAAGAGTCTAGGAAGTGTAAGATAGCACAGCAGGAATAGAAGCAGTATTGCAATAGATGTAAGCAGATAATAGTGTATTAATCAAGCTCAGTTCTATAATGAAAGCAGAATGCATCTTCTAGTGTAAAGCAGCAGAAGGAGGAAAAGCAATTAGTTAGCTCCACAATAGTCATTTATTTAAGCATGTTCTCAACCTCCATGAAGCACCAGACAACCCAGCAGAGTGTAGTCAAACAATCCACTGATGCGGGTAACACCAGTCCTGTGCAATCAGCATACTGCGGCATTCATGTGAGGTGTACGGGGGGCAGAGAAAACATCTGCAGCAGGCAGTCAAACAGGAAAGTCCTCCACACTCTCTCTCTCAATCCCCCCCACAAACAATCCCAGTACTCACAGATAATCTGCTGTTTAATCAGGTGCAGGTAGAAGATGACTGACTAGTTAAGGTTAAGTCTGATATGCTGCTTCAAATTAAAGCCGCTACACAGCACATATGGCCATATTGCTCCACAGTCTGATTTTGCATATCCGCATACCAGATCGTGTCCTTAGCCTTGATGGGAGGATGCAGGGCACGGATAGATGACGTCAGACACACTTCTGCATGACGTCAAAGTGTTTCACTGGAAAAAACAGCTTCATCAGGACGTAGGGTCACCTTAGGAGGGGCATGCTTAAATCTCCATAATCCTCCCCTTACTTTTCTTCAAAGTGACGCACTGCATTTTAGGTATATACAAATGAAAACAGACCTCCAGTAATTGAAACACACAGGCAGGTGCTCACAAGATAAATTCACAGGCCAGAAGTTATCATAACAGGACACTATCATTCATAAAGCAAGCAAAGCAGAAGGATCCCTATTCTGGGAATACCTGGAAGTTAAACTCTTTATTCAGTCCTTTGTGGACAAGAGTATTACATTTATAAATCCAAAATGTCTCTTTTTGTAAAAGAATGGCATAAAAGTCCTCACGTCTCTTAGTTTCAATGCATAAATCCCTTTTATCTTTAGCCTGATGATAGATCATAAAATGTTGTGCTAAGGGACTTTCAGGTTCTCTTTGTTAAATGTCTCTAAAATGACGCCCTCCAGACTACATGCGATGGATAAAAACATTTCCCCATTCTGCCGGAGAGATTACTGTGAGATTGGGAATCTTTCTCATGTTCTCTGGAGCTGTCCGATGATCCAGCTGCTTTGGACTGAAGTTTTCTCTCTCATTTCAAACATAGCGGGAAGGGAAGGGAGTGCACTTTGAGTCCAGAGTTAGGACTCCTAAGCATTGGCATATATGCATTTCTCCCACAATATAGGACGGTGATTATCCATATTATATTTGCTACAAGGATTGCCGTGGCCAACCACTGGCGATCACCAACACACCACGCATTTCGGAAAAATTACAAATAGAGTCAATTTTCAATGTGAAATGTAAAAAATGCTAGCGTACAAGGAACGTAGAGCTAACTAATTTCATAAAAAATGGAACACATGGGTAGCATATACCTCTGAAGTTGGTTAAAGTATGATAATGATGTGACAAGAGATCCTCATAACTGATTTTGTTCCCAAGGGAACCTTCTCCCTCTGGTGGTAGAACTTTCCCCCCTTCCCCACCCCCCTTTATATGTTTTTTACATATGGTTATGTTCTAATAGACTTACTGAGTTAGAAGATCTACAGTATGAGGTGGTGAGTTCAATACTGGGAATAGGGGATGGGTAGTGGCGCACCCACCCCCTCAAAGTACTTACAGATTGTAATGACAAACCCATTTTTGAGTATATATAAACTCCAGAAACGCTGTAATAAATCAGGTCACTATGATTCAGCCATCTTGAGTCTTGTCTGATCTCATTATATATATAGCTATATATTGTCTGATTTCGTATCACTGACTAACAGGTAACAGGTATTTTGTACCTGAGAAAAATTCCACAACAATGCCATGTTACCTTTCATATTTTCTAATAAAAATGTATGGTTATAAAAAAAAAATGTCCCTAAAACGTTCGCCATAGCGAATGTGCAACTGGTGTTTTATTTTTCCTATATATAGTTTGATGCAAGGGCATTGCAAACTACAGTATCTCACAAAAGTGAGTTTTTTGTAAATATTTTAATATATCTTTTCATGTGACAACACTGAAAAAATGACACTTTGCTACAATGTAAAGTAGTGAGTGTACAGCTTGTATAACAGTGTAAATTTACTGTCCCCTCAAAATAACTCAACACACAGCCATTAAAGTCTAAACCACTGGCAACAAAAGTAAGTACAGCCCTAAGTGAAAATGTCCAAATTGGGCCCAAAGTGTCAATATTTTGTGTGGCCACCATTATTTTCCAGCACTGCCTTAACCCTCTTGGGCATGGAGTTCACCAGAGCTTCACAGGTTGCCACTGGAGTCCTCTTCCACTTTTCCATAAAGACATCACGGAACTGGTGGATGTTATAAACCTTGCACTCCTCCACCTTCCGTTTGAGGATGCCCCACAGATGCTCAATAGGGTTTAGGTCTGGAGACATGCTTGGCCAGTCAACTACCTTTACCCTCAGCTTCTTTAGCAAGGCAGTGGCCATCTTGGAGGTGTGTTTTGGGTCGTTATCATGTTGTATTACTGTCCTGCGGCGCAGTCAGCGAAGGGAAGGGATCATGCTCTGCTTCGGTATGACACAGTACATGTTGGCATTCATGGTTCTCTCAATGAACTGTAGCTTCCCAGTCCCGGCAGCACTCATGCAGCCCCAGACCATGACACTCCCACCACCATGCTTGACTGTAGGCAAGACACACTTGTCTTTGTACTCCTCACCTGGTTGCCGCCGCACACGCTTGACACTATCTGAACCAAATAAGTTTATCTTGGTCTCATCAGACCACAGGAAATGGTTCCAGTAATCCATGTCCTTAGCCTGCTTGTCTTAAACAAATTGTTTGTGGGCTTTCTTGTGCATCATCTTTAGAAGAGGCTTCCTTCTGGGACGACAGCCATGCAGACCAGTTTGATGCAGTGTGGGGCGTATGGTCTGAGCACTGATAGGCTGACCCCTCCACCCCTTCAAACTCTGCAGCAATGCTAGCAGCACTCATATGTCTATTTCCCAAAGACAACCTCTGGATATGACGCTGAGCACGTGCACTACACTTCTTTGGTCAACCATGGCGAGGCCTGTTCTGGGTGGAACCTGTCCTGTTAAACTGCTGTATGGTCTAGGCCACTGTGCTGCAGCTCAGTTTCAGGGGCTTGGCAATCTTCTTATAGCCTAGGCTATCTTTTTTTTTTTTTATTTAATATCTTTTAATTGATTTTCATAGAAAGAATAACAAGAAAAAAAAAAACAAGCATTACAAATTCCAGGAAACAGTAACCGTTAACAGATATACAGCCATATATATAAAAAAAAATTTAATATTTATAATAACAATTCCCCTCTTATGTGAATAAAGTGAAGACTAATGTGATATTATTTATCTTAACATATAAAAGGAAGTGACTCAATATAAACATTGTGATATGGCTAATCTTTACCAATGAAGATATAAGCAATTTACAAAGTAATAAAATACAAACTATCCGTAAAAAATCCTTCGTAAATATTCGTGTGTAAATTTAAAAAAAAAAAGACACCACAATCCCCCCTAAACAAAGGGAAAAAAAAAAAGGCTAACATTGTCAAGCCCAATTAAATAAGCACGTATTCGTGCCTATCTCCTTTTCTCTGAAAAATGCTCATTATGGTATTACTGAAAATGAAGAAAAAAAAAGAAAAAAAGAAAAAAAAAAAGAAAAAAAAAAGGAATTAGTAAGGTCAAGAAGGGTCGAGGTGGGGCCACCAGGGCAGCCCATTATAAGAATAAATAACACTCCTCAGGGAGTCATATCAGATAATCTCTAACTGATAGGCATCAGTGCCAGTAAAGTGCACCCAGGGGTTTCACCAGTCTCTAGTCTGTTCCTCCATGTTCTTTAAAGTGGCAGTCAGCTCCTCCATCCTATAAATCTCATTAACTTTGGAAAACCACAACTTACTCCCTGGCGGTTGGATTTGTCTCCACATGGCTGGAATACAGGCCTTTGCAGCATTGAGAAGTCAGAGTGTCAAAGACTTCTTATATTTTTGAAGTTAGCGCTTCGTGAGATGGAGAAGGCAAAACGCAGGATCGTCTCCCACTTCGACCGCAGTCAGTTGTTTAATGACTGTCGAGACGTTTGTCCAAAAAGGTCGCAGGGAGGGGCAGGTCCAAAAAACATAGAGCATTGACCCCCTCCTCGGACCCACAACGCCAACATCTATCCGAACAGCTCGCATCCATCTTATGCAGTACCACAGGAACCCTATACCACCTAGTTAGTATTTTGTAGCCTACCTACTGATATTTACAGTTCACAGAGGATTTATGTACCAGTGTCAGAATCTTGTTCTTTTGTGCGGCCGTCAGGGAAATTGCAAGCTCCCGCTCCCATTGAGATAGAAACGACAAATGTTGCCCCTTGGATTAATCCGCCAGCAACAAATAAAATAAAGACAGAGTGTGCTTAAGGGGATCCCCTGCTGTGCACATAGTTTCAAATGGGGTTAGGGCTCGCGGTACATAACCCCGCTGTTGAACAGAAAGAAGAAAATGTTGCAACTGGCAAATGTTCAGATGGTCCAAATCCAGTCTGGATCATGCGGCAATCTCCCCATGGGTGGGCACGAAGCCCTGTTGCCACACCTCTAGTAAACGTATCCTACTGGTCTGAGCCAGACCGCGCATCCTGGTGCTCGTACACCCTAGGGAAAAATCCGGGTTGCCCAGTATGGGCGTGAGAGGAGAGGGAGAAGGTGCCACCTTCGGGTGTTGTTGAACACGCCGAGTCTCTCGGAGGGTGGCCCCCATCGTGGGGTGTGAAAGAATGGCAACCGTAGGCGAAAAAGAAGACCAGGGGGCCGGCGGAGTCAACTGGCCAGCTACACTGACCTCCAAGCCCACCCAACGCTTGGAGGCCACATTACAATGCCAATCCAAGACTCGAACAAGAAGCGAAACGCGGTAATATTGAAGTATATCCAGAAGGCCAACTCCCCCCCCTTTAATTTTTGGCAAAGTCTGCAGCCGAATCTTGGGGGACCTGGAGGCCCAGATAAAAGAACGAAACAGTGCCCGGGTATGTTGGAAAAAAGATAAGGGGACAGCAATCGGCAGGGCCTGCAATAAATAGAGAAGCCTGGGCAAGATATTCATCTTAAGCGCACTACAGTGCACAAACCAAGTCAAGGTCAGGGATTGCCACACGCAAAGATCTGCCTTTATAATCCCTAACATGGGGGTATAATTCTTCCTAAATAAATCTAAAGGATCATCCGTAATCTGGACCCCTAAATATGCCAGCGAACCCGCAGCCCAATGGAATGGGAAAAAGGCACGTAAAACGCGCTCCTCTTGCGCTGAAGATGATACATTAAGCCGACTTCGCAAGATTGATCTTGTAGTTAGATAAGGCACCATAGGTGTGGAGAGCAGCTAAGATGTTCGGAAGTGAAATAATTGGGTTGGTGACGAAGAACATAAGGACATCCGCATAAGAGGCCACCCTATGTTGATCACCAGCAACCTGCATGCAAGAAATGTCAGTTGACCGACGTATCGAGCATAGAAAAGGTTCCAACGTTAGAATAAAAATAAGAGGTGACAACGGGCACCCCTGACGGGTGCCGTTGGAAATTGGAAGATAATCTGACCGCCACTCATTAACCCATACTGCCGCCGACGGCCAGGTGTAGAAAGCCCGCATCAAAGGTCCCAAGCCAATATGAGACAGGGTGGCCTGGATAAAACTCCGGGCCACCCTTATCAAAGGCCTTCTCTGCGTCGGTTGACCATAACACCATCGGACTACTTGACAGCCGTGCCGAATGAAACCAGATCAATGACCTGGGTCGTGTTGTCCCTAGCCTCACGAAGCAGCACAAAACCCACCTGGTCAAAATGTACCAGGGGGGGAATGTGGAGCAAAAGTCGATTCACGAGTATCTTTGCGAACAGCTTGGTGTCAAAGTTAAGGAGTGAAATGGGCCGGTAACTACCACATAACAGAGGGTCCTTCCCCTCCTTGTAAATAAGGGCAATATAAGCCCTAAGAGAATCAATGGGCAGCAAGGCACCATCACCTACTGTGTTAAAATGAGCTAGGAGGGGCTTACCTAAACGTGCCATAAACTGCTGGTAATAAGGCAGGGTAAACCCATCCGGGCCAGGGGCCTTGTGGGGTTTAGATTGTGAGAGGGCAGAGGATAACTCCTCAGCAGTAGAGGTGGCGGTTCCCCATCCGAGCAAGGTGATCATGCGCGCTTGGACTTATACATCGTACTGAGTGTCCGTATTATACGCTTAAATAGCGCTCCATCTGGGGGCTGTTTTTACCCACATGTTCCTAATTGAACTCAGGCGCTGTAAAGATCAGGCTTCAGGCTTGGCTGGGTCTACAAACCAGCAGGTCTTATAAAAAGCTTGCTTCCACAACTTTCTGACACCTGGAGTCCAATCGCAAAGTGATCACCTTCCTCGTTAACCCTATGCGGTGGGCTTAATAA
Organism: Pelophylax lessonae; assembly: GCF_965119305.1. Classification (NCBI taxonomy): domain Eukaryota; kingdom Metazoa; phylum Chordata; class Amphibia; order Anura; family Ranidae; genus Pelophylax; species Pelophylax lessonae. The sequence continues at coordinate 508,834,756 of NC_138769.1, forward strand.
CCTGTCCCACGGTACTACAATAAAGATACAGAGAAATGATTAGCTCCCGATGAAGCTTTTTACATAAAGCGAAACATGTCGAGCATCGCAATTACCCACCATCCATTGTCCTAATACTAAAGGGACCCTGACGGACGACAGTTACCCTCCTGTTACCGATCATATGGCCCTATGCGTGATGTAGTAGGATTCAATGTTCTTATTTTGTGTATATCATGATATGTACTTACTATGCTTCTCTTTGAGGTATATGCACCTCCATTGTTGATTTTAATATATTTCTCCAAATAAACAGTTTTTTACGATATCGTGCCTTTAAAGTCCTTGCCTGGTTCACACTCAAAGTTCCTCAGCAGTAGAGTTGAGTGAACACCTGGATGTTTGGGTTCGGCGGGTTCGACCGAACCTAAAAAAAAAGTCCGGGTTCATGACCCGGACTTAACCCGAACTTTGTCCCGATCCCGAACCACATTGAAGTCAATGGAGATCCGAACTTTTGAGCACTAAAATGCCTCTAAAACAAACATGGAAAGGGCTAGAGGGCTGCAAATGGCAGCAAAATCATCTTAAGAGCATGGCAAGTGCTCTGCAAACAAATGTGGATAGGGAAATAACTTAAAAGAACATAAAAAACAGAAAAAATAATCATCTTGAATGATGTAGGAGGAGGACGAGGCCCATATGGAGTAGGAGGTTGAGGTGGCGGAGGATATGGCAGTGTAGGTGGAAGTGGCGGCGGTGGAGGAGGAGGACGAGGCCCATATGGAGTAGGAGGTTGAGGTGGCGGTGGATGTGGCAGTGTAGGTGGAAGCGGCGGTGGAGGAGGACGAGGTAGCCAACACTGGTTTTTGTTTTTAATTTTATTTCTTTTTAAATTAGGGTACACCCGAAAAGAGTTAGAAAGACCAAATACAACAATGGCTGGGTAAGGTTGGTATACTTGTCTATTCTGCACAAGGTACGGACAAGTCCTGTGGGATCCATGCTTGGTTCATTTTAATGAACGTCAGCTTGTCCACATTGGCTCTGGACAGGCAGCTGCGCTTGTCTGTGATAACGCCCCCAGCCATGCTAAATACACGTTCAGATAATACACTGGCTGCAGGGCAGGCCAGCACCTCCAAGGCATAAAGGGCAAGCTCAGGCCATGTGCCCAATTTGGAGACCTAGAAGTTGAAGGGGGCAGACCCGTCATTCAGTACCTCTAGGCGTGTGCCCACATACTGCTCTACCATGTTAGTGCTGGGTGGTGGTGCTGCTGGTGGAGCTCCTGTTGCAATAAGAGGATGTGGTCGATCTGTGGCAGCTACACACACAAGCGAAACACCTTTCTCAGCTGCGAGTAGTCGACAGAACCTTACAGCAGTATTTGGCAGGGCCTAATGGGCCTCTACAAATGTTGAGGCCAGAACAAGTACAGGCGATAGTAGATTGGGTTGCTGACAGTGCCTCCAGTTCCTTCACATTGTCTCCCACCCAGTCTTCTGCTGAAAGGTCAGAGTTTCCACCTGCAGCCCATATCCATCAATCTTTCACCTCACCCCCCTGCAAATCAGCCAAGCAGTCTGAGCCCCAAGTCATGCAGCAGTCTCTTCTTCTTTTTGATGACTCTGTTAGCATGGTTTCCCAGGGCCATTAACCTAGCCCTGCCCCAGAAGTGGAAGAGATTGATTGCACCAATGCCCAACCACTTATGTCTCAAGATGAGTACATGGGAGGACCATCGCAACACATCTCAGATAATGACGAAACACAGATGCCAACTGCTGCGGAATTCCGAATTGTAGAGACCGACAAGGGTTGCAGGGGTGAAGACTGCGTGGAAGATGATGTGGAGGACGATGAGGTCCTCGACACCACATGGAATGAACCTCATGCAGAGGACCTGAGTAGTTTGGAGGAAGAGGCGGTGGTCGCACAGAGCCGCCAGCACAGCAGAAGAGGGAGCAGGGTGCAAAAGCGGAGCGGCCGTGCCCTAGACACTACGCCTGCTACTGCCCAATGCAGCAAGGGACTGAGCACACCAAAGCCAGCTCATAGGAGTTCCCTAGCATGGCAGTTCTTCAGACAATGTGCTGATGACAGGACACGAGTGGTTTGCACGCTGTGCAATCAGAGCATGAAGCGACGCATAAACCTTCTCAACCTGAGCACAACCGGCATGACCAGTCATCTAAATGCAAAGCACGAGCTGCAGTGGAGTAGACACCTCAAAAACCAAGAAAGGTCTCTGGCTCCTCCTGCTTCCTCTTCTGCTGCAGTCTCGGCCTCTTCATCCACCTCTGCAGTGACAGTGGCACCTGCTACCCCGCAAACAGAGGATCTGCCAGCAACACCACCACCTGGGCCACCAACAACCATCTCCACAATGTCCCATGGAAGCGTTCAGCTTTCTATCTCCCAAGAACTGGAGCGGAAGAGGAAGTACCCCCCTACCCACCCGCGATCCCTGGCCCTGAATTCCAGCATTTCAAAATTCCTGGCCTTTGAAATGCTGTCATTCCGTCTGGTGGAGACGCAGAGTTTTAAAAGCCTTATGGCGGTAACTGTCCCACAGTACGTCGTGCCCAGCCGCCACTACTTTTCCAGGCAAGCCATCTCTTCCTTGCACAACCAAGTGAGTGACAAAATCAGGTGTGCACTGCGCAACGCCATCTGTGGCAAGGTCCACCTAACTACGGATACGTGGACCAGTAAGCACGGTCAGGGACGTTATATCTCCCTAACAGCACACTGGGTAAATGCAGTGGCGGCTGGGCCTGAGGCGGATGTCAGTTTGGCGCATGTCCTTCCACCACCGAGGATTGAAGTGCGCTTCAGTTTGCCTCCTGTTCCTAACTCCTCCTACTCCGCTTCCTCATCCTCTACCGCCTCGTCATCCATGCAGCGTAACACCTTCAAGACCAACTTCAGCAAAGCCAGGGGTAAAAGACAGCAGGCAGTTTTAAAACTTGCCTGTTTAGGGGGAAAAACCACACACCGTGCAGGAGTTGTGGAGGGGCATTGAACAGCAGACCGATGAGTGGTTGGTGCCAGTGAGCATCAAGCCCGGCCTGGTGGTGTGCTATAATGGGCGAAATCTCGTGGCAGCTCTTGCACATGCTGGCCAGACTGTTTGAGCAGCAGCAGGCCATAGTGGAGTTTCAGCTGCAGCACGCACGCATGAGTCGCTCTGCGGAGGAGCACCACTTCACCACCAGTAACTGGGCCTCCATGCGAGACCTGTGTGCCTTGTTGCGCTGTAACATATGCATGTGGAATTTGACCTTAATTGTTTTATTTCCGACAGATAATGTACTCCCTTTTTATTGATAATTTTATGTTTTTAGCGTATTTTAATATCATATATGTAATTATTGGTGTTTTATACATTTTTCATATTTATTAAGTATGCTATTCACTGTTTTAGTGTGTTTATATATCCTGCTATAGTTTATGCATGTATACCATTCATGTAATTTATGTGTTTTATATGTTTTTTATCACAGCAGCGGTTGATGTCAAAGGTTTTATTAATTAATATCCTATTAATTCATTCTTTATATTTGGATCATTTGACGCATTCTAATTTGATCAGGAGATTTTTTAAGGCTTTGTCCTCATGGCATTTATTTTAGAGGATGTCATGTTTAAAACAACCACTAGATGTCCTCATCAGTGTGTTGTTTATGCCCTTCTTTATATTCTCTATTTTGGAGAATGTAATGTTTAAGAGAACCACTAGATGTCCTCATCAGTGTGTTGCTGACAATCTTCCGATCACATGAGCAGCTTTTTGTTATATAATCATTATGGTGACTGACTGACTCCACCCCCGCTGACGAAGTCCTGTTGGACGTAACGCCGCGTACGGGAGGTGGAGTCACATCTGATTGACGTCACCCGCTGCTGCTGCTGTTGCCTCGAGTTCTTGTGGTGGCTTGTGGAGCCCACAACGCTGAGTTTTACTGATGTGCCTGTTCATGTCTTCCCCAATGTAAGTGCATTTCTTCTATTAAAGACGTATATCATTAGCAGTCTGCACTTAGAGGCTCCTGTTTCTTTTTATGTCCCTATCCTTTGGAACACCTGTGAATATCAATACCTGGGGCATATGTCAATGAGCAGTACCTGGTCCTGAATTACCTTTAGATGTATGTTCGTGAACCTGAAGCCGATGGTTTGATTTGATATTCATTGCGATTTTTGACCTCTGGTGAAACAGTGGTCAAAATATAAGGTGAGGGCATATGTGTGCTATCTGGTGGAGGGAGTTCACTGTGTGTAGCCGTTATTTTCTACATCTTCTTTCAACACAGATTGGACTTAATGACTGATTTCTCCATCTTTTGGGACTTTTAGTTCTTTTCATCATTATTATGATCAGTTAGAGGTTTTTCGCTGCACCAATTTTGTTTGATATATTTTTCTGGGATTTCTGCTGTGTATCCTGGGTCGGTGTTCAGCTGACATTTCCATTCACATTGAGTACACTTACCTGTTTGCGCTGATTGTTTTCCGTTTATATATGCAGACTAGGCCGCAGTGTAATCTTTTTTCCCTAAATGGGTGTTTATTGAATAGCGGAATAGAACAACAGTATCCAACGAGTGTATCTCACAGTAAAATATGCAGACTAAGCCGCAATGTAATATTTTTTCCCTAAATGGGTGTTTATTGAATAGCGGACTAGAACAACAGTATACAACGGGTGTATCTCACAAGTACAGATACAGACTAGGCCGCAATTTAATATTTTTTCCCTAAATGGGTGTTTATTGAATAGCGGACTAGAACAACAGTATCCAACGAGTGTATCTCACATGTACAGATACAGACTAAGCCGCAATTTAATATCTTTCTGTCCCCTAAATATTTTTTTTTTATTGCAAGGCGCAATACAACAGTATACAATGGGTGTATTTTACTGTAACATACGCGGACAGGGCCACAATCAACTTTTTTTGCCCCTAAATGTTTTTTTTATTGCAAGGCGCAATACAACAGTATGCAATGGGTGTATCTCACTGTAACATACGCGGACAGGGCCGTAATCAACTTTTTTTGCCCCTAAATGTTTTTTATTATTGCAAGGCGCAATACAACAGTATTCAATGGGTGTATCTCACTGTAACATACGCGTACAGGGCCGCAATAAACTTTTTTTGCCCCTAAATGTTTTTTTTTTTATTGCAAGGCGCAATACAACAGTATGCAATGGGTGTATCTCACTGTAACATACGCGGACAGGGCCGCAATCAACTTTTTTTTCCCCTAAATAGTTTTTTTTATTGCAAGGCGCAATACAACAGTATGCAATGGGTGTATATCACTGTAACATATGCGGACGGGGCCGCAATCAATTTTTTTTGCCCCTAAATGTTTTTTTTATTGCAAGGCGCAATACAACAGTATGCAATGGGTGTATCTCACTGTAACATACGCGGACAGGGCCGCAATCAACTTTTTTTGCCCCTAAATAGTTTTTTTTATTGCAAGGCGCAATACAACAGTATGCAATGGGTGTATCTCACTGTAACATATGCGGACAGGGCCGCTATCAACTTTTTTGCCCCTAAATAGTTTTTTTTATTGCAAGGCGCAATACAACAGTATTCAATGGGTGTATCTCACTGTAACATATGTGGACAGGGCAGCAATAAACTCTTTTGTCCCCTAAATAGTTTTTTTTGTTGCAAGAAGCAATACAACAGTATGCAATGGGTGTATCTCACTGTAACATATGCGGACAGGGCAGCAATAAACTCTTTTGTCCCCTAAATAGTTTTTTTTATTGCAAGGCGCAATACAACAGTATGCAATGGGTGTATCGCACTGTAATGTATGAATAAAAAACTGAAAAATAATTGCCCCTTTAATTGGTACTTGTTGAATAGCAGATTTGAAATGCAGTGTCTGTCTAAATGCTGTAAGTCACAGTAAAATATGAAGGAAAAAAGTTTTTTTTTATTAACATGTAGATTAAACACACACATATGCACTGAGGTTGCATGAAATGAGCAGCACCGCACGCCTAACAGGTTTGGATACTGTTGTTGTTCTATTCCGCTATTGAATAAAAAAAAAAAACCCATTTGAATGAAAAACTGAAAAATAATTGTTTTACCCTAAATACTGTAAAATAATTATTTTCCCCTCACATTGGTGCTTTTTGAAGAGCAGGTTAGAAAAGCAATGTCTGTCTGACATACAGTCTTTAAAGTTAAATATGAAGGAAAAAATGTTTTTTCTTTTATAAATGCAGATTAAGCACACACATATGCACTGAGGTTGCATGAAATATGCAGCACTGCACGCCTAACAGGTTGGATACTGTTGTTCTATTCCGCTATTGAATAAAAAAAAAACCATTTGAATGAAAAACTGAAAAATAATTTTTTACCCTAAATACGGTAAAATAATTATTTTCCCCTCACATTGGTTCTTTTTTAAAAGCAGGTTAGAAAAGCAATGTCTGTCTGACATACAGTCTTTAACCACTTAAGCCCCGGAAGTTTTTACCCCTTCCTGACCAGGGGGTATTTTGCGATTCGGCACTGCGTGACTTTAACTGACAATTGCGCGGTCGTGCGACGCTGTACCCAAATTAAATTGACATCCTTTTTTTCCCACAAACAGAGCTTTCTTTTGGTGGTATTTGATCACCTATGCGATTTTTGATCATGCGCTATAAACAAAAAATGTGCAACAATTTTGCAAAAATAAAAATATTTTTCACATTTTTTTATATGAAATTCCCCAAAAAAAAGTGTAAAAATCAAAATTTTTTAACATTTCAGGCCAATTTGTTTTCTGCTACATATGTTTGGTAAAAAAAATCGCAATAAGCGTATTTTGATTGGTTTGTGCAAAAGTTATTGCGTTTACTAAGTAAAGCCCTGTACACACGTAGCGATTGTCGGCCGTAAATATTCGGCCACCAAACGATCGGCCGATTGTCGGCTTGTTAGTATGATGCTTCCGATAACCGACAGCGACTTTTCGGCCGAACAGAATCTGTTGTGCAGGCATTAAAATTTTTTTTGTTGGCCAACAACAGAACTGCCGATTGTTCGCCAGTCAGGACAGAATTCGGCCGACAAACAGCCGATTAGCGAGACTGGGCATGCTCAGAAAAGAAAAAAGACACGGAAAGTTAACCATCACATGACATCACTTTTGCAGTCGGCTGTTGTTGGCCAACAAAATTCATGTGCAGTCTTTTGCAGTTTTCAGCAGACAGGACAGCACCGGACAAAAGATGGCCGATCGTTCAGCCGACATTCGGGACGTGTGTACAGGGCTTAAGGGAAAGATTTTTGTCATTTTTATTGTTTTTTTTTTTAAGGAGTAATGGCGGCGATCTGCGTTTTTTTTTGCGGGACTGCGACATTGCGGCGGACAGATCGGACCCTTGACTGACATTTTTGACACTTTTGGGGGTACCAGTGACATTACTACAGTAATCAGTGCTATACATATGCACTGTTACTGTAAAAATTACACTGGCAGGGAAGGGGTTAACTTTATTGGAGAAGGAGGGGTTAAGTGTGTCCCTAGGGGCGTGATTCTTACTGTGCAGGGACGTGGCTTTTCATGTAACAGCAAAGATCTACGATCCTACATAGCAGGACCGTATGATCTCTGCTTTTACACAAGGGAGAATGACAGGCGGCTTTGTTTACATTAGCCGCCTGCCTTTCTCCCACTGTAACGGACGATCGCAAGTGACCGGGTCCGCCGATCACACGCGCGGGGATCAGAGTGAGCGAGCGGGGGCGGGAGCACGCCTCCGGCGGCGTGCGCTCACCCCCTATTGGCTCGCAGGCGAGTGACGTACCCATACGTCACTTTGCCTGCACGGGGCTGACCGCCGCAGTATATGCAGTGGTGGGATTCAAAAATTTTAGTAACCAGTTCCGACTTTCCCAGCAGAATGACCAGCGTGCACCCTTTCAATGCACAGTGACCAGCGTGCCCCCCTTTCAATGCAGAGAGACCAGCGTGCCCCCTTTCAATGCACATTGACCCAATGATTGCAGATTGCCAGCCACAGCATTGCCCTCAATGATTGCAGAGTGCCAGCCACAGCATTGCCCCTAATGATTGCAGAGTGCCAGCCACAGCATTGCCCCAATGATTGCAGAGTGCCAGCCACAGCATTGCCCTAATGATTGCAGAGTGCCAGCCACAGCATTGCCCCTAATGATTGCAGAGTGCCAGCCACAGCATTGACCCCAATGCCCAATGATTGCAGAGTGCCAGCCACAGCATTGCCCTCAATTATTGCAGAGTGCCAGCAACAGCATTGCCCCCAATGATTGCAGAGTGCCAGCCACAGCATTGCCCCTAATGATTGCAGAGTGCCAGCCACAGCATTGCCCCCAATGATTGCAGAGTGCCAGCCACAGCATTGCCCCTAATGATTGCAGAGTGCCAGCCACAGCATTACCCACAATGCCCAATGATTGCAGAGTGCCAGCCACAGCATTGCCCTCAATGATTGCAGAGTGCCAGCCACAGCATTGCCCCCAATGATTGCAAAGTGCCAGCCACAGCATTGCCCCTAATAATTGCAGAGTGCCAGCCACAGCATTGCCCCCAATGATTGCAGAGTGCCAGCCACAGCATTGCCCTCAATGATTGCAGAGTGCCAGCCACAGCATTGCCCCTAATGATTGCAGAGTGCCAGCCACAGCATTGCCCCCAATGACTGCAGAGTGCCAGCCACAGCATTGCCCCTAATGATTGCAGAGTGCAAGCCACAACATTGCCCCCAATGATTGCAGAGTGCCAGAACACAGCATTGCCCCCAATGATTGCAGAGTGCCAGCCACAGCATTGCCCCCAATGATTGCAGAGTGCCAGCCACAGCATTGCCCCCAATGCCCAATGATAGCAGAGTGCCAGCCACAGCATTGCCCTCAATGATTGCTGAGTGCCTGCCACAGCATTGCCCCCAATGATTGCAGAGTGCCAGCCACAGCATTGCCCCCAACGCCCAATGATTGCAGAGTGCCAGCCACACATTGCCCTCAATGATTGCAAAGTGCCAGCCACAGCATTGCCCCCAATGATTGCAGAGTGCCAGCCACAGCATTGCCCCCAATGATTGCAGAGTGCCAGCCACAGCATTGCCCCCAATGATTGCAGAGTGCCAGAACACAGCATTGCCCCCAATGATTGCAGAGTGCCAGCCACAGCATTGCCCCCAATGATTGCAGAGTGCCAGCCACAGTATTGACCCCAATGATTGCAGAGTGCCAGCCACAGCATTGCCCCCAATGCCCAATGATTGCAGAGTGCCAGCCACAGCATTGCCCTCAATGATTGCAGAGTGCCAGCCACAGCATTGCCCACAATGATTGCAGAGTGCCAGCCACAGCATTGCCCCTAATGATTGCAGAGTGCCAGCCACAGCATTGCCCCAATGATTGCAGAGTGCCAGCCACAGCATTGCCCCTAATGATTGCAGAGTGCCAGCCACAGCATTGCCCCTAATGATTGCAGAGTGCCAGCCACAGCATTGCCCCTAATGATTGCAGAGTGCCAGCCACAGCATTGCCCCCAATGCCCAATGATTGCAGAGTGCCAGCCACAGCATTGCCCTCAATGATTGCAGAGTGTCAGCCACAGCATTGCCCCCAATGATTGCAGAGTGCCAGCCACAGCATTGCCCCTAATCATTGCAGAGTGCCAGCCACAGCATTGCCCCCAATCATTGCAGAGTGCCAGCCACAGCATTGCCCCTAATGATTGCAGAGTGCCAGCCACAGCATTGCCCCCAATAATTGCAGAGTGCCAGCCACAGCATTGACCCTAATGATTGAAGAGTGCCAGCCACAGCATTGCCCCCAATGATTGCAGAGTGCCAGCCACAGTATTGCCCCCAATGATTGCAGAGTGCCAGAACACAGCATTGCCCCCAATGATTGCAGAGTGCCAGCCACAGCATTGCCCCCAATGATTACAGACTGCCAGCCACAGCATTGCCCCAATGATTGCAGAGTGCCAGCCACAGCATTGCCCCTAATGATTGCAGAGTGCCAGCCACAGCATTGCCCTCAATGATTGCAGAGTGCCAGCCACAGCATTGCCCCTAATGATTGCAGAGTGCCAGCCACAGCATTGCCCCCAATGATTGCAGAGTGCCAGCCACAGCATTGCCCCTAATGATTGCAGAGTGCCAGCCACAGCATTGCCCCCAATGATTGCAGAGTGCCAGCCACAGCATTGCCCCCAATGATTGCAGAGTGCCAGCCACAGCATTTCCCCCAATGCCCAATGATTGCAGAGTGCCAGCCACACATTGCCCTCAATGATTGCAGAGTGCCAGCGATCCCCCCGCACTTACCTCTCTCGCAGCTTCTCTTCAGTCCCCGGCTCCCCGCGTCTCCGAGTCTTCAGTCCTCCCGCGGCGCCTCCTCCTCATCCAATGGCACGGTGTTTGCCTTTCGGCCAATCAGGAAGCGGGAGGACCTGCTCCCTGATTGGCCAGGAGGAGGATCCGTGTGACAATAGCGAATTCTCATTCGCTATTGTCACAGAATGGGCGGGTCGGGGCGCACTGCTCCACTCCTTGGCCGCCACGTCTGCGGCTGCTCGGTCCGAGCGCGGGACATTCAATTGTACTGCTCTCGGACGCGCAGAGGGATTCAGCCGGTTCTGCGAACTCGCAGAAAGTTAGTAACCGGTTCTATGGAACCGGTGCGAACTGGCTGAATCCCACCACTAGTATATGTACTTGCGGCGGTCGGCAAGCGGTTAAAGTTAAATGTGAAGGAAAAAATGTTTTTTTTTTTTTAAATGCAGATTAAGCACACACATACAGTCAGGTCCATAAATATTGGGACATCAACACAATTCTAATCTTTTTGGCTCTATACACCACCACAATGGATTTGAAATTAAACAAACAAGATGTGCTTTAACTGCAGACTTTCAGCTTTAATTTGAGGGTATTTACATCCAAATCAGATGAACGGTGTAGGAATTATAACAGTTTGTATATGTGCCTCCCACTTTTTAACCTCCCTGGCGGTAATCCCGAGCGTGACTCGGGGTGGATTTTTTAGTCCAGGATCGGTAACCCCGAGTCACGCTCGGGGTAGATGTGCAGAGAGCGCAGCAGTGTTCTCTTACCTTCTCCTGGCGATCCAGCGATGATCTCTCATTGCTGTGACCGCCAGCCGAGATCCCCGCCGCTCTCCGTCGGTGTGATGACTTCCTAGTTCCGTTCCCTGCAGCAGCAATGCTGCATGGGAGCGGAACTAGGGAGGGAAATTCAAAACGTTGCACAAAACACAAACACATAACACATTTTATATTTTATATTTTATATATATATATATATATATATATATATATATATATATACACACACACATATATATATATATATATATATATATATATATATATATATATATATATATATATATATATATATACCTATATACACACGTATATATATATATATATATATATATATATATATATATATATATATATATATAAAATTATATTATTGATTCGATTAAAATTCATGTGTTATATATTATATATATATATATATATATATATATGTGTGTGTGTATATATATATATATATATATATATATATATATACACACACACATATATATATATATATATATATATATATATATATATATATATAACGTATGAATTATAATCTAATCAATAACATAATTTTATTATATATATTATATATTATATAATAAAATTATATTATTGATTCGATTATAATTATGCGTTTGTGTTTCAAATTTATCACATCTGGGATGTCTACTAGAGTCTTGTTTTGGTCAGGTTTAAGTCAGTAATTACTAAGAATTGTAGGCCTATAATACATAACGCCAAATTTCCATTGTACCGCTTTTGGTATATAATTCCTGACATAATCATACCGCCAGGGAGGTTAAGGGACCAAAAGTAATGGGACAATTGGCTGCTCGGCTGTTCCATGGCCAAGTGTGTGTTATTCTCTTATTATCCCATTTACAAGGAGCAGATAAAAGACCCAGAGTTCATTTCAAGTGTGCTATTTGCATTTGGAATCTGTTGCTGTCAACTCTCAATATGAGATCCAAAGAGCTGTCACTATCAGTGAAGCAAGCCATCATTAGGCTGAAAAAACAAAACAAACCAATCAAAGAGATAGCAAAAACATTAGGTGTGGCCAAATCAACTGTTTGGAACATCCTTAAAAAGAAAGAACGCACCGGTGAGCTCAGCAACACCAAAAGACCTGGAAGACCGTGGAAAACAACTGTGGTGGATGACTGAAGAATTCTTTCCTTGGTGAAGAAAACACCCTTCACAACAGTTGGCCAGATCAAGAACACTCTCCAGGAGGTAGGTGTATGTGTTAAAGTCAACAATCAAGAGAAGACTTCACCAGAGTGAATACAGAGGGTTCACCACAAGATGTAAATCATTAATGAGCCACAAAAACAGGAAGGCCAGATTAGAGTTTGCCAAACAACTTCAAAAAAAGGCTTCACAGTTCTGGAAAAACATCCTATGGACAGATGAGACCAAGATCAACTTGTACCAGAGTGATGGGAAGAGAAGAGTATGGAGAAGGAAAGGAACTGCTCATGATCCCAAGCATACCACCTCATCAGTGAAGCATGGTGGTGGTAGTCATGGCGTGGGCCTGTATGGCTGCCAATGGAACCGGTTCTCTTGTATTTATTGATGATGTGACTGCTGACAAAAGCAGCAGGATGAATTATGAAGTGTTTCAGGCAATATTATCTGCTCATATTCAGCCAAACATTTCAGAACTCATTGGACGGCGCTTCACAGTGCAGATGGACAATGACCCAAAGCATACTGCGAAAGCAACCAAAGAGTTTTTTAAGGGAAAGAAGTGGAATGTTATGCAATGGCCAAGTCAATCACCTGACCTGAATCCGATTGAGCATGCATTTCACTTGCTGAAGACAAAACTGAAGGGAAAATGCCCCAAAAACAAGCAGGAACTGAAGACAGTTGCAGTAGAGGCCTGGCAGAGCATCACCAGGGATGAAACCCAGCGTCTGGTGATGTCTATGCATTCCAGACTTCAGGCTGTAATTGACTGCAAAGGATTTGCAACCAAGTATTAAAAAAGTGAAAGTTTGATTTATGATTGTTAATCTGTCCCATTACTTTTGGTCCCTTAAAAAGTGGGAGGCACATATACAAACTGTTGTAATTCCTAAACCGTTCACCTGATTTGGATGTAAATACCCTCAAATTAAAGCTGAAAGTCTGCAGTTAAAATACATCTTGTTTGTTTTATTTCAAATCCATTGTGGTGGTGTATAGAGCCAAAAAGATTAGAATTGTGTCGATGTCCCAATATTTATGGACCTGACTGTATGCACTGAGGTTGCATGAAATGTGCAGCACCGCACGCCTAACAGACTGATAACATTTTTTTGTTTCTCCCTTCTCCTCACTTGGCTCAGGTCAGGGCATAAAGATCGTTCACTGCACCCCCACACAATACAATCAATGTAAACTCCTATCTCTCCCTCTGGGCAAAAACATCGTGCACTGCACCCCACAAAATCAAATCAATGTAGATCGCTGTATGATAAAGCAGATTGTTCCTCCTATCCTTTCCCTACAAGCAATCTCTCCAGCCCCGCCCTATAGTAAACTCCTACCTCTCCCTCAGCAGCAGTCAGGAACCTCTCCCTACAGTAGTTATAGCAGAGTGACGCGCGGCGCTGTGTGACTCCAGCTTATATAGAGTCTGGGTCACATGCTGCACTGGCCTTTCACAGCCATGCCATTTGTAGACATGGCTGTGATGGCTTCTAGGGCACACTAGTTAAACGCTTGCTGATTGGCTGCCTTGCACCTGTTGAAAGTGTGCCATTAAAACCGCGCCAAAACATCAAATAACGTTACCGAACAACGGACAGTACCCGAACATACAGTGAAATGTCCGGGTTCGGGTCCAGGTATCGAATACCCAAAAGTCCGGTACGAACACGAACAATACAGTCCGGGTTCGCTCAACCCTACTCAGCAGTAATCCCCCCTACAAAGCAGATGCCTGCTCCGCTGTGAAGGAGGACATTCCTGACTCCCGAAGATAAACCTCTGACAATTCCCTCTCCTCTCGGGGGGACACCATTCTGTCAGGGGTAGATAGCTTATAGAGGAAGTGATAAAATGAGCAAAACTCGTCTGCAATAGCTGACGAGGTAAGCACCTCTCGTCCACTGGCCGTCTGTATACGAGAAATATATGTTCGCTTTCTCGGGCCCCTCAAAGCCCGTGCCAGCATCGCCCCCGGTTTATTTGAAAATTTGTAGTAATGTCTCCTAGCCCATGCCATACCCCGAACCGTCTTCTGAAACAGGAGGCGGTTTAGTTCTTCTCTAGCTCAAGTTAAAGGGGCAAGATTTTCCACGGCTAGGGACTGCTTGTGTTGTTTACTAAGGGACTCTATCCGGGAAAAGAGAGCTGTCAGTCTACTCTCCTGTTCCTTTTTATGTCGTGCTCCGATTCGAATTAGAACCCCTCGGACGACTCACTTATGGGCCTCCCATATCACTGATGGCGACAAAAACTTGTCCACATTATCCTCAAAATAATTAGAAAGCAAAGTTTCTATCTCTGCCCTGACTTCTGGGAACTGGAGTAATGACTCATTAAGCCACCATGTACAAGGTCTAACTGGACTGGGTTCCCATGCAATAACAACATGTACAGGAGCATGGTCCGACATAGAAAACACATCAATATGAGAGGAGATTACTAGAGGGAGATCGCTTTGAGGAATCAAGATGCGGTCTATTCGGGTGTAGACGTTGTGGGTCAGAGAATAATAAGTATAGTCCTGCTCACCTGGGTGCATCAGTCGCCAAGGATCGGTCAAGTCGAGGAGAGAAAGCTCCCGCTGTAGTTGGCGTATCCATGTATGGGAGATACATGAAATTCCCCTGGAAGAGTCCAAAAGTGGTTCAGGTGCATAATTAAAATCTCCACCCATCACGAGGGGCCCCTCTCGAAAGCCCAGGACTACCGGGATCAATTGCTGCAGAAAAGATAAATGATCTGAGTTAGGTAGATAGACATTTAATAGGGTTAACACTACCTGGCCAACGTTTCCTTTGACTAGCAAGAATCTGCCCATAGGGTCTACTAATTCCTCTTTAAATTACCAGGGAAGGGATTTGGAGATAAGGATGCTCACTCCCTTTAACTTGGATATAGGTGAGGGGGTATGGTACACCCAGGGAAAGTCTCTATTGTATAGCCTAGGAACAGCGTCCTTCCGAAAATATGTCTCCTGTATGAATGCCAGATGTGTGTGGCTATATTTTAAATCTAGCAGGAGGCATGCACGTTTCTCCCGGGTAGATAAACCCCTTACATTAAGAGTGGTTACTCGCCCGGCACGAGGCAACATGGTCACCCTGGCGGCTGCACCCCGACCAGAGGAGGAGAGAGAGAAAAAAAAAAGAAGACACACAGAGAATAAAAGAAAAACTAGACTATATACCAGTACAGACACTAAAAAAGTTTGGTTAAACTGTAACCAAGCGCAACTAGGCGCAACCTAATGTGGGGAAAATGTGGATTAGAAATGTGTGACCAGAAGGTGCCAGCCTACATATTAATCATAATAAACACTGAGGCTATAACCCTCCAGTCAGCCAAAAACCCGTCCAAAACAATCAGCACTCTTGCATATTCTACAAAAATAAGATAATTATATGCCCCCCGTCCCCTCCCCCTCCCCCCTCTTGCCAGAAAGTAGCTCTACAACCCATTGCCTCCCAAGAGTCTATAATAAAGTCCAAGGCCATCTAAGGCCGGTGGTCCATCCACATAATATAGGGGAAAATGGCACATACAATATGGGGGATATCACCCCAAATCCCATGTGCCAAACCCCCAGCCACCCCCGCAGGGGATATTATCTACATCTATGGCGGGGGGCCAGCAGAAGAGAGAAGGGAGAAGGGGACAACAAGGGGACCCAGGTGGGCCATCATGCAAGATGCCTGAAAATAAAGTAAAGTACAAGGGCATATAGAACCTCCTGGTTGAGTCTTACAGATTATTGAAAGCCGTAGCCTCTGTAGGGACCTTCCCCACTGCAAAACCAGTACATCCTCTCCGACGATGCCGGGACCGGGGCGTGGGGGGCCCCAACGAGGCCCGACTCCAAGGGTTACTGAGCCAGTCAGGGATCAACACCAGGGAGGCTTCCAAGAAGGAAAACAGCTCAGGAAGTTGATCATGGCCATCTCAAAGCAAATTAATTTCCATTCCGTAGGACCATCAAATCAAACGGGTAGCCCCAATGATATGTAGCAATGGTTTTAATATGACCCTCATCCGCAAAGTGCAGCAGGAAAGATCCGACAAGAGTCGTATTGATGCCCCGTCAGAGTCCAATGGCCCATGATCCCATGCTCGGCGCATGATGTCTTCCTTAAGGGAGTAAAAATGTACTCTGACCTGTACATCACGTGGGTGGTCCACTCCTGCACTGCGGGGGGCCTGTACTCTGTGTACTCTGTCTATTTCAATATCCTCTGTAGGAGGATGATCCAATAATTTATTAAAGATCCCAACAACAGCCGTCTTGAGATCAGGGCCCAGGATGGCCTCTGGGATACCCTGCATCCTGATGTTAATTCTACGGCTGCGGTTCTCACTATCATCCTGTTGAAGTTGTAGTATAGTCAGCTGTTTCTGTAAAAGGACCTGTGAGTTTTCTAGATCAATGACTCCAGAGTCTAATAAAGATTGAGCCTCCTCCACAGCTACCACTTTACTGTCCATCTGATCAATTTGCTGTTTTAAAGCATTTATTTCATGAGAAAGATTACTCACGATCAAAGCTGCCATCTCATTCATATCCTGCTTTGTCGGTATAAGAGACAAAAGTTCCCTCCATTCTGAAGCCGGCAGGCATTCGGATTGACCAGGAGAGGTAGGAACATCCAAGGAATCTGCCGGCGGTTTATCCGCTGTAGAAATCGGGGAGAGGGAACCCGAGGAGAGGAGGAGTGAGCAGCAGACTGGCCCTGTGCCGGTTTAAGAAGCTTTTTTTGTATAGCGGGGACAGCGGCCGATGGACTTGGTGGCGCCATCTTGCAGGGTGCAGAGGCTGGATGAACAGTGGGATGCTGCAGGAAATAAGCTGCAATGTCCGGTCTCCTACCCATCTCCGGAGGCTTCACCGGCTTGTCAGGTGCTGGCATATGCGGGGATGCAGGGCATGGTCACACTCGCTGGCTGCAAAAGGCTGGAGCACCGCTGTGAATCACGCAGCTCTGAGGTTACACGTCCTTACGGTGCCATTACTAGGCCACACCCCCACCATGTTAAGCGGCTATCTGTATTTAGAGCAGCAATTTTTTTTTTCAGATTCTCAGAGAGTTCTTTGCCATGAGGTACCATGTTGAACTTCCGGTGACCATTATGAGAGAGTGAGAGCAATAATGCCAAATTTAAAACACCTGCTCCCCATTCACGCCTGAGACCTTATAACACTAATGAGTCAAATGACACCAGGGAGGGAAAATGGTAATTGGGCCCAATTTGGGCATTTTCACTTAGGGTTGTACTAACTTTTGTTGCCAGCGATTTAGACATTAATGGCAGTGTGTTGAGTTATTTTGAGGGGACAGCAAATTTTCACTGTTATACAATCTGTACACTCACTACTTTACATTGTTGCAAAGTTTAATTTCTTCAGTGTTGTCACATGTAAAGATATAAGAAAATATTTAAAAAAATGTGTAAGTGGAAATGTCTAAATTAGGCCCAAAGTGTCAATATTTTGTGTGCCCACCATTTTTTTCTAGCACTGCATTAACCCTCTTGGGCATGGAGTTCACCAGAGCTTCACAGGTTGCCACTGAAGTCCTCTTCCACTCCTCTATGACGACATCATGGAGCTGGTGAATGTAGCAAAATGTCTCCATGATGTCATCATAGAGGAGTGGAAGAGGACTTCAGTGGCAACCTTTGAAGCTCTGGTGAACTCAATGCCCAAGAGGGTTAAGGCAGTTCTAGAAAATGATGGTGGGCACACAAAATATTGATACTTTGGGCTCAATTTGGACATTTCCACTTAGGGGTGTACTCACTTTTGTTGCCAGCAGCTTAGACAGCAAATTTACACTGTTATACAAGCTGTACACTCACTACTTTACATTGTAGCAAAGTGTAATTTCTTCAGTGTTGTCACATGAAAATATATAATAAAATATTTACAAAAATGTGAGGGGTGTACTACTTTTGTGAGATACTGTATAATAGTGCAGTGGCACACTTAATTAGGCTTTTGATATAAAAGGTGTTTTTCCATCAGTATCAAAGAACCTATCAACATATTTACAGATTTGGCAATGGCTACAGGGTACCATTCTCATAGTCTTTGGAAAGGGGATTAACTAGGTTGCCTTTGATTTTTGTATAAATTCTGATTGAGTTAACATGTCCACCAAATTCTGAGCCCTACGAGCAACCATTTAAGGGTATTCCCCTACAATCTTGGACAATGTTGGGGATGTCTGTAATACATGCCAGTGCCTAGTTAACACTTCTCTTACTTTGGACGACTGTACCCCATATTGAGTAATAAATCTCACAGGACCCCTCTGATTACTTGTCTGTTTTAGAGGTGAAGGTCTATTATCCCTTAATATGTCTTCTCTTGAGAGGCATAAATCTTAGCCTTTCTAAGCTGTCTGTGGGTGTAACCTCTTGATTTGAACCTTCTATACATTTTATGAGCTTCCCTTTTGAAATCAGAATCCCTAGTTTAGTTCCTTCTCATTTCTAGGAACTGTTCTATAGGTATCCCTTGAATCAATGATTTCAGATGGAAGCTGTCAGCATGTAATACAGTGTTAGCTGCAGTGAGTTTATGGTAAGTACATGTCACTAACCTTCCATCTTCCTTGGTGATCTGGAGGTTCAAGAAAGGAACTGACATAGAGTCAAAATTATATATAAGTTCAATATTACTATTTTTATGATTCAAATCCTTTATGAACTAATGCAATTTTTATTCCCGGCCCTTCCAGGCCACCAGGACATCATCAACATAGCAGAACTATTTGACTACTGACTTCCTAAAAAGATTTATTGCTGTAGACAACCATTGTTGATAACTAACTCCATTAAACTGAAAAAAATTGTTATTTAGGGCAAAATCAAGGTGGTCGAGCACAAACTCATTTTGTTGACCCATCTCTGGGTAGAATTTATCCAAAAAATATTCTGCGGCTCTTAGGCCCCAGAAATGTGGGCTCGATGTATATTATGACTCCACATAGACTGCTACAAGGAGCCAATGCTCTTCCACCCTGATCTCACCCAATTTGTCAAGCACAACCTTGGTGCCTCTTACATAGGTAAAAAGGGAGGGGACCGTTGTCTTCAGCAGTTGGTCAATATATTGACGAATTCTTTTTAATGGACAATTAGTCTCACCAGTGGGTTAAGGAAATCTTTGTGCAGTTTTGGTATACTATACAGCACTGGGATATTGAAATCAGAAACCCTCAAGTGGTTTACTTCCTTTTTATTCAAAAGTTCAGCTTCATGAGCTAAGGATAACTTGAAATCAAGTTACCCAGTTAAACTCGAGAGAGGGGAATTTCGTAATTTCCTATTAATGTCATCATTACCTAATTGTCTCTTTACTTCTTTAACATATTGTTCTCACCCATTATCACAATATTCCCTCCTTTATCACTCTTTTTAAAGATAATATAACTGCCATTCCGCAATTCCCATAAAGCTTTTCTTTTTCCTTTTGTTAGGTTATCTCTCTCCTGTAGTTCCCTATTAATCCCTTTCAGGTCCTCACTCACTTGGTCAAAAAATTGACTTATCCACTTGTTCTTAGTTAGTGGTACCATTTTTTTAGATTTTATATTAAAATCAACCCCTCTAAGAACAAGTGTTTCCTCATCATGTGGTGACTCAGACTCAAAATCCTCCTCCCCCATGAGTTCCAACAAATCATTAAATGTCTTTTGATCTTCCTCGGACAAAGCTCCACCCGCTGGTTGAATAGCATTTTTTATTGTTCATATGCTGTAGAAAGCACAGCAATACTTGAGAAAGGGATATACATCTTTATGGATTGTGAATTCCTCCATATTGTCTTTTGGAGAGAAGGACAGTCCTTTATTTAGTAGTGTGTCTATCCTTTAATTGGAAAGAAGATAGATGAACGACTTTATTGTCCCTCTTTAGCGATAATAGTTGGTTAGTTATGTCTTTTTCTTCTGATTCCTTTTACTGGTTCTCCGATCTGCATGTTCTCTTTCTCCTTCCTTTTGTTGTAACTTTTTTACTGTTTACAAATTGCCTCCTTTTACTTGTGGTTCCTCTTTCCTGGGGAAATCCTCACTGCTCTGATCTAAAAAAACTCTTAGTCTTCCAACTCCCTCACTATCTGTGTCACTGTAATTGATCTCACCTTCAGATTGGGAGGTCAATCGATTCTATCTATGTCCTGACCTGCTTCTACCTCTCTGAAAGGAGAGATCAAAGATCTCACCCTTTTCCCAATCGGAGAGGTCCCGTTAAAATTTAGGTTGCTTGGTGATTTTAGTATTTTTTTGTACTCTATAAACCTCTTTCTTCACTGTTTCATTTTGCTTCATAAATTTGTCACTGTCTTTAAATGGATCTAAGCCTTACATGCTTAGCTCAGTCTCCATTTTTAAATCTTCCAGCTGAAATCTCTTCTCTTCAGCTATCAGTTTCATAAGTTCAATACCATGGGAAATTCATAATTCTTTCCATTTAGGTATAAATCTGCCATTATGCAAATTTTTGTGGGAATTACTCTGTTCCTTAACCCCCTAGGGATAAGTTTCTGTTCCATATAGGTTTCCAAACAGGAGAAGTCCTATTTCCGGTTTAAATCTCTGATTAGTCATTTTTTTATGTGTCTTAAAACGTCTTTTTTATTTCTTCTTTCTGGATCTGTGACGTCTCCTGTTAGGACAGCCCAATTTCTACATCAGTCTCCTCACCTAACA
Organism: Pelophylax lessonae; assembly: GCF_965119305.1. Taxonomy (NCBI): domain Eukaryota; kingdom Metazoa; phylum Chordata; class Amphibia; order Anura; family Ranidae; genus Pelophylax; species Pelophylax lessonae. The sequence continues at coordinate 508,855,788 of NC_138769.1, forward strand.
TATAAACCATTCCTATAGAGGTTTTACAATATTGTTCTCACTGCATTCACATATTTATACAAAAGAGCCCAGGAATCATCCAATTGCACCATCCCCAATGATCTTACAAAGGTGGAAGAAGGTGGCTCCGAATAAACAAAATTGAATTTTAAAAATCTGAGCTTGATTACCACACTATTATGTGCTTGCATCTATTGCAATACTGCTTCTATTCCTGCTTCTATCTTATGCTTCCTAGACTCTTCTAAACCAGTGTGCTGGAGAATTTATGTGAAAGTCTACCCGATGCTATCCATCAATCCTTACATGCTATATTTGTGGGGGAGTATGTATACACAGTTCCCTGATTTAATCTTCAATTGTGGATGATGTGCAAATAATACTATAAATTGTGTGCATGCGTGAATGGATGACATCTAGATGCACTTTTTAGTTTTAGACAACGTTGTCTTTTTATGATGGCTGAAGTTGGTGGAATTTTTGTTGTTTTATTAATTTTGCAATTGAATAATTGTGAGTATTTAATAAAAGATTTTTTCCTTATTCATTTTTTTTGAATGGCAATATTTGGGTTTTTACACGGTCCTGTTTTTACATGGCTCATTTACATGGTCCTTAAAGCGGAGTTCCAGCCTCAATATCGAAAAAATCGATTTTGGGCCATCCGTTTGCTAAGGGCCACCTGAAAAAGAAATGGATGCTCCCAATTTTTTTTTTTGGTCACTTACCTTGATATTGAAGAAAATATACTCACCTTCCTTCCACTTCCTCCCTCGGCGGCCGCGGCCTGCCCCGTCGCTTCCGGCTTGTGATGACTCCTGGGAGCTGAAAGTCATCGCTCCCAGGAATCAATGCGCCTGCACCGGCCCCGCTTGTCACTTCTGGTTCAGGTGTGGCATTCCCTGCTAAACAGCTTCTGGGCATGCCCAAAAGCTGTGCAGGGAAGCCACGCTTGCACCGGAAATGACGAGCTTGGCCGGTGCAGTGCATTGTGGGACACCGACGTCACCAAAGAGGCTGCAGAAGAGGATGCACTGACTTCAGCTGCCCACACCTGAGATGGCAGCACTGGAGAAGAACTTTTCAAGGTAAGTATTTCTTCTTACAGGTAAGTGCGACAGTTCAGAGGCTATCCATTGTGCAATGTACTAGCCCTGACTGTCCCGGGGGTATTTTTATTTAAATTTGACCCCCGAGGCCGGAACTCCGCTTTAAACTGGTCTGCTATTTTTTTCTAATGTATAGTTTACCACCTGGTATCCAGGTCAGGGATGAGATGTACACTCAAGCACACACGACTCATTTCTCTGCATCCATGATAGTGATGAGATCCGCTCTGGCACACACAGGTCATTCCATGCCAGTAGTGAAATTTGCACACAAAGCTTACTCCACAGTATCCATTCAACAGGGGAGATCTCGCACCAACACATACAGCTTCTTTCCTGGTATCCATAAGATTTATGAGAACCTTGGAACCTTGGATAAACATAAAATACTGGCGTACAGGAAAAACCAAATAGTTAACTGTCCGTCCATAAATAGTCCAATGGATAAAATGAGTGGGCTGTAGATAGTCAATGTAGGAATGAAAAATAGGATGGCGCTCTAGTGTGCATAAATATAACCATATTTATGCACACTAGAGCGCCATCCTATTTTTCATTTCTACCTTCCCATACACCATCCCGTGTCTAGGATTGGGCGATCAGCGGTGCATCAGATACATTTTTATCACAATCATGTACTCTCTACAATAGGATACCACAGGAACTGAACTTTTTTTTTGGGGATTATGTAGATAGTCAATGAATGCTCCGCACTAGGGCAAAGCTTCTCCTCTGGAGTGTAGCCAACTCAAAGATCCATGCAAAAAAACAGAGAAACAGGAGAGCGCCGCTAAGTGCAATATTTAATAAGCAAAGGGCAGTTTGCCACATAAAAACTCACATAACAATGGAAGGTAAAGCTCATCTCAGGTGAGGCTGCTTCAGCCTCACCGTGGAGCAGAGAAACACAGCATGTTTCCAAGCATACACAAGGCTCACACAGAGCATGCACGCTCCTTTATCAAGTCACACTTAACACACTTGATAAAGGAGCTCACATGCTCTGTGTGAGCCTCGCGCATCCTCGGAAATGCGTTGTGTTCCCCTGCTCCACGGTGACGTCAAATGCCAGTCAGTGTTGTGTTCAAACCAGTGGCCTGTACAGTGAAGATCCAAAACTTGTTCATCTCTTTCTGGAAAAAGTACGCTTGATTACAGCTTTCCATCCCTCAGCTTGGACGCCTGGATTTCCCCCGCACTCAAGCAGACTCACCTGAAATGAGCTTTACCTTCCATTGTTATGTGAGTTTCTATGTGTCAATCTGCCCTATGCTTATTAAATATTGCATTTATAGGCGCTGTCCTGTTTCTCTCTTTTGGTACCTTAGATGAGCCTTGTGACATCATACAGATTTAGGAGATATTACAGTAGGTTCAACTAACAAATCCTTACTACAAGAATATGTATCTTATATCTATATTTTAGACACATGACTGCAATTTCCAAATACCATTGCAATGGTTTACTAACTATTTAGCCAACCAGATTTTATTTTACAATAGTCACTGAGTGTAGTTAATGAGTAAGGGATGGTCCATCAGGGTTCCTGTACAGTGCCTATTTCAATTTACCATAGCAATGTATGTATAGTACGTTCCTAGCAATGACACATTAAACTTTGTACAGTCTACTTTTTTGTAAAGATTTTTTTTTTTACAGTCATATTGTAATGTGTATAGCCATATTTTTCACATGTTCAATGTGCCCATGTTTCTATTAAGTTTAAGTTGAATGCCAAGGGAAGAAAACACACAGAAAGCATTTGATGCTGCTAATAAGGCAAACACGTAATTATGCATAATTTGTCCCTGACTTTACACTAAAATCAATACATCCTTATCTATTACAACATTAACAGAATACCCAACAGACCAGAAGGCAAAATATTCCACTATCTGCTGAAAATCAAACTTGGTAATATACTTTCAAGTCTATTCTATAAACAGAACAAATAATGACAGGATGTTTAGGGGGTTGTAATCTATAGTATGCGATCAGGTCAAGCTTACTTGAACAGGCCAACATGTGATTTCTGATTTCAATGGGTTATTGCACATCATTGCTCTGTGCTACCTTACTGTTTCTCTCCTCGTTAACAGGAGGTACAACATAGATTTCATGAAAGAATTCTAGTACTGTGCACAATGGAATTATTTCCATCACTGGAACACGTAGGCACACCACCTTTAGTGTCCCAAGAATTGCCCCTCTGCTAAAATAACCTCTACATAGTATTTTTGTTTGTATGTTTTACTGGTTGTAATCTGAATATTTCAATATTGTAATCTGACTGACAATATTGTAAAGGCATGTATATTAGTCCAGCCCTGCCACACATTACTCCAAATTGCTAGTTTAAGGAATGGACACATATTGGCTAGTCAAATAAACCCATTAGTTGTCTCTGAGTTTGACAGAATAAGTGGAAAATCAGAAAGAAATGCTAAAAGTTTAAGTTTCACGTTGCCTCACCCCACCCTATCTTTCATCTACTCTTAACATTGCATAATATAATATTATCTTCAGCAGTTCAATACCTCAAATAGTTATAGGATCAACAGAATGTTTGTAAATATATTTATTCACCACATTTGTATAAGTCACTTATATTCATGTAAATTGGTATTATCTATTTATTTTCTGCATTCAATTTTTATTATATCTTAGATTTTACAGCCATTTCAAAGTGTGATAATTCTCACAATGCATTTATTTTTGTTCTGGCTGTTCTGCATGTGACATTTGTAACATTATATGCAGCAAGACATGATGTGAGTTCATAAAGTCAATCTTTATGGAATTGTATTAAGGGGAAAAAAAAAAAAGAAGAAGTACATATTGATTTACAACAGCTGCTGTAAAGTAGGACAGAGCAAAATTTGAATTGCAACCACATTGCTTTGGACAGCCGAAAGATTGATGGCTGCAATGGGCAACAGTCACTTATGCTCTATTTTTTGCTAATCAGGCCCCTGATCCTTATATATATATATTTTAGAGTGTCCCAGAGAATGGAAGAGAGAAGGAATGACTCATGACAGGGTTAACAATAAACTTACAGTCAATCGGTTTTAGCCAAAGAAGGTTGGCAGTAGATAACGGGTCGCAGTCAACTGCTTCCAGGGCAATCCAGAGGGGAGTCTCTTGGTTAGCGTGCCACTTAGTAAGTTGGGCAAGTTGAGCAGCTTGGTAATATTTAGCAAAGTGAGGGAGTCCTAACCCGTCCTGAAGTTTATGGAGGTATGAAACCCTCTGTGGTATCCTGGGCCGAGCTTTACCCCAGACATAGGTAAAAGTTCTACTTTGTAATTGGCGTAGGTAATAAGATGGGACTTGAATGGGTGAAACCCTAAACAAGTACAGTATTTTAGGTAAAATGGCCATTTTTGTTACCGTGATGCGTCCCAACCAAGCCAGGGGCAAAGAGGCCCAGGAAGCCATAAGCTTGGTAAGATGTTGCAGAACAGGTGAATAGTTGGTGGTAAAGCGTTCTAGGGTGTCCATAGTAAACTTAACTCCTAAGTAGGGGTCAATGGTGGGTAGCCCAAGAGAAAGGGAGTGCAGAATGCAGTTGTGAGAGAAGCGGGGAGAGGAGGGATATGTTGAGGGCTTTGGATTTGTGGGAGTTAACGACCAATCCTGAAATCTTGGCAAAGTGATCCAAAGTGGAGAGGAGGTTAAGGGCGGAGGTCAGGGGAGATGTGAGGAATAGAAGGATGCCATCCGCAAATAAACATAGCTTATGTTGGTGACCTCCAATTTCTAAGCCTTTAATATTCGGGTTTGAACTGATTTTTTGGGCGAGGGGTTCAATAGCGAGTACAAAAAGGAGAGGATAGTGTCTTGTACCACAGCGCACAGGAAAGGTTTGGGATTTAAAGCCTACATAACGGATATAAGCCAAGGGAGTGGAATATATTGAAGAGATCCAGGACAGGAAATGAGGCCAGAATCCCCATTTGCGCAATACGAATATGACCATGATAAAGTATCGAAAGCTTTTTTGATGTCCAAGGAGATAAAGCAGGTAGGGATGTGGCGGGAGCGTGCATGATGTGCAAGATGGACAGCCCTGCGTATGTTATCTCCTGCTTGTCACCTTGGGATGAAGCCTGTTTGGTCTTTGTGTATAAGAGAGCCTACAATTGACTTAAGACGTGTGGACAGAATTTTGGTCATCAGCTTAATATCTAAGTTGAGCAGTGAGATCAGACGGTAGTTTGTCCATGAGGAGTCGTCTGTCTGTGGTTTGGGCGTCAAGAGAATAACCCCCGAAGGTGTGACCCTTAAGAATAGAATTATAGGCTTTGGAAAGCATGGGGGTGAGAAGGCCTGAGAAATGCTTATAATAAGAGGTGGTGAAGCCATCCAGGCCTGGTCACTTGTTAAGCGTAAGGGATTTGATTGCACTGAGGATCTCCAACTCTGATATGGGCTTGTCCAGGCTCTCCCATTGAGAGGGAGATAGGGAGGGTAGTGAAAGGTCCTGAGAAGAATGCCATGACCTGGGTGTCTTCCAGAGGTGTAGTAATGGTGTAGAATTTTGAAAGGTGTCAGTGAAAAATCGAGAATTTTAACGGGGTTACTGGTGTGCGTGCCCGAAGGGGTCTTTAGGCGGAACGGTTTATGGACTAGGTTGGCATTGCATAGTGACAAGGCCAGGAAGGTGTCGGGTTTATTGACTTTGGAATAGAACTTGTGTTGAGAACGTCTCAACGCCTTTTCTACTGATTCAGTAAGGAACAGATCTAGCTCTAATTTTGCCTTATCAAGGGAGCTTTTATTGGCCGGGGAAGGGTTTTTCTGAAACGTGTTGTAAGCTTGAGTGATGGCAAAATTTAAGTTCTGGTAAATGAGCTGACGCTCTTTCTTGCGGTGGGAGGCCAGACTAATGATAGTGGCACGAATTACTGATTTGTGGGATTCCCAGATTGTAAGGGGGTCACATCATCTGTAACATTGTGAGAGATATAGTCTTTGATAGCAGTGGCTACCTCGAGTCTATGGGAGGGATGTGCAAGGAGAGTGTTATTTAAGGACCAGGAAAAGCCAAGTTGCTTGGTAACGAGAGGTTCAAAAGTAGAGAGGACTGCATTATGGTCAGACAAAGGGATCGGTAAGATAGAGGAGGATAGAAGTGAAGGGGAGGTTGCGACTGTAGTGAGGAGGTGTTATGGGGATTGGAATAGAAGATATATTGCCGTTTAATTGGATTAAGTTCACGCCAGGTGTCTATAAGTGAGTGGTTTCAGATTAGTTGATGGAAAGAGAGTTTGTGTGGAGCAGAGGGAGGTGAGAAGGGGGTTTCTTTGCAGAAAAGGATAGACTACCTGATTAGAGTCCCCACATAATATTACTGTGCCTTTCCTATGTTTCTCAACTATGTGTAGGAAATGGGTGAGGAAGGATTGAGGGTTAGTATTTGGTGCATAATAAGAAGCCAGTGTCACCTCAATGTCTAACAAGGAGCCTGTGAGTATTAGGTACCTACCTTCGGGTTCATCCCTCAATTTAAGAGCAAAGCCCTTGCCTTAGGTTGGCCATAGAAATTCGAACTGTATGTGGGCAGGGTGAATGTACCAAGTTGATCAATCGATCAACTTGGGTACAACCAGTCTGCTACTATAGTGGCTAGCAATAATCACTGTCTTCTCCCAGCGGGGATGATTTCCCCCACCTGCCCCCCAGGCCCCGCCCCCACGCCTGAGGCACACAGTTGCTCGGCAGGAGGGATTACCCTGTCAGAACTGTCTGTGTTGATGGGGGAACCATGCAAATTTCTTTCCTGCAACCCGTGGTTGCAGGAATTAAATTTGCACCGTCTATGGCCTGCCTAAGCCAGCTTTGGCCTGTTTGTCCCCATTAGCAATGGCTAAGTAGCTTGGAAGCCCTCTATTGTCTAACACAAACCTAGATACACATATAATATGCAGACGGTAGATGGCCCTGTTAGTTATATATGCTGTGGGACCAAATATTAAATTCCGAAATTCATGTTTTATGTCCTATATCATTTTAGCATATGATAGACAAGTGTTTTTCCCATTTTAAAACCTATCTTTATTTGGAGGATTGTTCACATCGGCAACTGTACAGGTGCATCTCATTAAATTAGAATATTAGAATTAGAATGCACACTACAGGTGCATCTCATACAATTAGAATATCACAATATTAGAATATCAGTAAGTAAATATCATAAGTAAATTTATTTCAGTAATTCAATTCAAAAAGTGAATCTCATATATTTTATATAGATGCGTTACACACAGAGTGATACACTTTAAGCATTTTTATTCTTTTAACCACTTGCGGACCGCTCACATTGCTGCTACTGCAGCAGAGCGGCTCGGCTAGGTCTACATCGCCAGATACCTCCCTCTCTCGGCGGTGCGCGCGCGCCGTCGGAGGCTCGCTCCCACTGTGTTTAGACACAGCGGGAGTTGGGACAGGGGAGGAGATGCGGTGATCACTGTCTCTCCTCTCGGATCTCAGGAAAGACTGAGGAAATCCGCCCGCTTGTGTAAACAAAGCGGGCGGATCTCCTCTGTGACAGGCAGGGACAGATCACAGGATTCAGCATAGCTGAACCTGCGATCTGTGTCTGTGTCACACAACCCTTTCCCCCCACACATGTCAGTATTCATGAGGCATACATTTAACCCCTTGATCACCAACAGTGTTAACCCCTTCCCTGCCAGTGTCATTATTACAGTAACAGTGCATATTTATAGCACTGATTACTGTAGTAATGTCACTGGTCCCCCCAAAAATGTCAAAAATGTCAGTTAGGGGTCCGTTCTGTCCGCTGCAATGTCGCAGCCCCGCAAAAAAAAAATCGCAGCTCGCCGCCATTACTAGTAAAAAAAATAAAAATGACAAATCTTAAACGCAATAACTTTTGCACAAACCAATCAAAATACGCTTATTGTGATTTTTTTACCAAAAATATGTAGCAGAAAACAAATTGGCCTAAAATGGTAAAAAAAAAAATTGATTTGTAGATTTTTTGGGGGGAATGTTATATATCAGAATGTGAAAAATATTGTTTTTTTTCAAAATTGACGCTCTTTTTTTCAAAAATTATAAAAATCGCACAGGTGATCAAATACCACCAAAAGAAAGCTCTATTCGTGGGGGAAAAAAATACATAAATTTAATTTGGGTACAGCGTCGCACGACCGCAAATTTGTCCGTTAAATTAACGCAGTGCCGAATCGCAAAATATGGCCTGGTCAGGAATGGGGTAAAATCTTCTGGTCTTAAAGTGGTTAAAAATACGCTCATTGAGACTTTTTTTGTCAAAGTCATGTAGCTAAATACATTTTGGCCTAAATATATGACAAAAATGTAATATATTGGATATTTTTTAACTGTCAAAGTAGAAAATGTAAATTTTTTGCAAACTTTTCTTATTAACATCGCAAAAAAGGAAAAGTGCAGAGGTGATAAAATACCGCCAAAAGAAATCTCTGTTTGTGGGGAAAAAAGGACATAAATTTTGTTTGGGTACAGTGTTGCATGACCGCGCAATTGTCAGTTAAAGTCGCGCAGTGCCAAGTTGAAAAAAGTGGCCTGGACGTTAAGCAGGAAAATTCTCCGGTCTTAAAGTGGTTAATTTTGATGATTATGGCTTACAGCTGGTGAAAACCCAAAATTGAGTATCTCAGAAAAATAGAAAATTACCTAACAACTGTACATTTATTTCTCCATCAGCACATCCCCCACAGCTACTACGTCTTTTATCTCTTGACCCTCTCTTAGACTGTAAGCTCTAATGAGCAGGGCCCTCTGATTCCTACTGTTTTAAAGTGTATTGTATTTGTACTGTTTACCCTCAAGTTGTAAAGCGCTGCGTAAACTGTTGGCTCTATTAAAAAAAACATATAATAATAATAAATATACCAATAATAGAAAGGATTTTTAATACAGAAATGTCGGCTTACTGAAAAGTATGTCCATTTACATTATAGGATGCCCATAATACTTGGCCTGGGCTCCTTTTGCATTAGTTACTGCATTAATCAGCCTGTGGCACTGCTGAGGTGTTATGGAAGCCCAGGTTGCTTTGGTAGCAGCTTTCAGCTCATCTGCATTGTTGGGTCTGGTTTCTCTCATCAGTGTGAAGTTTTCACATTCAGTGATGATTTGAGGAGCCATGTCATCTTCTGGTGTTGGTCCACTGTGTTTTATCAAGTCTTAAGTCAGCGCAGCCCTCTACCAGGAAATTCCAGAGTACTTCATACTTTTCTCTGCTGATCAGCTTTACGGAGATGCTGATTTATTTTTACAACTGGACTTGGCTCCTGCCCACACTGCCAAAAGTACCAATACCTGGTTTATTGATCATGGTATCATTGTACTTGATTGACCAGCAAACTCGTCTGACCTAAACCCCTTAGAAAATCTGTGGGGTATCATCAAGAGTCACCAGACCCAACAATGCAGACGAGCTGAAGGCCACTAACCAAGCAACCTGGGCTTCCATAACATCTTAGCAGTGCCTCACACTGATCACCTGCATGCCATGCTGCATTGATGCAGTAATTCAAGCAAAAGGAGCCCCGACCAAGTATTGAGGTCATACTATAATGTACATGGACATACTTTTCAGTAAGCCAACATTTCTGTATTAAAAATGCTTTTTTTTGTATTGGTCTTATGTAAAATTCTAATTTTCTGAGATACTGAATTTTGGGTTTTCACTTGCTGTAAGCCATAATCATCAAAATTAAAAGAAAGAAATGCTTGAAATATATCACTCTGTGTGTAACGCTTCTATATAAAATATATGACCAGGTTGAGGGTAAATAGCAAAATGATAATATAAAAAATTTAAAATAAAGCCAAAGTTCATAGGTCCATGGTGTTCACAGGGTAGAGTTATATGAGAGATAGGGTGCATAGGAAACTTGTAACATAGTGTTGAACAAGACTTCTTTGCTGGTCACTCTGCGACTACCGTATCCTTCACCTCACCACTGTGCTCCCCCCCTAGAGAGTGGACACGTACCCTTAACGCTAGGGTCTAGCGCTTTGTTCCACAAATGATCCTCCACTCCCAGATGGCGATCCCCTCAGGACTCCACTCCGACCAGTAGAGATATGAACAGCACCTCCTCCTCTCCTCTCACATAAAGGGGGACAAATAGGGACCCATAGTGTAATATGTACAAACAAGGCTTTATTAAAAAATTAAAATCGCACTCACATGAAATCGGATGTATTTAGGCGAAACAAATATCCAAGGCAAAAAACCCGGTCCTCCCACTGCAAACGATGTCCCCACTGAGCCACACGGTACGGGTGATCCAGCCACCTGATCGCGATGTTGCCCGGACTCTGGGATGTCCTTAGTGTACAACTGAATGGCCGCGTGCTCACGCCCTGACGCGTTTCGTCGGCATTGGACTTCTACTGAGGGCGTCAGTGGAGTCCTGAGGGGATCGCCATCTGGGAGTGGAGGATCATTTGTGGAACAAAGCGCTAGACCCTAGCGTTAAGGGTACGTGTCCACTCTCTAGGGGGGGAGCACAGTGGTGAGGTGAAGGATACGGTAGTTGCAGAGTGACCAGCAAAGAAGTCTTGTTCAACACTATGTTACAAGTTTCCTATGCACCCTATCTCTCATATAACTCTACCCTGTGAACACCATGGACCTATGAACTTTGGCTTTATTTTAAATTTTTTATATTATCATTTTGCTATTTACCCTCAACCTGGTCAGAGGTTGTTTTCTAGCGCTGCTAGTGCTTATGCGGGCTGTGGCTCCTATACGCACCTTTTTACATGTTATGATCTGAATATAGCGGCTGCTTTATTGGGAATATTGGCATATGAGAATTTACATCTGGTTGTTTTGGCTAGTTGTATATGTTTTGATCCTTTGAGGATTGCATCACATAAGCGCTGAGTGGGTGGGATAAGGAACTATTGTTTCTCTCTTGCTCCTTTTGTGATAAAATATATGAGTTTCAGTTTTTGAATTTAATTACTAAAATAAATTTACTTTTTGATGATATTCTAATTTTATAAGATGCACCTGTACATACAGTGCCTTGCGAAAGCATTCGGCCCCCTTGAACTTTGCGACCTTTTGCCACATTTTAGGCTTCAAACATAAAGATATAAAACCGTAATTTTTTGTGAAGAATCAACAACAAGTGGGACACAATCATGAAGTGGAATAAAATTTATTGGATATTTCAAACTTTGTTAACAAATAAAAAACTGAAAAATGGGGCGTGCAAAATTATTCAGCCCCTTTACTTTCAGTGCAGCAAACTCTCTCCAGAAGTTCAGTGAGGATCTCTGAATGATCCAATGTTGACCTAAATGACTAATGATGATAAAAAGAACCCACCTGTGTGTAATCAAGTCTCTGTATAAATGCACCTGCACTGTGATAGTCTCAGAGGTCCGTTTAAAGTGCAGAGAGCATCATGAAGAACAGGGAACACACCAGGCAGGTAAGAGATACTGTTGTGGAGAAGTTTAAAGCTGGATTTGGATACAAAAAGATTTCCCAAGCTTTAAATATCCCAAGGAGCACTGTGCAAGCGATAATATTGAAATGGAAGGAGTATCAGACCACTGCAAATCTACGAAGACCTGGCCGTCCCTATAAACTTTCAGCTCATACATGGAGAAGACTGATCAGAGATGCAGCCAAGAGGCCCATGATCACTCTGGATGAACTGTAGAGATCTACAGCTGAGGTGGGAGACTCTGTCCATAGGACAACAATCAGTCGTATACTGCACAAATCTGGCCTTTATGGAAGAGTGGCAAGAAGAAAGCCATTTCTTAAAGATATCCATAAAAAGTGTTGTATAAAGTTTGCCACAAGCTACCTGGGAGAGACACCAAACATGTGGAAGAAGGTGCTCTGGTCAGATGAAACCAAAATCAAACTTTTTGGCAACAATGCAAAACGTTATGTTTGGCGTAAAAGCAACACTGCTCATCACCCTGAACACACCATCCCCACTGTCAAACATGGTGGTGGCAGCATCATGGTTTGGGCCTGCTTTTCTTCAGCAGGGACAGGGAAGATGGTTAAAATTGATGGGAAGATGGATGGAGCCAAATACAGGACCATTCTGGAAGAAAACCTGATGGAGTCTGCAAAACACCTGAGACTGGGACGGAGATTTGTCTTCCAACAAGACAATGATCCAAAACATAAAACAAAATCTACAATGGAATGGTTCACAAATAAACATATCCAGGTGTTAAAATGGCCAAGTCAAAGTCCAGACCTGAATCCAATCGAGAAACTGTGGAAAGAACTGAAAACTGCTGTTCACAAACGCTCTCCATCCAACCTCACTGAGCTCAAGCTGTTTTGCAAGGAGGAATGGGCAAAAATTTCACTCTCTCGATGTGCAAAACTGATAGAGACATACCCCAAGCGACTTACAGCTGTAATCGCAGCAAAAGGTGGCGCTACAAAGTATTAACTTAAGGGGGCTGAACAATTTTTCAGTTTTTTATTTGTTAAAAAAGTTTGAAATATCCAATAAATTTCGTTCCACTTCATGATTGTGTCCCACTTGTTGTTGATTCTTCACAAAAAATTACAGTTTTATATCTTTATGTTTGAAGCCTGAAATGTGGCAAAAGGTTGCAAAGTTCAAGGGGGCCGAATACTTTCGCAAGGCACTGTAAGTGTAAACATAAAAAGATTTTTTTTTCTAAAGGATTTAATATTTTTTACACAATAAATTGTGTGAATATTCACTTCAGTTTTCCAATCATGTGAAAAGCAAATTTCCGTTTACTTCTTTCATCTGCACGAGTAGATGTTCACACAAATTTTTCAACTTCTTTAGTGAATCAGCCCAGAAGCAGATGTTCAGGAAGGGGAATCATTGGGAGCTGAGCTGCCTGACAGGACCACCTGAATTACTTCAGTGCTTTTCTTGTGGGTATTAAGGATACATAGCCCTACAGCACCTGTGTGCTAGCGGGGGCCTTGTTTAAAGCTTGTTTACTGCTTGTTTAAAATATGTGAATACCTAAATGTCTATAGGCTGGCCAAAGATTCACTTTAAATGTTTCTGTATTAGGGAGTGATACAAAACAATATACTTATGGAAATTTAACACCACTCAAACAAAAAGTGAAGTTACTTTATTTGACAATACTGTCTCTACCATATAAAAAAGTAATGCTACTTTCTTCAAACTTTCTTGGAAAATATAAACATGAAACATTACAAAGTTTATAAAACTCATCTGCTGAGGTTTCATCATTGACTAAACAAATGACATGGTATGTACATTCTAAATCTGTGATGGTCCAATTTTCAACACTACTAATTAGATCAAGCAAGTAAGTCAGATGTTTATTTCCATTGCACCAGTCTTGCAAGCAGGCCAGAGGATCAAGGAGAAATCTACACAATGACAAAAGCAAGTGGAAACTGTAAAGTAAACACATTGTACACTTTACACACCACTGTCCACATAGCACAAGTATAAATTGCTCTATTTATAATTAAATTAGATAGAAGTTACTTCCCCAATTTTTAGTTGAAAGTGTGTAGGACTTCAAAGAAAGGAAGCATCAATAAAGCTCCATGCACAATGGGCTTAAAAAATTGCCAGTTTCTTTAGCAAAACAAAAAGTTCATATAGAGCATTTTTGTACATGTTTAGGTGTGTTTAGGAGTGTTTAGCATTTTTTCTGTCAGAAAACTCCAATCAAAAACGCAAACCAGAAGGGTTTTTTTTTTCCTGCCTCTAAATGCTGAGCTTAAAATATGCCTCTAAATGTCCTAATGTGCATGGACATACAGGATAACATTGAGCTGCCTCTACAGGCAAAACACAAACTCCTGTAGAAGCAGTGATTTTCTAAGCTAGTGTGCATCATGCCTAAAATGTATTTTCATCAAAACATCAGGGTTTCAGTTACAATAACTGTCAGTTTACTGTCAGTTTCATATCAATATTGCATTTCCACTCATAAAAAATAGGCCATGACAATCAGGCTTCAAAAAGAATCTGAACAGTTGGAGGTCCATTTAAAAAGCAACGAATGGTCATACAAACATGGCACATTTATAAAGCACAATGGTGTGATTTAATAATGTACACCTTGCAAGTCCAAAGCCAGCAGAACACAATAAAAGTGAATGGGAGAAGAAAAAAAAAAAAAAATGTGGGAGGAACCTTGGTCATGTGTCCTGTAAAAGTCTTATGACCAACTCTCCCTCAATCATTGAGCTCTCTTTACTGTGTTACTGTGTGGTAATTCAGGCCACACACTGTGACACACATTTTAATAATGGCCCAAAAAACGCAAACTGTGGTTTGCTTATCCCACTAGAATATCACAGCGGGCAGATAGCAATATTTTCTCTATGATATATAAGACCACCTCATAAGTTTTTATAATTTCCCGTAGGCAGCTTTTATATCTGAGGATGAATCTTAGAGTCTAGTAAGAAATGCTGCCTGCAAATTATCCATTCACCATAAGACTTTCAATTATATATCCTATACCTTTTAACTATAAAACTTTTTATGTGATACTATAATAAACATTCTGTAGGGTGTTTTAGCTAAATGAAGTCAGGCAGTTGGTAGGGAAGCAACTGTCAGACTACAGGTGATCTCTCACTCAAAGCGAAGTTCCACCCGTTTTTGTGTTTATTAAAAGTTAGCAACTACAAAAAGTGTAGCTGTTGACTTTGAATAAACACACTCACCTGTCCCACGATCCAGCGATGCTGCCAGCGGGAGCCTCGGTTCTCTCACTCTTCTCTCCGTGGCTCCAGCATCACTAGTGTGGGCACCCTGCTGTGACAGCTTGTAGCTTCCCAGTCGGCTGCACACTGCTCATTTGCACGAGTCACGCTGTGCGTCCTGAGTGGACGGCAATCTTCTGGGACCTGTGACATGTCCCAGAAGATTGCATGGAGGGAGGGGGAGAGGAGAACTTCCACTCGAGCCGCCTAGGCAGCCGGAGCAGGAGTGAGAGTGGGTACTTGTCAAATCTAGGTACCCCCCCCCCCCAAAAAAAAAAATGACAGGCCAAATGTGGCATGTCAGAAGGTCAGGTGGCCTTAAAGTGGAAGTTAAACTTTTGGTTGGAACTCCGCTTTAAAGTGATTGTAAAGCTTATTTTTTTTTTTTTATTAAATCAACAAACATGTTATACTCACCTGCTCTATGCAATGGTTTTACACAGAACAGCCCTGATCTTCTGGGGAGAGAGACAGCTGAGAGAGCCTTTAGCTCTTGTGCACATTGCTGGATCGAGATCAGCCTCACCTAAATATTTAGGGGGGGTTGCAGAGGATTTTTTTTACTCTACTGCACAGAATGCAGTAAGGTAAAAAAACAGTATGTTTTTACAACCACTTTAATGTATCCTGAGTGGTTACCCTTAGAAAGTGCAAGTAAAACTAACTAAAAAGGCAAGTAAAAATCTTTAAAGCAAAAGCAAATTTACATTGTGTCCCTAGAGCTCTTTCATTAATACACTAGTATGTGCAGCTTACTTTCACATTAAAGCAGATGTACTACCTAGTGCACCTGTCTTTGGCAATGTAAGGTCAATGCTCCTCCTCCATGCTTTGATACCCCCACTGCCTTCTTCTGGTCTTCTTCTGGATCTACTTTGTACAGCCAGTGGTTAGCTAATGATGATGTTACATCATCCCAGCATCCATATTATGGATGTCAGGATTGTACACTGCATTGCACATATACAGCAGTCAGTTTACAATTATAGAATTACAGTGTACCGGTGTATGGAAAAAATAGAAAATGTTATATTAAGTGAAGCCAAGACTGGGGGGGGGGGGGGGGCAAAAGAGTGTTAGTTCACCTTTTCATTTTTTTTTTTTTTTCAGAAAAGGTGTGCTAACACTTTAAGCTGAGGATCAATACCAACAATACGAACACAACTACTTGTGATTATCTTTAAAGACAGTGTCCCTTTACAGTGAAGTCCAGGGTAGCTCTCGTAACACATCAGCATCAGCAACAAATCAGGTGATTATAATGAATCAGTCACTTCTATTTAGAGTTGAGCGGACACCTGGATATCCATGTTCGGCGGGTTCGGCCAAACTTTAAAAAAAAGTCCAGGTCCGTGTCCCGGACTTTTGCCGAACTTTTCCCGACACCGAACCCCATTGAAGTCAATGGGGACCCGAACTTTCAGGCACTAAAATGGCTCTAAAACACCAATGGAAAGGGCTAGAGTGCTGCAAATGGCAGCAAAACGTAGTTAAGAGCATGGCAAGTGCTCTGCAAACAAATGTGGATAGGGACATAACTTAAAACAACAAAAAAAAACCCAGAAAAATAAAACAATGTTCTTCATCTCTGAAGGACGAGGCCCATATGGAGTAGGAGGGAGGTTGAGGTGGTGGTGGATGTGGCGGTGTCATAGGCGTGCGCACAGGGTGTGCCGGGTGTACCTGGGCACACCCTAATCACCTAGGGCACATAGCATTATCGCTCTGTTTGCCAGTGAGGAGATGGGAAAGATCTCCCTTGGACCTGCTCTGCTCTATTTCACTTTGCCAGCAGGGAGAGTAATGTATCAGGGCCATGTACATGTAGGCAAACACATGCATGTGTATTTAAACTTTGGGGTGCACACCCTAATGCAATAGGCTGCGCACACCTAAGGGCGGTGTAGGAGGACCAGGGCCGGATTAAGAGCATCATGGGCTCGGTGCTGAGGATTTTGAAGGGCCTTAAGGGCCATGCCTTGGCATGCATCCAGAGGAGGAAGGGTGCAGCCATGCATGTCTAATTCAACATGGGATGCTGTCTCTGAAGCCCATAAACACATCCATGCATCGGCAACTGTCCCTCCTTGTCCGGCCTTCGTGCTGTGTGGGGAGGTTCTGAGGGAGCTGCCTGGGGAAGCGAGCATAGAAGCCAGACTTCTGTGTTTACAAGTAACAGAAGAGCGGTAACAGTGAATATGGCCAACCTGGGGCCTATATTAAGGTAGGGGCCTTAGCTCCAATAGCCCCTATGTTAATCTGGGCCTGAGGAGGACGAGGTAGCCAACACTGCTTTTTTTCAGAAATTTTAAATGAGGGTACACCCCAAAAGAGTGAGAACAAAAGCAAGAGCAAAAATAGAACAATGGCTGGGTAAGGTCGGTATCCATCGCTATTCTGCACAAGGTACGGAAAAGTCCCGTGGGATCCATGCCTGGTTCATTTTATTGAACGTGAGCTTGTCCACATTGTCTCTGGACAGGTGGCTGCGCTTGTCTGTGATAACGCCCCCAGCCGTGCTAAATACCCGTTCAGATAATACACTGGCTGCAGGGCACGCCAGCACCTCCAAGGCGTAAAGGGCAAGCTCAGGCCATGTGCCCAATTTGGAGACCCAGAAGTTGAAGGGGGCAGACCCGTCATTCACTACATGTAGGCGTGTGCACACATACTGCTCCACCATGTTGGTGAAATGCTGCCTCCTGCTAAGACGTTCCATATGAGCTGCTGGTGCTGCTGTTTGTTGTGGCGTGCTGACAAAGCTTTTCCACATTTCGGCCATGCTAACCCTGCCTTCTGAGGTGCTGGCGGTGCCCTGGTTGCGTTGGCGACCTCTTCCTCCTCTTCCTCCTCCTCCTCCTCCTCCTCTGCCTTATGCTTCCACTGTGGCCCCGCTGTCAGGTGGGAATGCCAGCAGCATCGCGTCTACCAGCGTGCGCTTGTACTCGCGCATCTTGCGATCGCGCTCCAGTGAGTGAATTAAGGACGGTATGTTGTCCTTGTAACGGGGATCCAGCAGCGTGGCCACCCAGTAATCAGCACAAGTTAGAATGTGGGCAACTCGGCGGTCGTTGTGGAGACACTGCAGCATGTAATCGCTCATGTGTGCCAGGCTGCCCAGAGGCAACGAAAGGCTGTCCTCTGTGGGAGGTGTATCGTCTGTGTCCTCTGTATCCCCCTAGCCACGCACCAGTGATGGCCATGAGCTGGCCTGGGTGCCACCCTGCTGTGAACATGGTTCCGTCTCCTCCTCCATCTCCTCCTCCTCATCCTCCTCATCCTCCAGAACTGTGCCCCTGCTGGACAATTGTGTCCCTGGCGTTTGTGTGTGCAGGAACCCACCCTCGGAGCCCCTTGCGAATGACTGCCCTGAAAACCTTGGAAATGTTACCTCTTCATCCTCCTCCTCCTCATCCTGTGCCACATCCTCTTCCATCATCGCCCGAATAGTTTTTTCAAGGAGGCTTAGAAGTGGGATAGTTAAGCTGACAACGGCGTCATCGGCACTGGCCATGTTGGTGGAGTACTCAAAACAGCGCAACAAGGCACACAGGTCTCGCATGGAGGCTCAGTTATTGGTGGTGAAGTGTGCTGTTCCGCAGAGCGACTAACGCGTGCGTGCTGCAGCTGAAACTCCACTATGGCCTGCTGCTGCTCGCACAGTCTTTCCAGCATGTGCAAGGTGGAGTTCCAACTTGTGGGCATGTCACATATGAGGCGGTGAGCGGGAAGGCCGAAGTTACGCTGCAGCGCTGACAGGCGAGCAGCAGCAGGGTGAGAACGCCGAAAGTGCGCAAAGACGGCCCACACTTTCTGCAGCAGCTCTGACATATCGGGGTTTAAGGAACCTCTGCACCACCAAATTCAGCACATGCGCCAGGCAAGGGATGTGCATCAAACCGGCTAGGCCCAGAGCTGCTATGAGATTTCGCCCGTTATCGCACACCACCAGGCCGGGCTTGAGGCTGGCTGGCAGCAACCACTCATTTGTCTGCTGTTCCATGCTCCTCCACAACTCCTGCGCGGTGTGTGATTTTTCCCCCAAACAGGCAAGTTTTAAAACTGCCTGCTGTCGTTTACCACTGGTCGTGCTGAAGTTGGTGGTGAAGGTGTTACGCTGTCCGGATGAGGAGGCGGTAGAGGATGAGGAAGCGGAGTAGGAGGAGTTAGGAACAGGAGGCAAACTGAAGCATCCTGCAATCCTCGGTGGTGGAAGGACATGCGCCAAATTGTTATCCGCCTCAGGCCCATCCGCCACTGCATTTAACCAGTGTGCCGTTAGGGAGATATAACGCCCCTGACCGTGCTTACTGGTCCACGTATCGGTAGTTAGGTGGGCCTTGCCACAGATGGCGTTGCGAAGTGCACACCTGATTTTTTCCCCCACTTGGTTGTGCAGGGAAGGGATGGCTTGCCTGGAAAAGTAGTGGTGGCTGGGCACGACGTACTGTGGGACAGCCACCGACATAAGGTTTTTAAAACTGTGCGTCTCCACCAGACGGAATGACAGCATTTCAAAGGCCAAGAATTTTGAAATGCTGGCATTCAGGGCCAGGGATCGCGGGTGGGTAGGGGGGTACTTCCTCTTCCTCTCAAGTGTTTGGGAGATGGAAAGCTGAACGCTTCCACGGGACATTGTGGAGATGGTTGGTGACCCAGGTGGTGGTGTTGCTGACAGATCGTCTGTTTGCGGGGTGGCAGGTGCCGGTATCACTACAGATGTGGATGGAGCGGCCGAGACTGCAGAAGAAGAGGAAGCAGGATGAGCCAGAGACATTTCTTGGTTTTGAAGGTGTCTACTCCACTGCAGCTCGTGCTTTGCACTTAGATGCCTGATCATGCAGGTTGTGCTCAGGTTGAGAAGGTTTATGCCTCGCTTCAGGCTCATATTGCAGGGTGCAAACCACTCGTGTCCTGTCATCAGCACATTTTCTAAAGAACTTCCACGCTAGAGAACTCCTTTGAGCTGGCTTTGTTGCGCTCGTTCCCTTGCTGCGTTGGGCAGTAGCAGGCGTAGTGTCTAGGGCACGGCCGCTCTGCTTCTGCACCCTGCTCCCTCTTCTGCTGTGCTGGTGGCTCTGTGCGACCACCGCCTCTTCCTCCAAACTACTCAGGTCACCTGCATGACCTTCATTCCATGTGGGGTCGAGGACCTCATCGTCCTCCACATCATCTTCCACCCAGTCTTCATCCCTGCCCTCCTTGTCGGTCTCCACAATTCTGAACGCCGCAGCAGTTGGCACCTGCGTTTCGTCATCATCGGAGACGTGCTGCGATGGTCCTTGCATGTACTCATCTTGAGAAATAAGTGGTTGGGCATCGCTGCACTCAATCTCTTCCACTTCTGAGGCAGGGCTAGGTGGATGGCCCTGGGAAACCCTGCTGACAGAGTCATCAAAAAGAAGAAGAGACTGCTGTATGGCTTGGGGCTCAGACTGCTTGCCTGATTTGCAAGGGGGTGAGGTGAAAGACCTTTGGACATCAGCTGCAGGTGCCAACTCTGACCTTTCTGCAGTAGACTGGGTGGGAGACAATGTGAAGGAACTGGAGGCACTGTCAGCAGCAAACCAATCTACTATCGCCTCTACTTCTTTTGGCCTCATCACTTCCAGAGGTGTATGATGCCCTACCAAATACTGATGCAGGTTCTGTCACCTACTAACACTTGAGGAAGGTGTTTCACTTGTGCGTGTAGCTGGCACAGATCGACCACGTCCTCTCCTTGCAACAGGAGCTCTACCAACAGCACCACGACCAAGGCCACGGCCCCTATTTGACGGTCTCCTCATATTTCTGTAATTTACGATCTTGCCCTAGAAAGGTGTTTATTGAATAGCGGAACAAAACAACAACAGTATCGCGCGGGTGTATCTCACAGTCAAATATGCAAACTATGCCGCAATTTAATGTTTTTTACCCCAAAAGGGTGTATATTGAATAGCGGGATAGGAAAAAGGATAAAAAACGGTGTATCTCACACGTACAAACACAGACTAGGCCCAGATTAAAAATTTTTGTACCCTAAAGGGAGGATGAGGAGTAGGAGGAGCTGGGAACAGGAGGCAAACTGAAGCGCCCTGCAATCCTTGGCGGTGGAAGGAGATGCGCCAAACAAATTTAAAAAGGTGTATCTCACATGTACCGATACAGACTATCCCGCAATTTAATTTTTTACACTCAAATAGGGTGTATATTGAATAGCGGAATAGGACAAATTTTACAAAACGGTGTATCTCACACGTACAAACACAAACTAGGCCACGATTACAATTTTTTGTACCCTAAAGGCAGGATGAGGAAGAGGAGTAGGAGGAGTTGGGAACAGGAAGCAAACTGAAGCGCCCTGCAATCCTCGGCGGTAGAAGGAGATGCGCCAAACAAATTTAAAAAGGTGTATCTCACATGTACCGATACAGACTATCCCGCAATTTAATTTTTTACACTCAAACAGGGTGTATATTGAATAGCGGAATAGGACAAATTTTACAAAACGGTGTATCTCACACGTACAAACACAATCTAGGCCCCGATTACAATTTTTTGTACCCTAAAGGCAGGATGAGGAGTAGGAGGAGTTCGGAACAGGCAGGAGGCAGACTGAAGCACCTTCAAATCCTCGGCAGTATGAGATGCGCCTCAAAAATTGGAAAGGTGTATCTCACACGTACCGACACACGATATCCCGCAATTTAATTGTTTATACCCAAAGGTTTTTATTAAATAGCGGAATAGAAAATATGATCAAAAAAAGTGTATGTATCTCACACGTACACAACCAGACTAGGCCCCAATTACTATTGTTTGTACCCCTAAAGGCAGGATGAGGAGTAGGAGGAGTTTGGAACAGGCAGCACCCTCAAATCTTCAGAAGTATGAGATGAACCCCAAAAACTTGGAAAGGTGTATCTCACACGTACCAACAAAGACAATCCCGCAATTTAATTGTTTATACCCAAAGGTTTTTATTGAATAGCGGAATAAAAAATATGATCAAAAAAAGTGTATGTATCTCACACGTACACAACCAGACTAGGCCCCAATTACTATTGTTTGTACCCCTAAAGGCAGGATGAGGAGTAGGAGGAGTTTGGAACAGGCAGCACCCTCAAATCTTCAGAACTATGAGATGAACCCCAAAAACTTGGAAAGGTGTATCTCACACCTACCAACACAGACTATCCCGCAATTTAATTGATACCCAAAGGTTTTTATTGAATAGCGGAATAGAAAATATGATCAAAAAAAGTGTATGTGTCACGGGTCTGTGGTAGTGAGCCCTTATAGATCCCCAGCTAAGGATTCCCCGAGTCTAAGCCCCAGCCTGCTTCTTCACCCTTGCCCCTGATGGTGGGGATGGACTTGCAGCAGACTGGAACCAGGTCGCGGCCCCCAGGTAGGCCCAGCTGAGAATGTGGAGACCGCTGGCGTGTGCAGGGTAAACAGGAGACTATAAGGAGATCCAAGAGACAAGCCGAGGTCAGGACAGGCAGCAGACAAACGTAGACGGAGAAACAAAGCCGGGTCGGTACACAGGAGATCAGATACAATAGCCAAGGGATACACGGATGGGAGCTCAGAGAACAGGGTTGTTGCTCAAGCAAGGAACAGTGCACTGAGCCTGTGTATATATAGGGAAGCAAACAGGGAGGTGACCCAGGAAGTAATTGACAGAAACAGGATATAACCCACAGTGGAGCAGGCGACGCCCATAGAAGCCCAAACACCACATGTGAAGGGAGCAAAGACAGAAGCATTGCTGCAAGGAGGTAAGAATATACAGGCTAACTTGTGACAGTACCCCCCCTCTTACGGGGCCTCCCCACTCGTTTGGGCCCAGCCTTGAGAGGAAACTTCTGATGAAAAAGTTTCACCAAACGAGGTGCAGAAACATCAGTGGAAGGAATCCAACATCTCTCCTCAGGACCATATCCTTTCCAGTCCACTAGATACAAGAGCCTCCCCCTGGAGAATTTGGAATCCAAGATTTGCTTGATTTCGTACTGATCCGAAGTACTGGCTATTGGAGAAGGAAGACGAATAGGACGAGAAAACCTATTGATGATGTATGGTCTCAGGAGAGAAACATGGAAAACATTGGGGATTTTTAGATGTGACGGGAGACGGAGCTTAAAAGCGACAGGGTTAACCTGGCAGAGGACTATAAAGGGACCAATGAAACGGGGAGCAAACTTCATAGAGGGTACCCTGAGACGGATATTCTTGGTAGAGAGCCAAACCTTATCACCAGGGAGAATTTTGGGGCTCGCACGGCGATGACGATCTGCAGCTACCTTGTACCTGGAAGCCGCCAGATGTAAATTCTTGGAAACATCTGCCCAGATAGAATTGAGAGACCGTTGCACCTCTGCGGCTGCCGGCACTTCAGCAGAGATCGGAACAGGAAATGGTACTGAAGGATGGCGGCCAAATACCGTGAAGAAGGGAGACTCACCAGTGCTGGCATTAGCATGGTTATTGAGAACAAATTCTGCCCAGGGTAAAAGGTCTACCCAATCATCCTGATGGGCAGAAATGAAGGCACGAAGATACCGTTCCACATTCTGGTTAACCCTTTCCGTTTGACCATTTGACTGCGGATGAAAAGCTGAGGAGAAATCCAACTTGATTCCAAATGACGTGGCCAGGGCTCTCCAGAAGCGGGCCGTAAACTGAACTCCTCTATCTGAGACAATGTGTGAGGGCATACCATGGAGACGAAAGATTTCCCTAATGAAGATGGAAGCCAAAGTGACAGCAGAGGGTAGGCCTGGAAGTGGAGTTAAGTGACACATTTTAGAAAACCTGTCCACCACCACCCAGATAACGGTGGAGCCCGCTGATGGGGGTAGTTCAGATATAAAGTCCATAGAAATGCAGCGCCACGGTACATCTGGAACAGGTAGAGGTAACAGGAGACCTGCTGGAGCTGAAGTAGAAGACTTAGACTGCACGCAAATGGAGCAAGCCTGGACATATTCCTCAACATCCTTCCGGAGTGAGGGCCACCAGTAGTAACGCAGCAGGAAGGCACAGGTGCGTTGCACACCAGGATGTCCAGAGAGTTTGGAATCATGTGCCCATTTGAGAAGCTTGGGGCGAAGGGAGGGCCTCACAAAAGTCTTTCCGGGAGGGATACGTGGAGACTGAAGGTGAGTGGAGGCCAGGAAACAATTGGCAGGAATAATATGTTCAGGTTCAATATGACACTCTGAGTCAGCAACGTCAAATGATCTGGACAAGGCATCCGCACGAGCATTCTTGGAGCCAGGCCGGAAGGTGATGTCAAAATTAAACCTGGCAAAAAAGA
Organism: Pelophylax lessonae; assembly: GCF_965119305.1. NCBI lineage: Eukaryota > Metazoa > Chordata > Amphibia > Anura > Ranidae > Pelophylax > Pelophylax lessonae. The sequence goes on from NC_138769.1 coordinate 508,879,961, forward strand.
GAGCCCATCGTGCTTGCCTGGGATTTAAACGTCGGGCGGACTGCAGATACTGGAGGTTCTTATGATCGGTATAGATCAGAATACGATGAGGAGACCCCTCCAGTAGATGTCGCCATTCTTGCAGTGCCAGCTTGATAGCCAGAAGCTCCCGATCCCCGATGGTGTAGTTTTTCTCTGCATCAGAAAACTTCTTCGAGAAAAAGGCACAGGGGCGGAGCTTACTGTCATGTCTTTGGAGAAGGACGGCCCCCACTCCCAAGGACGAGGCATCTACTTCCAAGAAGAAAGGCTGAAGAATGTCAGGACGTTTGAGAAAAGATGCCGATAGGAAGGCCGATTTGAGCTTGTGGAAAGCCTTGACAGCTTCAGGAGGCCAGGTTCTGGCATTGGCACCCTTCCGGGTCAAGGAGGTAATGGGTGCCACCAGAGAGGAGTAATCAGGGATGAACTGGCGATAGAAATTGGTGAATCCCAAGAACCGTTGCGTAGCTTTTAGACCAGAAGGCTGAGGCCAGTTGGAGATGGCCTGAAGTTTGGCAGGATCCATAAGCAGTCCTTTATCTGTGACTATGTAGCCTAGGAAAGGAACTTGGGTTTGCTCGAAGAGACACTTCTCCAACTTCACATATAAGCGGTGGTCCCGAAGACGTTGAAGAACCGTACAAACATGCTGGCGATGAGTATTCAAATCTGGAGAAAAGATGAGTATGTCATCCAGATACACGATGACACAAACATATAGGAGATCAGAAAAAATTTCATTAACAAAGTTCTGGAAGACAGCTGGGGCGTTACACAAGCCAAAAGGCATTACGAGATATTCATAGTGCCCATCTCTGGTGTTGAAAGCGGTTTTCCATTCATCCCCGTCTCGAATCCTAATCAAATTGTATGCTCCACAGAGGTCCAACTTGGTGAAAATATGAGCATCTCGTAGCCTGTCAAAAAGTTCGGAAATCAAGGGTAACGGGTACCGATTTTTAATGGTGATGGCGTTGAGACCTCTATAATCAATGCAGGGCCGGAGTGTACCATCCTTTTTCTCCACAAAGAAGAACCCAGCCCCAGCAGGAGAATTGGATTTACGTATAAATCCTTTCTGCAGATTTTCCTGGATGTACTTGGACATGGCTTGGGTCTCCGGGATGGAGAGAGGGTAGACTCTACCTCGGGGTGGTGAAACCTCGGGTTGGAGGTCAATCGCACAGTCGTAGGGACGATGAGGAGGCAAACTGTCAGCAGCTTTCTTGCAAAAGACATCTCGGAAGGCCAGATACTGCTGAGGAAGGATTGGAGAGGTAGAGACCTCAGCCACAGGTACACGGAGAGGTGGAGACACCTTAGGGAGACAGGTCTGATGGCATTGCGACCCCCAAGATAATACTTGGCCAGAGTTCCAATCCAAATAAGGTGAGTGTTTCTTCAACCATGGAAGTCCAAGAATGATGGGACTAGAAGACTTGGGAAGTATCAGGAAGGAGACTTCCTCCCGATGAAGAACACCGACATGCATGGTGATGGAGGCTGTTCTGAAGCGTAGAGGTCCAAAGGCCAAGGTAGAGCCATCCACTGCCGAAACAGCTAGAGGCATAGCCAGGGGAACTAGAGGAATGCCAAGTTCAGTGGCCAAAGACTGCTCAATGAAATTCCCGGCTGCTCCAGAGTCTACATATGCAGAAACTTGATAAGAATTTAGGGCCCAATGAATAGAGACGGGAATAACAAATCGAGGGTAGGTGGCTGAGTTCAGATTCTGGTCTAGATCGCTTCCCTCTGAGCGACCTAGACCCGAGAGTTTCCCGGACGGACGGGGCAGGATTTTATCATATGACCACCAGCTCCGCAGTAAAGACACAGGCAGAGTCTCAGGCGACGGGACCTTTCTTCTGGAGCGAGGCGTGTCCGGCCTAATTGCATGGGTTCTTCAGAAGCCAATACTGCGGGAGAGATGGGTTGTTCCAGAATGTTCTGGACAACAGGAGCAAGGTGACCCAGTGGGGGGTGACGTGACACAGTCCTTTCCAGATCTCGCTCCTGGAAGCGGACATCAATTTGGATGCTAAGGGAAATCAAGCCATCCAAGGTGGTGGGTACAGTTCTGCCAGCTAGTTCGTCCTTAATACGATCTGCAAGACCTTGCCAAAATGTTGCAGTAAGAGCCTCGTTGTTCCATGCCAGTTCCGAAGCCAGGGTGCGAAACTGAACTGCATATTGACCAACAGTCATGTTTCCTTGACGAAGACGAAGAAGGGCTCCGGAAGCAGATGAGGCCCTGCCAGGCACATCAAAGGTATTATGAAAAGCTTGTAGGAAGGCAGAGAGACTGGAAACGGTAGGATCTTGACGTTCCCACAGCGGCGAGGCCCAAGCCAACGCTGGTCCCGACAGGAGTGAAATCATGTACGCCACCTTGGAACGATCAGTAGGAAAGTAATGGCCTGCTAGTTCGAAGTGGATTGAGCACTGATTAATGAATCCCCGACAAGCTTTGGGGTCCCCAGAGAAGCGAGATGGCGGAGGCAGCTGGAGTTTTGCAGGACTGACCTCTGCTGGAGGGACTGCGGAAGCGGAAGCAACAGGGGCGGACACAGGAGCTGGAACGGAGGAAGCGGGAGTAGGAACAATCTGCAGCTGATCCAAACGGGAAGAAAGAGCCTGCAGACACTGCATAATCTGTTCTTGATAAGCCTGCTGAACGTTAACTCTCTGTTCCAAACTCTGAAGTTGATCCTGAAGTGGCTGCGGTGTCTCCGACGAGCTCATGGCTTGAGCAAACTGTCACGGGTCTGTGGTAGTGAGCCCTTATAGATCCCCAGCTAAGGATTCCCCGGGGCGCGGAGTCTAAGCCCCAGCCTGCTTCTTCACCCTTGCCCCTGATGGTGGGGATGGACTTGCAGCAGACTGGAACCAGGTCGCGGCCCCCAGGTAGGCCCAGCTGAGAATGTGGAGACCGCTGGCGTGTGCAGGGTAAACAGGAGACTATAAGGAGATCCAAGAGACAAGCCGAGGTCAGGACAGGCAGCAGACAAACGTAGACAGAGAAACAAAGCCGGGTCGGAACACAGGAGATCAGATACAATAGCCAAGGGATACACGGATGGGAGCTCAGAGAACAGGGTTGTTGCTCAAGCAAGGAACAGTGCACTGAGCCTGTGTATATATAGGGAAGCAAACAGGGAGGTGACCCAGGAAGTAATTGACAGAAACAGGATATAACCCACAGTGGAGCAGGCGACGTCCATAGAAGCCCAAACACCACATGTGAAGGGAGCAAAGACAGAAGCATTGCTGCAAGGAGGTAAGAATATACAGGCTAACTTGTGACAGTATGAATCTCACACGTACAGAACCACACTAGTCCCCAATTACTATTGTTTGTACCCCTAAAGGCAGGATGAGGAGTAGGAGGAGTTTGGAACAGGCAGCACCCTCAAATCTTCAGAAGTATGAGATGAACCCCAAAAACTTGGAAAGGTGTATCTCACACGTACCAACACAGACTATCCCGCAATTTAATTGTTTATACCCAAAGGTTTTTATTGAATAGCGGAATAGAAAATATGATCAAAAAAAGTGTATGTATCTCACACGTACACAACCAGACTAGGCCCCAATTACTATTTTTTGTACCCCTAAAGGCAGGATGAGGAGTAGGAGGAGTTTGGAACAGGCAGCACCCTCAAATCTTCAGAAGTATGAGATGAACCCCAAAAACTTGGAAAGGTGTATCTCACACCTACCAACACAGACTATCCCACAATTTAATTGATACCCAAAGGCTTTTATTGAATAGCGGAATAGAAAATATGATCAAAAAAAGTGTATGTATCTCACACGTACAGAACCACACTAGGCCCCAATTACTACTGTTTGTACCCCTAAAGGCAGGATGAGGAGTTGGAGGAGTTTGGAACAGGCAGCACCCTCAAATCTTCAGAAGTATGAGATGAACCCCAAAAACTTGGAAAGGTGTATCTCACACGTACCAACACAGACTATCCCGCAATTTAATTGTTTATACCCAAAGGTTTTTATTGAATAGCGGAATAGAAAATATGATCAAAAAAAGTGTATGTATCTCACACGTACACAACCAGACTAGGCCCCAATTACTATTTTTTGTACCCCTAAAGGCAGGATGAGGAGTAGGAGGAGTTTGGAACAGGCAGCACCCTCAAATCTTCAGAAGTATGAGATGAACCCCAAAAACTTGGAAAGGTGTATCTCACACCTACCAACACAGACTATCCCACAATTTAATTGATACCCAAAGGCTTTTATTGAATAGCGGAATAGAAAATATGATCAAAAAAAGTGTATGTATCTCACACGTACAGAACCACACTAGGCCCCAATTACTATTGTTTGTACCCCTAAAGGCAGGATGAGGAGTAGGAGGAGTTTGGAACAGGCAGCACCCTCAAATCTTCAGAAGTATGAGATGAACCCCAAAAACTTGGAAAGGTGTATCTCACACCTACCAACACAGACTATCCCGCAATTTAATTGATACCCAAAGGTTTTTATTGAATAGCGGAATAGAAAATATGATCAAAAAAAGTGTATGTATCTCACACGTACAGAACATCACTAGGCCCCAATTACTACTGTTTGTACCCCTAAAGGCAGGATGAGGAGTAGGAGGAGTTTGGAACAGGCAGCACCCTCAAATCTTCAGAAGTATGAGATGAACCCCAAAAACTTGGAAAGGTGTATCTCACACCTACCAACACAGACTATCCCGCAATTTAATTGATACCCAAAGGTTTTTATTGAATAGCGGAATAGAAAATATGATCAAAAAAAGTGTATGTATCTCACACGTACAGAACCACACTAGTCCCCAATTACTATTGTTTGTACCCCTAAAGGAAGGATGAGGAGTAGGAGGAGTTTGGAACAGGGAGCACCCTCAAATCTTCAGAAGAATGAGATGAACCCCAAAAACTTGGAAAGGTGTATCTCACACGTACCAACACAGACTATCCCTCAATTTAATTGTTTATACCCAAAGGTTTTTATTGAATAGCGGAATAGAAAATATGATCAAAAAAAGTGTATGTATCTCACACGTACACAACCAGACTAGGCCCCAATTACTATTGTTTGTACCCCTAAAGGCAGGATGAGGAGTAGGAGGAGTTTGGAACAGGCAGCACCCTCAAATCTTCAGAAGTATGAGATGAACCCCAAAAACTTGGAAAGGTGTATCTCACACCTACCAACACAGACTATCCCACAATTTAATTGATACCCAAAGGCTTTTATTGAATAGCGGAATAGAAAATATGATCAAAAAAAGTGTATGTATCTCACACGTACAGAACCACACTAGGCCCCAATTACTATTGTTTGTACCCCTAAAGGCAGGATGAGGAGTAGGAGGAGTTTGGAACAGGCAGCACCCTCAAATCTTCAGAAGTATGAGATGAACCCCAAAAACTTGGAAAGGTGTATCTCACACCTACCAACACAGACTATCCCGCAATTTAATTGATACCCAAAGGTTTTTATTGAATAGCGGAATAGAAAATATGATCAAAAAAAGTGTATGTATCTCACACGTACAGAACCACACTAGTCCCCAATTACTATTGTTTGTACCCCTAAAGGCAGGATGAGGAGTAGGAGGAGTTTGGAACAGGGAGCACCCTCAAATCTTCAGAAGTATGAGATGAACCCCAAAAACTTGGAAAGGTGTATCTCACACGTACCAACACAGACTATCCCTCAATTTAATTGTTTATACCCAAAGGTTTTTATTGAATAGCGGAATAGAAAATATGATCAAGAAAGTGTATGTATCTCACACGTACACAACCAGACTAGGCCCCAATTACTATTGTTTGTACCCCTAAAGGCAGGATGAGGAGTAGGAGGAGTTTGGAACAGGCAGCACCCTCAAATCTTCAGAAGTATGAGATGAACCCCAAAAACTTGGAAAGGTGTATCTCACACCTACCAACACAGACTATCCCACAATTTAATTGATACCCAAAGGCTTTTATTGAATAGCGGAATAGAAAATATGATCAAAAAAAGTGTATGTATCTCACACGTACAGAACCACACTAGGCCCCAATTACTATTGTTTGTACCCCTAAAGGCAGGATGAGGAGTAGGAGGAGTTTGGAACAGGCAGCACCCTCAAATCTTCAGAAGTATGAGATGAACCCCAAAAACTTGGAAAGGTGTATCTCACACCTACCAACACAGACTATCCCGCAATTTAATTGATACCCAAAGGTTTTTATTAAATAGCGGAATAGAAAATATGATCAAAAAAGTGTATGTATCTCACACGTACACAACCAGACTAGGCCCCAATTACTATTGTTTGTACCCCTAAAGGCAGGATGAGGAGTAGGAGGAGTTTGGAACAGGCAGCACCCTCAAATCTTCAGAAGTATGAGATGAACCCCAAAAACTTGGAAAGGTGTATCTCACACGTACCAACACAGACTATCCCGCAATTTAATTGATACCCAAAGGATTTTATTGAATAGCGGAAGAGAAAATATGATCAAAAAAAGTGTATGTATCTCACACGTGCACAACCAGACTAGGCCCCAATTACTATTGTTTGTACCCCTAAAAGGCAGGATGAGGAGTAGGAGGAGTTTGGAACAGGCAGCACAATCAAATCTTCAGAAGTATGAGATAAACCCCAAAAACTTGGAAAGGTGTATATCACACCTACCAACACAGACTATCCCACAATTTAATTGATACCCAAAGGCTTTTATTGAATAGCGGAATACAAAATATGATCAAAAAAAGTGTATGTATCTCACACGTACAGAACCACACTAGGCCCCAATTACTATTGTTTGTACCCCTAAAGGCAGGATGAGGAGTAGGAGGAGTTTGGAACAGGCAGCACCCTCAAATCTTCAGAAGTATGAGATGAACCCCAAAACACTTGGAAAGCTGTATCTCACACCTACCAACACAGACTATCCCGCAATTTAATTGATACCCAAAGGTTTTTATTGAATAGCGGAATAGAAAATATGATCAAAAAATTGTATGTATCTCACACGTACACAACCAGACTAGGCCCCAATTACTATTGTTTGTACCCCTAAAGGCAGGATGAGGAGTAGGAGGAGTTTGGAACAGGCAGCACCCTCAAATCTTCAGAAGTATAAGATGAACCCCAAAAACTTGGAAAGGTGTATCTCACACGTACCAACACAGACTATCCCACAATTTAATTGATACCCAAAGGTTTTTATTGAATAGCGGAAGAGAAAATATGATCAAAAAAAGTGTATGTATCTCACACGTACAGAGCCACACTAGGCCCCAATTACTATTGTTTGTACCCCTAAAGGCAGGATGAGGAGTAGGAGGAGTTTGGAACAGGCAGCACCCTCAAATCTTCAGAAGTATGAGATGAACCCCAAAAACTTGGAAAGGTGTATCTCACACCTACCAACACAGACTATCCCGCAATTTAATTTATACCCAAAGGTTTTTATTGAATAGCGGAATAGAAAATATGATCAAAAAAAGTGTATGTATCTCACACGCACAGAACCACACTAGGCCCCAATTACTATTGTTTGTACCCCTAAAGGTAGGATGAGGAGTAGGAGGAGTTTGGAACAGGCAGCACCCTCAAATCTTCAGAAGTATGAGATGAACCCCAAAAACTTGGAAAGGTGTATCTCACACCTACCAACACAGACTATCCCGCAATTTAATTGATACCCAAAGGTTTTTATTGAATAGCGGAAGAGAAAATATGATCAAAAAAAGTGTATGTATCTCACACGTACACAACCAGACTAGTCCCCAATTACTATTGTTTGTACCCTTAAAAGGCAGGATGAGGAGTAGGAGGAGTTTGGAACAGGCAGCACCCTCAAATCTTCAGAAGTATGAGATGAACCTCAAAAACTTGGAAAGGTGTATCTCACACCTACCAACACAGACTATCCCGCAATTTAATTTATACCCAAAGGTTTTTATTGAATAGCGGAATAGAAAATATGATCAAAAAAAGTGTATGTATCTCACACGTACAGAACCACACTAGGCCCCAATTACTATTGTTTGTACCCCTAAAGGCAGGATGAGGAGTAGGAGGAGTTTGGAACAGGCAGCACCCTCAAATCTTCAGAAGTATGAGATGAACCCCAAAACACTTGGAAAGGTGTATCTCACACGTACCAACACAGACTATCCCGCAATTTAATTGATACCCAAAGGTTTTTATTGAATAGCGGAATAGAAAATATGATCAAAAAATTGTATGTATCTCACACGTACACAACCAGACTAGGCCCCAATTACTATTGTTTGTACCCCTAAAGGCAGGATGAGGAGTAGGAGGAGTTTGGAACAGGCAGCACCCTCAAATCTTCAGAAGTATAAGATGAACCCCAAAAACTTGGAAAGGTGTATCTCACACGTACCAACACAGACTATCCCGCAATTTAATTGATAACCAAAGGTTTTTATTGAATAGCGGAAGAGAAAATATGATCAAAAAAAGTGTATGTATCTCACACGTACACAACCAGACTAGGCCCCAATTACTATTGTTTGTACCCCTAAAAGGCAGGATGAGGAGTAGGAGGAGTTTGGAACAGGCAGCACAATCAAATCTTCAGAAGTATGAGATAAACCCCAAAAACTTGGAAAGGTGTATATCACACCTACCAACACAGACTATCCCACAATTTAATTGATACCCAAAGGCTTTTATTGAATAGCGGAATAGAAAATATGATCAAAAAAAGTGTATGTATCTCACACGTACAGAACCACACTAGGCCCCAATTACTATTGTTTGTACCCCTAAAGGCAGGATGAGTAGTAGGAGGAGTTTGGAACAGGCAGCACCCTCAAATCTTCAGAAGTATGAGATGAACCCCAAAAACTTGGAAAGCTGTATCTCACACCTAGCAACACACACTATCCCGCAATTTTATTGATACCCAAAGGTTTTTATTGAATAGCGGAATAGAAAATATGATCAAAAAAGTGTATGTATCTCACACGTACACAACCAGACTAGGCCCCAATTACTATTGTTTGTACCCCTAAAGGCAGGATGAGGAGTAGGAGGAGTTTGGAACAGGCAGCACCCTCAAATCTTCAGAAGTATGAGATGAACCCCAAAAACTTGGAAAGGTGTATCTCACACCTACCAACACAGACTATCCCGCAATTTAATTGATACCCAAAGGTTTTTATTGAATAGCGGAATAGAAAATATGATCAAAAAAAGTGTATGTATCTCACACGTACACAACCAGACTAGGCCCCAATTACTATTGTTTGTACCCCTAAAAGGCAGGATGAGGAGTAGGAGGAGTTTGGAACAGGCAGCACCCTCAAATCTTCAGAAGTATGAGATGAACCTCAAAAACTTGGAAAGGTGTATCTCACACCTACCAACACAGACTATCCCGCAATTTAATTTATACCCAAAGGTTTTTATTGAATAGCGGAATAGAAAATATGATCAAAAAAAGTGTATGTATCTCACACGTACACAACCAGACTAGGCCCCAATTACTATTGTTTGTACCCCTAAAGGCAGGATGAGGAGTAGGAGGAGTTTGGAACAGGCAGCACCCTCAAATCTTCAGAAGTATAAGATGAACCCCAAAAACTTGGAAAGGTGTATCTCACACGTACCAACACAGACTATCCCGCAATTTAATTGATACCCAAAGGATTTTATTGAAAAGCGGAATAGAAAATATGATCAAAAAAAATGTATATATCTCACACGTACACAACCAGACTAGGCCCCAATTACTATTGTTTGTACCCCTAAAAGGCAGGATGAGGAGTAGGAGGAGTTTGGAACAGGCAGCACAATCAAATCTTCAGAACTATGAGATGAACCCCAAAAACTTGGAAAGGTGTATCTCACACCTACCAACACAGACTATCCCACAATTTAATTGATACCCAAAGGCTTTTATTGAATAGCGGAATAGAAAATATGATCAAAAAAAGTGTATGTATCTCACACGTACAGAACCACACTAGGCCCCAATTACTATTGTTTGTCCCCCTAAAGGTAGGATGAGGAGTAGGAGGAGTTTGGAACAGGCAGCACCCTCAAATCTTCAGAAGTATGAGATGAACCCCAAAAACTTGGAAAGGTGTATCTCACACCTACCAACACAGACTATCCCGCAATTTAATTGATACCCAAAGGTTTTTATTGAATAGCGGAATAGAAAATATGATCAAAAAAGTGTATGTATCTCACACGTAAACAACCAGACTAGGCCCCAATTACTATTGTTTGTACCCCTAAAGGCAGGATGAGGAGTAGGAGGAGTTTGGAACAGGCAGCACCCTCAAATCTTCAGAAGTATGAGATGAACCCCAAAAACTTGGAAAGGTGTATCTCACACGTACCAACACAGACTATCCCGCAATTTAATTGATACCCAAAGGTGTTTATTGAATAGCGGAATAGAAAATATGATCAAAAAAGTGTATGTATCTCACACGTACACAACCACACTAGGCCCCAATTACTATTGTTTGTACCCCTAAAAGGCAGGATGAGGAGTAGGAGGAGTTTGGAACAGGCAGCACCCTCAAATCTTCAGAAGTATGAGATGAACCCCAAAAACTTGGAAAGGTGTATCTCACACCTACCAACACAGACTATCCCGCAATTTAATTTATACCCAAAGGTTTTTATTGAATAGCGGAATAGAAAATATGATCAAAAAAAGTGTATGTATCTCACAAGTACAGAACCAAACTAGGCCCCAATTACTTTTGTTTGTACCCCTAAAGGCAGGATGAGGAGTAGGAGGAGTTTGGAACAGGCAGCACCCTCAAAATCTTCAGAAGTATAAGATGAACCCCAAAAACTTGGAAAGGTGTATCTCACACGTACCAACACAGACTATCCCGCAATTTAATTGATACCCAAAGGTTTTTATTGAATAGCGGAATAGAAAATATGATCAAAAAAAGTGTATGTATCTCACACGTACAGAACCACACTAGTCCCCAATTACTATTGTTTGTACCCCTAAAGGCAGGATGAGGAGTAGGAGGAGTTTGGAACAGGCAGCACCCTCAAATCTTCAGAAGTATGAGATGAACCCCAAAAACTTGGAAAGGTGTATCTCACATGTACCAACACAGACTATCCCTCAATTTAATTGTTTATACCCAAAGGTTTTTATTGAAAAGCGGAATAGAAAATATGATCAAAAAAAGTGTATGTATCTCACACGTACACAACCAGACTAGGCCCCAATTACTATTGTTTGTACCCCTAAAGGCAGGATGAGGAGTAGGAGGAGTTTGGAACAGGCAGCACCCTCAAATCTTCAGAAGTATGAGATGAACCCCAAAAACTTGGAAAGGTGTATCTCACACCTACCAACACAGACTATCCCACAATTTAATTGATACCCAAAGGCTTTTATTGAATAGCGGAATAGAAAATATGATCAAAAAAAGTGTATGTATCTCACACGTACAGAACCACACTAGGCCCCAATTACTATTGTTTGTACCCCTAAAGGCAGGATGAGGAGTAGGAGGAGTTTGGAACAGGCAGCACCCTCAAATCTTCAGAAGTATGAGATGAACCCCAAAAACTTGGAAAGGTGTATCTCACACCTACCAACACAGACTATCCCGCAATTTAATTGATACCCAAAGGTTTTTATTAAATAGCGGAATAGAAAATATGATCAAAAAAGTGTATGTATCTCACACGTACACAACCAGACTAGGCCCCAATTACTATTGTTTGTACCCCTAAAGGCAGGATGAGGAGTAGGAGGAGTTTGGAACAGGCAGCACCCTCAAATCTTCAGAAGTATGAGATGAACCCCAAAAACTTGGAAAGGTGTATCTCACACGTACCAACACAGACTATCCCGCAATTTAATTGATACCCAAAGGATTTTATTGAATAGCGGAAGAGAAAATATGATCAAAAAAAGTGTATGTATCTCACACGTGCACAACCAGACTAGGCCCCAATTACTATTGTTTGTACCCCTAAAAGGCAGGATGAGGAGTAGGAGGAGTTTGGAACAGGCAGCACAATCAAATCTTCAGAAGTATGAGATAAACCCCAAAAACTTGGAAAGGTGTATATCACACCTACCAACACAGACTATCCCACTATTTAATTGATACCCAAAGGCTTTTATTGAATAGCGGAATAGAAAATATGATCAAAAAAAGTGTATGTATCTCACACGTACAGAACCACACTAGGCCCCAATTACTATTGTTTGTACCCCTAAAGGCAGGATGAGGAGTAGGAAGAGTTTGGAACAGGCAGCACCCTCAAATCTTCAGAAGTATGAGATGAACCCCAAAAACTTGGAAAGCTGTATCTCACACCTAGCAACACAGACTATCCCGCAATTTTATTGATACCCAAAGGTTTTTATTGAATAGCGGAATAGAAAATATGATCAAAAAAGTGTATGAATCTCACACGTACACAACCAGACTAGGCCCCAATTACTATTGTTTGTACCCCTAAAGGCAGGATGAGGAGTAGGAGGAGTTTGGAACAGGCAGCACCCTCAAATCTTCAGAAGTATGAGATGAACCCCAAAAACTTGGAAAGGTGTATCTCACACCTACCAACACAGACTATCCCGCAATTTAATTGATACCCAAAGGTTTTTATTGAATAGCGGAATAGAAAATATGATCAAAAAAAGTGTATGTATCTCACACGTACACAACCAGACTAGGCCCCAATTACTATTGTTTGTACCCCTAAAAGGCAGGATGAGGAGTAGGAGGAGTTTGGAATAGGCAGCACCCTCAAATCTTCAGAAGTATGAGATGAACCTCAAAAACTTGGAAAGGTGTATCTCACACCTACCAACACAGACTATCCCGCAATTTAATTTATACCCAAAGGTTTTTATTGAATAGCGGAATAGAAAATATGATCAAAAAAAGTGTATGTATCTCACACGTACACAACCAGACTAGGCCCCAATTACTATTGTTTGTACCCCTAAAGGCAGGATGAGGAGTAGGAGGAGTTTGGAACAGGCAGCACCCTCAAATCTTCAGAAGTATAAGATGAACCCCAAAAACTTGGAAAGGTGTATCTAACACGTACCAACACAGACTATCCCGCAATTTAATTGATACCCAAAGGATTTTATTGAAAAGCGGAATAGAAAATATGATCAAAAAAAATGTATGTATCTCACACGTACACAACCAGACTAGGCCCCAATTACTATTGTTTGTACCCCTAAAAGGCAGGATGAGGAGTAGGAGGAGTTTGGAACAGGCAGCACAATCAAATCTTCAGAACTATGAGATGAACCCCAAAAACTTGGAAAGGTGTATCTCACACCTACCAACACAGACTATCCCACAATTTAATTGATACCCAAAGGCTTTTATTGAATAGCGGAATAGAAAATATGATCAAAAAAAGTGTATGTATCTCACACGTACAGAACCACACTAGGCCCCAATTACTATTGTTTGTCCCCCTAAAGGTAGGATGAGGAGTAGGAGGAGTTTGGAACAGGCAGCACCCTCAAATCTTCAGAAGTATGAGATGAACCCCAAAAACTTGGAAAGGTGTATCTCACACGTACCAACACAGACTATCCCGCAATTTAATTGATACCCAAAGGTTTTTATTGAATAGCGGAATAGAAAATATGATCAAAAAAGTGTATGTATCTCACACGTACACAACCAGACTAGGCCCCAATTACTATTGTTTGTACCCCTAAAGGCAGGATGAGGAGTAGGAGGAGTTTGGAACAGGCAGCACCCTCAAATCTTCAGAAGTATGAGATGAACCCCAAAAACTTGGAAAGGTGTATCTCACACGTACCAACACAGACTATCCCACAATTTAATTGATACCCAAAGGTGTTTATTGAATAGCGGAATAGAAAATATGATCAAAAAAAGTGTATGTATCTCACACGTACACAACCAGATTAGGCCCCAATTACTATTGTTTGTACCCCTAAAAGGCAGGATGAGGAGTAGGAGGAGTTTGGAACAGGCAGCACCCTCAAATCTTCAGAAGTATGAGATGAACCTCAAAAACTTGGAAAGGTGTATCTCACACCTACCAACACAGACTATCCCGCAATTTAATTGATACCCAAAGGATTTTATTGAAAAGCGGAATAGAAAATATGATCAAAAAAAATGTATGTATCTCACACGTACACAACCAGACTAGGCCCCAATTACTATTGTTTGTACCCCTAAAAGGCAGGATGAGGAGTAGGAGGAGTTTGGAACAGGCAGCACAATCAAATCTTCAGAACTATGAGATGAACCCCAAAAACTTGGAAAGGTGTATCTCACACCTACCAACACAGACTATCCCACAATTTAATTGATACCCAAAGGCTTTTATTGAATAGCGGAATAGAAAATATGATCAAAAAAAGTGTATGTATCTCACACGTACAGAACCACACTAGGCCCCAATTACTATTGTTTGTCCCCCTAAAGGTAGGATGAGGAGTAGGAGGAGTTTGGAACAGGCAGCACCCTCAAATCTTCAGAAGTATGAGATGAACCCCAAAAACTTGGAAAGGTGTATCTCACACGTACCAACACAGACTATCCCGCAATTTAATTGATACCCAAAGGTTTTTATTGAATAGCGGAATAGAAAATATGATCAAAAAAGTGTATGTATCTCACACGTAAACAACCAGACTAGGCCCCAATTACTATTGTTTGTACCCCTAAAGGCAGGATGAGGAGTAGGAGGAGTTTGGAACAGGCAGCACCCTCAAATCTTCAGAAGTATGAGATGAACCCCAAAAACTTGGAAAGGTGTATCTCACACGTACCAACACAGACTATCCCACAATTTAATTGATACCCAAAGGTGTTTATTGAATAGCGGAATAGAAAATATGATCAAAAAAAGTGTATGTATCTCACATGTACACAACCACACTAGGCCCCAATTACTATTGTTTGTACCCCTAAAAGGCAGGATGAGGAGTAGGAGGAGTTTGGAACAGGCAGCACCCTCAAATCTTCAGAAGTATGAGATGAACCCCAAAAACTTGGAAAGGTGTATCTCACACCTACCAACACAGACTATCCCGCAATTTAATTTATACCCAAAGGTTTTTATTGAATAGCGGAATAGAAAATATGATCAAAAAAAGTGTATGTATCTCACAAGTACAGAACCACACTAGGCCCCAATTACTTTTGTTTGTACCCCTAAAGGCAGGATGAGGAGTAGGAGGAGTTTGGAACAGGCAGCACCCTCAAATCTTCAGAAGTATAAGATGAACCCCAAAAACTTGGAAAGGTGTATCTCACACGTACCAACACAGACTATCCCGCAATTTAATTGATACCCAAAGGATTTTATTGAAAAGCGGAATAGAAAATATGATCAAAAAAAATGTATGTATCTCACACGTACACAACCAGACTAGGCCCCAATTACTATTGTTTGAAACCCCTAAAAGGCAGGATGAGGAGTAGGAGGAGTTTGGAACAGGCAGCACAATCAAATCTTCAGAACTATGAGATGAACCCCAAAACACTTGGAAAGGTGTATCTCACACCTACCAACACAGACTATCCCACAATTTAATTGATACCCAAAGGCTTTTATTGAATAGCGGAATAGAAAATATGATCAAAAAAAGTGTATGTATCTCACACGTACACAACCAGACTAGGCCCCAATTACTATTGTTTGTACCCCTAAAGGTAGGATGAGGAGTAGGAGGAGTTTGGAACAGGCAGCACAATCAAATCTTCAGAACTATGAGATGAACCCCAAAAAGTTGGAAAGGTGTATCTCACACCTACCAACACAGACTATCCCACAATTTAATTGATACCCAAAGGCTTTTATTGAATAGCGGAATAGAAAATATGATCAAAAAAAGTGTATGTATCTCACACGTACAGAACCACACTAGGCCCCAATTACTATTGTTTGTACCCCTAAAGGTAGGATGAGGAGTAGGAGGAGTTTGGAACAGGCAGCACCCTCAAATCTTCAGAAGTATGAGATGAACCCCAAAAACTTGGAAAGGTGTATCTCACACCTACCAACACAGACTATCCCGCAATTTAATTGATACCCAAAGGTTTTTATTGAATAGCGGAATAGAAAATATGATCAAAAAAGTGTATGTATCTCACACGTAAACAACCAGACTAGGCCCCAATTACTATTGTTTGTACCCCTAAAGGCAGGATGAGGAGTAGGAGGAGTTTGGAACAGGCAGCACCCTCAAATCTTCAGAAGTATGAGATGAACCCCAAAAACTTGGAAAGGTGTATCTCACACGTACCAACACAGACTATCCCGCAATTTAATTGATACCCAAAGGTTTTTATTGAATAGCGGAATAGAAAATATGATCAAAAAAAGTGTATGTATCTCACACGTACACAACCACACTAGGCCCCAATTACTATTGTTTGTACCCCTAAAAGGCAGGATGAGGAGTAGGAGGAGTTTGGAACAGGCAGCACCCTCAAATCTTCAGAAGTATGAGATGAACCCCAAAAACTTGGAAAGGTGTATCTCACACCTACCAACACAGACTATCCCGCAATTTAATTTATACACAAAGGTTTTTATTGAATAGCGGAATAGAAAATATGATCAAAAAAAGTGTATGTATCTCACACGTACAGAACCACACTAGGCCCCAATTACTATTGTTTGTACCCCTAAAGGCAGGATGAGGAGTAGGAGGAGTTTGGAACAGGCAGCACCCTCAAATCTTCAGAAGTATGAGATGAACCCCAAAAACTTGGAAAGGTGTATCTCACACCTACCAACACAGACTATCCCGCAATTTAATTTATACACAAAGGTTTTTATTGAATAGCGGAATAGAAAATATGATCAAAAAAAGTGTATGTATCTCACACGTACAGAACCACACTAGGCCCCAATTACTATTGTTTGTACCCCTAAAGGCAGGATGAGGAGTAGGAGGAGTTTGGAACAGGCAGCACCCTCAAATCTTCAGAAGTATAAGATGAACCCCAAAAACTTGGAAAGGTGTATCTCACACGTACCAACACAGACTAAACCCGCAATTTAATTGATACCCAAAGGCTTTTATTGAATAGCGGAATAGAAAATATGATCAAAAAAAGTGTATGTATCTCACACGTACAGAACCACACTAGGCCCCAATTACTATTGTTTGTACCCCTAAAGGCAGGATGAGGAGTAGGAGGAGTTTGGAACAGGCAGCACCCTCAAATCTTCAGAAGTATGAGATGAACCCCAAAAACTTGGAAAGCTGTATCTCACACCTACCAACACAGACTATCCCGCAATTTAATTGATACCCAAAGGTTTTTATTGAATAGCGGAATAGAAAATATGATCAAAAAAGTGTATGTATCTCACACGTAAACAACCAGACTAGGCCCCAATTACTATTGTTTGTACCCCTAAAGGCAGGATGAGGAGTAGGAGGAGTTTGGAACAGGCAGCACCCTCAAATCTTCAGAAGTATGAGATGAACCCCAAAAACTTGGAAAGGTGTATCTCACACGTACCAACACAGACTATCCCGCAATTTAATAAATACCCAAAGGTTTTTATTGAATAGCGGAATAGAAAATATGATCAAAAAAAGTGTATGTATCTCACACGTACACAACCACACTAGGCCCCAATTACTATTGTTTGTACCCCTAAAAGGCAGGATGAGGAGTAGGAGGAGTTTGGAACAGGCAGCACCCTCAAATCTTCAGAAGTATGAGATGAACCCCAAAAACTTGGAAAGGTGTATCTCACACGTACCAACACAGACTATCCCGCAATTTAATTGATACCCAAAGGTTTTTATTGAATAGCGGAATAGAAAATATGATCAAAAAAAGTGTATGTATCTCACACGTACACAACCAGACTAGGCCCCAATTGCTATTGTTTGTACCCCTAAAAGGCAGGATGAGGAGTAGGAGGAGTTTGGAACAGGGAGCACCCTCAAATCTTCAGAAGTATGAGATGAACCCCAAAAACTTGGAAAGGTGTATCTCACACCTACCAACACAGACTATCCCGCAATTTAATTTATACCCAAAGGTTTTTATTGAATAGCGGAATAGAAAATATGATCAAAAAAAGTGTATGTATCTCACACGTACACAACCACACTAGGCCCCAATTACTATTGTTTGTACCCCTAAAAGGCAGGATGAGGAGTAGGAGGAGTTTGGAACAGGCAGCACCCTCAAATCTTCAGAAGTATGAGATGAACCCCAAAAACTTGGAAAGGTGTATCTCACACGTACCAACACAGACTATCCCGCAATTTAATTGATACCCAAAGGTTTTTATTGAATAGCGGAATAGAAAATATGATCAAAAAAAGTGTATGTATCTCACACGTACACAACCACACTAGGCCCCAATTACTATTGTTTGTACCCCTAAAAGGCAGGATGAGGAGTAGGAGGAGTTTGGAACAGGCAGCACCCTCAAATCTTCAGAAGTATGAGATGAACCCCAAAAACTTGGAAAGGTGTATCTCACACCTACCAACACAGACTATCCCGCAATTTAATTTATACCCAAAGGTTTTTATTGAATAGCGGAATAGAAAATATGATCAAAAAAAGTGTATGTATCTCACACGCACAGAACCACACTAGGCCCCAATTACTATTGTTTGTACCCCTAAAGGTAGGATGAGGAGTAGGAGGAGTTTGGAACAGGCAGCACCCTCAAATCTTCAGAAGTATGAGATGAACCCCAAAAACTTGGAAAGGTGTATCTCACACCTACCAACACAGACTATCCCGCAATTTAATTGATACCCAAAGGTTTTTATTGAATAGCGGAATAGAAAATATGATATAAGATTGGTGTGATTTATCAATAGCACATGATGTGAACAGCAGTGTCTTATATCATTCAGCTCTGCTGCAGGCCAAAATTTAATTTTTTTTAACCCAAGGCTGTATATTGAATAGTGGAATAGAAAAAAGTGTATGATTTTTGAAACCACTCAATAATAGCACATGTGAACTGAACACTGAACACAGCAGTGTATGATCAGAGTCAGCACAGCACAGCTGAAGGACAAACGCTGCACACAGTGACTGATAGAAAAAGACTTTTCTCCCTCCTCCTCAGTGGGCAAAAAAGATTGTGTTCACTGCACCCCACACACAGAAAAATCGATGTGGACCACTGACACCTGCCTATCTCCAGCTTCTCTCTAAAAGGATTGATAAGATCGGTCACTGAAAACCCCCCCACACAGCAATATCGATTGTAGAACACACTGTCTGACCCTAAAAATCAGCAGCCTCTCTCCCTAAAAGGATTGATAAGATCGGTCACTGCAAACCCCACCCAGCAATATCGATTGTAGAACACACTGTCTGACCCTAAAAATCAGCAGCCTCTCCCTAAAAGGATTGATAAGATCGGTCACTGCAAAATCGATTGTAGAAAACTGACCTAAAAATCAGCAGCCTCTCCCTAAAATGTCCTACAACTCGCCCTGCCTAACACACTCCGACCTGTCCCTCAATTCTATCCGGACAGAAATGTTTTTTTTTGCCTGTCTGTCCCTAATCAGCAGCCAGCACGTATGATGTGTGCTCTGTCCCTGAACTAACACAGCAGAATGACGCAGCGGCGCTGCCTCGGACTTATAAAGACTTGGTCACATGCTTCAGATGGCCAATCACAGCTACTAATACTTTTGTAGGCATGGCTGGGATGGCTTAAGGCACACCAGTTAAACGCTTGTTGATTGGCTGTTCAAAGCCTGCCATGAAAAGCGTGCCAATGCATACAAAACCCGGAAATAAAATGACCGAACACGGATTTTTACCTGAACATACAGTAAAGTTTTCGGGTCCGTGTTCGGGTAACAAAAATCCAATTATTCGGTACGAACACGAATAATACAGTCCGTGTTCGCTCAACCCTGCTTCTATTTAAAATTAGTATACAAAAGACATAGCCAAATAAACAAATCCTCCTAGTAGGATAAAGATAGCACTAAATAATCAACATGTATGCAATGTCCAAAAATTCTAGTGCTTATTAAATAACATGAATTAAGTATTCCACATGAATAAAGGGCTTAGTGCATAAATCAGTCTCAAAAAAAAAAAAAATGTACGTTGTGACAAAGCCAAACTGTGGTCTTTCCTCCATGTCTCTGGTTAAAACACACACACACTCACCAGATGTTGTTGACATCAGCACCTGTGTGCCAGGCATTGGATAACCTCATCTGGTTAATGGTGGTCTGTGCTCCCTTTTAAGAGCTTGTTGATGGGCCTTATCCTTATGGACTTTAAGGCTCTTCTATCACTTGGTGCAACAAATTTGGATGTACTGTAGATATTGTCCAGGGCTACTTTTCTCCATTACCGTAATTGTGCCCTTCAAAAACATGTACTGAATGTAGGATTTTGCCCTTCACAAACCTCTCAGAATCCTAGATTTTTTTTTTTTAATGTTCAGATCCTAAACATTCCAGGATGTGATTATTGTCAGATTGTAGACTCTGGTCAATATTTTCATGGCATTTCTCAGTGGGAGGTGGGGATGTAGAACCACCCACCTCAGGGGGGGGGTGGGTGAGACAGCAAGAGGGAGTGGTGGTATAGAGGAAGTGGAGTGTGGAAAGGAGAGAAAGAGGAGAGGGATGTGCAAGGGGAAAGAGCCTAAGATGTTTGGATAAAGATGTATTAGAAAGACAGCAAACAGAAGTGTACAGTATTTGGTTTAAAGAGACCACTGCAACTTTAAAGTGTTATTAAACCCACAACAGTAAAATCAGTCCGTAAATGCAGTAGAGCATGCTGTGGAATCTAAGGAGTTAATCCTCTGCATTGTGTAAAAAGGCAGTTTGATCCTGTTTTCTCTGATCTTCCCCTTCTTTTACAGTCCTCAATTCATCTGCTGATAGAACAGAGCCTTGGAGGACTTTGCACATGCTCAGTTTGATGTGGATTGTTAGACAGTTTTTTTTCTTTTAGGAGGTGATCAGCACAGGGCCAATCAGCACTGTCCAGACAGAAAATCAATGGTCATGCAGCCTCATAGGACAGTCAGAGGAGAATGAAAACTCCTATTACAAGCTTTACCAGTGCTGGGCTACACTGATAGAAGTTACAAGACTGCTATAACTGCTGATGAGAAAAGGTATGTAGCAGTTTTCAGTTTTTTATTTTCTATGTACCGTGGGAGACCAGGTATAGTAAATGCAGGGCCTTGGGTTTAGTAACACTTTAAGTGCAAACAGGTATTCCTTTCTGAGCCCCATATTAGTCAAGATCATAGAGGAAAACAAGCAAACAGGAGATCAACTTTGATTCAAGAAAGTGTTAACTGTTGTGCTATCTTGACTACCTCCTCCTCATGGGTTCAAACCTTAGGGTATAAACAAACATGTAGCATAGGAGCAATGGAGTTTTCTCCAATCAAATAAAACTGCATTTCTCAGATTAAGAGCCCTTTCACACCGAATGCAGTTGGATGCAGTAAGCGGCATTTGGATGCATTTTGAACTGCACTTCAACTGCATAGACAGACCAAAATTAAGGCAATCTTATGGGCACAGTTTACAAAATTGTAGTGCAGTTCAGCGCAGTTTAAAAAAGTAGAGTAGGGGGCGTGGCCGGCTGGAGACAGAGATGGACGCTCTGTTCTAAGGCTCTGAGGTAGAGAGCGGGCAAAAGCGACGATACAGCCGACTTCACTACTTGCGGGTAATCTCGTGTGACAGCGCCGGTCTCTCCGATCCCCCGGGGCATGTCAGTGAAGCGAAAGGAAGACAGGACATCTCACAAACTAACTGCCTATATGTTTCAGCCTGTGGATCGGCGGAGCCAAGATGGCGCCGGCGCCGCAGCCTCCCCTCACGGCTCTGATCCCCCTCAGCCTTCCCTCACAGAGAATGCCAACTCGCAGCCCGGGATTTCCATAGAGATGGCAAATATCAATGAAGACTCACCACCTCATACTCCTACTACAGGGAGCCCGGCTCAGACACGGATGAGGATGGATCCCTCCCTGCCTGGACACTGTGAGGTGAGCCAGATGACACAGTACAATGGGCTGCAATCTCTTTACCCTGATTCTATTGCCATGTATCCGACTGTTAATCAACCGGTCATGGATACCACACTCAAGGATATGATGTTATCACTGAGGAACACTCTGCAGTCAGATATGCTATCTTTTATGCAGCAAATCAAGCATGAGGTCACTAACATGGGAGAGAGGATAACACTAGTCGAATCTAAAATGGATGCCTGTGCTGTAGCCGTCCATGAAGTAAAGCAAATGCATGCAGAACATGACAAGGAACATACATGGCTTAAAGATAAGATTTCTGACTTAGAGGATAGATCTCGTCGGAACAATGTGAAAATCAGGGGGATCCCTGAAGATGTACTCCCCCCAGATCTTTCCACTTATGTCAGGAACATGATTAAATCACTTTTGCCTGAGCTTAAGAGTATTGAGCTTGTCATTGACAGGATTCATAGGCTGCCTAAGCCCTCACACCTGTCTGACACTGTTCCTAGAGATGTTATCCTCCAAATTCATTTTTTTCATGTTAAGAATCAATTAATGCAAAAGGCGAGAGCTTTAGGATCCCTGCCTGACCCATACGCCCACCTACAAATTTACGCTGACCTGTCACAGCACACTTTACAAAAACGCAGACAGCTGAATAATGTCACCAAAGCCCTCAGGAATCACAAGATTGTATATCAATGGATCAATCCGGCCAAACTTTTAATCACCTACCAAAACACCAAATTCATGATATCCTCTGCTGACGAGGGGTTGCAACGTCTACGCAGTTGGGGAATTATCCCAGAATTCACTTCTCCTTTTGAGATTCCTGCGGGACCCAGACAGCCCACTACAACTCTCCAATTGCCACAACGTACCAACCGTAAACCCAATGTCAAATAATTGATACCTGTGGAGTCTTCCAACTACTTCGCCCGTTCTCTCACCTGATGGCCCTCGGCCATACAAACTCTTTACCCCGCATTTTTCCTGCGCACAGTTGTGCTCCGGCAGGATACGTATTTTGTTTTTGTTCCTTATTTTGTGTTTTTACCTTGGTGGCTCTCACGTCGCTGTTTTTCAGCTACTTCAACAACTCAGCACCGCCAATACTGCCACCGCGGCGCATCGTCCACAGTATTCCAGTTGTTTTGGATCAGTTCCCCTCTGCAATCTAAGGGCTACCAAGAGATCCTAACGGAACGCTAGTATCTCTGACCCTTCTAGCACTTGTTATCACAACCCTGACCATGACTATCAACTTTCTTTCCCTGAATGCTAACGGTTTGAACCATCCTGCAAAACGTTCTTCCTTATGGAAGCTAGCGATTGAATCGCAATGTGATATCTTGTGTGTACAAGAGACTCACTTCCCGGCATCTAACCCGCCCACATGCTCTCACAAAATTTTTTCCCAGATCTACTCTGCAAATGGACCTAGAAAGAAAAATGGTGTGCTTATTGCCATTAAAAACTCACTCAACTTTCAACTGGACTCCTGCACTGCGGACCCTGATGGTCGCTTCATCATACTACTATGCTCCATCAACAACAAACCTTACACCATAGTCACGGTGTATGCTCCCAACAATCATCAATTGAAATTCCTGCGGAAGCTGCACAAACGACTGGACCGTACTCGCCGAGGATCTATAATATGGTGTGGCGACTTCAATGTCACCCCAGACCCATGTCTAGACTCTATGACCCAGAGCACTAGGAGAAAGCTTGCACTTAACCCTTTCTTGCAATCTACCCAACTCTATGACGTTTGGAGATGTCACCATGTAGAAGAAAGAGACTTTACATTCTTCTCCCCGTGCCACAACTCCTATTCACGAATTGACCTCTTCTTGACAGACCAGTGGACCCTACAGTCAGTTTCGTCATCATCTATTCTTCCTTGCACATGGTCAGACCACGCTCCAATTTGCCTCAGTATTGAGACTGACCCTTTATCCTCTCCGGTTTCTCTATGGAGATTGAATACGACCATCCTACGCCAGGAGTCTGACCTGAAACTCCTGAGCTCTAAACTAGAGGAATTCTTTCAACTGAACAAGAACTCAGTCCCTGACCCATTCCATGTATGGGCATCTCACAAAGCCTATATGCGGGGACTCCTGATACAGCTAGGGGCCAGAATTAATAGGCAGCGAAGGCAGCAGCTTACGAGCATTCTAGAAGCTATCCAGTTGACGGATTCCTTAAACAAAAGTAATCCCAGTGCAGACCTCAAATCCAAACTTTTGAAATTGAGATTAGATCTCAGGTTGGCCCTTCTAGACAAATTTGAACAAACCCAGAAAAAACTTAAAATGCACTTCTATGTACACGGTAATAAAGCAGGTAAATTGTTAGCGAACTATATCAAAGGAAATAGGACCAAAACGACTATCCCACATCTTTACCACCCCACGTCCAAGCAAAAATTGATAGACCCCCAGGCCATTGCCAATGCGTTTAGCACCTACTATAGCTCCCTCTATAATCTGAAGGATGATCCTGCTCAAGTCCAACCTACTGACCAATCCATACAAGATTTCTTAGATACGGTACAATTACCCTCTCTATCTCCTGCACAACTGACTGTGCTCAATTCCCCTTTTACTGTTGACGAAATTCTCACCGTCATAAATGCACTACCTAATAACAAAGCCCCTGGCCCAGATGGGTTTGTTGGAGAATATTACAAACATTTCCAAACAGTTTTAGCACCTAATATGGTCACGATCTTTAACGCCGCTGCCTCCGCTGCCTCACTTCCATCCGAGATGCTATCTGCGTTAGTTATTGCATTGCCAAAGCCAGGGAAGGAACCATGTTATCCACAAAATTTTAGACCTATCTCCCTACTCAACCATGACACAAAAATTTATGCAAAGGTCATCGCGAACAGACTGGTACATATGCTCCCCTCCTTGATTCATCCCGACCAAACGGGTTTTGTTAAGGGCCGTCAAACTTCGGACGCGACCCGCCGGATGATTAATGTCATTCACTGCATAGGACGTCGGAGAGTGCCTTCTCTGCTTCTATCTTTAGATGCAGAGAAGGCATTCGATAGAGTCCATTGGCTCTACCTTCAAAAGACTCTCCATAAGTTTGGGTTTCATGGCCACATATTGTCGGCGATACTAGCACTTTATTCGAATCCCTCGGCTCGCGTGTATTGTTCCTCTATGCTGTCGGAACCCTTCTGTATCTCTTTTCCATTCATTTCCATTACCGGTGTGATCACGTTGGTTCATACACATGGATCCTATGAACGCATGTTTGCATATACTCAAGGCAGGGGCCCTCAATGTCATGCTCTCTGGTCCTCTTGGTTTGAATGGTATAACAGTCGTTCTCTTTCAAGTGCTGATGTTTCGCATTAACATGTTGAGTTACCTACCTCTGTTGATTTTCATTTGCTGTATATGGGGGTTACCCCCTGGACCCTATGGCACAGACTGGTCCCATTTGGGGTGCCGGGACCTGGGGGGTCACCTCCACGACATTCTATTCATAAATCAATTCATTGCTGCGGGGGGAACCATAATTGCTTCTTTTTCACTGTTCTTCCTTTACGCTACCCCATGATGCTGTTCATTCATGTACGATGTTATTTATACTGCACACTGTGGTTCGATGCGGTAATTTCTTCTCAATTTATAATTTGTTACGATTTGTAATCTGTTTACACGATTTTGTCCTGTTATCTTAAGAAAATGTAATAAAAACCAATGAACATAAAAAAGTAGAGTATGCTGCATTGTTCACCACTTCAAATGCAGGGAACACGCTACAAACGCGCTTCAAACGCACCTCACCCATACCCTATAGCCAAAAAAGCAAAGCCAGTCAAACATGTAGTCAAAAATGTGCAGTTATGTGCAGTTTCTGAATAGGATCTTAGGGTTGGGCTTCAGGGTCAAACATGAGTTCATGGTAAACTCAATTTGTCTACAGTTTTGGAAAACAGTGAACTAATGTAGCTGTTCACTGCTATAGCAACCAATTACCAATAATTAGTGATGAGCCGAACAACCCCCCCTGGTTTGGTTTACACCAGAACACCGCAAACAGAGGAAAAGTTTGTTCGAAGTCTATGGGAGTTGAACCTCAAAAATCAAATGGCCTCATTTTGAAGGCTTAAATGCAACTTATTCCCAAAAAAAGTATATGGGGGTTCGGGTACTGACCTGGAGAACATGTAGCAATGAAAAAAAAGTTTTTAAAGGAGCAGTGATTTACTGATTTTAATGAGGCTTAAAGTGAAACTATAAAAATGAAAAATTCTTTCAAATATCATGCCTGGGGGGTCCCCTGAATGTGCCTGTAAAGTAGTGCATCTCTATGATGTATGTAGCCTGTTGCAGCAATACTGACATTTCTAAAGCAAAAAATGTCATATACAAATATACATACAAATTTCAAATCAAATGTACTTTTCATACAGGTGCAGAAAAATTGGGCCTTGGTTGTTGGTGGTGCCTGAACACCCCAACCCCTCACACTTACTCTTGCTGGGCACAGGGACAGGCCCTGCCATTTCAAATTAGAAACGAAATTGAAATTGCATGAACTTGTCATACAGGTGCAGAAAAATTGGGCCTTGGTTGTGGTGGTGCCTGAACACCGTAACCCCTCGCAGTTACTCTTGCTGGGCGCACATATACTAATTTTAAATTGGCAAAGACCAAGTGTTGTATGTGTTCTTATCAGTGATCTAGTGGGGGCTCTGTGCTGTCATCTGACCTGGCCAAGGTTGGGTGGTGGCTATGCAAACTGGCTGGAGTGATGGGGACCTGGAAGGTTAATATCGGCAGGAACTGAAACTTAAATTGGGCCTTGGTTGTTGGTGGTGCCTGAACACCGCAACCCCTCACAGTTACTCTTGCTGGGCGCAGGAACGGGACCTGCTGGTAATGATTCCATACAAATTTGAAATTCCATGAGCTATACAGGTGCCGAAAATTGTGCCTTTGCTGTTGGTGGTGCCTGAACACTGTAACCAAGCCCTCACAGATACTCTTGCTGGGTACAGGAACAGGACCTGCTGGTAAGAATTACATACAAATTTAAAATTGCATATACTTATCATACAGATGCAAAAAATTGGGCCTTTGGTGTTGTTGGCGCCTGAACACCGTAACCAAGCCCTCACAGTTACTCTTGCTGGGTGCAGGAACAGGACTTGCTGGTAAGAATTCCATACAAATGTGAAATTGTATGTACTATACAGGTGCCAAAAGTTGGGTCTTTGCTGTTGGTGGTGCCTGAACACCATAACCAAGCCCTCACATATACTCATGCTGGGTACAGGAACGGGACCTGCTGGTTAGAATTACATACAAATTTGAAATTGCATGAGCTATAAAGGTGCCAAAAATTGGGCCTTTGCTGTTGGTGGTGCCTGAACACTGTAACCAAGCCCTCACAGATACTCTTGCTGGGTACAGGAACAGGACCTGCTGGTAAGAATTACATACAAATTTAAAATTGCATATACTTGACCTACAGGTGCAAAAAATTGGGCCTTTGGTGTTGTTGGTGCCTGAACACCGTAACCCCTCACAGTTAACAGGGCACAGGGACAGGGCCTGCTGTTAAAAATAACATACGACATTTAAATTGTATGCACCTGTCATACAAGTGCAGAAAAATTAGGCCTTGGGGATTGGTAGTGACCTAAACCAAAAACATTGTTGGAAGCTAGCAGAATCAAGGTAGAGGAATAGGATAGGCAGCATATGCAGCCTTCAAGGGATGGCAGACCCCAAGCAAATTCAATCAGTTGCATCAGCATCAGGGGCTTAATAGCTCTTGTTGATCCAGGACTGGTTCATTTTGCTAAAAGTCAGCTGGTCAACAGAGTCTGTGGACAGATGCACTCTTCTGTTGGTCACAAAACCTCCAGCAGCACTGAACGTCCGTTCGGAAAGCACGCTGGAAGCAGGACAGGCCAGTAGCTCCATTGCATATTGAGCAAGTTGAGTAGCCCCTTGAATGCTTAGGGAGCACTGCTGCTTCAGAGGACAATTGAGCAGAAGAGGACATGGAGGAGGAGGATGTGGTGGTGGAGTAGCCAGATGTGGCAGAACCAGCACCAGCTTTTTGGAGGCGTGGTGGAAAAAAACTAGCTGCAACACCGAATCCTGTCCTGCATCCTTCCCAGCTGCCAGCAGAGTTACCCAGTGCGCCATGAAAGACATGTAACATCCCTGTCCATGCCTGCTGGACCAAGAGTCAGCAGTAATGTGCACCTTCCTGCTGACCGCTTTGTCCAACGAGGCCAAAACATTACCTTCCATTTGACGGTAGAGACCCAGAATGGCCTTACGTGAAAAGAAATGCCTTTTTGGGACCTGCCACTGTGGTGCAGCACATTCCACAAATTCGTGAAAGGGAGCCGAGTCTATCAGATAACAAGGCAGCAACTGTAATGCTAGCAATTTGGCTAAGCTAGCATGTGGATGGCTAGGACAGTATTTCTTTCTATGGTTCAAAAACTGGGGTAGTAAAATTTGCATGCTGCTCAAATCAAGCAGTGGTGTACAGCTAGCAGATTGGGTGCAAGTCTCTGTGCCACTCATTGCTATACCATCATCCCTCTCAATGCTGGTATTTGAGAAGGCATGAGGTATAGTAGGGTTAGAGATCACAGATGAGGAGCAAGGTGATGTATGCTTGTTTTGATCTGGTGCCTTTTCCAGGTGCTGTTGCCAACGGACTGCATGGCAGGTCATCATATGCCTTGTCAAGCATGTGGTGCCAAAGTAGCTGGTGTTCTGGCCACTCTTGATCCGCTTTGGACAGATGTTGCAAACAGCTACGCTGCGGTCTACTGCACAGGTGCTGAAAAAAGCCCACACTAATGAACTTTTGTGAGTCCGTGGGGAGTTTGCAACACCCTGCACCTGAGGAGCTCTGTGCTGTGACGCAATAGGTTGGCTACTCCTATGTCGGCCCCTGGAGCACATCCTGCCTCATTGGAGTTGTGCGTCCTCCTCATCCTCCCCCTCCTCCTCCTCTATCCCGTCAGGCACCGAAGTACAGTCAGTGACCTCATCATCCCCTCCCTCCTCGTCACTTGAGCAAACTTGTCAATATGCTTCAGCTGTGGCAACATGACTGCTGGTTTCTTGTCCGTCATTGTCACCCCCTCTCTCTAGGCTTACATTATTCCCTTCATCAACCTTCAAACCAACATCACAGCTTACAAATTGCTGTGCATCCTCCAGCAGCATGTCACTGACACTATGATCGAATAGTTCAGGTGACTCCTCCGTGCATGATGGTGGGGCAACAGAAGGAATAGCTGTGGAGAAGGAGCCTGTGGAACAGGCTGCTTTGGCAGCTGCGGTGGAAGGCAAACTACTGTGAGCATGAGTGTCAGAGGACGAGGAGGATGGCTTTTTGATCTACTCCACCAACTCTTCCACATGTTGTGGCTGAATAGCACGGGCAGCACCAGAAAAAAAGGATGGGTGTGCCCCACCTGCAGAGGATGCACTATGTCGACTGTGACTACCACTTTTCACAATGGACACAGAGGTTGCTTGCCCTCTTTTCATGGCCTGTGAGCTTGTCGGCCATTCGGACATGATGTTGATACAGATCAATATAGGGTATACGCAACCGACCAATAGATACTCAATGACCTGATATGATGTAATTGATAGCCCTATAGATGAGCTGGTTATAGATGTACACAAGTGACCGATTAACAATACTCTCACTGATATAATGTAATCTATAGCCCTATAGATGATCTGTGCTGCTTATATGATGTACCCAAGTGACAGATTAACAATGCTCTCACTGATATGATGTAATCAATGGCCCTATAGATGAGCTATGCTGCTTATAGGATGTATGCAAGTGACCGATTAACGATACTCTCACTGATATGATGTGATCAATAGCCCTATAGATGAGATGTGCTGCTTATAGGATGTGCACAAGTAACCGATTAACAATACTCTCACTGATATGATGTAATCAATAGCCCTATAGATGAGGTGTGCTGCTTATAGAATGTGCGCAAGTAACCGATTAACAATACTCTCACTTATATGATGTAATCAATAGCCCTATAGATGAGGTGTGCTGCTTATAGGATGTGCGCAAGTGACTGATTAACAATACTCTCACTGATTTGATGTAATCAATAGCACTATAGATGAGATGTGCTGCTTATAGGATGTACCCAAGTGACCGATTAACAATACTCTCACTGATATGATGTAATCAATAGCCCTATAGATGAGCTGTGCTGCTTATAGGATGTATGCAAGTGACCGATTAACAATACTCTCACTGATACGATGTAATCAATAGCCCTATAGATGAGATGTGCTGCTTATAGTATGTGCGCAAGTAACCGATTTACAATGCTCTCACTGATATGATGTAATCAATAGCCCTATAGATGAGGTGTGCTGCTTATAGGATGTGCGCAAGTGACCGATTAACAATACTCTCACTGATATGATGTAATCAATATCCCTATAGATGAGCTGTGCTGCTTATAGGATGTACGCAAGTGACCGATTAACAATACTCTCACTGATATGATGTAATCAATAGCTCTATAGATGAGATGTGCTGCTTATAGGATGTACCCAAGTGACCGAATAACAATACTCTCACTGATATGATGTATTCAAATAGCCTTATAGATGAGCTGTGCTGCTTATAGGATGTACGCAAGTGACCGATTAACAATACTCCCACTGATATGATGTAATCAATAGCCCTATAGTTCAGCTGTGCTGCTTATAGGATGTACACAAGTGACCGATTAACAATACTCTCACTGATATGATGTAATCAATAGGTCTATAGATAGGGAAAGATGTAATGGGTATACAGTATACGCAATGACCTGATATGATGTAATTGATAGCCCTATATATAAAGATCTATGTATGGTATATGGTCTATGGTATGCACTACTGAATATACTTCTCACTATCTGATCTCTGAACTTGTAAAAAGCACAAATCTCTCTTCCTCCCTGCTAGGAATGTCTCGCTGGCACTGCACTGTCTGACAAACTGCAAAGAAACGATTCTCTCCCTGCCTCAAACACATTCCTGTCCCTCCCTACACTGCTAGGAATGTCTCTGCACTGTCTGATGAGCTGTGCTGCTTATAGGATGTACGCAAGTGACCGATTAACAATACTCTCACTGATATGATGTAATCAATAGCCCTATAGATGAGCTGTGCTGCTTATAGGATGTACGCAAGTGACCGATTAACAATACTCTCACTGATATGATGTAATCAATAGCCCTATAGATGAGCTGTGCTGCTTATAGGATGTACGCAAGTGACCGAATAACAATACTCTCACTGATATGATGTAATCAATAGCCCTATAGATGAGCTGTGCTGCTTATAGGATGTACGCAAGTGACCGATTAACAATACTCTCACTGATATGATGTAATCAATAGCTCTATAGATGAGATGTGCTGCTTATAGGATGTACCCAAGTGACCGAATAACAATACTCTCACTGATATGATGTATTCAAATAGCCTTATAGATGAGCTGTGCTGCTTATAGGATGTACGCAAGTGACCGATTAACAATACTCCCACTGATATGATGTAATCAATAGCCCTATAGTTCAGCTGTGCTGCTTATAGGATGTACACAAGTGACCGATTAACAATACTCTCACTGATATGATGTAATCAATAGGTCTATAGATAGGGAAAGATGTAATGGGTATACAGTATACGCAATGACCTGATATGATGTAATTGATAGCCCTATATATAAAGATCTATGTATGGTATATGGTCTATGGTATGCACTACTGAATATACTTCTCACTATCTGATCTCTGAACTTGTAAAAAGCACAAATCTCTCTTCCTCCCTGCTAGGAATGTCTCGCTGGCACTGCACTGTCTGACAAACTGCAAAGAAACGATTCTCTCCCTGCCTCAAACACATTCCTGTCCCTCCCTACACTGCTAGGAATGTCTCTGCACTGTCTGACAAACTACAAAAAAAGCTACTCTCTCCCTGCCTCAAACGCTTTCCTCTCCCTGTCTCCTCGCCCGCACAATCATACTACATGCTTCGGCTGCACGGGCAGCCTTTATGTAGTGTGGGGCGTGGCCCCTGAGCCATGATTGGCTAAAGGCAGCCTGCCTTTAATCCAATCATGGCAGAGATAATTTGATTGGCCAAAGCATGAGGTCAGGGTGCATGCTTGGCCAATCACATAACGTGCTGCACGCATGGTGCGCGTGCAGTGCATTATGGGATCTCAAATTTACCGCAAAGAAGCACATTTGTTCGTCATTCAACGAACAATCGAACGACCGATGTTTGAGTCGAAGTTAGCTTCGTCTCGAACTCGAAGCTCTTCCCTAATTATTTATTGTTTGATCAATATTTATTGTTGTGTAATTATTTATCTGATTTGTTTCTTTACAATGTACTATCAATGACATCTAATTCAGGCATTGGTATGGTTCCTGAAAGTGATCAACAGAGTGCAATAATCATAGGGACGCCATATGTCTACATATGAATGTTATATGGAATGTTATTTGATAATTTATTGCACTTGTCATGATCAAGGGTCAGGCTCGAAGACCAGTTGCTATTGCTATAGCAGGACTATCGCCGACCTTCAAGATAGGTACTTAGTCAGTCACCATGGTGGATGCAGTGGGCTCACCTGAGGTGTGGAGTCTAAGTACTAACCAGTGGTCATCAGAGGTCCTGATGGTGGAGATGGCTTTGCTGCGTATTAGTACCAGGTCGTGGTCTTTAGGATTGCCCTAGCAGGAGGTGAGCTAGCAAGGGTACAGTAGCGGATAAGCAGATGGGGATCAAGCAGAAGCGTAGTCAGTAAACAAGCCAAAGGTCAGTAATGATTAGTTGAAGGTTGGGATCAGGCAGAAGCATAGTCAAGGAACAAGCCAAGGGTCAATAACGAGTGGTAGTAAAATATGGACTGCAATAGGGAAGACAAGAGCGAGATACTGGCTGAAGAGAGCACAATAATCTGGCAAACAGGAAGTGCTAAGACATTAGGAAGTTAATAGGGGGAGCAAAGAGTTTAAGCTTCAGCAGAAGTTAAGGCACAAGGCAGGATAATCCAATGGATCAGTCAGGGTGCTGTCCAGCATCTCAGGTAGCTCAGCGAGAAAATTCATTGCCAGATACAGCTGAGATCCCAGGTTCAAGTTCTGGCCCCAAAAGCCCTTGGTGGTTCATGGTTATGCCTCTTGCTTTTTTTAACTTGTAATAACAATTTATATGTTTTATTCAGTGGTACAATTAGAGTCTCATTTTATTTCCCTGTATTCACCCCTATCTTGGGATGATTGAGTGGCCTTTTACAGATATTTTCGTAGGGATGGTACCAACAGAGAATTTGTTCTACATGAAATGAACCCACCTGTTATATCACTTTATACAATATACAGTATTAAAGATGGCTCCAGTAACTGTAATGAATTGTTTACTCTAAGGTCCCTGAAGACGGCCATGATTTGAGGTTAAAGAAGAAAGGTTTAGCGTTAGATTGCAGTAAGGGTATTATTAGAGGGGTAACAATGTGGAACTCCCCCAGAAAGTGGTAACTTCAAAAATGGATGTCTTCCTCTGGAAGCAGAATATACAGGGTTATGGAATTGTTTAGAGAATACAAATAACACACACATGCACACACATAGTTCTGCCTATGGTGGTTTTCTAGACTTTTTTGACGTACGTGTAGCATGACAATATGGTAGCCTTTTGAGCCTGTGCAGCCTCAAGCTGCATGATGCAAATCTCTAGCCCTTGTTTGCCAGCTTCCAATGTTGTCAGTCTATGTTAAGGTTGTATAACAGTTTGCTTGATCTCTGCCAATTTTAACTTAAATGCAGCTTTAAGACATAAGTTAAAGGCCTCAAAGTTCTGTACTGCGGGGAGTTTTCCCAATACCATTTGTACTGCTATTTCTGTGTGGATGGGACTTGACTGGTGGGCTTTGGAGTGTTCACTCACAATCAGTGGTTGTTCTGCCTGGTATTTGGCACTGGATGAGCTAAATGAGTAGTCCTACAAATCTGACTGTGCAGTTGGCTGATCATGAACACAACAGGTGTAAAGGTATTGCTCTCAGTCCAGGCTGGGGTTTAAGGATGGCTGTTGGTTGGGTTGGAGATGCCAGGCACCATGTTGGACTCACTGCTAATGGACTTAGTTGGAGCTCTGTTGGAAAAGTGTCTCTTGATTGTTGACCCTCGGGTCCCCTGAGGGCCATTTCAAACGTTTTTTTGCGTTTAGGCATCTGGAGGAGATGATATAAGTGCTATTTGCTTGGTAAGTAATTTCAGTCAGCACATAGTTTCTTCCCCTTATGTCTTAATGCCACTTTATCTAGACCACACCCTCCCTTTTCATTTTTAGATAGATTATTATGTAATTAAGGTTGAACATATTTGAGAAAAACAGATATTTGTACTCTTTTTCACAGTCAGTTATTTTACTAAATAAGGTGACTAGCAGACCCCAACCTGAAATCCTATTTACTAGGCTAACTAACCAGATGAATTTGATTATAACCCTTCCATAATTATACCGTAATAACTTCCATGTAAACTCAACCTCTTCCAGATCCTTTTATCCCATAATGTGTGTAGCAAGTAATCTTGATTACAGAAAGATCAGACAAGTGATGCATGCTATAAGCACACATGAAAATTGTTACCAGCATTTTCATCTCAAGGAAATCCTTATTTTAGGAATTTTAGGATAATGGAATGAAGAGTTTGTTTAGACCTAGTGTTACAAAAGCAAAACAACAGAAACAGATGCAGTTAATGTGAATGGAATACAAATTACCTACAATAATTACAAAAAATAACTCTAAAATTAAAAAAAAAAAATGTAAATGGACAGTGACCAAAGCCTAAAAACAAAATAGGCATGCACATCGTCCTCTACGAGGTTTCCGGTTATTATCATTCATTATCATTATTATGCACATGGGTGGCCTGGAAACATAAGGAAGTGCTGCCAAAATACAGTTTGTAATGGTATTTATATTCTCTTTCAGAAAGCAAGCAACCCTAAACATAGTGGACTATGTGGATATAAAAATGATAATAATACATTTGAAAAGGAGCATTACCCCTATTTGATTTTTAATGTGTTTGCTCAATCTTTTTCCATATAAATACACTGCAAAGTTACCCCACATTTTTTTTTTTTAAAGGCCATATTGAAAAGACAGCACAGGAATACAATATGACTGATCTTGGTGCATGAAGATCAGTTTAAATAGTAGAAAAAATAATTACATTTAAATAAATATATAATATACAATTATGGGATTTCAACTGGCTGTTTTGAAAAGAAGAAATATATTTTTTAGCATATGTACATTTGTCCTATGTTATTGAAAGTAGAATACTGCCAACATCAGCCATCATAATGCTGTGCTCTGCATGAAATGCTCTTTTTGTACTTGTTTATATTTACAGAATACAGTTCGATAAATGTATTTGATGATTATACAGTTTTGAGGTCTGTTGATAGAGAAATAAATGAAAATTTGCTTAAAGCCCCACACCAGTCTGCCACCGTGCACCCCCACCTTCTTGCTATTTGCCATCAAAAACATACCTAAATGCCCCTTTCACTCCTCTAAATCTGTGGTAACACAACATTCTGGCCCTTAGTCTTCGTCCTTCTTCTGTTTATAGGAGGCAAGAAACTTTTTCAAGTGTCCACATTATCTGCATGATATGGTCACTTCCTGCTTTCTAGCAGCAGAGTAATCTCAGGATCAAGAAGAAGAGTCTCAACAGTGATGTCAGCAAAAGGAGACCATTGAGGAGTAGCCAGTTTGGGCACTGCTGCATCACTGGATTATCAGTGTAAGGTCTCTGCTCCCTGAGCGTGGCTGCCAGGTTTCAGGTTCTGGTGGAACTGCACCAATCAAAGCCCACATGTTTCCTTAAAGGGCTAGGAAATGTAATGTTCTGCATCATTACACTAGCTGCCAAGTCTCCTGTTGGGATCATCTTTTTCCTGTGAATCTTCAATCCTGCCTTTCTTCTGGAGAGCTTTTAGCATTTCTACACTTGCTTGCTGTATGTACTTCCAATGAGCTACCAACATTTCTGCACTCTGTGCTTCCAGCACCCCAGTGCCTCCAGTGACTTTCCTGTCTTCATGTATCCCCAGTACTCCCACTAACTTTTTTGTGTTCCTGTGATCCCAGTATCCCTATGTCCCCAGAGACTTTATTGTGTTCCTGAGATCCTAGCACTCCAGTGCTTTCAGAGACTCTCCTGTGCTTATGTGATCCCAGCAATTTGGTGCTCCCATGTTCTATGTTCCATGTGATCACAGAACCCAGTGCTTTCTGTGTCTTTTATGTAGTCCCAGCACATCAGTACGCTAAGAGCACCTTTTCCTGTGTTCCCAGCATATTGGTGCTCCCAGAGATCCCTCTGTGTTCATGTGATCCCAGCATCCAGGTGCCCTCAAAGACTTACACTTGTATTCCTGTAGCGCAGCACCCTGTCCTCCTAGACTCTCTCTCCTGTGTACTGTTGCTTTCTGCTCTGTTGTTGCCTGTTGGGGCTGATAAGGAGTGGCAACCTGAAAGCTGTCTGGCCGCAAAGCCTATCAAAGTGTTCTTGTTAAATAAGGCAGCTCTTTAGACTCTGCAGGACCTTTGAGAAACCGACTCCCCTCACTGTCTCTTCTGAGACCTGCACTCCTTGCAGCCTCAGTTACAACTACCTTACTGGTCTGACCTATTTATAGCAGATAAAGACATCTCTTCATAACACAGTTCTCTAGCACTTGGGAAAACAGTGGGTGTCAAAAGGATTGGCAGTGGGGGGGGGGGGGGTTAAGATTTACCTGGATACGTGCTTTAAATGTATTTGTTTTACCTGATATTTCACTTCATTCCATCACCACTTAAATAGCATAGTCTCTGTAATGGGTTTTTCCTGAATATGAAAAGATTAAATACCTTACACCATCAACATTTTCCCTTTGTTGCAATCCAATATGTTCAATGGTATGTTTCTAGGGAATTTGCTTCTGAGCAGTATAGTGGCCCTTGAAAATGTTAATTTTTTTTCTCCCTAGTTTATGTTAGCTTCTTGTGCTTGTGTGGTGAAAATAGAGCAAAATCTTAAAGGAAAGAGACAGATTTTACCAGCTGCTTTAAAAATAACCATATGGAATCTATTTGTAAAAATGTAGAAAAGAAATTTTGAAACCTAAGTAGCTGCTTATAGGCAAGGGATGTGCTTTGTTACTGTTTTTCTCTTTAACATCACATTTTTTAAAGTTTAACTTCAGTCAAAGGGCAATTGTATAAACTATTTTACCTGGCAAAGGATGTGTAATTCTGTAATTTAGTCAGAATTGTAATTCAAGTACTTCTGTGAGAGAGCACAACCAACCCTAAGACCTCAATTTTTTCTTCTGCAGTTAAGCAATGCTGCATAGTCTGAAGACACACCCCCAGCCTGTTATTAGGCAATAAAAAAGCAGCACACATATAGACACACATAGCCATGCACATAGGTTTTTTTTTTTTCCCATATATTCCTCCATCCGTGCTATACATCGTAGAAATATGAATCTCTCACTGCAGCTATTGTATTTTACAACAGGTCCCACCAGATGTGAAAATTCCCAAAGAGTACCTGCATCAAATTGGATATAGATGCAGTTCAGCCAACAATTTTTCAATACACGGATGTTGGGCGGGAGGGGGCAGGCAGGGACACCCGCTGATCAAAATCACTTTGTGTATGTCCAGCTTTAGATAATTCCTGTGCAAAGCAATAGAATCCTAATATATTTAAAATATGTTTACGTTTCAAAAATACATATCTGCATTAAACTGTGTTTTTACATCTGCCTGGAGAGCATTAAGCTGTAAAAAATGATGGCAATGTATTGTATTGATAATTAAATGTATTTGAAGTTCTCTCATTTTTTTAAATATATGCTAACTGGGATGTAAGATTGCTTTCCACTCTCCAGTCTGATTTTGCTAATAAATTCCATATGATAATTATAGCAGCAGTGACCAAAAACAGATCTCTTGATCTTAAGAGTGCTATTAGCCTCTGTCTAGCCAAACACAACATGTAGAGTAAAACACAGCAAGACAGTATAGCCCGATTAACCTGAGATTCACCTGTCGTAGCTGTTTTAGCTGACTGAATAACATCATCCAGAGAGGCAGCATAATAAGCTTAAGAACATATGACAGGGTAACCTAATGAAATGGATAGTCTTTTCTATATATTTTTTAAGATAAACATGTAAGAAAGATCGGCTTTAAGTAAAAAATCGTATTATTACCACCCCGTTCGGTTCGCACTAGAACTCTCGAACATCACAAAAGTTCGGACCCGAACCGCGAACCCTATTAAACTCTACAGGACCCAAACTTGAAAAATCAAAAGTGCCCATTTTTAATACTTATATGCAAGGTATTGGCCATAAGAAGGGTATGGGGGGCTGGGGTACTGCCTGGAGGACATGTATAAATGCAAAAAACGTTTTTAAAAAAGATCATTTTCGAAGTAGCAGTGATTTTAATGATGCCTTAAGTGAAACAATAAAAATAAAAAATTCCTTTCAAATATAGTACCTGTGAGGTTCCTCTTAGTCTGCCTGTAAAGTGGTGCATCTGTAACGTGTATAGAACCTGCTGCAGCAAAACTGACATATGTAAAGGAAAAAAATGCAATTTTAATAGATTTTCCCAGCTGCAAGCTTTCAAACCAAGCTTTCAAAAAAATGGCATAGGGTCCACCCCAAGATCCATACCAGACCCTTACCCAAATATGCAGCATGGCAGGCCAGTAAGGTGGGGGGGAACAAGCGAGAGCCTCCCCTCTCGAACCATATCAGGCCACAATATGTGGGGGTTACTTTTTGGGCAGAGGGGCTCTGCCCCCCGCCCCAAAGCACCTTGTCCTCCATTTGGTCTGCAGGTAGGGGGCTTATTGGAATCTGGAAGCCCCCATTAACAAGGTACATTGTACCCCTACTACAAGGTGCTTTGGGGTGGGGAGGGGCAGAGCCTCCCCTGATCCAAAACAATCACCCCATGTTGAAGGCATATGGCCTGGTAAGGTTCAGGCGGGGGGGGGCTTGCTCCTCCCCCTTTTCCTTGCCAGGCTGCATGCTCAGATAAGGGTCTGGTATAGAGTTTGAGGGGACCCCACACCATATTCTTTTTAAATTTTGGTGTAGGGGCTGCCCTCAAAATCCATATTAGACCTAAGTGTCTGATATGGATTGGGGGGGGGGGGGGGCCTCATGCTGCTTTTTTTTTTAAGTCCCTTTAAAATCCATACCAGTCCCAATAACCCCCAAAAAAAAGGGGATTACAGCACTGTATACAGCGCTATATGTAATGTAATGCTGTTAAACACTGCACTACACTATACTTACACTACACTATACTCATACTACACTATAATCATACTACAGTGACACTCTACACTCGTCACAATAACACTTACTAGCTTTCACTGAACCATGCTCTATCTATCTCCAACAAGGCACTGCAAAAGGTTCTGGTGCAAAGGAAATTTTTATAGTGTGCGGTGGGAATATAAGCACCAAGCCATGATTAGGCAAAGTAATCATAAATTTGTCCAATCAGGGCTCTGATAGTGCTCTTGTGCCCTAATTGGGCAAAGTCTTGCACTTACCCCAGATGCATTGTTTCAACCATTCAGGGCCTTGGAATGCATTGTGTGTCACGCAAACCTCCCCCCGGGTGAGCAATACACACAGCACTACAGGAATGGCTCTGGAAAAACAGAAAAAAACTGCAGGAATGGTAAATTATTACATGGACTGCTTTTAGGCACTTCAAAAAATAAAAATAAATACTTCACAAAAGTGAACACACAAATTGATACCAACCAATAAAAAAGAAAAAAAAAAGATAAGAAAAATATATAAAATAATTAGATAAACAAGAGTAAAAAAAGAAAATTAAAACATGACTATTCTCTAAGATACATTCAGCTAAAAGAATGTTTACATTTATTTATCTCTCCTAGCCAAGGAATGACCTGGTATCTAGACTAGCCCATTAAAACTAATTTACTAGCAGTAATAGAAAGCACAGACAGAGATCAGAGAGACAAAAACGTCAGACACATGAAACCTTAACTCTTGTGCCAATAAATAGACATTATTCATGTTATTCACATTGAAAACCATCACCATGTGTATTATACGATTTAAATGTAAATTCAAAATATTTTCCTTTATAATACTATAAGTATGCATAATTTCCTAATAATTTCAAGCCAGGCATTCAATATCATAGGCAGTGGGTATTGTGTCAGACGCATGGCTACATAAGAGACCCAACTGGGG
This sequence comes from Pelophylax lessonae, assembly GCF_965119305.1. Lineage (NCBI taxonomy): Eukaryota > Metazoa > Chordata > Amphibia > Anura > Ranidae > Pelophylax > Pelophylax lessonae. The sequence continues at coordinate 508,920,395 of NC_138769.1, forward strand.
TATAATTTGCATTAGGCACAAAGACAACATTCTGCAGACTCTATGAGCAAGTTTACACAAGAGGTTTCATAGAGTTCTCTATTTTAAGGTAGTCAAACAAAAAAACATCTCTATAGGTAGCAATGTCAGGATCCAGCTAAGCATGTGAAAGAGAGTCCGCAGCTCCATCAGCTGGCTGGGAATGTAAATATAAAATATCAATATGCAATTTATCGTATTTAATATGCTAAAAAAAATAAAAAACAAAATAAAATATAGCCAAAAACACAATATTTTTTTTTTTCTATAAATTCTTTTTATTCATTTTAGAAAAAAGTTACAAATACAATACAACACAACAAAAACCAAGACAACATTCATAAGATAAACATCACAACATAAATAGTCTTGCAAACATATATAAAAGGTGATGGTATAAATCAAAAAAATGCAGATATATCACAAAAAGTGAGTCCATAGTTCATATGACAAGTGTTCTGATATCCAAACTCATCAGTGAAAAAAGGATCCAACACCAATATAAAAGGCAAATGCGCTCACCAGAAGGTATAGACCCAGGTGCCTTGCAGTAAATGGGTCAAATAGGCTAGATAATCCTCACAAGGGATAGTAGCTCGGTCGTGGATGGTAGTCGATCAAATGAATCCATATGTTCTTGGGTTATGGTGTCTTGGTCTCACGGCAGCACAAGTTGCATGGGAAGAAGCAACTGTTCTCATAGCAGAGGGCTGAGAAGGTGTGACCTAATATTGACAGGATAGAAAAAAACAGTCACCCAGAAAAAAAAGGATTAAAGAAAGGGGGCGGAGTCAGGGGATAAGCACCCAGGCAGGGCTCGTTCCATTTCTCTTTCCACTGTATATTTTGCACATTATGGGAGTACCTCCACTGCTCCCTCTCGCCCCTCTTCTGATGCATTTTCATTCCCTACATTTCTTCCCTGAAGAATTTTGAGTAGGAATCATTTTGTAAATGTATCAACTCTTCCCGTAATCTGGTTCTATCTACCTCTCTAAACCATTCTGACATAGTTGGAAATTTCTTTAATCTCCAATATTTCGGGATCAATGCCTTGGCTGCGTTTAGCAAAAACTGAATAATAGACATTTTTATATTCTCTCCTTGTCTTGCTAGTAGCATGGACAAAACACTGCCAGGGATCTTGCTCAATTTCACCATTGCTAACCATCTTAATTATATTTAAAACGTTTTCCCAATATAGCTGAATCTTTGGATAAAGCCACCAGATATGGACATGTGTTCCATTGCCCCCACAGTCTCTCTGACACTCAGATGACAGTCCTAGGTTAATCTTAATCTCATTTATTTTATCCTCATATCTACTGAGGTAGAGTGTACATAGTCTATAATTTTATGTTTTATGGATTCTGGGATGGGTTGATTTAGTCATGCTCCCATCCATTTAAAAAACATGAAGGCCTGGGGTCCAGTGATGACATCAGCAACTTGTAGATATTGGAAATGCCATGTCTGGTTATCCCCCCGGTGTATAAGTCTCTTTCTTTTAATGTCAGGTTGGAGGTTGTTGTTTGCTCTTTCTCTTGCATAAATATATCTGTTCATGTTTTGTTATGTTTTTTCTACATAGTTACTGTGTTGAGGGATTGTTTAAAGTGTTGGAGCATCCCTTCACTTCTAACTGCCAAGTCATTACCAGCTTTATTCACTCTGTTCTTAAACTTCTCAGTAGTTAAAGTACCTTATATTGCCAAACGTATTAGGACGCTTGCCTTAACACGAACATGAACTTTAATGGCATCCCAATATTAGTCCGTAGGGTTCAATATCGAGTTGGCCCACCCTTTGCAGCTTTAATAGCTTCAAATCTTTTGGGAAGACTGTACACAAGGTTTAGGAGTGTGTCTATGGGAGTGTTTGACCATTCATCCAGATGTGCATTTGTGATGTCAGGCACTGATGTTGGAGGAGAAGGCCTGGCTTGCAGTCTCTGCTCTAATTCATCCCAGAGCACATCTATCAGGTTAAGTTTAGGATTCTGTGCAGGCCAGTCAAGTTCCTCCACCCCAAGCTTGCTCATCCATGTCTTTATGGACCTTGTTTTGTGCTCTGGTTCACAGTCATGTTGGAACAGGAAGGGGCCATCCCCAAACTGTCCCCACATAGTTGGGAGCATGAAATTGTCCAAAATGCCTTGGTATGCTGATGCTTTAAGAGTTCCTTTCACTGAAACTAAGGGGCCAAGCCGAACCCCTGAAAAACAACCCCACACCAGGATTCCCCTCCACCAACTGATTTGGATCAGCAGAAAGCAAGGTCTATAAAGACATGGATGAGTGAGTTTGGGGTGGAGGAACTTGACTGACCTCAACCTGATAGAACACCTTTGGGATGAAAAAGAGCAGAGACTACGAGCCAGGTCCATAGACACACTCCTAACCCTTGTGGGCAGAAGAGTTGAAGCTGTTCTAGCTGCAAAGGATGGGCCAACTCAATATTGAACCCTACGGACTAACACTGGGATGCCATTAAAGTTCATGTGCATGTAAAGGTAGGCATCTGAATACTTTTGACAATATAGTGTATATAAACATGAACATTGTAGAGGGTGTTCTGTTGTTATTTGCTCTGAAAAAAGCTGTATTTTTTGGGGTAGGCTGCTTGAGTTTGGGACAATTAGACAGTTTTTGCCACTCTTCTCTCCAGAGATAACAGCTCAAAGATGAATTCAAAGCATTCTCTGATTGGACAAGGTGGAGAAGTGGAGTGGTGATGTCAAACTCTTTACTTGGGGCAAGAAGAAAAGGCTTGGTATTCAGAGAACACAAAGCATTCTCAGAATGGTGCCCATGCTGAGCGTCAATCTCCTATATTCAAAATGCATCAGCACAGCTGCTAAGCATGGGACAAAGCAAGTAGCGTGTCTACTTCAGTGATTTCCAGCTTCCAGGGGCATCATCCATATATTTATGAAGCAATAAATGAGACATTCACTGAACATTAAATACAGGTGTATCCTCCTTACACATGTCTTAAATTACAGTGATAAATTCACCTGCACTGAATGTCCAGTAAATGTCAAATTCATTGTTTTATAAATATGCAACCAAGTATAGACTGTATTATTCCAATAGCAAGAGGTTCTCAAGCATATGCCCCCTGCTCTTAGAATGTAGATCTATTAGATAAGCAAAAGGAAGAAAAATAAAATGACTATAAGAACATAAGCAGTTTTAGTAACTTTAATAACATTTGTGACGCTCACTACTGAACTTAGAATGACTTTTCTTTACACATTGATGTGACACCATTGAATTATTATTTATAAAGCAGATTGTTGAGGCGTGTTGACCTTAACAGCTGACAGCTAGGGGCCCCACCATCACCCTATAAACTATAGGAGACACAGAACTATATAGACACTCCTGACACATGTCAGAAACACATAGTAAATGTTTATCATGAGTAAAGGGATGTATGAGGCCAAAGAATAGAAGGTTGGGCCATGTTTAACAGTCTGAAAAGTCTTAAACCTTTGCACGAAATACAGAGTCTGATTCATAAAAATTAGAGCACAGGAAAAACTAGACTGATGCCTAAAGCAATATGTCATCTGTGAGCTTTTTATTTCCCTAAAGAGAAAAATTAAACATGAAAGCTAATTGGTTGCAAAAAGCAATAATTCCACAATTCTTTGCTGATCTTCATAAATCAGCTTTTATGTGTGCACAGCTCAAATCGGAGTTCCGGCCTCGGGGGGGTCAATTTGAGCTAAAAATATCCCCGGAACAGTCAGGAATAGTACATTCCATAATGGATAGCCTCTGAACTGTCCCAGGTCGCACTTACCTGTAAGAAGAAATACTTACCTAGAAAATTTCTTCTCCAGCGCTGCCATCTCAGGTGTGGGCAGCTGAAGCCGCAGCATCCCTCTTCGTGTCCTCTTCGTGACGTTGGAGTCCCACAATGCACTGCCCCGGCCCTGCTCGTCACTTCCGGTGCAGGTGAGGCATCCCTGCACAGCTTCTGGGCATGCCCAGAAGCTGTTTAGCAGTGCATGCCTCGCCTGCACTGAAAGTGATGAGCGGGGCCGATGCAGGCGCATTGATTCCTGGGAGCGATGACGTTCAACTCCCAGGAATCATCGCAAACCGGAAGTGACGGTGCAGGCCGCGGCCGCAGAGGGAGGAAGTGGAAGGAAGGTGAGTATATTTTCTTCTAAGATAAAGGTAAGTGACCAAAAAAAAAAGTCGCCAGTATCCATTTCTTTTTCAAGTTCCCCTTAGCAAGCAGATGGCCCAAAATCGATTTTATTGATTTTGAGGCCGGAACTCCGCTTTAAGTCCATATAGAAGAAGGGCAGTAGGCTGACCAGCCAAGGATATCCATAGATGCTATCCAGACTCTTCAGTTACTAATTAAGTACAGAGAATGTCATAGTTTTCACCATTACATTGCATACCCTCTAACATTTAAAAGAGAACTTGTAAGTCATGGCATATAAACTTACCACTCATGGCAAATTTTACTTACCATTAAAATACATGAAGAATGGTTTAAAATAAAAAGTGAAAAAGATGTTTTTAAGTGACCTGCACTGAAGTTTCCTTTTGGCTAGCTTGTATAACTGCAACCAAATTACAGATCTGGTTAAGCAGAACCTGCATATTGTAAATAAAATTCACTCCAGCATATGATACACATTACAGAAGACGTGTTTTGCTATCGCACCCTTTGATCATGTTTAGCTCTTTAAAGTTCCCTTCATTCATGGAAAACATTTTTGTCCAGCTACAATTTGCCTTAGGCAGTTGCTATGCAACAGTGCATCACCCCATAATTCAAACGAGGGAGACAGTGTTTTAAACTTCAATCCGTGCTCTCTACAAACTATAAAGTATCATATCTGCTAAGTTCTGGAACCCTGGGAAATGGTTAAAAGTCATTTTTAATGAGGGTACATGGCAAGGAGGCTAAAGGAGAGAAGTTTGAAAAAAAATATTGTTGTCTGGTAGGCATTACATGCATCACTCTTTTTTACCCCTTGTCAATTTTTATGTCAATGGCCACTTGGGAACTTGCTTTTTCAAAGCATTTGTTTCTTAGAATGTATTTAATACGTTTTAAGCAATGCGTTATGTGCAGAAAGTAACCCATATCAGTTTTGAAATTATATTTCATTAGCACGACAATGCTTATTTGTAGAAAACATTTCATATTTTATTATTCATGTTCTGACACAAAATGAAATGAACTGTTGATGTGGCATCACATCCAATATATACCAGAACCAAACAAGAAAAAAAAAATGGGTTTTATAGGTTGCCACCTATAACCCAAAATAAGGGAGGCGAGTACTGGAATTTTATATAAAAATATACACATTTTTTTCACAATCCAAAAATTTGTAAAATCAGTGTAAAAGCTTCAAGCGCTTGAAGTGAATATCAATTATATTCCCATAGGGATAGCAATGCATTTGATCCATACAAATCTAGGCCAAAAGTCGATATGCAGTATATGTACTTGTAACATAAGTAACCAGTTTCCAACAAATTGTACTGTGCCAGATGGTATGGAAAAACCAAATGCCAATTTTGCTCTCTACGCGGTTTGCCAAAAAGGCTTCTTCGGGGATCCTACTTATATTGAAAAACAAATCACAATTATTTACAAGACTTAGCTATAATTCCTACCTATAAATGCCATATCCAGGTATTCACATATAGGGTTAAATAGCTGAGAGATGCAATCCAGACTACCCCAGAAACATTGGAATAGTGTATAAAGGAAAAACACAGCTGTCTGGAGAACCCCCAAGGGCAGTACATAACCTAATAAATGATAATAATAAAAAAATAATAATACTTGTATTCCAATATAATTATATAAAAAAGGAGTAAAAATTCAAAAAGATTCAAACAAAGTTCAAAAAGAATTAAAAAAGTGCTTGAAAAGACTAATTAGGCCAGACACTCACTATATGAGGTCGCTCCAAAAATGGCTTAGCACTTGATCATCCATAGGCTCTTGCGGTGGCAAATAAGGTTCATATAATGAAAGACATGCTGTCAAATTATAAATGTGGGGGCATATGAGTATTCTACTATAAGGGATAATTCCCTTAAAAAAACACAAGTATCTATAAGTTCTATTTGGAATTGCCCCAAATAGAAAAATGGTCTACATACAGTATGTGTGACCTCAGTGGCCCTGAGTATATAGCTGCTGTAGCTGTTCATTACCTTGAGCACCCTATATAGGAAGATGACTGCCAAAGAAGGACTCTCTCCCCCCCCCACACCCACCACGCGCCAGCGGGATGCGGGCAGATATGTTTTGGGATCGTGTGGTCCGATAGCTTGGCTGCTTACTGTATGTCCAGAAAAGGTGGGGCACAGCTAATGTTGTCCCACAACCACACATCCGGGTGGAACCAGCAACAACTGTTGGTGACACACAGCAAGGTTGGTGACACACGAGGAGAGGAGGCAGCAAAGAAAGGAGTGCCCATCCCCCCTTCCTCGCCAAGGACCAAGGCAAAAATCCTCCCACACAGGAACCCAACCGGGAGCAAGCACACATAAAACCAAACTACCACAAAAAGCAGAAAAACCCATAAGACGAACAACTAAAGTAAGGGCTCTTTCACACTATCCGTCCATTGGACGGACTCCGTATATCTCAGCGGGGGATCGATCCGCCGATCCCCCGCTGAGCAGGAGGATGACAGCTGTTCTCCGCGCTGTGTGCAAAGACACAGCTGTCAGTTCCCCATACATCTCTATGGGGGAATCGGATGGGAACCGACAGTCGGTCCGTTCTCATGCGATCCCATCCGATCCGCTGGATGGAAAATAGTGTTTCCATCCATCCAGATTTGATGGATCGGATTGGATGTCAGCTGACATGTCTCCGCTGACATCCGATGCCCCATAAGAATCCATGGGGGGACCGTTCAGGTCCGCCAAAAAAATGGACAGGCAGATCTGAATGGTCCGCCTGTCTGAAAGAGGCCTTAGACAAAAACTAAAACAATAACAAAACAGACAAAAAAATGAAAACAGAACAAAAAGAAAAACCAAACAAAACAGAAAGAAAAACAAACCAAAAAGAAAGAGAAAAGAAAAGAAAAACAAAAAAACAAAACACAAAAAGCAAAAAAAGAAAAAAATGTAAATCAATTAAAATTAAAAATGATATAACAGTCAATGAGATAAATGAAGGTAAACAAATATGCACCCTGTGTTGAGGGGAAGATGACCCTAATCCGCATATCTACAGCTGCGGGAAAAAAAAAAAAAAATATATATATATATATATGGTGCTATTATTTATGTTCTTTGCATTTCAAATTAATATCTCATGTCACTATTCTCCTGCATACTGTATAATGATTCAGACACACTGACAGGTAGCCTTAGGCTGTCTACTAATCCTTACCTTCTTTGTCGTGTCCTGTATGTATCTAGTCTAATTTTTTGAAGAGCTGATGGTCAGGTGCATCTATTCTGTAGCTTGATAGCCATTACCCTCTTTTTTTCCCTTTAGCGCTCTTTCACACAGGCAGACCGTTCAGATCCGCCTGTCTGTTTTTTTGGCGGATCTGAACGGTCCCCCCATGCATCTCTATGGGGCATCGGATGTCAGCGGAGACATGTCCGCTGACATCCGATCCAATCCGTCAAATCTGGACAGATGCAAACCCTATTTTCCATCCGTCCAGCGGATCGGATGGGATTAGATGAGAACGGACATACGGTCCGTTCCCATCCGATTCCCCCATATAGATGTATGGGGAACTGACAGCTGTGTCTCTGCACATAGTGCGGAGAACAGCTGTCATCCTCCTGCTCAGTGGGGGATCGGCGGATCGATCCCCCGCTGAGATAAACGGAGTCCGTCCGATAGACAGGCTGTGTGAAAGAGCCCTTAGCGTTAATAGGAGTATACACTGACAGGCATCCAGTAAGGACAGTTGTCATAACATGCAGGCAAATGTGAAAAATACTTACAGGACTTAAAATAAACTTTACTGTGTATTGTCTCTGGAAAGCAAAGTTACTGTACCTCACAAAAGTAGGTACACCCCTCACATTTTTGTAAATATTGTATATCTTTTCATGTGACAACACTGAAAAATGACACTTTGCTACACACAACCATTATTGTCTAAATCACTGGCAAAAAAAGTGAGTCTACCCCTAGGTGAAAATGTCCAAACTGGGCCCAATCAGCCATTTTTCCTCCCCGATGTCATGTGACTCGTTAGTGTTACAAGGTCTCAGGTATAAATGGGGAGCAGGTGTGTTAAATTTGGTGTTATTGCTCTCACTCTCTCATACTCGTCACTGGAAATTCAACATGGCACCTCATGGCAAAGAACTCTGAAGAGCTGAAAAAAATAATAATTGTTGCTCTACATAAAGATGGCCTAGGCTATATGAAGATTGCCAAGACCCTAAAAATGAGCTGCAGCATGGTGGCCAAAACCATACAACAGTTTACTAGGACAGGTTTCACTCAGAGCACTTCTTTCCTTGATTTCAAAGTCTCAGCAACTCTGCAGTTATGCTGAATTAATGTGTAAAAGTGCCACCTGGCTCTTTTCTTAGTGTTTTATCAAAAAAGGTTAGACTTGGTGATGTATATTTCGTTTCATATGCTGCTCAATGCATTGACATGCCTCCTTAGAGACAGTCTATCTGGACATTAAAGTCTCCTGCTGACTTGGCACCATCCATATGCAGCTTAAAGCCTAGTACACCCAGCCTGAATGTCGGTTGACATTGGCTGGTTCAATACAAACCAGCCAACATTCGGAGCATGTGTATGGCAGTGGATCCGGCAGAAGCCAGTAGCTTGGGTGGCTTCTATCGGACAAGCTTGCTGGAAAACCAGCAGCCAACAGACTCCCAATCAGTGCTCTCAGCCAATGGCAGAGAGCACTGACCGGAGTGTTCTGGCGGTCAGAACACAATAGTTTAGCAGGGCAAATCTCTGTACTAACATTGGATCATTAATACAGCACCTCAGACCAGAGCTGTCAGGTTTTTTCATTCTCTTCAATAAGACACAGAAGTTGAATTCAACACAATTTTTTTTTTTTATTATTTTAGCTAATTGCAGTACAGGGGATGTTTTTCCAGTCTTTTGAAGTATAAGAAGACAAAGACTTTCCTAAGCCTGCAAGGAAAAACCATGGAAGGATCTAGTTAGGAATAAACTAAAGATCACATAGTTAGCAAGTTGTAGTGGCTCAAATCCTTCACTATACAGTATGTCAGCATAAAAATGAACATTAATAACCTGATGCAGTTCAATACAACTCAGAAAAATAAATGTTAGAGGGACAGAACAGAATATCTGAGAATCGTTCCTCAATGTTTATCAGGGTGACAAGACATTTGTGTAGCTTTCACTGTTTATTAAACATTTTTATCAATTTCTGTGTACCTATCACCAATAATTCATGATGAAAAAAAAAGGAATGAGAAATACAATTTTTTAGTTCCTACCTGACTTTATTAACCACTTTAGGACCGGAGGATTTTCCTGCTTTACGTCCAGGCCACTTTTTGCAACTTGGCACTGTGCGACTTTAACTGACAATTGCGCGGTCATGCAACGCCATAGCCAAACAAAATTTACGTCCTTTTTTTCCCACAAACAAAGCTTTCTTTTGGTGGTAATTGATCACCTCTGCGCTTTTCTTTTTGCGATATTAATAAAAAAAGCGACAATTTTGAAAAAATAACAATATTTTTCTACTTTGACAGTTAAAATATATCCAATATATTCAATGTTTGTCATATATTTAGGCCAAAATGTATTTAGCTACATGTCTTTGAGAAAAAAATTCTCAATGAGCGTATTTTTAACCGCTTTAAGACCGGAAGATTTTACCCCATTCCTGACCAGGCCATATTTTGCAATTCGGAACTGAGTTATTTTAACGAACTATTGCATGGTCGTGCAATGCTGTACCCAAATTAAATTTTGGTCCTTTTTTTCCCCACAAATAGAGCTTTCTTTTGGTGGTATTTGATCACCTGTGCGATTTTTACTTTTTGTGCTATAAACAAACAATTATATGAAAATCCCCCCGAAAAATGTAAAAATCAAATTTTTTTAACATTTTAGGCCAATTTGTTTTCTACTACATATGTTTGGTAAAAAAAAAATCGCAATAAGCATATTTTGATTGGTTTGCGCAAAAGTTATCGCAGATACTATCTACGGGAAATTTATGTCATTTTTATTGTTTTTTTTTAACTAGTAATGGTGGTGTTCTGGCGGTGACCTGGCAGCAATCTGCGATTTTATTTGCGGGACTGCGACATTGCGGCGGACAGATCAGACCCTTAACTGATATTTTTGACACTTTTGGGGGTACCAGTGGCATTACTACAGTAATCAGTGCTATAAATATGCACTGTTACTGTAATAATGACACTGGCAGGGAAGGGGTTAACTTTATTGGTGATCAAGGGGTTAATGTATGCCTGGTGCTTACTGATATGTGTGGGGGGAAGGGAATGTGTGACACAGGCACAGATCGCAGGTTCAGCTATGCTGAATCCTGTAATCTGTCCCTGCCTGTCACATAGGAGATCCGCCCGCTTTGTTTACACAAGCGGGCGGATCTCCTCACTCGATCCCCAACGATCGGGGAAGAGCGGCGGTGATCACCGCCTCTCCTCCCCTGGTCCGACTCCCGCTGTGTCTGAATACAGCGGGAGCAGGTCTACGTCGCTGGACGATAACGAGCCACTTTGCCGCAGTTCACTCCATGTGAACGGTCGGCAAGTGGTTAAACACCTCATGTGGGACTTATCACCGTGATAAGCTGTGAAAAGTGTTATTTGAATAAATCAAAATGGCATATTACATTTGATCTCTGAATCTCCATAGAATGCAAATGAATATGACTGTAATATGGGTTTTTTAGATGTAGGACTTTTGACACCTAAAAAAATGTACAGGTTACGCCCATAAAATCTTCATCTAAATACCTTTGTTATATCAAATACACCCAATGCTTCCTCCTGTGCTGCATTATACCTGCCCTACCTGTAAAAATTTACAGAACTGGCTGTCAGACAAACAACAGGATCCTTCTATGTTTCAGTTGCTCAATTTTAAAGTCAAACACAATGTATAAACCATCCACACCCAGCCCTGCAGCTTTTCTTTACTCTAAAGGAAATCCATACTGACATAATTATGACGCTTGTCATTGCTTAGCTCCTTCTGGAAATGCTTGCTGTCTGACTGTTTCTGGCTTTAGTACATTATCTGGAGCAAGCATGCAGCGACAAAAGTCACATTTAAGTCAGAGCTACTGCACTAGACCTCTGAAGGTATGCTGTAGTGTCTGGCACCAAGCTGTCAGTGGCAGGTCCTTAAAGTCCTGTAAGTTGTGAGGTGGGGCCTCCATGGACCGACTTTCCTCCAGTAGAAGCCATGATGGATATGGCGCAACTCGTAGAGGTACCAAGCGGTGGGCAGGTTTGATGTTACATTTGTGATCATCCTGGATTTGTGAATGTCAAAGCTGTTTTTTAATTTAATAAATGTGAGTTCAATGGTTAAAGCTGGGATTTGGTCTATTGTTTCATGAACTTGTGGGTACTGTACCATTGGAGTTTCTCCTTATTATTTCTACATGTGCTTTTTTTGGATTAATATCCATTAATGTGCAGTGACCCAGAGACCAGACGGGAGTTTATAAACTATTAATGCCTGAGACCCCTAGTGGGTTAATCGTGGAGGTGAGCAGATACTTCACCTGGTGATTGCAGCACGAAGTGTAAAGAGTGAACATACACGGAATTATTTCACTATTGCACCTTTGATAGAAATTTATTTGGACTTTTTTTGCACTGTTTCACTTTGGAGCACTTCTTCATTTTGTTTACACTCCAGGATACATTGTTTCACTTGCACTTTATTCTTATCAGAGACAAGATCTCTGCACTATTGTTGCACTTTATAGGTGTTTAATGCTTTGAATTTTACTTTATTTATTATTCATACTTTTTGTATTGCATGCTATGATATTATATGCTTATTATTGTTTTTTTTTATCATCACCATTTTAAGCAGAGCTATCACATATTTTTTTAATTTGTTCATCTTTTAGATGTGGGAACACATTTGAGTGGTGGCAGCAGCGTTTCTAGATTTTTTATTGTTGGTGTTTCAAGGGTAGCGCACAATTGCAGTATTTTTCTTCCCTTTCTCCATGGAGCAGACTTGCTTTTCCAGCAAACCCCACAAATGCTCGTTTGAATTGAGATCTGGAGAATTAGGAGGCCAAGTCAACACTTTAAATAAACATGTTGTTGTGTTCCTCAAATCATGCTTGCATTCATCAGACCATGTCACCATCGTCTATTGTTCTGTAGTCCAGTTATGATGTTCACATACCCATTGTAGGAGCTTTTGGATGTAGACACAGGTCGGCATGGGCACCCTGCCTAAGCAACACTGTGTGTTCTGACACCTTTATAACCAAACCAACAATAACTTTTTAAGCAATGAAAGCTGCAGTAGCTCTTCTATTGGGTCAGAACACACAGGCCAGTCTTCGCTACCCACATTCATCAATTGGTCTCGTCCCCTGATGACCCTGTAACCAGTTTGCCAGTTTTCCTTCCTTGGGCAACTTTTGTTAGGTCCTGTCCACTGCAGGCCAGGAACATCCCACAACAGCAGTTTTTTTTTGTTTCAAACTTTTTATTAAAGAAGGTTTGCAATACAAAATACAGAATACAACAAGGTAAGTAACTAACTCGACAATAAAAGTAATTTTGGTTGTGTAGTTGATGAATAATGACAAGAAATCATAAACCTGTAGGCACAGTATATAGATAATCTAGTTTGTATCAACAGGGTGAGGAGAAGCTGAAGGCTAATAGTTAAGCTTGGCACCAATATGGGGATGGAACATAGAGAACTGTTTTGCCTGAGCTGTCTAGGATAAGCTCAGGAAGCTATAGGCGAGAGACTGTGAGGGTGCGATTGGAAAATTCTTGGGAGGCTTCTGAGTCTGCAAGATTTTGAACTTATTTCCTGCCTTATATGAACTAATAGTGTAGCCTAAGGGTATGTTATCTAGATAAACATTGAGTGGCGTAAATAAAAGGTGTGAAGCTGGTCTCAAGAGAACAGCTAGGTTGTATCTGTATAGAGTTGATATTTGTGGAGCAGTATACAGTATATTAGGGGTGGAGGGGATAGGGAGTGAGAGGTAGGAGTAAAGGGGAGAGGGGGAGTAAAAAGAAATAGAGATAGGATAGCAGGGTCCTCCTGTCCTCGTTCATCGTGGCCATTATACGTAAGAACTATTGAGAGACTTAAATACGATTTGGCCGAACAGTTCATCAGACTGGTGTATTCAGCAGTATGTATAAAGGTCAGAACACCCGAACTTCCCGAAAGTTCGGGTCCGGATTTCAGAACCCCATTGAAATTAATGGGACCCAAACTTCGGTAATCAAAAAACACAATTTTGAAGCCCTAAAACCCAATATGCCCCTAAAAAGTGCCTAGGGTTCTGGGTCATGTCCCAGGGACTATTAATCACATAAAAAAAAAATCTTAAAAATTGTCGTTTTTGATAGAGAGCCAATTATTGAAAAAAATATTGAAAAATTAAAAAGTGTACCTGTGAAGTTTCAGCTCTGTAGCATGTCCAGAACCAGAAAAAAAAACAGATTATTTTTCTTAGAATTTCAGTAGCGCAGGGATAGGGCTACGCTCCTTTCACACCTGGGCATTTTTGTTTCAGGCGTTTATTGGGCATTTTTTGGGCGTCTTTGGAGGCAGGCATGACATCTGAACTTCTGTATAGGGGTATATATATAATGTGTGTGTGTGTGTGTGTTTATATATATATATATATATATATATATATATATATATAAATATATGTGTGTATATATATATATATATATATATATGGAATAAAAAAACACCATTTTGAAGCCCTAAAACCCAATAAATGCCCCTAAAAAGTGCTTAGGGTTCTGGGTCATGCCCCAGGGACTATTAATCTAAAAAGTGTACCTGTGAAGTTTCAGCTCTGTAGCATGTCCAGAACCAGAAAAAAAAGATAATTTTTCTTAGAATCTTTATTAGCGCAGGGATGGGGTTCCGCTCCTGTCACACCTGGACATTTTTGTTTTAGGCGTTTATTGGGCATTTTTTGGGCGTCTTTGGAGGCAGGCATGACATCTCAACTTCTGTGTAGGGGTATATATACACACACACAGATATATATATATATATATATATATATATATATATATATATACACACACATACACACATATAGGTGTAAAAGGAGCAGAACCCTATCCCTGCGCTACTGAAATTATTTGCAGGTTATGGTGTTACCCTCCTTTCACACCTATATGTGTGTATGTGTATATATATATATATATATATATATATATATATATATATATATATGTATATATATATATATATGTGTGTGTATACATACCCCTATACAGAAGTTCAGATGTCATGCCTGCCTCCAAAGATGCCCAAATAATGCCCAACAAACGCCTGAAACAAAAAAACCCAGGTGTAAAAGGAGCGGAGCCCCATCCCTGCTCTACTAATAATTCTAAGAAAAATGATCTTTTTCTTATGGCGGTCACCCTGACATGGATGAGTTCTGTCACCCTGGCATAGCAGTCAGAGTCAGTTCACCTACACTACACTACGGTCACCCTGACACTTAACACTTTCCCTACAGAATCTAGATTATTGAATCTAACTATAGTGCTATATAGTACCCTAACTACACTAGATATCCCTTCCCTCACACTAATAATTGCTAAATGACACTTTTGCAGTAGGAGTAACAGAACTGCTTTCACTCTCTTCCACAGCCCCTGTATTACAGTGCTAGAGATTTGGCGGAGCTATGTTATATACTGGGGGGCGTATTCACTACTGATTGGCCTCTGGACCCTCTAGTCACTCCAATCACATTCCTAGCAGACTCCTGCCCCCTCAATTGGCTTTTACTCACGTTTCTGGTCCAATCACAGGCTTTTAAAGCCCAGTTCCTGTCCCATTGCATGTTGGGCGGTTCTGGTGCAGAATTCCGAACTTTTACCGCAAAAAGTTCAGAATTTCGACGAATTTCGAACAGTCAATGTTCGGGTCGAACCGATGGTCGACCCAAACCATTCGATCATCCCTATCCAGCAGGACCAACATGAGATAAAGAGTTGTGGGGTGTCATGTGAGATGTGGATAAGCTCCTCCATCTCAGCAATCTTGTGTACGCTCCTCAGCCATTCCTTAACCGTTGGGGGGAGAGGAGAGTTCCAGTGTTTCTGCAGACAGCGTTTGGCTGCATTTATCAAATGGGTAGCTACTGAATTATGATACTGTTTGTAAGGAATATGTGATATGTGCAATAGAAATAAAGCCGGTTGCATACAACAGCAGTTTTAGAGATGCTCTGACCCAGTTATCTAGCCATTACAATTTGGCTCTTGTTGGTCAAGTCCTTACGCTTGCCCAATTTTTCTGTTTTCAACAAATCAACTTCGGGGACAACATATCCACTTACGACCTAATATGATCCACCCACTTTCAGATGGCTTTATAATAAAGATAATCAATGTTATTCACTTTACTTATCAGTGGTCATGTTATGGCTGATTGGCATAGTCACATTTGTCTATCAATGTAATTATGTTTTCTTCCATAGCTGTCGGATCTCTGTGGAAGCTGGGAATTACTGTAGTAGGCACTAATACTACAGTGATTGCAACTAGCTTCCAGATCTTGTGCTACTGAACACAAAAGGTCACTTGCTTGGCACAAGTATCATTCAGAGAACATTTTGCATTTTCGCAATGAATGTAAAGTTTCCTCTGATTGGATGGGGCGACTGTGATGTTATCGCCCTGTCTCTCCACCTCATCCAGTCAGAGAATGATTTGCCCTCACTGGGACAATTCAGCATGTTCCCTGAATGGCACCTGTGCCAAGTGGCCAACCTATTGTATTTACAATGCAGAAGGGCAGCTGCTTGTCTCAAAACCTGGAAGCTAGTGGAGATCACAGAAATAGTAGTACCTACTACAGTGATTTTTAACTTTAAGGGGGACCCCACAGTTATGGCACGTATATACAGTATTCACATTGGTTAAAGCAGGACCATTGTAACTATGTAAAAATTGCAATACCTGAACTTCAGCTTTATTTGCTTGCTTTGATATGAATTCACTTTAAAGGATATTCATGGTTTTTATTCAGCTTCTTGATGAACAGTTTAAGTATACAAACATTTCTGTGTAAATATGTATTTTTCCTTTCCAATAAGATAACATGTCAGTAATGTTCAATTGCTAACTGTTGTAAAGAACAGTAAAGCCCTCTTTTTATGGAAAATGTTGAATCTGTTTCCTGTAGTATGCATGGAAATGTATCTGTGCTTACGGTTCGCAGATAAAATTCCATAGATAAAAGATTCATGTTTATGTGTTATTAATCATAAAAAATACAGAGATTACAAGCACTGTTAGTGTTTCATGTAAAGCCAAAAAAAATATTTTCCTAACAAAATTATTTTATCTTTTTGTTAGATATAAAAGTTGCATAGATAATTGCCAGTTCTGCTATGTGCCGTGTCCTACAGCATTGTGATTGTGTTCCAGTATGGGAAAGTTGTGCTTTACCAATGTCTTTAGGAAAGAAAACATTAATTCAAATGTTTTTTGTAATCAAGTGGAATTGACTTGTTTTAATCTTCTTTTGTCAGTGCTATAACAACATTTGTATTGAGCAGACACTCCTGGTACCATCCTTTTTCTATCACAATAATAGTACTTAGCGCAGAAAGTTCAGCATGGGCAAGCAACTTTTTCCCCCAGGACCAATTGATTGGTGGGTGTACATTAAAATCACGGGGTACCACAGACTCTCTTTCTCTAATTATATGTGTATATACTATATATATATATATATATATATATATATATATATATATACACACACACAGTACATATATATATATATATATATATTTTTTTTTTTTTTTTACTATAATTCTATCCAATCTATCCAAAATTCTTTTTATTTGATAAATTGATATTGTCAGGTAAATAGTGATGCATGCAGTACTGCATGCTTTATTGAAAAACACTAAAACATTAAGTACAGTATGCGAGTAATGCCAGTCATTTACAGTATTTGACATCCCAAAGCACATACACAGCACACCTACATTACAGCATACCACACAACAATGCATGTTGGTTGTGGTGCACTGTGTTGATAAAAAAAGAGTGATTTTTACTGGATTCGATTTCAGAAACAGACCACTGTGGACTTCTTCATCAGTCTCCTTGGACTCTCTGTTATAATCATCTAAACCCCATTCATGGTAACCCAACTATATTTTCATCCTGAAATAATTTCTATCATGTAAAGAGATGTTACACAAACTCCAGTTAGAATAAAATATTCCACATATTTTTGAATATTTATTATGATCCAAAGCAGTACCTTAGGTTACTAATTAGTTTTCATTCACCAATACTAGTGATCGACCGATATCGTTTTTTTATTGCCGATACCGATATTTTGGTCATCGGATATCGGTATCGGCCGATATTGGCCGATATTTTCAGACATTTAAAAATGTTTTTTTTGTTTTCCACAGGTACTCTAGTGGAGGGATCTGGGGGTCTAAAATACCCCAAAACCCTCCTCTTCACTTAAAAGAATTCAAAACGCCAAGTTTGGCTGTTTTGAATGCTTGCATTTTTTTTTAATTTGCTCTTGGGTGGCCGTGCAGGTTGGTTGCCTGGGTGTCCCGGTGGGATGGGAGACCCAGGCGAGCCGCAGAAGGTGGCGGGAGGAAGGAGACGTCCCCTCCCGCTCCTTGTAATGACAGCCGAGCGGCTTCTCAGCCACATCGGTTGTCATTACAAGACAGCCGACTGTCGGCTATGAACGCCGGTACCGGGGTGATGCCTCTAGCTGCAGGCATCACTCCGGTACAGCACCTTCCTGAAATATCGGTAACCTTAGGGTCCGATTCCGATATATCGGGGAAAGTGCATATCGGCCCCCAATATATCGGCATTGCCGATAATCAGTCGATCCCTAATCAATACCATTGATTTTTTTTTTATTTACTATAATAATGGAATGCACTAATATGCACTCATATGTTTACATAGGGTTAAATACCAAAATATTGTGAAAATTTAAAAATTAGGTGATAATACATACAGTTACTCTACCAGATGTCTCTTCAATGTGAAATTACACACAGAAACATTTTGATACAAAAAACATAAATATGTCTGTTGATCCAAAAGCTTCTTAGATTAGGTATCATTAAGAATTTGGAAACTAAAATCATGACTTTTAAAACATATCCCAGAGCTTGATTGCTGAGGAAACAGACAACTTGGCAACAGCATCTAATAAGACTCATCTCTGTTTTTCTGTTAAATCTCATTCATTTTTCATTTTATTATAGTTGATTTATGGAGAGATGATATATTACTAGGGAATTTATGAGCAAAGTTTTTTGCTGATATCTCTCTAAATTCAATCTTCAACCATAAATTGTACCCATACTCTAACAAATTAAATATAATTCTGTCACTCCAGCTTGCATTAGTCATCAGTGGAGAGCCTTTACATTGGTGATCAGAGGGAATATTTTTTCCTTACATTGGTGTTCAGTGAAGAAGTCTCCCTTACATTGATTCAGTTGATATTGATGACTAAGAAAACTGTCCCCTCACATTGCTGAGAAGTTACATTGGTGATGAGTGGGAGAAGTATCCCCTACATTGGTGATGAGTGAGAGAACTGCTTCCTTACATTGATAATGAGTGGTGGAAGGATATCCCCATACATAGCTGGTCAGTGTAACAAGCAGAGGAGAGAGAGCAGCTAGTACCATTGCTGTAGCTACTCTGATGTTGGCACTGGAACTATGCACCATCAAACAGGCGGTCAATCTGCCCATGAAGTAAGCCCAGAGTCTGGCTAGTGTACTTTCATTAACTAAAGGTACCCAAGTTGATGTATAGTCCCTGAAGTCCTCGGTCCAAGAAAGATAGGGACACCCCTGTGTGTAATGGGCCTCAGACCTCAGTAGCCTTTTTTCCTCACCACAGGCAGTTTAACTGCCTTTCTGTATTGTGTGCCCCATCTCATCATTTAGAACCATGTTACATTGGTCCTCTTTCATTGGTTATCAATACCAAATAAACACATGTCAATGTTGCATTAAGAAACCAATTTCAACCTCTCATTTGATTCAGAGTAAATTGGATAATAAATCGTTGAAAACTGTTTGTTCTGAAAGCACCTTTAATGTTTCTTTTCTTTGAGCAAACTTTTGTGGATATAAGAATGTGAGCTGCCATTGGTGACTATTTACAGGTTCATGCTATCAAGCTAATGTCCTAATCATGCCTTTACTTCTTAGTGAGGCACTAACCTAGAAAAGGCAGACAGGATAGGAGTTTAACATTTTCTGACTTTACTGACTACATGTTTGAGGTCAGTGACACCAAGTAGAAAAGCCAGCATCAGAAAAAAAAAACCCACCAGAGTTCTCATACTAAAAGGTACCAACAGAATTGAGGTGGCAGAAACCTTGGTCACCTGCAAAACCTGTGTTACCTGCAAATCAATTATCATTGATTGTGTCCCTGAAGAGCACGATGTATCATAAAGCCCCATATGGATGGGCCAAATGTTCGGCCAGCTTCTGTCAAAAGGGGCATGACCGAAAATGGTCTGCCGATCGGCTCCCGATCAGTGCTCTCAGCCAATAGCATGACCAAAAAAGGTCTGACATTCAGCTTCCAATCATTCAGCGCTCTCAGCCAATGGCTGGGGGGGGGGGGGGACACCCCCTGTCAGAACACAGTAGAACAGTAGGGGAGATTGCTGTACTAACTTTAGAATTTTAGTACAGCGGCTCCGACCTGTGATGTCAGCTTGTTTTTCATTTAGCCCGTTGGATTTCGTTCAAAACTAGCAGTGTGTACCAGGCTTTAGCTCTCAATTTTTGTCCAAGTTCAGATAAAGCCCTGCCTCCTCCTAGCACTAAGCTACGCCTTCATCTTTTAGCAATGTCAAAATAAAGACCCATAAGCGGCACATCTTAAAGCCGACCCATGTGCATGAAATGAGATGAATGGGAGCCTAAGCCCGGACTCCAGCCAGGCCACGCCCCCATCTTTTAACTGTTAAAATTGCAAGGTCTCAAGGACAATGTTCGCAAAGGTTTTATTTTCTTATTTATAAATACAAATTACTTATTAATTAATGACTTACTAATTAATGATAATAATGCTATGTTAACAAAAAACACATTTTTCCACACTGAAAAAATAATATGTGAAAAAGCTGACAGTGACATTGCATGTCTAAGCTATATTACATATTTGAAGTGACCCTTTTTAACCAGCTCAACTCTAACACCTGTGTGCAGTACACCCAATTGACCAGAGCAATTTTTGCTTTTCAGCTATGGGCCTATTGCTTTCATGATAACTTTGCCATTACTTGAAATGACATAGCAACACACACATATATGTGTGTATATTTATTTTTATTTTATTTTATTTTTTTGGGGGGGTGGGGGGGGGGGTAAAAACAATGCTTGTTTTAAAAAATTTATATTTTTGATGCACTCCAGAGACAAGAGATGTAACAAGTTTGATCAATGTTAGTTTTAAAAGGTGTATTTAGAAAAAAAATGCACATTTTATTCTAAAATGTATCGTGTTTATAGTGATACAAAATAATGCTTGTTTATCATTCATTAAGAGATACGGGATTCAATTATTCAGAGACTACTGGGTCCTACTACTGTCAACAGGAACGTGGGCAGATGCCTACTTATGGGGTGCATAATATGTCTTGTTATTGTATTGCATTGTGATGCCACAGTGAGCTTTGTGCACAGGCTGCCTAGGGGGCTAGGAAGGAGTTTTATCTGCTCACTCCCAGGTGGTCAAAGCTCTGTCCCCTTGTGTGGGGCTATAAATACAAGGAAAGGCAGTCTCTTGGGGCTCTTCCCCTTCCTCGTGAGAACTAACAACATGCAGTGCTGCAAGATGTAGCTCCTCTAGGAACATGTGGCCACCCTCTTGGAGTACCCAGTCAGGGATACTGGAACCAGAACATGGATCTTAGACAAGACCTCTCCCTTGCTTAGAGGTATGACATGGGTAGGCAAAGGTTTAAAAGTGGAGAATGCCACAAGTGGAAGATCTTATTGCTGTTGCCATTAGTAACCAGTGATGTTTTTGATGGTTAAGCTGCTGGCCAGTGATGACAGTATGCTCCTCTGGTAGCGAGGGGGTGACTAAATGTAAACTTCTCCCTAGCAACCGATACCCCTGTGTATTCGACACTGGACCTACATGGAGCTCCTATGTATCTAGCTGTATGTCACGGGGGAAGAAGTGTGAAGATCCTTGGGAATTTGCTTGATTCTAGTAGCATGTCACTGGAAGTGAGGTGACATCAAAGCTAGGCTGGAGAGCAGGATACAGGCTCCATGGTATCTCCTCAGAAGTGTTATACCATGGAAGGAAGGCTGTGTACAGTTAGTAAAGTATAACATCACTGTGACGTGAATGAGATAAGAGACGAAGAGGTAACTGTGCCACGACATGTGTTCACTTTTAGGTTGGAGTGCAGATTTCTCTTGACCGCAGCCTTCGTCTGCTTAGTTGTGCATTAGCAACCGAAGTTCCCAGAGTTTCCCTTTAGGGCATCTTAAGCCCAACCCACTGGCAAACAAATAAAACCATTGGCCAGCCTGATCGAATCCCCATTTTCATCATACTTTAGTTTCTTTGGTAGTTTTCTAGGAGGATGGACATCTTTTCTCTTGTTACCATTTTAACTAGTCCTTTTTCTTCTATTAAAATCTTTTTTACTTCAATCAAGTCTATTATAACACTGCTGAGCTGAGCTCCTTTGTGCAGCAATCCGGTTTGGCTAATCCTTGACAATACCAGGACCCTGCCTGACCAAAGATTGTGGGGCCTGACTGTGATCTGCAGGCACTGGACAATTATTGTGGTGCTTCCCAGATCTGCGTGTACTGTGTTATTAAGCCTCAGTCTAGCAGTGTAAATGTCAGACCCCCACAGCAGGAGTTCTGTAGTTCTATGTTGGATTTTAAAGACAAAATTACAGTTATGATGACTGACTCAGAACACAGATGCTATAAACATACTTCTATGTCTTCACCTCCAGAGTCTTTTTCTGACATTCTTGCAGCTGTAGCAGCCTCTGAGGCTTAGGCTGCATATACGCGGAGGAGTCTCATAAATCGGTTCTAGAGTAGTTAGTTCCTGTGGAGCCACAATCAAATGATCTTGTTCCCAAACTTAAAGATACCATATTGTTTCTTCTTTAAGGGGTGTGAACCTGTACTAAACTAGAAAGAACAGCTTGAGGCTGATACTAATGTTAGTTCTTAAAAGGCTCCAAGACTATAAACATTTTTCCAGTACACTTCCTACTTGAAAAAGTATTCTGTGGAGATTGCTTAAATCCTGATAAGGATTATTATTCATTTTTTTTTTTTTTATGACCAATATCCAAGTGTTTTTTTTTTTTTTAAAAATGGATTCAGCTATTTTATTATGTCTTAACCAAACACTGACTGTTCCTATTGAGAATGCCCCATGGTTAAGGAAACCTGTTGACAAACGTCTGGAAGCTCTTTTGAAACCTGCTATAGCCATAATGGTAATTAGTGAGACAATAGCTGAATGGGCCAAAAATGTAAGGCCCCTTTCATACAGGGCGGATCCATTTTGATGGACTCCGCTTGCTCAGCTGAGCAGGCGGATGACAGGATGTGCAGAGACAGCACTTACAGAGTCCCGCTCTACTCTATGGGGAGATCAAATGAAAACAGACAGCCTGTCCGTTTTCATCCAATCCCATCCAATCTGACCCACTGGACGCATGGCGAACGTATCGCCATCCATCTGTTATCAGAGGATCTTGTTGAATCAGATGCCAGGCGGGTGTCAGCGGACACAGGAGAATAGGTGGCCCGTCAGGTCTGCCTGAAAAACTGACTACTTTTTTGAGACAGATAGAGTTTTCTTTTGATGGTATTTAATCACAAATAGGTTTTTTATGTTTTTGCTATCTAAACAAAAAAATACTGAAATATTAAAAAAAAACATTCAGGCCAAAATGTATTCTGCTACATTTCTTTGGTAAAAAAAAATCCTAAATCAGTGTATATATTTTAGTCTGTGTGAAAGCTATGAAGTCCTCCTACTCCTCTTCCTCATCCTCCCTTTAGGGTACAAAAAATTGTAATCGGGGCCTAGTCTGTGTTTGTACGTGTGAGATACAACGTTTTATATACTTTTTTCTATTCCCCTATTCAATATACACCCTTTTGGGGTGAAAAAAATTAAATTGCGGCATAGTCTGTATCGGTACGTGTGAGATACACCTTTTAAATTTGTTTGGCGCATCTCCTTCCACCGCCGAGGATTGCAGGGCACTTCAGTTTCCCTCCTGTTCCGAACTCCTCCTACTCCTCTTCCTCATCCACCCTTTAGGGTACAAAAAATTGTAATCGGGGCCTAGTCTGTGTTTGTACGTGTGAGATACACCGTTTTGTATACTATTTTATATTCCGCTATTCAATATACACCCTTTTGGGGTGAAAAAAATTAAATTGCGGCATAGTCTGTATCGGTACGTGTGAGATACACCTTTTAAATTTGTTTGGCGCATCTCCTTCCACCGCCGAGGATTGCAGGGCGCTTCAGTTTGCCTCCTGTTCCGAAGTCCTCCTACTCCTCTTCCTCATCCTCATCCTCCCTTTACGGTACAAAAAATTGTAATCGGGGCCTAGTCTGTGTTTGTACATGTGAGATACACCGTTTAATATACTTTTTTTCTATTCTGCTCTTCAATATACACCCTTTTGGGGTGAAAAAAATTAAATTGCGGCATAGTCTGTATCGGTACGTGTGAGATACACCTTTTAAATTTGTTTGGCGCATCTCCTTCCACCGCCGAGGATTGCAGGGCACTTCAGTTTGCCTCCTGTTCCAAAGTCATCCTACTCCTCTTCCTCATCCTCCCTTTAGGGTACAAAAAATTGTAATCGGGGTCTAGTCTGTGTTTGTACGTGTGAGATACACCGTTTTATATACTTTTTTCTATTCTGCTATTCAATATACACCCTTTTGGTTGAAAAAAATTAAATTGCGGCATAGTCTGTATCGGTACGTGTGAGATACACCTTTTAAATTTGTTTGGCGCATCTCCTTCCACCGCCGAGGATTGCAGGGCGCTTCAGTTTGCCTCCTGTTCCAAAGTCCTCCTACTCCTCTTCCTCATCCTCATCCTCCCTTTACGGTACAAAAAAATTGTAATCAGGGCCTAGTCTGTGTTTGTACATGTGAGATACACCTTTTAATATACTTTTTTTCTATTCCGCTCTTCAATATACACCCTTTTGGGGTGAAAAAAATTAAATTGCGGCATAGTCTGTATCGGTACGTGTGAGATACACCTTTTAAAATTGTTTGGCGCATCTCCTTCCACCGCCGAGGATTGCAGGGCACTTCAGTTTGCCTCCTGTTCCAAAGTCCTCCTACTCCTCTTCCTCATCCTCCCTTTAGGGTACAAAAAATTGTAATCGGGGCCTAGTCTGTGTTTGTACGTGTGAGATACACCGTTTTATATACTTTTTTCTATTCTGCTATTCAATATACACCCTTTTGGTTGAAAAAAATTAAATTGCGGCATAGTCTGTATCGGTACGTGTGAGATACACCTTTTAAATTTGTTTGGCGCATCTCCTTCCACCGCCGAGGATTGCAGGACGCTTCAGTTTGCCTCCTGTTCCGAAGTCCTCCTACTCCTCTTCCTCATCCTCATCCTCCCTTTACGGTACAAAAAATTGTAATCGGGGCCTAGTCTGTGTTTGTACGTGTGAGATACACCGTTTTATATACTTTTTTCTGTTCTGCTATTCAATATACACCCTTTTGGGGTGATAAAAATTAAATTGCGGCATAGTCTGTATCGGTACGTGTGAGATACACCTTTTAAATTTGTTTGGCGCATCTCCTTCCACCGCCGAGGATTGCAGGGCGCTTCAGTTTGCCTCCTCTTCTGAAGTCCTCCTACTCCTCTTCCTCATCCTCCCTTTAGGGTACAAAAATTGTAATCGGGGCCTAGTCTGTGTTTGTACATTTGAGATACACCGTTTTATATACTTTTTTCTATTCCGCTATTCAATATACACCCTTTTGGGGTGAAAAAAATTAAATTGCGGCATAGTCTGTATCGGTACGTGTGAGATTCACCTTTTAAATTTGTTTGGCGCATCTCCTTCCACCGCCGAGGATTGCAGGGCGCTTCAGTTTGCCTCCTGTTCCGAAGTCCTCCTACTCCTCTTCCTCATCCTCCCTTTAGGGTACAAAAAATTGTAATCTGGGCCTAGTCTGTGTTTGTACGTGTGAGATACTCCCTTTTATAAACTTTTTTCCATTCCGCTATTCAATATACACCCTTTTGGGGTGAACAAAATTAAATTGCGGCATAGTCTGTATCGGTACGTGTGAGATACACCTTTTAAATTAGTTTGGCGCATCTCCTTCCACCAGCGAGGATTGCAGGGCGCTTAAGTTTGCCTCCTGTTCCGAAGTCCTCCTACTCCTCTTCCTCATCCTCATCCTCCCTTTACGGTACAAAAAATTGTAATCGGGGCCTAGTCTGTGTTTGTACGTGTGAGATACACCGTTTTATATACTTTTTTCTATTCCGCTATTCAATATACACCCTTTTGGGGTGAAAAAAAATAAATTGCGGCATACTTTGCATATTTGACTGTGAGATACACCTGTTGTATTTCTATACTGTTTTTCTATTCCACTATTTAATAAACACCCTTTTGGGGTAAAAAAAATTAAATTGCGGCATAGTTTGCATATTTGACTGTGAGATACACCCGTGGGATACTGTTGTTGTTTTGTTCTGCTATTCAATAAACACCTTTCTAGGGCAAGATCATAAATTACAGAAATATGAGGAGAACGTCAAATAGGGGCCGTGGCCTAGGTCGTGGTGCTGCTGGTAGAGCTCCTGTTGCAAGGAGAGGACGTGGTCGATCTGTGCCAGCTACACGCACAAGTGAAACACCTTCCTCAAGTGTGAGTAGGCGACAGAACCTGCAGCAGTATTTGGTAGGGCATCATGGGCCTCTACAAGTGTTGAGGCAAGAACAAGTACAGGCGATAGTAGATTGGGTTGCTGACAGTGCCTCCAGTTCCTTCACATTTTCTCCCACCCAGTCTACTGCAGAAAGGTCAGAGTTGGCACCTGCAGCCGATGTCCAACCATCTTTCACCTCACCCCCTTGCAAATCAGGCAAGCAGTCTGAGCCCCAAGTCATGCAGCAGTCTCTTCTTCTTTTTGATGACTCTGTCAGCAGGGTTTCCCAGGGCCATTCACCTAGCCCTGTCCCAGAAGTGGAAGAGATTGAGTGCAGCAATGCCCAACCACTTTTTTCTCAAGATGAGTACATGGAAGAACGATCGCAGCATGTCTCCGATGATGACGAAACACAGGTGCCAACTGCTGCGGCACTCAGAATTGTGGAGACCGACAAGGAGGGCAGGGGTGAAGACTGGGTGGAAGATGATGTGGAGGACGATGAGGTCCTCGACCCCACATGGAATGAAGGTCATGCAGGTGACCTGAGTAGTTTGGAGGAAGAGGCGGTGGTCGCACAGAGCCACCAGCACAGCAGAAGAGGGAGCAGGGTGCAGAAGCAGAGCGGCCGTGCCCTAGACACTACGCCTGCTACTGCCCAACGCAGCAAGGGACCGAGCGCACCAAAGCCAGCTCAAAGGAGTTCTCTAGCGTGGAAGTTCTTCAGACAATGTGCTGATGACAGGACGCAAGTGGTTTGCACGCTGTGCAATCAGAGCCTGAAGCGAGGTATAAACCTTCTCAACCTGAGCACAACCTGCATGATCAGGCACCTAAGTGCAAAGCACGAGCTGCAGTGTAGTAGACACCTTCAAAACCAAGAAAGGTCTCTGGCTCCTCCTGCTTCCTCTTCTGCTGCAGTCTCGGCCTCTTCATCCCCCTCTGTAGTGATACCGTCACCTGCCACCCCGCAAACAGAGGATCTGTCAGCAACACCACCACCTGGGTCACCAACCATCTCCACAATGTCCCGTGGAAGCGTTCAGCTTTCCATCTCCCAAACACTTCAGAGGAAGAGGAAGTGCCCCCCTACACACCCGCGATCCCCGGCCGTGAATGCCAGCATTTCAAAATTCTTGGCCTTTGAAATGCTGTCATTCCGTCTGGTGGAGACGCACAGTTTTAAAAGCCTTATGTCGGTGGCTGTCCCACAGTACGTCGTGCCCAGCCGCCACTACTTTTCCAGGCAAGCCATCCCTTCCCTGCACAACCAAGTGGGGGAAAAAATCAGGTGTGCACTGCGCAACGCCATCTGTGGCAAGGTCCACCTAACTACCGATACGTGGACCAGTAAGCACGGTCAGGGGCGTTATATCTCCCTAACGGCACACTGGGTAAATGCAGTGGCGGCTGGGCCTGAGGCGGATAGCAATTTGGCGCATGTCCTTCCACCACCAGCACTTCAGTTTGCCTCCTGTTCCTAACTCCTCCTACTCCGCTTCCTCATCCTCTACCGCCTCCTCATCCGGTCAGCGTAACACCTTCTCCACCAACTTCAGCACAGCCAGGGGTAAACGACAGCAGGCAGTTTTAAAACTTGCCTGTTTGGGGGAAAAAAAACACACACCGCACAGGAGTTGTGGATGAGCATGAAACAGCAGACCGATGAGTGGTTGCTGCCAGCGAGCCTCAAGCCCGGGCCTGGTGGTGTGCGATAACGGGCGAAATCTCATAGCAGCTCTGGGCCTAGCCGGTTTGACGCACATCCCTTGCCTGGCGCATGTGCTGAATTTGGTGGTGCAGAGGTTCCTTCAAAATTACCCGGATATGTCAGAGCTGCTGGAGAAAGTGCGGGCCGTCTGTGCGCACTTTCGGCGTTCTCACCCTGCTGCTGCTCGCCTGTCAGCGCTGCAGCGTAACTTCGGCCTTCCCGCTCACCGCCTCATATGTGACGTGCCCACAAGGTGGAACTCCACCTTGCACATGCTGGAAAGACTGTGCGAGCAGCAGCATGCCATAGTGGAGTTTCAGCTGCAGCATGTACGCGTGAGTCACTCTGCGGAACAGCACCACTTCACCACCAATAACTGGGCCTCCATGCGAGACCAGTGTGCCTTGTTGCGCTGTTTTGAGTACTCCACCAACATGGCCAGTGCCGATGACGCCGTTGTCAGCTTAACTATCCCACTTCTATGCCTCCTTCAAAAAACGATTCAGGCGATGATGGAAGAGGATGTGGCACAGGAGGAGGAGGAGGAAGAAGGATCATTTCCAAGGCTTTCAGGGCAGTCATTCACAAGTGGCTCCGAGGGTGGGTTCCTGCACCCACAAACGCCAGGTGCACAATTGTCCAGCAGGGGCACAGTTCTGGAGGATGAGGAGGATGAGGAGGAGGAGATGGAGGAGATGGAACCATGTTCACAGCAGGGTGGCACCCAGGCCAGCTCATGGCCATCACTGGTGCATGGCTGGGGGGATACAGAGGACACAGACGATAGACCTCCCACAGAGGACAGCCTTTCGTTGCCTCTGGGCAGCCTGGCACACATGAGCGATTACATGCTGCAGTGTCTCCACAACGACCACCGAGTTGCCCACATTCTAACTTATGCTGATTACTGGGTGGCCACGCTGCTGGATCCCCATTACAAGGACAACGTACCGTCCTTAATTCACTCACTGGAGCGTGATCGCAAGATGCGCGAGTACAAGCACACGCTGGTAGACGCGATGCTGCTTGCATTCCCACCTGACAGCGGGGCCACAGTGGAAGCACAAGGCCAAGGCAGAGGAGGAGGAGGAAGAGGTCGCCAACGCAACCAGGGCACTGCCAGCACCTCAGAAGGCAGGGTTAGCATGGCCGAAATGTGGAAAAGCTTTGTCAGCACACCACAACAAACAGCAGCACCAGCAGCTCATATGGAACGTCTTAGCAGGAGGCAGCATTTCACCAACATGGTGGGGCAGTATGTGTGCACACGCCTACATTTAGTGAATGACGGGTCTGCCCCCTTCAACTTCTGGGTCTCCAAATTGGGCACATGGCCTGAGCTTGCCCTTTACGCCTTGGAGGTGCTGGCGTGCCCTGCAGCCAGTGTATTATCTGAACGTGTATTTAGCACGGCTGGGGGCGTTATCACAGACAAGCGCAGCCGCCTGTCCAGAGACAATGTGGACAAGCTCACATTCATTAAAATGAACCAGGCATGGATCCCACAGGACTTTTCCGTACCTTGTGCAGAATAGAGATGGATACCGACCTTACCCAGCCATTGTTATATTTTTGATCTTTCTCACTCTTTTGGGGTGTACCCTAATTTAAAATGACTAAAAAAAAGCAGTGTTGGCTACCTCGTCCCCCTCCACCGCCGCTTTCACCTACACCGCCACATCCACCGCCACCTCAACCTCCATCCTACTCCATATGGGCCTCATCCTTCACAGATGAAGAAAATTGTTTTATTTTTCTGTTTTTTTGTTGTTTTAAGTTATTTCCCTATCCACATTTGTTTGCAGAGCACTTGACATGATCTTAACTACATTTTGCTGCCACTTGCAGCACTCTAGCCCTTTCCATTGGTTTTTTAGAGCCATTTTAGTGCCTGAAAGTTCGGGTCCCCATTGACTTCAATGGGGTTCGGTGTCCGGGTCAAGTTTGGGAAAAGTCCGGGTCACGGACCCGGACTTTTTTTTCAAGTTCGGCCGGACCCACCGAACACGGACATCCAGGTGTCCGCTCAACTCTAATTAGGAGACACAGGACAGAACAATCGTCTGTTAGCGATCTACATCGATTTTGCAGTGTGGGGGGTGGTGCAGTGAACGATATTTTTGCCCTCACTTGAGCCCACTCAAGTGAGGGCAAAAATGAGGAGGAGGAGGAGGAGGAGGAGGAGGGAGAAATAAAAATATTTTCATCAGTCTGTTGTGTGCAGCGTTCAGCTATATTTTATTACACAGTGCTGTTCTAATCTGCTATTTAAAAATTACAAATTTAAAAGGGGAATTTTTTTTTTCCTTCATAGCCTGCTGCTGACAGTGACATAAAACATAAGACACTGCTGTGTTCATATCTGCTATTGAAAAATCACCAATTTGATATACTTTTTTCTATTCCGCTATTCAATATACACCCTTTTGGGGTGAAAAAAATTAAATTGCAGCATAGTCTGTATCGGTACGTGTGAGATACACCTTTTAAATTTGTTTGGCGCATCTCCTTCCACCGCCGAGGATTGCAGGGCGCTTCAGTTTGCCTCCTGTTCCGAACTCCTCCTACTTTTACTCCTCTTCCTCATCCTCATCCTCCCTTTAGGGTACAAAAAATTGTAATCGGGGCCTGGTCTGTGTTTGTACGTGTGAGATATACCGTTTTCTATACTTTTTTCTATTCTGCTATTCAATATACACCCTTTTGGGGGTAAAAAAAATTAAATTGCGGCATAGTCTGTATCGGTACGTGTGAGATACACCTTTTAAATTTGTTTGGCACATCTCCTTCCACCGCCGAGGATTGCAGGGCGCTTCAGTTTGCCTCCTGTTCCGAACTCCTCCTACTTTTACTCCTCTTCCTCATCCTCATCCTCCCTTTAGGGTACAAAAAATTGTAATCGGGGCCTAGTCTGTGTTTGTACGTGTGAGATACACCATTTTATATACTTTTTTCTATTCCGCTATTCAATATACACCCTTTTGGGGTGAAAAAAATTAAATTGCGGCATAGTCTGTATCGGTACGTGTGAGATACACCTTTTAAATTTGTTTGGTGCATCTCCTTCCACCGCCGAGGATTGCAGGGTGCTTCAGTTTGCCTCCTGTTCCTAACTCCTCCTACTCCTCTTCCTCATCCTCTACCGCCTCCTCATCCGGTCAGCGGAACACCTTCACCACAAACTTCAGCACAGCCAGGGGTAAACGACAGCAGGCAGTTTTAAAACTTGCCTGTTTGGGTGAAAAATCCCACACCGCGCAGGAGTTGTGGAGGAGCATGGAACAGCAGACCGATGAGTTGTTGGTGCCAGCGAGCCTCAAGCCCGGCCTGTTGGTGTGCGATAATGGGCGAAATCTCATAGCAGCTCTGACCCTAGCTGGTTTGACGCACATCCCTTGCCTGGTGCATGTGTTGAATTTGGTGGTGCAGAGGTTCCTTAAAAATTACCCCGATATGTCAGAGCTGCTGCAGAAAGTGCGGGCCGTATGTGCGCAGTTTCAGCGTTCTCACCCTGCTTCTGCTCGCCTGTCAGCGCTGCAGCGTAACTTCGGCTTTCCCGCTCACCGCCTCATATGTGACGTGCCCACAAGGTGGAACTCCACCCTGCACATGCTGGCAAGACTGTGCGAACAGCAGCAGGCCATAGCGGAGGTTCAGCTGCAGCACACACGCGTGAGTCGCTCTGCAGAACAGCACCACTTCACCAATAACTGGGCTTCCATGCGAGACCTGTGTGCCTTGTTGCGCTGTTTCGAGTACTCCACCAACATGGACAGTGCCTATGGCGCCGTTCTCAGCGTTACTATCCCACTTGTATACCTTTTTGAAAAATTGCTGGATGATGGATGAGGATGAGGAGGAGGAGGAGGAACCATGTTCACAGCAGGGTGGCACCCAGGCCAGCTCGTGGCCATCACTGGTGTGTGGCTGGGGGTATACAGAGGACACAAACGATGCACCTTCCACAGAGGGCAGCCTTTCGTTGCCTCTGGGCTGCCTGGCACACATGAGCGATTACATGCTGCAATGTCTGCGCAACGACCGCCAAGTTGCCCACATTCTAACTTGTGCTGATTACTGGTTGGCAAGTCTCCTGACGGGGACATAGGGTTTCCATGATCTGCCTAGCCAGAAGGCCTGGCAGAACCCCGTTCTTCATGGTAGCCGAAGCCAGCTCGAATACTAGGTCAGGGGTGCTCTCCCGAAGAGAGAGTCTGCCAACCAAAGTGTGTGATGGCAGTCTGTGGTACAAAGTCCTTAAGTTCAGGTTCCAAGGCCCTAAACAGGCTCTGTGCAAAGGGGCACTCCCAGAAAACCTGCAAAGCAGTTTCCTCCTGGATGAACTATTCCTCTATTCAATATACACCCATGCGGGTGACAAAAATTAAATTGCGGCATAGTCTGTACGTGTGAGATGCACCCTTTTGGATACTATTGTTCTATTCCGCTATTCAATATACACCCATGCGGGTGAAAATAATTCAATTGCGGCCTAGTCTGTACGTGTGAGATACACTCTTATATACTTTTGTTCTATTCCGCTATTCAATATTCACCCATGCAGGTGAAAAAAATTAAATTGTGGCATAGTCTGTATGTGTACGTGTGAGATACACCCTTTCAATTTGTTTGGCGCATCTCCTTCCACCACCGAGGATTGCAGGGCGCTTCAGTTTGCCTCCTGTTCCTAACTCCTCCTACTCCGCCTCCTCATCCGGTCAGCGTAACACCTTCACCACCAAATTCAGCAAAGCCAGGGGTAAACGACAGCAGGCAGTTTTAAAACTTGCATGTTTGGGGGAAAAATCCCACACCGCGCATGAGTTGTGGAGGAGCATGGAACAGCAGACCGATGAGTTGTTGGTGCCAGCGAGCCTCAAGCCCGGCATGGTGGTGTGCGATAACGGGCAAAAACTCATAGCAGCTCTGGGCCTAGTCGGTTTGACGCACATCCCTTGCCTGGCGCATGTGTTGAATTTGGTGGTGCAGAGGTTCCTTCAAAATTACCCTGATATGTCAGAGCTGCTGCAGAAAGTGCGGGCCGTCTGTGCGCACTTTCGGCGTTCTCACCCTGCTTGCCTGTCAGCTGCTCGCCTGTCAGCGCTGCAGCGTAACTTCGGCTTTCCCGCTCACCGCCTCATATGTGATGTGCCCACAGGGTGGAACTCCACCTTGCACATGCTGGAAAGACTGTGCGAGCAGCAGCAGGCCATAGTGGAGTTTCAGCTGCAGCACGCACGCGTGAGTCGCTCTGCAGAACAGCACCACTTCACCACCAATAACTGGGCCTCCATGCGAGACCTGTGTGCTTTGTTGCGCTGTTTTGAGTACTCCACCAACATGACCAGTGCCGATGACGCCGTTGTCAGCTTAACTATCCCACTTCTATGCCTCCTTGAAAAAAACGCATCGGGCGATGATGGAAGAGGATGTGGCACAGGAGGAGGAGGAGGAGGAGGAGGAAGAGGGATCATTTCCATGGCTTTTAGGGCAGTCATTCACAAGTGGCTCCGAGGGTGGGTTCCTGCACCCACAAACGCCAGGTACACAATTGTCCAGCAGGGGCACAGTTCTGGAGGATGAGGAGGAGGAGGAGGAGGAGATGGAGGAGGAGATGGAGGAGGAGATGGAGGAGGAGATGGAACCATGTTCACAGCAGTGTGGCCCCCAGGCCAGCTCATGGCCATCACTGGTGCGTGGCTGGGGGGGATACAGAAGACACAGACGATACACCTCTGGGCAGCCTGGCACACATGAGCGATTACATGCTGCAGTGTCTCCACAACGACCACCGAGTTGCCCACATTCTAACTTGTGCTGATTACTGGGTGGCCACGCTGCTGGATCCCCGTTACAAGGACAACGTACCGTCCTTAATTCACTCACTGGAGCGTGATCGCAAGATGCGCGAGTACAAGAGCACGCTGGTAGACGCGATGCTGCTGGCATTCCCACCTGACAGCGGGGCCACAGTGGAAGCACAAGGCCAAGGCAGAGGAGGAGGAGGAGGAGGAAGAGGTCGTCAACGCAACCAGGGGCACCGCCAGCACCTCAGAAGGCAGGGTTAGCATGGCCGAAATGGGAAAAAACGTTGTCAGCACGCCACAACAAACAGCAGCACCAGCAGCTCATATGGAACGTCTTAGCAGGAGGCAGCATTTCACCAACATGGTGGAGCAGTATGTGTGCACACGCCTACATGTAGTGAATGACGGGTCTGCCCCCTTCAACTTCTGGGTCTCCAAATTGGGCACATGGCTTGAGCCTGCCCTTTACGCCTTGGAGGTGCTGGCGTGCCCTGCAGCCAGTGTATTATTATTATTATATTATTATTATTATTATTATATTATTTAGCACGGCTGGGGGCGTTATCACAGACAAGTGCAGCCACCTGTCCAGAGACAATGTGGACAAGCTCACATTCATTAAAATGAACCAGGCATGGATCCCACAGGACTTTTCCGCACCTTGTGCAGAATAGAGATGGATACCAGCCTTACCCAGCCATTGTTATATTTTTGATCTTTCTCACTCTTTTGGGGTGTACCCTAATTTAAAATGACTAAAAAAAAGCAGTGTCGGCTACCTCATCCCCTCCTACTCCATATGGGCCTCGTCCTTCACAGATGAAGAAAATTGTTTTATTTTTCTGTTTTTTTTTGTTGTTTTAAGTTATTTCCCTATCCACATTTGTTTGCAGAGCACTTGCCATGCTCTTAACTACATTTTGCTGCCATTTGCAGCACTGTAGCCCTTTCAATTGTTTTTTTAAAGCCATTTTAGTGCCTGAAATTTCGGGTCCCTATTGACTTCAATGGGGTTCGTTGTCAGGGTCAAGTTCGGAAAAAGTCCGGGTCACGGACCCGGACTTTTTTTTCAAGTTCGGCCGGACCCACCGAACACGAACATCCAGGTGTCCGCTCAACTCTAGTCTTAAACAATAAGTATAGGCATACTTATAATTAAAAATCAAAACACCTTCTGCTATGCCTCATAACCTAAATAGAGAGGCCCAAAATCCAAAGAGCACTTTTGCACTTTCAAAGAGCATCTAATTTCCTGACTACCTATCACATTTTTGGAGGCACTGGAGCACCAAAACACCCACAAAATAACCCCATTTTGGAAATCAATCACTCCAAAGGTATTTTCTAAGAGGCATAAACTAGTCTTTTAAAAATTTCACTTTGGTGCCACCAGTTTGTGGAAAATGCAGGAAAGAAATTAAAAATGTATTTTTTTTACACAAAGTTGTCAATTATTAATATATTTTTAACACACATCAAGGGTATACTTAGAATGATACCCCAAACACTTTCTGCTACTCCTCCTGAGTATGGAGATACCACATGTGTGAGAATTGTACACATGCTAACCATACAGAGGGGCCCAAAATCCAAGCTGCGCCTTCAGGCTCTCTAGGGAACTAAATTACGTATCTACATTCCTGTATGACCCATTTAGGTGAATGGTTTTGAGTCTAAGGTAGGGTTGCCGTCCATCTGGGATTCAACTAGACAGCCTAGATTTTGAATCATGTGTCTGGGTTTCTAACTGCCTGAAACCCAGACACATTATTTAGACCAGACTGAGGCTCCCCAAGCATAGGAGTGTGCGAGGTATGCCTGGGCACACCGCAATCACCCCCGTGTGGTGCAGATTTCCTCTGCTCCCCAGGCCCCCCCCCCCACACACACACACAGCACTGCTGGCTTCTCTCCTCTCCCATCGGCTGCTGCAGGCACAGGGGGATGTTTCAGGATAGAGAGCCGGGAAGGGGCAGTATATACAGTGCCTTGCGGAAGTATTCGCCCCCTTGAACTTTGCAACCTTTTGCCACATTTCAGGCTTCAAACATAAAGATATAAAACTGTAATTTTTTTGTGAAGAATCAACAACAAGTGGGACACAATCATGAAGTGGAACGAAAGGTATTGGATATTTCAAACTTTAACAAATAAAAAACTGAAAAATTGGGCGTGCAAAATTATTCAGCCCCCTTAAGTTAATACTTTGTAGCGCCACCTTTTGCTGCGATTACAGCTCTAAGTCGCTTGGGGTATGTCTCTATCAGTTTTGCACATCGAGAGACTGAAATCTTTGCCCATTCCTCCTTGCAAAACAGCTCGAGCTCAGTGAGGTTGGATGGAGAGCGTTTGTGAACAGCAGTTTTCAGTTCTTTCCACAGATTCTCGATTGGATTAAGGTCTGGACTTTCACTTGGCCATTCTAACACCTGGATATGTTTATTTGTGAACCATTCCATTGTAGATTTTGCTTTATGTTGTGGATCATTGTCTTGTTGGAAGACAAATCTCCGTCCCAGTCTCAGGTCTTTTGCAGACTCCATCAGGTTTTCTTCCAGAATGGTCCTGAATTTGGCTCCATCCATCTTCCCATCAATTTTAACCATCTTCCCTGTCCCTGCTGAAGAAAAGCAGGCCCAAACCATGATGCTGCCACCACCATGTTTGACAGTGGGGATGGTGTGTTCAGGGTGATGAGCTGTGTTGCTTTTACGCTAAACATAACGTTTTGCATTGTTGCCAAAAAGTTTGATTTTGGTTTCATCTGACCAGAGCACCTTCCTCCACATGTTTGGTGTGTCTCCCAGGTGGCTTTTGGCAAACTTTAAAAAGACACTTTTTATGGATATCTTTAAGAAATGGCTTTCTTCTTGCCACTCTTCCATAAAGGCCAGATTTGTGCAGTATACGACTGATTGTTGTCCTATGGACAGAGTCTCCCACCTCAGCTTTAGATCTCTGCAGTTCATCCAGAGTGATCATGGGCCTCTTGGCTACATCTCTGATCAGTCTTCTCCTTGTATGAGCTGAAAGTTTAGAGGGACGGCCAGGTCTTCGTAGATTTGCAGTGGTCTGATACTCCTTCCATTTCAATATTATCGCTTGCACAGTGCTCCTTGGGATGTTTAAAGCTTTGGAAATCTTTTTGTATCCAAATCCGGCTTTAAACTTCTCCACAACAGTATCTCGGACCTGCCTGGTGTGTTCCTTGTTCTTCATGATGCTCTCTGCGCTTTAAACAGACCTCTGAGACTATCACAGTGCAGGTGCATTTATACGGAGACTTGATTACACACAGGTGGATTCTATTTATCATCATTAGTCATTTAGGTCAACATTGGATCATTCAGAGATCCTCGCTGAACTTCTGGAGAGAGTTTGCTGCATTGAAAGTAAAGGGGCTGCATAATGCAACGCCCAATTTTTCAGTTTTTTATTTGTTAACAAAGTTTGAAATATCCAATACATTTTTTTCCACTTCATGATTGTGTCCCACTTGTTGTTGATTCTTTCCAAAAAATTACAGTTTTATATCTTTATGTTTGAAGCCTGAAATGTGGCAAAAGGTCGCAAAATTCAAGGGGGCCAAATACTTTCGCGAGGCACTGTATGTCCATTACCGTCACCTACCTTTTCTGAATAAACACACAGTGAGTGATTGGAACTTAAGTCTCCTTTCTCCCTCCCTTCTACCTCCAAGTAAGTAAGCACACTAAGGTAATGGAGACAAAAGGGGTGCTCTGTGGACTCTGATGTAAGGGGGGCTTTGGGAACCCTGACTTAAGGGGAAATGCTGGGAACTCTGATGTAAGGGGGGGGCTCCAGTGAGCAAAATAAATCCTTACATCAAAGTTCACAGTGTTCCCCCTTAAAAAAAATTGTTGTATACCACTAAAGAATTTGAGTTTGGCTTGAAGAAAAGGTGGCAGCCCTAATACAAGGGGTTAGAAAGGTGTTGTGGTGATCCAGGACACTGTCACTGGTGTGGCAGCGATCAGGGACACTGTAACTGGGGTGGCAGTGA
Source organism: Pelophylax lessonae (assembly GCF_965119305.1). Lineage (NCBI taxonomy): Eukaryota > Metazoa > Chordata > Amphibia > Anura > Ranidae > Pelophylax > Pelophylax lessonae. The sequence goes on from NC_138769.1 coordinate 508,958,145, forward strand.
TTAGGGATTATTTGACTATATGTGCTGTCATCAGGGATGCAAGGACTAGAGTGGTGGTTATCAGGGACACTGTAACCGGTGCGGTGGTGATCAGGGACACTGTCACTAGTGTAGCAATGATGAGGGGCATTGTAGCTGGTGTAGCTGTGATAAGGAACAATTTGACTGGTGTGGCGATGATTAAGGACACTGCTACTGGTGCAGCGGCGAGTCATTTTTATTTATTTATTTTTTGTACCATTTTGTACATACTGTCACCAGAGTAGTGCAGTCTCCCTATAATGTTTATCATAGTGTTTGCCATATTTATAAATTGCCGCCAAGAATGTGTTTCTTATTTAATGAATAAAGAAATGGATTTTTAATTCATACTTGCCTGTAAAATCCATTTCTTGAAGTACATCACGGGGCACAGAGCCATTATTTATAATATATGGGTTATATAGCCACCTATAAGTGAAGGACACCGGCAACCAATCAGAATGCATGACCTCCTATATAACCCCTCCCACACAGGAAGTACCTCTGTTTTGTAGCTAGCAATAAAGACCCCATAGAAGAGGGGGGACCTCTGTGTCCCGTGATGTACTTCAAGAAATGGATTTTACAGGTAAGTATGAATTAAAAATCAACTTTTCTTTTTTGTACATCACGGGACACAGAGCTATTAACCATAACATATGGGCTGTCCCAAAGCAATGCACCTGAGGGGAGGGGGACACCAAAAAATACCACCATCTGACCCCAAAAAAAGGATTACATGGCTGCCTGCAGAACACTGCGGCCAAAAGCAGACTCCTCCTGAGTCCCAACATTTACTCTGTAGAAATGAGTGTACCAGCGACCAGGTCCCCGCCTTGCAAATCTGAGCCATAGAGGCTTAATAGCGATGTGCCAGAGAGGCACCTACTCTGGGTAATAACCTGGTGAATCCAACAAGAAATTGTAGATTTAGATGTTGCCAACCCCTTTCTGGGCCCTTCTGGCAGCACAAACAAGCTCTCGTCTTACGAATCTGAGCGGTCTCCCTTAAGTAAAACTTAAGTGCACGCACTTCATCAAGAGAATGTAATAACTTTTCCTCCTCAGAGTGAGGATCTGTAAAAAAAAAAAAAAAAGGTAGTATAATGTCCTGATTCAAATGAAAGGCGGACACTACCTTGGGCAAAAAATCTGGTTGTGGACGTAAAACCACCCTATCTTGATAAAATATCAAGAATTGATCTTTACAGGAAAGAGCTGCTATTTCCGATACCCTTCTAGCTGAAGTTATCGCAACCAGAAAGACCAGTTTTCTGGTCAAAAGGACCAGGGGAGCCTGCCCCAGAGGTTCAAAAGGCTGTTTTTGTAAAACTGCCAGCACCAAATTCAAGTTCTAAGGACACAATGGTGGCTTCACAGGGGGAAGCAAACGCAATATTCCCCGGAGGAAAGTTTGGACCAATGAATGGGAAGTCATCGGTTCCTGGAAAAAAAACAATAAAGCTGAAATCTGCCCTTTAATCGTGCTCAAAGATAATTTCATATCCACCCCCACTTGCAGGAAAGCTAGAATTCTCCCTATAATATATGAGCGGGGATGCCATTTCCTGGCTTCACACCAGGCAATGTAGGACTTCCAGACCCTGTAATAAATATTTCTAGAGACTAGTTTCCTAGCGTTTATCAGCCGGGCCAGATACACCCTGCTCCTTCAAGATTAAGGCTTCAATAGCCAAGCCATCAAATTTAGAGACTGTACAACAGGGTGGATATCGGACCTTGAGAGAGCAGGTCCAGATGCAGTGGAAGAACCCAAGGCCTCGTCACTGCCAACTTCTGGAATTGTGCATACAAATCCTTCTTGGCCATGCTGGAGCTACCAGAATTACTGGTTTCCCCTCTAGCTGGATCCTGCGCAACAGACGCGGTATCAACTGCACCGGAGGAAAGGCATAAATCAGGGTAAACTCCTCCCAAGGAGTCACCATAGTATCCACCCCGACTGCGAGTGGATCTCTGGTCCTAGACACAAATCTCTCCAACTTGTTGTTGAACCTGGATGCCAACAGATCTATGTCTATGACCCCCCAGCGTATGCAGATCAATTTAAAAATCTCAGGATGTAAGGACCATTCCCCTGGAAACATCTGTTGACGGCTCACAAAATCTGCATTCCAGTTCCCTATTCCTGGAATAAACACTACTGTCAGGCATGGCACAAATCTCTCTGCCCAGGACAGGATAATATCCACCTCTTTCTGGGCTGAGCGACTCCTTGTGCCTCCTTGATGGTTGACACAGCCGTGGCATTATCGGATTGCACCCTGAGAGGGGGACCCCGAAGTCTGGGCTTCCAGGATTTCAGAGCCCGACTGACTGCATGAATTTCCAGAACGTTGATGGGGAGACGACTCTCTACCCAAGACCATTTCTCCTGGACAGTAGCTTACTCCAGAACCGCTCCCCAGCTGGAGAGCCTGGCATCTGCGGTCACTACCTTCCAGGTCACTGGAAGAAAGGATTTCCTTCTCACCAGATTTCTGGTCAACAACCACGGATTCAGACTCCGCCGTACCCTTGGTACCAGAGACACGGGCCAGTCCAGGGACTGAACTTTCCCGCTCCATGCAGAAAGGATGTTGTTTTGCAAGGGTCTGGCATGGAATTGAGCATAGGGAATAGCCTTGAATGCAGACACCTCAGTAACATCATGCAAAGATGTATAGAAGGATATCTCAGCCTTACTATGGACCAAACCTGATCCTTGAGGTCTGAGACCCTTCTTTCTGGGAAGAATATCTTTGCCTGCACCGTGTCCATAAGAAGACCCAGGTATTCCAGACGCTGGACCAGGCTGTAATGCTGACTTTGTTCAGTATCCAACCCAGACGTTCTAGAAATTGCACTGTCTGAAGGACATTTTGGCTTAGAGTCGGCGCCGATCGATCTATTTGCAATAGATCGTCCAGATATCCTATTACAGATATCCCTTGGAACCTTAGACTAGCCAATAAAGGAGCTAGGTAACCTTTGTGAACACTCTTGGCACTGTGGCTAACCCAAAGGGCAAGGCCACAAACTGAAAATCATGATTTCCTATCGCAAAACAAAGAAACCTTTGATGGGCCTAAAATATAGGCACATGAAAATATGCATCCTTGATGTCTATGGATGCTAGAAATTCCTTTCCCTGTAGGGAGGCTTTGACTGAATGAATTGACTCCATGCGGAAAGAACTAAGATTCAGAAACTGGTTTAAAGCTTTGAGATCCAGAATAGGTCTCACATCCCCATTTGGTTTGGGGATTATGAACAGGTTTGAGTAAAAACCCTTGAATCTTTCATTCTCTGGAACCTCGGTTATCACCCTTTGAGCTTGCAGCTGATCCAATGCCCGGAAGAGAGAGTTTCTTTTTAGGGGATCTGACAGTATTCTTGACCTTACAGACTGAGGATTAGGGATGGCCTTGCGGTTCGCCAAGGCGGTCGGTTCGTGGCAAATTTTGCTTGTTCGCTACCCGCCAAATTTGCGAACACATGGCGTCGTTCGCGGCGGCCATATTAGTTTACATTGGTGAGAACTTTGACCCATGACACAGCCGTCAGGTGGAACGGGACAGCCAATTGAAACATTCCAGCACATGGACAGTCCCCCTACCCTATAAATAGACCTGACCTGGCGGCCATTTCACATTCCGCTTTTTGCCAGTGTAGGGAGAGGTCTGCTGTGCTTATCAGGGAGAGTTTGCTAGACACATATAGCGTTGTGAAGATCCACAAAAATCCTTTTCAGGGCTGGTATTTCGGTATAGGCTTTCTACAGTCTCTTTTCAGGTTAGGGACAGGTATCCAGTGGTTGCTTTAGGGGCAGTTAGAGATCAGCTGCAGTCACACAAATCGCTATGTTAATGTCCACAAAAGTCCTTTTCAGGGCTGGTATATCGGTATAGGTCCAGTCTCTCTTTATTATAGGGACAAGTTATCCAGTCTGTGCTGTAGATGCAGTTAGAGATCGTCATCTGCAGTGACACAAATCGCTCTGTTAATGTCCACAAAAGCCATTTAAAGAGCTCCAATGTCGTTATAGGGTCTATTACAGTCTCTTTAGTATAGGGAGAGGTATCCAGTGGTTGCTGTAGGGGCAGTTAGAGATCGTCATCTGCAGTGACACAAATCGCTCTGTTAATGTCCATAAAAGTCATTTAAAGTGCTCCAATGTTGTTATAGGGTCTATTACAGTCTCTTTAGTATAGAGAGAGGTAACCAGTGGTTGCTGTAGGGGCAGTTAGAGATCGTCAACAGTGACACAAATCGCTCTGTTAATGTCCACAAAAGTCATTTAAAGTGCTCCAATGTCTTATAGGGTCTATTACAGTCTCTTTAGTGTAGGGAGAGGTATCCAGTGGTTGCTGTAGGGGCAGTTAGAGATCGTCAGCAATGACACAAATCGCTCTGTTAATGTCCACAAAAGTAATTTAAAGTGCTCCAATGTCGTTATAGGGTCTATTACAGTCTCTTTAGTATAGGGAGAGGTATCCAGTGGTTGCTGTAGGGGCAGCTAGAGATCGTCAGCAGTGACACAAATCGCTCTGTTAATGTCCACAAAAGTAATTTAAAGGGCTGCACATTTTTTGGTATTGCTGTGCAGTGCACTAAAAAGGGGGTGGGGGGGTGGGGGAGGGAGGTAATCCATGGTATAATATACTTTGTAGAAAGCATCTTATAGTGGATTAGTAGTATTATTGTGCACTGTGCAGCATTGTGACAGGTGTGGTGGTGAGACTGAGCGTTTCTGCAGCAACACTACACACAGTGACAAAAGCACTTATAATGTATTATAAATTGTGATGGACCAATTGCCCCCCCAATACCACATATTGAAGTGGGGTGTTATCTGAGTATACTTTTGCATGTTTATTTGTGTCATGCAACAATATAGCCTCGTTTGCTGAGTGAAGTCTGGTACACACAGCTCCAAACTCACTGGCCAATTTTTTTAACTGGTGTGATACACCAATGGTCCCCCAATACCACATATTGAAGTGGGGTGTTATCTGAGTAAACGTTTACAAGTGTATTTGTGTCATGCAACAATATTGCCTCGTTTGCTGAGTGAAGTCTGGTACACACAGTGCCAAACTTACTGGCCAATTTTTGGAACTGGTGTGATACACCAATGCCCCCCAATACCACATATTGAAGTGGGGTGTATTTTACAAGTGTATTTGTGTCATGCAACAATATTGCCTCGTTTGCTGAGTGAAGTCTGGTACACACAGTGCCAAACTTACTGGCCAATTTTTGGAACTGGTGTGATACACCAATGCCCCCCAATACCACATATTGAAGTGGGGTGTTATTTAACAGTATAATTTTCTAAGATTGTATTTTAGTCCTGCAAAAATTTGGCCTCTTGCTGTGTAAACAGTGCTACACACAGTGACAACAGTTACTGGCCAATTATTTGTAGAACTGGTGTGATAAACCTGTGGCTCCCCAATACCACATATTGAAGTGGGGCGTTATTTAACAGTATATTTTTCTAAGAGTGTATTTTAGTCCTGCAATAATTTTGCCTATTGCTGTGTAAACAGTGCTACACACAGTGACAACAGTTACTGGCCAATTATTTGTAGAACTGGTGTAATAAACCTGTGGCCCCCCCAATACCACATATTGAAGTGGGGTGTTATCTGAGTAAACTTTTACAAGTGTATTTGTGTCATGCAACAATATTGCCTCGTTTGCTGAGTGAAGTCTGGTACACACAGCGCGTAATAAACCTGTGGCCCCCCCAATACCACATATTGAAGTGGGGTGTTATCTGAGTAAACTTTTACAAGTGTATCTGTGTCATGCAACAATATTGCCTCGTTTGCTGAGTGAAGTCTGGAACACACAGCGCCAAACTCACTGGCCAATTCTTTGAACTGGTGTGATACACCAATGGCCCCCCAATACCACATATTGAAGTGGGGTGTTATCTGAGTAAACATTTACAAGTGTATTTGTGTCATGCAACAATATTGCCTCGTTTGCTGAGTGAAGTCTGGTACACACAGTGCCAAACTCACTGGCCAATTTTTGGAACTGGTGTGATACACCAATGCCCCCCCAATACCACATATTGAAGTGGGGTGTTATTTAACAGTATAATTTTCTAAGATTGTATTTTAGTCCTGCAAAAAATTTGGCCTCTTGCTGTGTAAACAGTGCTACACACAGTGACAACAGTTACTGGCCAATTATTTGTAGAACTGGTGTGATAAACCTGTGGCCCCCTAATACCACATATTGAAGTGGGGCGTTATTTAACAGTATATTTTTCTAAGAGTGTATTTTAGTCCTGCAAAAATTTGGCCTCTTGCTGTGTAAACAGTGCTACACACAGTGACAAAAGTTACTGGCCAATTATTTGTAGAACTGGTGTAATAAACCTGTGGCCCCCCCAATACCACATATTGAAGTGGGGTGTTATCTGAGTAAACTTTTACAAGTGTATTTGTGTCATGCAACAATATTGGCTCGTTTGCTGAGTGAAGTGTGGTACACACAGCGCCAAACTCACTGGCCAATTTTTTGAACTTGTGTGATACACCAATGGCCCCCCAATACCACATATTGAAGTGGGGTGTTATCTGAGTAAACTTTTGCACGTGTATTTGTGTCATGCAACAATATTGCCTTGTTTGCTGTGTGAAGTCTGGTACACACAGTGCCAAACTCACTGGACAATTTTTTGAACTGGTGTGATACACCAATGACCCCCCAATACCACATATTGAAGTGGGGTGTTATTTAACAGTATAATTTTCTAAGATTGTATTTTAGTCCTGCAAAAATGTGACCTCTTGCTGTGTAAACAGTGCTAAACACAGTGACAACAGTTACTGGCCAATTATTTGTAGAACTGGTGTGATAAACCTGTGCCCCCCCCCCCCCAATACCACAGATTGAAGTGAGGTGTTATTTAACAGTATAATTTTCTAAGATTGTATTTTAGTCCTGCAAAAATGTGGCATTTTGCTGTGTAAACAGTGCTACACACAGTGACAACAGTTACTGGCCAATTATTTGTAGAACTGGTGTGATAAACCTGTGCCCCCCCCCCCCCAATACCACAGATTGAAGTGAGGTGTTATTTAACAGTATACTTTTCTAAGAGTGTATTTTAGTCCTGCAAAAATGTGGCCTCTTTTGCTGAATTAACTGTGCTACACACAGTGACAACAGTTACTGGCCAATTATTTGTAGAACTGGCGGACTGACGGACCGGCAGATAGGGAGAAGAGGCAGGCAGAACTTGCACAAGAGGTACAAAGCAGACTGCAACTGTATCAGGAGTGAGCCATCAACCATGTACAGTCACATCTGGCGCTCCCAGGACGCCGGCACCTGGCTCCGCAGTGTGGGCTTTTTTTAATGTGTCCGTTGCTGACACCAGTGTTGCCATCTGCAGCCTTTGCAGTCAACGCATAAGTCGCGGTAAGCCCAACACTCACCTAGGGACAACCGCCTTAAGAAGGCACCTGAAATCCGCCATCACCAAGCCCAGTGGGAGCAACACCGTCAGAACCCACAAAGCCACACTCAATGCTCTCACCGTCCAGCCTCTTCTCCTTCTCCTGTCTCCTCACAGTTGTCCAACACTCCACCTTCCATGATGCCGTCGTCACTTTGTTCTGGAAAAAGGCAGGCTTCTGTGGCTCAAATGTTGGAGCGTAAAAAAAGGTGTCGGACAGGTGTCCGACTACATTGGGTTAACGGCCGATGTGGACGCTCTAAGGAGTGATGAACCCCTGGACTACTGGGGGGGCAGGCTTGACCTCTGGCCAGAGCTTGCACAATTTGCAAAGGAACTGTTGGCTTGCCCCCCATCCACTGTCCTGTCCGAAAGGACGTTCAGCTCAGCAGGGGGGATCGTGACTGATAAGCGCACTCGCCTAGCTCATGACAGTGTAGACTACATCATATTTATAAAAATGAATGAGGCATGGATCTCTGAGGAATTCAACACATGTGACCACCAGTAGACCATGTTTCATTCAATTCCTCATCACAGGCCACAAATATCTGCCAGACCGCCATCAACCCACAACAATTCCGGGTCCTTGTCTTCGCTAAATACAGCAGCATAAAAGGCATTTCATGTCCATTGAATGGCTACTTTTTGGGGCCTATGCAGGCCGACACTTACTGTTCTGAGTACTGTGAATGCCTACTGTACTAGCCATCATATACTACGTTCTTTGCTGTCAGTTCAACCCATGTGAGCTAATTTTTGGAGCCTATACAGGTCACCACTTACTTGTGTATACTGTGAACGACTACTGTACCTCTAGCCATCATATACTACATTCTTTGCTGTCAGTTCAACCCATGTGAGCTAATTTTTGCAGCCTATACAGGCCGACACTTACCGTTCTCTGTACTGTGAATGCCTATTGTACCTCTAGCCATCATATACTACGTTCTTTGCTGTCAGTTCAACCCATGTGAGCTAATTTTTAGACCCTATACAGGCCGCCACTTACCGTTCTCTGTACTGTGAATGCCTATTGTACCTCTAGCCATCATATACTACGTTCTTTGGTGTCAGTTCAACCCATGTGAGCTAAATTTTGCAGCCTATAAAGGCCCGCCACTTACTTCTCTATACTGTGAACGCCTACTGTACCTCTAGCCATCATATACTACGTTCTTTGAAAAAACAAATTTAAACCCGCGCTGCACAATAGTGATAAATTATGGTGATAAACTGTGAAAGTGTGCAGCTGCTGCAAACACTAAGAAAAAATCTTAGAATAAATGAATAAAACAAATTTATGCAGCGCTAGCAATGAATTAGTGAAGATAAAAAATTATAAAATTATGATAGAATCAATCTATATCATACAAAAAAACATAATATATCAATCACACTAAGTGCATAAAATAACTGCAATAATTATAAAGTGCATAATAAACTAAAAAATTAAATATAAATTTCAAGTGAGAAGATTAAAGTGCATATATAAATAATTTGGTGAAAAAAGTCCTTATTGATGATCCAATAGGTGCCAAAGTGCCAAGTGAATAAAGGTGCTTATAAGGTGAAGGTGCCCTCTTGGTTCCCCACTCACCGGATTGCGATTGTAAAAAAGCCCTTGGTATTATTGCACATTTGCCCAGGATCTGATGTGGGGTTCCTCCGATGTGACCTCCAATTGAAATCGTCTCCGATATCACCATTAAAAGAAAAAAGGGCCATACATCGTGAAGTACGTAAGTATATTTTATTTCCCCAAAAAGCGATTCAATACTTACAGGATAAAAAGGTTAAAAAAGCATGTATCAAACAAAGCGAGTGGCGCCGCTCGTAGCGTGCGTTCCACATACAGGAAGTTCCCAACCGGAAATGACGTTACGTCCGCAACCGGAAGTGCGTCAACGCGTTTCGCCGTCACACACAGCGTCTTCAAAGGACATCACTTCCTGTTGACAGAGGCTCTTTATATCGTAGCCTCACCTACATCATATCCGGATTTGTTTAGGAACAGGACTTTAATTTCCTTAAGTTTATTTATCTTATATCTGTTGTTGGTATAGCGATATTAATCAACTATATCAGAATTACTAAATAAGCTTAATTTACGACTATTAAAATATATGGACGTTCTATATCCGGGTCGTAACTTCCTGTTTACAAATTGCTATACAATCCACATTATACACTAACAATAAGCGATTGATATAAATTAATAATGGATATACAATATAAACTAATAAGGATAAAATATTTTATTTAAATGTCTTAGAGCCATTAGAGCCAGTTCTTTGCTGTCAGTTCAACCCATGTGAGCTAATTTTTGCAGCCTATACAGGCTGACACTTACCGTTCTCTGTACTGTGAATGCCTACTGTACCTCTAGCCATCAAAAACAAAGTTCTCTGCTGTCAGTTCAACCCATGTGAGCTAATTTTTTCAGCCTATACAGGCCGCCACATACTTCTGTATACTGTGAACGCCTGCTGTACCTCTAGCCATCAAAACCAAAGTTCTTTGCTGTCAGTTCAAACCATGTGAGCTAATTTTTGCCGCCTATACAGTCCGCCTCTTACTTTTGTATACTGTGAACGCCTACTGTACCTCTAGCCATCAAAAACGAAGTTCTTTGCTGTCAGTTCAACCCATGTGAGCTAATTTTTTCAGCCTATACAGGCCGCCACATACTTCTGTATACTGTGAACGCCTGCTGTACCTCTAGCCATCAAAACCAAAAGTTCTTTGCTGTCAGTTCAAACCATGTGAGCTAATTTTTGCCGCCTATACAGGCCGCCTCTTACTTTTGTATACTGTGAACGCCTACTGTACCTCTAGCCATCAAAACCAAAGTTCTTTGCTGTCAGTTCAAACCATGTGAGCTAATTTTTGACGCCTATACAGGCCGCCTCTTACTTTTGTGTACTGTGAACGCCTACTGTACCTCTAGCCATCAAAAACGAAGTTCTTTGCTGTCAGTTCAACCCATGTGAGCTAATTTTTTCAGCCTATACAGGCCGCCACATACTTCTGTATACTGTGAACGCCTGCTGTACCTCTAGCCATCAAAACCAAAGTTCTTTGCTGTCAGTTCAAACCATGTGAGCTAATTTTTGCCGCCTATACAGGCCGCCTCTTACTTTTGTATACTGTGAACGCCTACTGTACCTCTAGCCATCAAAAACGAAGTTCTTTGCTGTCAGTTCAACCCATGTGAGCTAATTTTTTCAGCCTATACAGGCCGCCACATACTTCTGTATACTGTGAACGCCTGCTGTACCTCTAGCCATCAAAACCAAAGTTCTTTGCTGTCAGTTCAACCCATGTGAGCTAATTTTTGGAGCCTATACAGGCCGCCACTTACTTCTGTATACTGTGTGAATGCCTAATGTACCTCTAGCCATCATATACTACGTTCTTTGCTGTCAGTTCAACCCATGTGAGCTAATTTTTGCAGCCTATACAGGCCGACACTTACTTCTGTATACTGTGTGAATGCCTAATGTACCTTTAGCCATCATATACTAAGTTCTTTGCTGTCAGTTCAACCCATGTGAGCTAATTTGTGCAGCCTATACAGGCCGCCACTTACTTTTGTATACTGTGAACGCCTACTGTACCTCTAAACATCAAAAACAAAGTTCTTTGCTGTCAGTTCAACCCATGTGAGCTAATTTTTGCAGCCTATACAGGCCGCCACATACTTCTGTATACTGTGAACGCCTACTGTACCTCTAGCCATCAAAACCTAAGTTCTTTGCTGTCAGTTCAAACAATGTGAGCTAATTTTTGCCGCCTATACAGGCCGACACTTACTTCTGTATACTGTGTGAATGCCCAATGTACCTTTAGCCATCATATACTAAGTTCTTTGCTGTCAGTTCAACCCATGTGAGCTAATTTTTGCAGCCTATACAGGCCGCCACTTACTTCTGTATACTGTGAACACCTACCGAGGGGACTCAGTACCCCTAGATGTTACAGGGACGGACCTCGCAGTTAAGGCCAGGGTTTTAACAGATTAATATGGTAAATCTGCTCTGGTTTCCTCCCCAACTCTTTCCAATACTTCGAAGGGACCCTGCCACTTAGCTAGGAACTTGCTCTCGACAGTGGGAACTAACACCAGGACCCTATCACCAGGTGAGAAGACACGGAGTCGGGCTCCCCTGTTGTATATTCTCTGTTGGGCTGCCTGGGCCTGCAGTAAGTGTCCCTTTACCATAGGCATGATCGCTGCAATCCTGTCCTGCATTTGAGCGATGTGCTCAATGACACTTTGGTGGGGTGTCTGATCCCCCTCCCAGGTTTCCTTGGCTATGTCTAAGAGTAACCGAGGGTGTCTCCCATAAAGCAACTCAAAAGGAGAGTATCCCGTAGAGGACTGGGGTACTTCCCTGATGGTGAACATCAAGTACGGAATCAAGAAGTCCCAGTTTTTTCTATCCTTGTCCACAACCTTTTTAACATACTCTTTAATGTTTTATTGAAGCGTTCTACAAGGCCATCAGTTTGAGGGTGGTATACGGAGGTTCGCAACTGGGTCACCTTAAATAACTTGCACAACGCTTTAGTTATTCGTGACATAAATGGAGTGCCCTGGTCCGTAAGGACCTCCTTAGGGATCCCAACGCGACTGAACACCATGAACAACTCTTTAGCAATGTTCTTAGCGGATGCAGTGCGTAAGGGAACTGCCTCGGTGTAACGTGTAGCATAATCCATGATTACAAGAATGTGTTGATGACCCCGGGCAGACTTGGGGAGTGGACCTCCGAGGTCCATGGCGATCCTCTCAAAGGGCACTTCAATAATAGGTAGGGGCACTAAAGGACTTTGGAAGTGGAGTAGTGGGGCTGACCTCTGACATACAGGACAAGATTGACAATAATTGTCAATATCTTTCTGTATCCCAGGCCAGTAAAACCTGCGTAACACCCTTTCAGTGGTTTTTTCAACCCCTAAATGACCTCCCAGTAAGTGTCCATGAGCCAATTCCAGCACCACCCGTCTGTAAGGCTTAGGGACCACCAACTGTTCAACAATTTCATTGTTCTTTTTATATACCCGATACAATAAATCTTCATTGCTGCTGAAAAAAGGAAAACAGGGCCTGTCCCCTGGTACAACAGGTACATCATTAAACATTACTACATTCTCCCAGGCCCTGGAAAGGGTAGGGTCTTTTTTCTGCTCGGTACCAAAGTTTTCCTTGTGCACATTAAGATCAGCAAACTCCAATGTACCCTCAAGGTCAGCAGAAGGTTGTCCACCTTGACTGGCTGTGGGGACTTCCTCAGGCTCCTCCAGTTCTCCTGCCATAACAGAGAAAGGAAAATCCGGGGAACCGTGAGAGGAATCCCTTGAACCCATATGGTCGGTGCAGGCCCGGAGTTCTGGCTCTGCCACTGAGTCAGTTACGGTGACCGAGCCGGGACGGTCCCACAGTTCCCAAAACTTAGGGAAGTCTCTACCAATGATGGCCTCATGCACTAAGTGGGGCACAAGTCCGACCGGATGGGTCACTGTACCTAAATCAGTTTCAAAGCGAACAGTAGCTATAGGATACTCCCGAGTATCACCATGTACACAGATCACAGCAACTTCTTTTTTTGCATTTAAATTCGCATTTTCAACTATTTCTGCTTTAACCAAAGTCACCATACTTCCCGAGTCCAGCAAGGCTGCAACAGGCTTATCATTAACAGTCATTTGGCATATGTGTTTTCCTGCCTTCTAAGAGAAATGTCACACTGCATGGGTTCATCTGTCAACGGACAGTTTGCTGCAACATGTCCCAGTTCCTGACAACGGAAACACCGGATGTTACCCCAGTTAGGTTTGCTGACAGGCAGTGGCTTCCCTTGTTTGGGACGCCAAACTTCAGCTCTGGCACCAAAAATCCTCCCCCTGTCTCCTTGCCATGCTGACCACCCACTTCCCCTGGAACAGTCTTACCGGTTGCCTGGGGAGACCGTGGCTTTGGGTGGAAAGTCTGTGCGGCTGTAGGGGTGGTGACCAGGCTCTCTGCAGCATAGTACCTCTCAACAAGCTCCACCAGGTTGTCTGCCGACTTGGGGTCTCCCTGACTCACCCACTTCTGCAAAGGAGTTGGTAATAACCTCAGGAACCGATCCATGACTACACGCTCCACTATTTGTGGCCCAGACAAGGATTCCGGCTGTAGCCATTTTTGCGCCAGGTGGATTAGGTCAAACATCTGTGATCTTGGGGGCCTCTCATCTCGGAAGGACCAGCTGTTGACCCACTGGGCTCAAACGGCCAAGTTGACACCGAGACGCGCCAGGATTTCCTGCTTGACCTTTTCATACTCTCCTGCATCCATGGACTCCAAATCATAATAGGTCTTCTGCGATTCCCCAGTAAGTAAGGGAGCGATCAATCCTGCCCACTGGGTTTTGGGCCAGCCTTCCCTCTCAGCGGGTTCTCTCAAACGTAACCAGAAAGGCCTCTGGGTCATCATCAGCAGTCATCTTGGACAGGAAGCGACCAACATGGATGGCTGAGGAGCGGTCTCTAACTGTTTCTGTTTTCACAGCAGACTCCTGTGCAAGTGTCTGCACCACCTCAACCAGCCCCTTTCTGTCTGCTTCTGCAGCACTTGCCTGTTTTTCAAACATCAACTGGGTTTGATTTTGTACAGCACCAATCTGTTGTTGAATCAAAGAGTTTGTTTGCTGTTGTGCAGTGTTTGCTTGCTTCATTTGTTCTTGTACAACACCAATCTGTTGTTTAAACAAAGAGTTTGATTGCTGCTGTGCAGCGTTGGATAACACCAACTGTTTGAGGATTTCCTCCATGTTTAGTCACTCCAGGTACTGGCCCTTTAAGTAGTAACTTACTACCACTGCCCCCAGGCCTCCACCATATGTAAGCTGGGGAACAGGTAGCAGGTGCAAAGCTTCTTGGGATGAGCAGTCATTCAGGAACAGATACCAAATCCAGTGAGGTAGTGACAAACAGTGCGGGGTTTATTGGTGCTATATACAAGTTTATATACAGGTGCTGTACAGTGCTTTAAGGAAAACAAGCAGGAATAATAATAATAAACAAAAGCCTAGCCGTGTCCCGGCGCTTACTACACACAATGCAGTCCCTCACTAACACAGACTGAGCAAGCCTACAGCTTGTCAGTTTCCAAAGACACAAACTGGTAGTTTTACTGACCTTCCACTCTCATAGACAAACTGTGTCTGTTTTCCCAGGCTGAGAGAGCACGGGCTGTCTGTCTCAGGTGAGTTTAAATTGGCCTGGGGAAGAGGACCAAGACCTGAACTGGATCATGGATCAGAGATCCCTAAAGGTATACAAGAGATGCCTGGGAGATGTATAAACCCCGAACGGGACTTTTCCTGGCTCTCTCTGGGACGCTCTGCTACAATATATATACGTATTATAATTATTATTAATATTTTTATATATATATATATTTTTTTTTTTCACTACCACGTTACAGCTGTTTAAGGACATATTTCACTTCACACTCCACATATCCCACCTTCACAAGATAGCATTACCTCTTGGCCACCCATACTCCCTTACATTTTGGTCTTTAATTGGCATATTGATTTTCCCTCATTGTTCCCCCCTCTATCCACACCCAATATAGGTGTTACATACTGCACCACTTGCTCTGCGTTCCTCATCATCCCTTCGCTCGTTGGCTATCCCCCCCCCCCACGGCTCCTGGGTTGGACTTCCCGGCTGACCACATTTTCCAGTTTCTGTCCTGAGCAGACTGATCCAGTGAGTATAGAGCTATTATAGTTCATTGTCCAATGTTTGACTTTATACCCATGACTTTGATATTGTCTAGATGTTTAATAAATATATAAAAAATATATATATATATATATATATATATATATATATATATATATATACACAGTACTTATACTACTGTTTTACTTTCTAGGCGCATGACATGCATCCACTCCTAAAGAGCGAATATCACTTCGCGAAACGCGTAGAGTGCATTAAGATGCAGGCTTTCATGATGTTTTTTATGTGTATGCCTTTATTGTTAATTCATTATTGCCTCATTGGATCAGTCCAATATGTCTCATGGGTCTACCCATAAATATAATTATTGTTATCTGTGCAATAAATATATTCTTTACTAGATAGAATGTTACTTTGTCTTTACCAATATAATTGTGGTGCCTCAATCAAAGTCCCCCTGGGCAATTTGGCCACTTCGGTGGCGGTTCTGTTCTCGATCAAGGCAGAGACGATCATGTGGATGCTTATGCGCCAGGGCAAACACAACAAACAAATGGGGTGAGAGCAGCTTAGGCTGAATCTTGTTTGTCACAGCTGATACTATTGAAGTGATCAGCTCAGGGTAAGAAACAGTGTAACAACAACATGCTTTAAAACGAACTTTTGCATAAACCTGCTACAATAGATGTAAACATAAGCAGAGCTTTTTCTTGGAGACCTTCAAGGACTGGGTCCCCTATATAAGAGGCGTCATGGCCTTGGACCTGTAAAGCACCCTACACTACAGAGCATGCTCCGTCTTTGTTCTTTGGTAATCCAAGGGTCCGGATCTCAGGGTCCAGCGCCTAAAAAGGACAGCGTCTCAGTCAAAACCTCATATCTGCTCCCCGAGGCTCAGGTACCATCTTTTTAGTCCATGGACTGTTTTAGATGGGTCTGATAGCTAACCCCTTAGATCCAGTGATCTTTGATCTGGGTATGTAGCATAATCTTCTTTTTTCTCCTTTGAAACATAACAAACATGTGGAGTGACTCTCCACAGCAACCTTCATCTTTAGACACTGGCAAAAAAACGGAGGTACTTCCTGTGTGGGAGAGGTTATATAGGGGGTCATCAATTCTGACTGGTTGCCAGTGTCCTTCACCTATAGATGGCTAAAAAACCCATATGTTATGATTAATGACTCTGTGTCCAGTGATGTACGAAAAGAAAAGGAATTACTATAGGATCAAATTCTAGAAGTTCATTAACCACTTTAGCCCCAGCCCTATTTCGGACACTTTTTGTTCACAAGTTAAAACCAGTATTTTTTCCTAGAAAACTACTTAGAACCCCCAAACATTATATATATTTTTTTAGCAAAGACTCTGGAGAATAAAATGTCGGTCATTGCAAAATTTTTTGTCACGCGGTATTTGCGCAGCGGTCTTTAAAACGCCATTTTTTTGGAAAAAATTTGAAAAATCACATTTCACTGCATTTAAAAAATACTAAACAGTAAAGTTAGCCCATTTTTTTTGTATATTGTGAAAGATGATGTCACGCCGAGTAAATAGATACCAAACATGTTACGGTTTAAAATTGCGCCCCCCCCGTGGGATGGCGACAAACTACGGTCAATAGAGATCTCAATCTGCGACGCTTTAAATTTATTTAACGGTTACCAGTTTAGAGTTAGAGTGTAGCTCTTTTTTTTTAATTATTGCCCACGCTCTGGCGATCGCGGCGATACCTCACATGTGTGGTTTGAACAGCGATTTCATTTGCGGCTCGACTTGCGTATACGTTTTTTTTTGTGCGCGAGCTAACGGTGACGGGGACGGCTAAATTTTTTTTTTTTTTTTTTTTCCTATTTATTTTTTCTTTTTTTTTAAACTTTATTACAGGTTTTTAAAAAAAAAAAAATCTGATCACTTTTATTGCTGTCACAAGCAATGTAAACATCCCTGGTGACAGCAATATGTCGTGACAGGTACTCTTTATGGAGGGATCGAGGGTCTAAAAGACCCTAGACCCCTCCACTACACTTCCCTGTATGCAAAACGCCGAAAACGGCATTTTTGCATACAGCCGTTTTTCAAATCTGCCGCCTTTTGCAGCACAGTAACCCGGACGTGACGTCATGGACGCCGCCTCCGGGTTACGTCATCGGAGACCCGATCGATGCCGTTTCTGGCATTCATCGGGACTCCATCCAGCCGGCGGACGTGCCGGCTGGGTGCTCGGGGCTCCCGGTGGGACGGTAGCCCCGAGCAAAGCCGCGGAAGGCGGCGGGAGGGGGGGGACGTCCCCTCCCGCCCCCCCGGGTAACGATCGAGCGGCTCCCGAGCCGCATCGATCGTCACCGACGGAAAGCCGACCGTCGGCTTCAAACAACGGTACCGGGATGATGCCTCTAGCTAGAGGCATCATCCCGGTATAACCCCGCAAAGTCTGATCACGTAGAGGTTACGTGACTGGTAGTAAAGTGGTTAAGGGACACGGGTCCCACTCCTCTCTGTGATCTACTTATAATACTTATTTTCTACAAAATGAAAATGAAGCATGATGGAAGTGGGAGAGGTTATACCCCACTTTTTTGTTTGCCAAAAACAATTCCTCCTAAAGAAAGTATTATTGGTTGCCTATGGGAGCAGCCAGCCAAATTGTACGATTGTATCTCAGGTGAACTGGCGGAAACGGTAAGCTTGAGAAACACCAGCGAGTGACAGGAGGAGGGAAAGTCCCCTCCCACCACTTCGGAAAGAGTTCCAGTTGCTCATGAGCTGCTTGGACCACTTTAGTGGGAAAGCCAGCCGCCGGCTGCAAAAAAAGATACTGGGGTTTGGGCTTATATCTTTAGCCATAATCCCAGTAAACCACTGCAAACCGCAACGTATATATATGCATTGCAGTCAGCAAGTGGTTAATTTCAACCTGCTTACATGTAGTTTGTCTAAAATCTGCAACTTGTTAAAAGTAACTCCACTTTTGTTAAGAAAAAAACATTCTGTTCTGGTTGATCAGTGTACATTGCAGGGATTTTAAAAATTAAAGGAATACTTTGAAAACACATCAGATCTCAATAGGGAAAAATATAATTCTGGTTATCTATACTGATAGGGACTGGGTAATCTGTTAGGAATGAAAGGATGCCACATCGTTTGATAGAAATGAAAATTATCTACCTACAGAGGGCTGAATTCAAAGACACCCCGAAAAGGGAAAAAATGATGCAGCAGGCTAGTCTACTTTGCTGAAATTTAATTGCAGCAAGTCAAAAGGGTACTCAGTAGTTTGTATGACCCCCCCCCCCCCCATGTGCTTGTATGGATGCCTGACAATGTTGGGGCATGCTCCTAATAAGACGATGGATGGTTTCCTGGGGTATTTCCTCTCAGATCTGGACCAGGGCATAATCAAGCTCCTGAACAGACTGAAGTGCAACCTGGCGGCGTCGGGTGAACCAAAACATAATGTCCCAGAGGTGTTCTATTGGATTTAGGTCAGGCGAGCGTGGGGGGGGGGGGCATTCAATGGTATTAATTCCTTCATCCTCCAGGTACTGGCTGCATACTCTTGCCACATGAGGCTGGACATTGTCGTGCACCAGAAGGAACCCAGGATCCACTGCACCAGCGTAGCATCTGACAATGGGTCCAAGGGTTTCACCCCGAGACCTAATGGCAGTCAGGGTGCCATTGTCTAGTCTGTAGAGGTCTGTGTGTCCCTCCATGGATATGCCTCCCCAGACCATCACTGACCTAACACCAAACTGGTAATGCTAAACCATGTTACAGGCAGCATAACATACTCCACGGCTTCTCCAGACCCTTTCACGTCTGTCACATGTGCTCAGGGTGAACCTGCTCTCATCTGTGAAAAGCACAGGGTGCCAGTGGCGGACCCGCCAATTCTGGTGTTCAATGGCAACTGCCAATCGAGCTCCATGGTTCCGGGCAGTGAGCACAGGGCCCACTTGAGAACGTTGGGTCCTCAGGCCACCCTCATGAAGTATGTTTCTGATTGTTTGGTCAGAGACATTCGCACCAGTGGCCTGCTGGAGCTCTTTTTTTAGGGCTCTGGCAGTGCTCATCCTGTTCCTCCTTGCACAAAGAAGTAGATACCGGTCCTGCTGATGGGTTAAGGACTTTCTACTGCCCTGTCCAGTTCTCCTAGAGTAACTGCCTGTCTCCTGGAATCTTTCCCATGCTCTTGAGACTGTGCAGAGCGACACAGCAAATCTTCTGACAATAGCACATATTCATGTGTCATCCTGGAGGAGTTGGACCGCCTGTGCAAACTCTATAGGGTCCAGGTATCGCCTCATGCTTCCAGTAGTTACACTGACCCTAGCTAAATGCAAAACTAGTGAAAACAGTCAGAAAAGATGAGTAGGGAAAAAAATATGTCAGTGGTCTCCACATATAAACCATTCCTGTTTTGGAGCTCAACATCTCATTGTTGCCCGTCTAGTGCACCTGTTGTTAATTTCAACACCAAAGCAGCTAAAACTTATTAACAGCTTCCTCTGCTACTTAACTGACCAGATCAATATCCCAGGAGTTTATTTGACTTGATGCTATACTCTGATTAAAAAGTGTTCCTTAAATTTTTTTGGACAGTGTATATTCTTGGTGCTTGTATACATAGTGGAAAAGGCAAAATGCCTCTACAGGGGCCTCTAGCAGCCATCCCAATGCTATATCCATGTGTATGTTTGTTAAGTATTTATCATGTTAATGGGACAAATATTTCCACTGTGGATGATTAAGGGTTTCCAGCTGAGTACTGTGATTTCACCATCCAATACCTGGTGTTACTTGTTCACAATTTATTCCACCTGTGTTTCTTTATTTTATGACCCAAGTGGTTTCTGTTTTCAGGATTTTTACAGCAAGATATGCTTCCAATTAGTTACTTTAGAGTCAAGTAAAGCAATTACATTTTAACCAATAGAGACCCCGTATCAATTTCTGTAAAATTTATTTTATACACACACACATATATATATATATATATATATATATATATATATATATATATATATACATATACATATATATCACAGGCTGCTGATAAGTAATAAGTAGAACTGTCTCAAGAAAAATAAATCCTTATTTCTTTTTACAGATGCGTGCTTTACTTTGTCAACACGCTATCAAAGAAGATGAGCTGGCATCATAAAGAAGATCCAGTATTTGTCTGATTTATCTATACAGTCTGCTCAGAAAAAAATAAACCCTCTTTTGTAAAGCTGGCCATACACTGCCGAAACACTGTTTATGAAACAGAAATGATCGGGGGAGAACATGTTCTCCGCTGATCATCTCTTCACACGGGAATCTGTCATTGACTGACACAGAAACAGCCAGACTATGAAGCTGCGATCCCAGCACTTCACTGGCGATCTGGGTCAGAATTCACACTCCCGGGTTCACCAGCCTGGAGCTTGTGAAGCGGGGAGTGAAGACAGAATCGGGGGAGAACTGAGGGGGGAAAAGGAAGATTATGGACTTCCTTCTTCCTCGTTCAGACCCCCCAACACAGTAATCATGTCCCCCTGCCATATTTATGTATATATATGCATGTATATATATACACACATACATGTAGATATCTATTTAATGTGTATATATATATATACAATGTATGTGTGTGTGTATTCAGTGTATATATATGTATATTTATGTAAGGGGACTATTATTTATTAACCTCGTGTACTCAGCAGTGATAATTTATCTCTGCTTGTTAAAGCGCGCCAGGGATTTTCATACTACTGTAATCTCGCTTTGTCTCACGAGATTACAGACGCCCCATTGACTTCTACACAGATCTCAGAGAAAACCGTTCTCCTCTGATCACCCTGGGCGAACTGAAGTTCTCCAATTCATAAAATGGGTGCCAGATGTGATCATTTTCCCCGGAGAACTGTAGAGAAGCCAACGGAGAAAAAAATTCACCCATTCATAAAAGGACACCATAATGTATTAAAGTGTTACTAAAGTCAGATTTTTAAAAAAAATTAAAATAACAAACATGTTATACTTACCTGCTCTGTGAAGTGGTATTGCACAGAGTGGCCCTGAGCCTCCACTTCTGGGGTCCCTGGAGGCGATCTTGGCTCCTCCTTTTCTTTTTATGTCCACCATAGCCAGCCACTTGCTGAAATGTGGTCGGCGCACTCCCGACCTGTGTGTGGAGCCACGCTCTATAGACTTACACAGCGGGACTAAGGCTACGTTCACATCTTGGCGTTGCTATTTACCGGCGTTTTTTTAGGCGTTTTTTCAGGCATTTTTATGGGCGTTTTTTCAAGCGTTTTTACAGGCGTTTTTGTGCAGGCGTTTTTAGGTTGACTAGTAACCAATGGAAAAAAATAAAAACGCCTGTAATCTGCCCAAAAAGAAGCTCATGTACATTTTTGAGCATTGGGCGTTTTGCTTAAAACGCCAAAACGCTCAGATTTGAACAGGGGCCATTGAAATTAATAGGATTTGTCTTGTTGAGCATTTTTTGAGCTGATCCTAGAGCAGAAAAACTCCCCAAAAATGCCCCAAAACGCCTACATGTGAACTTAGCCTTAGGCCCGCCCTTACTTCCTCTTCACTGCATTTGATTGAATATAGCACGATTCAATGTTTCCTGCTGCTTCTCGAATGCTGTGTGAGGAGGAAGTAAGGGATAATAGATGCAGCCGTGCACAGCACTGATCTATTCTGCGCTCTCTAATGCCCCGTACACACGTACCGATTGTCGACCTAACGATCGGCTGTCTTTTGTCCAGGGCTGTCGTGTCTGTTGAAAACTGCAAAAGACTGCACACGAATTTTGTCGGCCAACAACAGCCGACTGCAGAAGTGATGTCATGTGATGGTTAACTTTCCTTGTCTTTTTTCTTTTCTGAGCATGCCCAGTCTTGCAAATCTGCTGTCTGTCAGCCGAAATCTGTACTGACTGACGCACAATCGGCCGTTCTGTTGTCGGCGTAAAAATTTTTTAATGTCTGCACGACAGATTCTTTTCGGCCGAAAGTGCGCTGTCGGCTGTCGGAAGCATCATACTAACAAGCCTACAATCGGCCGATCGGTCGTCGGCCGAATATTTACGGCCGACAATCGGTACGTGTGTACAAGGCATTACTCTTCACACAGGGGAGGGGGGCACAGGGAAATTGAAAATGCTTTTTACCTTTATGCAAGCAATGCATTAAGGTAAGAAAAAACGTTTTTAGGTTTAGTAACTCTTTAACCACTTCCATACCGCGTCATGTAAAATGACGTCGGCAAAGTGGTTGTGAGGATCCGGGCCGCCGTCATATGACGTCGCCCGGATCACCCCTCTACTGCGCGCCCCCGGGGGCGCGCAGCGCGGCGATCGGGGGTGAGGCTCGTCCCTCGAACATAGCCCATCCCTGATCAAGGTAAACAGCCAATAGAAATTACACGGTAACTAGCTGTCACCGTGTTCTCCTCCTCACTCACTGATCCTGTGTGAGGAAGAGAGTGTGGTAACAGCTAGTTACCAATCATAGTGCACCCCAAACACACTGATTGCCCCCCCCAATAAAGAGCACCTGTCACTAGCCCATCAAAGTACCCGAGTACCTGATGGGCTGGTGACAGGTATTCGGGTACTCTGATGACAGGTACTCGGGTACTCTGATGACAGGTACTCGGGTTCTCTGATGACAGGTACTCGGGTACTCTGATGACGGGTACGCAGGTACTCTGATGACGGGTACTCGGGTACTCTGATGACGGGTACTCGGGTACTCTGATGACGGGTACTCGGGTACTCTGATGACAGGTACTCGGGTACTCTGATGACCGGTTTAAAGGTCCTTTTTTTTTTTCATTTTATATAATAATTTTTTTTTTTTTTCTATCTTTTAGTGTACTTGTGAGATCTGAGGACTTTTTGACCCCAGATCTCACAAAAAAGAGATCCTGTTGTGCCTATTTCTATTACGAGAAATGTTTACATTCCTTTTAATAGAAATAAAAATGATCAATTTTTTTTTTTAAACGGTGTAAAAATAAAAAATAATAAATAAAATAAATAGTAAAAAAAAAAAATTAAAGCGCCCTGTCCCCGTGAGCTCGCGCGCAGAAGCGAACGCATACAGAAACCCTGCCCACATATGTAAACGGTGTTCAAACCACATATATGAGGTATCGCCGCGATCGTTAGAGCAAGGGGAATAATTTGAGCCCTAAACCTCCTCTGTAACTCAAAGATGGCAACCTGTAGAAATTTTTAAATTGTCGCCTATGGGGATTTTTAAGTACCAAAGTTTGTCGCCATTCCGTGAGCGTGCGCAATTTTGAAACATGACACGTTGGGTATCTATTTACTCGGCATAACATTATCTTTCACATTATGGAAAAAAATTGGGCTAACTTTACTGGTTTCTTATTTTTTAATTAAAAAAGTGAATTTTTTCCATAAAAATTGCGTTTGGAAGACCGCTGCGCAAATACGGTGTGATAAAAAATATTGCAATAATCTCCATTTTATTCTCTAGGGTCTCTGCTAAAAAAAATATATAATGTTTGGGGGTTCTAAGCAGTTTTCTAGCAAAACAACTGATTTTAGCTTGTAAACACCAAATGTCAAAAATAGGCCTAGGCAAGTGGCTAGGATGCATGATGGTGCGCCTTGGATGTTGGGCCCCTCTATATGGCTAGGCTGTGAAAAAGTCTCACACATGTGGTATTGCCATACTCAGGAGGAGTGGCAGAATGTATTTTGGGGTGTCATTTTTGCTGTGTACATGCTATGTGTTAGGAATATCCTATAAATTGACAACTTTGTGTAAAAAAAAAAAGTTTTCATTTTTTTCCCACATTTTCCAAAAACCTGTGGAAAAAAATGATATGTTCAAACGACCCATAATGCCTCATAGAATATACGTTGGAGTGTTTGCTTTCCAAAATGGGGTCATTTTGTGGACTTTTCCATTGTATTGGTGCTCTAGGGCCTTGAAAAGTGTGATAGGTAGTAAGAAAGTTTTATGTATATTTATGCTCCTAGAACGCCTGAAGGTGCTTCTTGGACGTGGAGTCTCTTTTTGTGGCCAGGCTGTGTAAAAGTCTCACACATGTGGTATCGCCATACTCGGAAGGAGTAGCAGAATGTATTTTTGGGTGTAATTTTTGCTGTGTACATGCTATGTGTTAGAAATAGCTTATAAATTGACAACTTTGTGGGAAAAAAAGAAAAAAAAATGTTTTTCTTCATTTTCCCAAGAATTGTGGGAAAAAATTACAACTTCAAAAAACCCACCATGCCTCTTACTAAATACCTTGGACTGTCTACTTTACAAAAAGGGGTCATTTGGGCGGTATTTGTACTGTCCTGACATTTTAGGGCCTCAAGAAAGGAGATAGGCCGTCAGTACATCTGGTGTGATCAGTTTTCAGTAATTGGTACCATAGCTTCTAGACTCAATAACTTTCAGACTAAATAATATACACTAATTTGGGTTAATTTTACCAGAGACATGTAGCAGTATACATTTTGGCCCAAATGTATGAAGAAAAATTAATTTTTTGCAAAATTTTATAATTGAAACTAAAAAAAAGTGTTTTTTTTTTTCAAAATTTTTGCTCTTTTTTTGCATATATCACGAAAAAAAACCCCCAGTTGTGATCAAATACCACCAAAAGAAAGCTCTATTTGTGTGAAAAAAATGATAAAAATTTTGTTTGGTTACAGTGTAGCATGACTGAGCAATTGTCATTCAAAGTGTGAGAGTGCTGAAAGCTGAAAATTGGTCTGGGCAGGAAGGGTGTCTAACTGCTCTGTATGGAAGTGGTTAATGATTACAGAGCTGCATTAATTTGTGCATTTTATATCTGCATTAAGTCATTGCACTAAATCAATGCTAAAGCGGTATTAACCACTTGCCGACCGCCCACAGTATATTTACTGCGGCAGTCAGCCCCTCACAGGCAAAGCGACATAGGACTAGGTCGCTAGCCTGTCAGGCTCTAGGGGGCAAGCGCGCGCTGCCTGAGGCACGCTCTCGCCCCCGCTCGCTCCTGCACATCCCCGCGCATGTGACCGGCAGACCCGATGTCCGCCGGTCACTCGCGATCGTCCAGTGCAGAGGGAGAAAGGCAGGCGGCTGATGTAAACAAAGCCACCTGTCATTCTCCCTTGTGTAAGAACAGAGATCATACGGTCCTGCTATGTAGGATCGTATGTCTCTGTTGTTACACCACTAGCCACGCCCCTTTACAGTTAGAAGCACGCCCCTAGGGACACACTTAACCCCTGGATGTCTAATAAAGTTAACTCCTTCCCTGCCAGTGTAATTTTTACAGTAACAGTGCATATGTATAGCACTGATTACTGTAGTAATGTCACTGGTACCCCCAAAAGTGTAAAAAATGTCAGTCAAGGGTCCGATCTGTACGCCGCAATGTCGCAGTCCCGCAAAAAAAAATCGCAGATTGCCGCCATTACTCGTTAAAAAAAAAACAACAAAAATTACAAAAATCTTTCCCTTAGTTAGTAAACGCAATAACTTTTGCGTAAACCAATCAAAATACGCTTATTGCGCTTTTTTTTACCAAACATATGTAGCAGAAAACAAAATTGGCCTAAAATGTTAAAAAATTTTGATTTTTACTTTTTTTGGGGGGGGGAATTTCATATAAAAAAAATGTGAAAAATATTGTTATTTTTGCACAATTTACGCTCTTTTTTTGTTTATAGCGCAAAAAGTAAAAATCGCACAGGTGATCAAATACCAACAAAAGAAAGCTCTGTTTGTGGGAAAAAAAGGACATCAATTTTGTTTAGGTACAGCATTGCATGACCGCGCAATTGTCCGTTAAAATCACGCAGTGCTGAATCGCAAAATAGGGCCTCGTCAGGAAGGGGGTAAAATCTTCCAGGGCTTAAGTGGTTAAACTACTGGACTTTTTTTTTCTTACATTCATCTTGTTATATAGGCCACCTATAGGTGAAGGACACTGGCAACCAATCAGAATTGATTACCCCTTATATAACCCCTTCCACACAGGAAGCACCTTTTTTCGCCAGTGTCTAAAAGGTGAAGGTCGCTGTGGAGAGGTGCTCCACATGTTTGTTATGTTTCAAAGAAGAAGAAAGAAGATTATGCTATCACACCCCAAACAAAGATCATTGAATCTAAGGGGTTAGCTATTGGATCCACCTAAAACAGTCAATGGACTAAAAAGTTGGTACCCGAGCCTCGGGAAGCAGATACGAGGTTTTGTCTGTAACGCTGTCCTTATTAGGCGCTAGACCCTGGAATCCGGACCCTTAGAATACCAAACCCCAAAGGCGCTCCATGCAGGATGCTCTACAGGTCCAAGGCTGTGGCCCCTCTTATATAGGGGACCCAGTCCTTGAAGGTCTTTAAGACCATGCTCACCATGAGGAGTGAAGATTGGAATCTTGCTTATAGCAGTTTCCTGCAGCAGGACTGGTGAGCCCATTTTAAATATTTACACAGCAAACAAAAAAACCTTAAAGGGTTAAAAATTGCAAAATTGTAAATATTTTATGCACTGTTACCTTTATTAAGATTACAGAGACTTGTGCCAAGTGTATTACTGCTTGTATTCACATTGTAGCAGGTTTATGCAAAGTATTTTAAAGTATGTTTAAAGCATATAATTACTCTGTTTTCTTACCCTGTGCTGATTATCTGAAAAGCTTCAGCTGTGGCAAACAAGATTCAGCCTAACTGCTCTTTTTCCCCCTCTTTCCGCATTTGCGCACGCATAGGCGTTTGCCGCATGGTGGGCGTGTTCTAAAGTGGTTTGGTGTGCACATGGACGCCACGCACCATGGCGCCCATGCATAAAGGAGCACGTTCTGCAAGGAATGGTTTCCAACACACTAGCCTCTGCAGACTGAAAGGGGACACAGAGCAGCAGTAACTGGTTTGCGTGAGTCACTGTGGGTGTACTGTATGTTACTGGCACTAAAAGGTCCTGTATCTTTGGTAAATCACTGTTGTGTGCATTAGGCTGTATAAGCTTAGCACAGACCTTGAGTACACTTTAAAGGTAGTACCTCAAGTTTGTCTTGCTATAAAGCAATGTCTGCCTGAAAAAGGGCTGGAGGGAGCACAGTTGGAAAAGGCACTGTGATGCCACCGTAAGGCCCTGAAGGCCCTAGTCATGCTTCCACTGTGTCTACTCCTCCTGAAAAGCCAGAGGCAAATAGCCAATCTGAGCCATTACGGTTGTCAGGCATAGTAGCTACTCCGTGTAGTTCTGCCACAGCCTATGTTACCAAGGATGATTTGGCATCGGCATTAGCCACCCTAGAGGGTAGGATTGCTGACATGATTGCAGCACCACATGGAGGAAAGAAGCAGGTTAGATTCCCCTCTCCTGAGCCACCCCCTGAATCAGTTCAGGATTGGGCCGAGGATGTGGAAGATGACCCTACAGTAGAAGGTCAAGCTGAAACTTCCACTTCCGGGGAGTCAGAGTCAGAGGAATCTCTATCAGCCTCTCAATCCCAGAGATTGTTTATTCAGTTTCTTGCTGAGATGGCCTGGGCTGAGTTTAAACTCCCGCCCCTTGAGTCAACTGAAAACTCTTTTTCCTCCCTTGGCTCACTGCGCCCTCCTCAGTGTTCTCGTCATTTCCCATGCATCCACTCTTGGAACAAGAAGTGTATAATAACTGGGATCATCCAGATAGGATGTTTGTTCCTCCTAAAAGGTTTTCATCGCTATATCCTATGGAGGATAAGTTTTCTAAGAGATGGAAAATTCCCACTGTGGATGCAGCCATTTCTTCGGTTAACTAGAATTTAACCTATCCTGTGGATAATGCCAAGGTTTTTAAAGATCCAGCGGATAAAAAGTTGGAATCTTTATCGAAAGCCTCCTTTGCGGTTGCAGGTTCTGCAGTACAACCGGCAGTAGCTGCCATAGGAGTGTGTCAGTCTTTGAAAGATTGCATAAAGCGAGTGTCCAAGACAGTTCCTTTTTAAGGAGAGTCTGTGGAAGATCTGGCAAATCTACCTCGCACTGTGTTTCGCAGTAGATGCTCTTACGGACTCCATAAGGCAAATGTCACTGTTTGCTCTGATGACAGTGCATATGCACAGAATCCTTTGGTTAAAGAGCTGGTCTGCGGAATTTCAATGTAAAATATTACTGGCTAGCTTCCCCTTTGAGGGAGAACGCCTTTTTGGTGATGATCTGGATAAGTATATCCAAAATATCTCGGGGGGGGGGGGGGAATAGTACGTTTCAACCTGTAAAGAGGAAGAGCAGGCGTCCTTCCTTTAAGATCCCCAGCACACATAATACCAGTGCTTCCAGTTCCAAGCAGTGGCGATGGCCTCAACTGTCTGCATCCGGACCCAAGCCTTCGGGGCCAGGTCAGAAAAAGCCCTGGGCCCAGAAATCAGCCAAGTCTTCCTCTAAGCACTCTCAGTGAAGGGGCACCCCCACTTGCCTGGGTGGGGGGGAAGGCTCCTACAGTTCTCAGGGGTATGGGTGGAGTTGATTCAAGACAAATGGGTTGTCTCCACCATTTCACAGGGATACAACTGGAATTTCGGGTATTCCCACATCCTCGGCTTGTTTGGGCTGCCAGAAGGCCCCAGGAAGGGGTTGGCAGCATCTAAATCTATGATTTCCTGTTGTTTTCGCCAGGTTATTACCCAGGTGTATGGTTTAGTAGGAAAGGTTCCACCTTTTCTTGTAAATGCACATTCTACCAGAGGAGAATGTGCCTCTTGGGCACATCGCCATCAAGCCTCTATGGCTCAGATTTGCAAGGCCTGGTCGTCGGTGCATACGTTCACTCGTTTCTATAGAAACGAGTGAACGTATGCACTCGTTTCTATAGAAATGGTGTGTTGGGACCCAGGAGGAGTCTGCTTTTGGCCACAGTGTACTGTAGGCAGCGGTGTAATCCTTCTGTTAAGGGTCAGATGGCGGTATTTTTTGGTGTCCCCCTCCCCTCAGATGCATTGCTTTGGGACGTCCCATATGTTATGATTATGGCTCTGTGTCCCGTGATGTACAGAAAGAAAAATTGATTTTTAATTCATACTTAATTGAAAAATCCATTTCTTGAAGTACATCATGGGACACAGAGGTCCCTCCCCTCTTCTATGGGGTCTTTTACTGCTTGCTACCAAACTGAGGTACTTCCTGTTTGGGAGGGGTTATATAGGGGTCATCAATTCTGATTGGTTGCCACTGTCCTTCACCTGTAGGTGGTCTATATAACCCATATGTTATGATTATGGCTATGTGTCCCGTGATGTACTTCAAGAAATGTTTTTTTCAGGTAAGTACGAATTAGAAATAATTTTTTTAGGTTTTAGTAACTCTTTAATGATTACAGAGCTGCATTAATTTGTGCATTTTATATCTGCATTAAGTCATTGCACTAAATCAATGCTAAAGCGGTATTAACCTGCTGGACTTTTTTTTTTTCTTACCTGCAAGGTAAAGGCATATTTTGCTAGTATGCATCGCATACTAGCACATTATGCAAAAATTACCTGAAAACCAAGCATTCCAGCAATGCAATGTAATCGCTGGAAGCTGCTTCCACCTTCGCCCATTTTGCTTCCAGGTTAGCGGACTCCGGCTCTGTGACTGGCCAGAGCCACAGAGGGCACAGGGCTCATAAGGACCTGCACGGGTGGCTGATCCTTCGGAGCACATGCACCAGTGATGTCACGTGCTGCATGTACAGTAAAAATCTCCTAAATGGTGCACGTTTTGGAGGTATTTACTCTACCTATAGGTAAGCCTTTTGATAGGCTTACCTATAGGTAAAATTTAGTAATGGAAGTTTACTTCCACTCTAAATTGTATGTAAACAATGAACTACCCTTTTAAAGGTATTATTTAATCTTGTTCTTGAGTGACAAAGCAACTCTTTATATACAGCACAGTGAGTGAGCGCTATCATTATAGGACCATAAGAGTTTTTTTGGCAGGATCAACAGTTCTAAGGACTTTTAAACTGGCATATAATATATGAAGCGCCCCCCCCCCCCCAACCTCCAGAGGCCTGGTGGTGACCCCCAGAGACAGGTAGGGCCGACATCCCCCCTCAGGGTGCAGATTACTAGGCATGGTGGGTGGTGAACAAGATAGAAAGATGGGCACCAGTCACTTTTATGCTTAGCCACTTCCTGCCCGTTATATAGCAAAATGATGGCCAGGAAGTGGTTGCTCTATCCTGACTGGCCGTTATATGACATCCAGCAGGATAGACCGCTCTGCGTGCCCCCGGGGGGGGAGCGCAGAGTGGCGATTGGTGGTGCAGTGTGTCTCTGTGATTGCCATCAGTGCCGCCCACCAGTTCCCATCATTACCATCTATCAGTGCCGCCCACCAGTGCCCATTATTGCCCATCAGTGCTACCTATCAGTACCCATCAGTGCCGAATATCAGTGCTCACCAGTGCCCATAAATGCCACCTATCAGTGCCCACCAATGCTGCATATCAGTGCTACCTATCAGTGCAACATATCAGTGCCCATCAGTGCTGCATATCAGTGCCATCTATTAGTGCCCATCAGTGCTACATATTAGTGCCTCATTATCAGTGCCACCCCATCAGTGCCTCCTCATCAGTGCCTGCCAGTGTGATCTCATCAGTGCAGGAAAAAACGTATCTATTTACATTTTATAACAACAAAAAAACGTTTTTCTTTTTTCAAACTTTGTGTTTTTTAATTTGTGTAGCAAAAAAGAAAAAACCTTGCGGTGATCAAATACCACCAAAAGAAAGCTCTATTTGTGGGGAAAAAATTACATAAATTTGGTTTAGGTACAGTGTTGCATGACCGCGCAATTGTCATTCAAAATGCAACAGCGCTAAAAGCTGAAAATTGGCCTGGGCAGGAAGGGGGTGAAAGTGCCCTGTATTGAAGTGGTTAGACAGAGAGAAGTTTATTTATCACAACAGGAACACAAATGGGAGAGAGAGGTACAGGACAACTTAGTGAAAAATAGCAGATTGGCAGACTCCTTAGACAAAATGTAGAATAGGCAGACAGCAGTACAGAAAAAGAGCCTTTAAGCTATGGACTGACCTGGGAGGCAACTCCTCTCCCCTGGGTCCAGTCTCCTATAGCAACAGCATGTAACTCAAGGTAGGTGCAGGAATTCTGTGGATGATTCCATCTTGACGCTTTCCCAGGCTCTCCAACACATAGCAGAGTCACCTCTGGTACTTCGTCTCAGGTCTCCATCCTTCCCTTCATGCTTCCAAGCAGTGTGCAGGCTCTCCCTTACAGAGCCCCAAGCACATGGTTAGGCCTCAGGCTTCAGGCCTACCCAGCAGAAGCTATTCCTCACACACCCACCCAGACAGGGGTCTGGGTGGTAAGAGACAGATCACCTCACTTCCTCCAAATAAATAGTCTATCCCAGCATGCTCCGGTGCCAGTGTGATTGGCTGTGAGAAACATACATATTCATAACCTGACTGACTGTAATTTATCACACTAATGCCACACTAAAGTAACAGTGCCACCTACTGACAGAAGGGAGAAATACAGCCAAACCAGGATTAAGAGGGAAATCCAATGACTACAATACTATAAATCAGCCAGGCTAGCTACCACCTGGCACAACTAAATTTACTAGCAACCCTGCTTAGGACAAGGGTGCTACATATATATGCTTTTAGACATTAACTGATTGCACTTCAAGAGTAGCTAAAGCATGAGACTGCTAACAAATATTCCAAAGTAAGGCTAGAACCCCATATGTGGTACTTGTTAGCTGCATATATTATCTTTCCATAATTGAAAAATAAAATGTTAGGTTATTTCCGGAGGCCACATATGAGCACATTAAAGGTCACATATTAGCAGTGCAGAACTGATCTTTCCCATAATTCTGGATCACACTAAAATCACAGCAAAATACATTTTTTAATGGCATCCCAAATGTGGTTAGCAGATGCTCATCTTGCTGTGCAATAAACATGCTATAAATGCACCACAACGCACGCTTAAAAAACGTGTAATGCTCTGCACCAGTAAAGGAATGGGGTGCTTCTTTGGTGCATTTGTCACACATAGGGAAGCCCATTCAAGTGAATAGACTGCCCTAGGTGCAATATGCAAAAATGCTCTAAAATCATGCAATGTAAATCACAAGCAGGAACGTGCTTTCCTGCTTAATTACATGTGAATGAGTCCTTCAAGCAAAACAGTACTGAAAGGAGACAAAATATGGAAATCATAGTCAGGTTGAAAAACGACAATAAAGATGTTGCACCCTTCTAGGTAGGTGCTAGGAAAACACATTAAGTGGCTCTTTCTGTTTATCAGGAGAGCCTGATCTATTAGTTGTGCCTGTCATGTGTTTCTAGGTGTGGTTCACTGGATCTGAGGGAGTATCCCCACTGTGTCCAATGAGGGAGCTTGTTGGATAGTGGAGGAAACCTAGCCAGGGACACATTGTGTTTTATGGCAGTCCCAGTGGGAGGGCATTGCTGAAAATCATCCTGGGATTGTCCATAAATACAGGGGGGAGCATGTGACATGGCATCTTTGGCAGGAAGCAGAGTCCCATGAGGAGGCAGACAACTGATCTCTCCTCCTGCTGATGTGAGGAAGGTGGTTCAGGCAGTCGGCCTATTGAACGGGTGTGGAGCTGAGCTGCAGAGGATCCAGAGTGCTGACAAGTGGAGCTGCTGGCAGAATCATTTTGGGAAAAACAGTATCGCGAGTACCAGGAGATCTGCCTAAGGGTCTGCCTAGGAGAGGAGACCACTCCAGAGAAGTCAGGGGATCAAGGAGCTAGCTCACACAGGAAGTGTATCAGTGAAAGAGGGTGCCGTGTAGTTTACCCTGAAGATTAGGAACAAAGGGGGTTCCAGGAAGGGCCCTGAAGTTGTTCTGCAGTACAGTACAGTTTACCTCAGGATACAGTTTACCTCAGAAAGTTCATTCAGTCCTGCGTCACAGCTTGTGACAGACTGAAGCAGCGGCCTAGCCATGACTAGCGCTATGCAGCGTTAATCAGCACTATTCAGCTCAATTCAAGTTGTCCCATCCTATTGTGCATAGTTCTTTAAGTTGGAGTATCCCACTCATCCCCTTCTCCTATCCAAGTTCCAAATAAAACCTAAAAACCAAAATGGACTGCTTCTTGTCTGAGGTAAAACACTTGGAAAAATACCAGACTGTTCTGTTGTTGCTTATAGTAGCCCAAAAGGAACCCACACACAGCAGCTCCAATAGGAGTAGTGCTACAAAAAAATAAAAACAACAAAAAATAAAAGAATAAATAGATTTAAAAAAAAACCTTCATAAACAGAGCCCTATACTTAACGTTGATCTGAAGAAAGGCAAAACATTTGTTATAAATCATGGTCCAATTTGCTCCAACAAGGGAACAAATTGAAAAAAAGAAATACAAATGTGCAGCGCTAATAATATTGATAGTCCAACAACATGAAAAGTCCAATAGGAAAAAAATTTCATGTAGAAAATGGTGATGAAAAAAATCCAAAACAAAAAATTATGTAAACTAATTGTGCAGCAAATTCCAACACCAGTGAAGGTAAAATAGATTGCGCTCACCAAATGGATGGGACCCAGATACTGTATAGTATAGGGGTCAAACAAGCTTGAGAGAGTGATGGAGTGCCCCAGCAAGATTCACCGACCTCGATGGATAACGTGGATAACGTGTAGATCCTTGACAGGTATGATCAGTCAAAAACTCCACTTCCACACGATGGATGGTATATCAAAAAGAAGGGGGACATACATAGCGTAATATTGCTAAAAACAGTTTATTTTAAAAATAGCCGATACACTTACAAACATCCGTGAAAGAATAGCGTGTGTAGTATAAACAGCTGGGCTGACTAAGGTCCTCTTAGCATGTTTCGGCATATGTGCCTTTTTCAAAAGATATTGTCAGCAATTTGAATGTCCTCTATATATAATGTGTAGATTCATTTATTACACCTGGAGGAAATGGGCTATGGACCGCAAGGAAGCCTGCAATCAGGTTGGCGTGCGCTTCAAGACTCGATATAATACACCGCCAATGAAATGGCGTCACTTCCGGAACTTACAGGGAAGTGATGTTGCTGTAGTGCAATGGGTTGGAGGCATCCGGGAATCAATGATAACGCCATCATGCGCTTCAAGCCTCGTTGTGAAAAAACGTGGATGCGTTGACATCACATCCGGGACTCGGCGGAAGTGATGTCATTGAGGCGCAGCGTATCATAGATTTACAATTCCGGGCTCTCCTCCCCAGTATATTTGCATAAACAACTCTAGGACCGGAAAACAAAGGTCACGGACTGAATCCTCATACTTAGATAAACCACTGTTTCCGGAACCGAACGAAAACATTAATTAGCAATGTCCATAGCATATTTCAATACCGGGTGAACAGAAAATAAAATAAAATTATCCATAACATGTAAAGCTATATATTGTATAAAAAAAAAAAAACAGTTAACGGTATAATGTATACACATATATATTTTCATAACTGTAAAATGGATAAAAGTGTGAATAATATATATACCACAAAGAGAATAAAAATAGTTATAAAAATGAAATAAGTTAAAATCAAAAAGGAATGGAGGAAGAGAACAATATGGCTAAAAAAGAGTGAGACATATAGAATAAAAGTGATAAAATACACATTTATGCTGTATTTATAAAAGCGTTAATGTCCCACTCAATATTTAACCCGTAAGATTTCAGGGTATAAATCCAGTACGTCTCTCTCCTTGAGACACTTCGAATTTTTGAGCCACCCCTCCATGGAGATACGTACTTGTCTATAACCTGAAAAAGAGTGCCTGTAGGATCCTTATGATGGAACAGTAGGTAATGTTTGGATATGTTATGTTTATCTTTGCCTGTAATGATACTGGTGATGTGTTCATTGACACGTACATTGAAGGATCTGATGGTGCGCCCCACATATTGCTTTTTGCAAGGGCACGTCATCAGATACACTACGTGAGTAGTCACGCACGTGGCAAAGAATTTAATTTGATAAAAGCTATTTGTGACAGTGGATTGAAAAGATATACATTTTCTTCTCTTGTCACAATTAAATTTACACACCCTACATCTCCGGCAAGGGTAAAAACCAATAAGATCTGCAAAGAATTTTTTCGGCTTAATTGGTTCATCAGGTATATTAGGGGCTAATTGTCCTCTTAATGCAGGGGCTCCCCTAAAAGTAACAGATGGCCAAACAGGCAAAACAGGGTCATTTCTAAGCATGTCCCAATGTTTTAAAAACATTTTTTTAATTGGACCATGTTGTGTAGAAAAGTTCGTAAAAAGGGACCATTTGGCAAAATTGGACTGGTCTCTGTTCTTATTTTTAGATCCAGATAGTAACGGTACTCTATCAATCTGTGCAACTTCAGTTATAGCAGATTCAAGGACATCAGAATTGTAGCCCTTAGTCAGGAACCTACTCTTCAATAGCTGGGCTTGTTGGAGGAATTCATGATCATGAGTGCAATTCCTCCTAAGCCTGATGAATTGACTCTTAGGTATACCACCCAGCCATGCCTTGTGGTGACAGCTATCGATTGGTAGATAAGAGTTACGATAGGTATCTTTGAAGAAAGTACTAGTGACAAATTGATTGTCAACCAGTGAAATATTTAGATCCAGGAAGTGAATATTACTGAAGCTATATTCAAAAGATAATTGGATACCTCTTGTGTTATTGTTTAGAAAGGCCATAAACAACTCAAGAGATGGTAAATCCCCCTTCCACAGGAGGAGGATGTCGTCTATGTAACGCATCCACAGCACCAACTCGGGTGCGTCACAAGGATAGATGACATCCTCCTCCCATTTGGCCATGAAGAGGTTGGCTAAACTGGGGGCGAATTTCGCCCCCATGGCCACCCCTCTTTGTTGTAAGTAAAACTGATGGTTGAACCAAAAATAATTACGCCCTGTGGCAAACATCAACAAATCCAAAATGAAATCTCGATGGGGAGAAGAAATAGAATTATCTGTTTTTAAATAATGGTCAACAGCCTCCAAACCTAAGTCATGTGGGATACAAGTATATAGGGAGGTGACATCTGCCGTCACCATAAGGTGTTCACCTTCCAACTTGATATCCTTAAGTTTGTTAATGAAATCACCTGTATCTTTAATATAGAAAGGGGTTTGGGTCACTAAAGGCTACAAATAAAGGCTGCAAATAAAAGTCGATATATTTGCCAATCCGAGATGTGATAGAGTTAATGCCGCTAACAATTGGACGGCCAGGGGGGAGAACCCGGTTCATAGCTGCAGCAGCTTTAGAAATACATGGGTATACTCCCCCAAATTTTTTGCCTGTTTATTATGTATTCGGTCTGACCAGACTATCGAGGTTGAGCAACCCTCCCCACCCCCCCCCACACACACCTGTACTCAATCAGTGTCCACCATCAAGTGGATATAGGAGGAGTCCCCTGTAGTGCATTTGCACATCTTTCCCAGCAAGGAGTATTATCTCCAAGGGTTAGAAAGGCTGGATTCATCTCTTTTTCATGGATAGTGTAGGACCCACTGATAATGGGGTACTTTGACGCAGTAGTGGGCTTGAGCACGATATGGCCATATGGTGGGACCAAATCCCCATTTTTATTTGTGGATTGTCTTCAGATTTGGTAGTAATTTGTTTTGCATTTGCGCGCTATTCTTTTTAAATATACATGTCTTTTGGTTCATAGCTGCAGCAGCTTTAGAAATACATGGGTATGCTCCCCCAAATTTTTTGCCTGTTTATTATGTATTCGGTCTGACCAGACTATCGAGGTTGAGCAACCCTCCCCACCCCCCACACACACCTGTACTCAATCAGTGTCCACCATCAAGTGGATATAGGAGGAGTCCCCTGTAGTGCATTTGCACATCTTTCCCAGCAAGGAGTATTATCTCCAAGGGTTAGAAAGGCTGGATTCATCTCTTTTTCATGGATAGTGTAGGACCCACTGATAATGGGGTACTTTGACGCAGTAGTGGGCTTGAGCACGATATGGCCATATGGTGGGACCAAATCCCCATTTTTATTTATGGATTGTCTTCAGATTTGGTAGTAATTTCTTTTGCATTTGCGCGCTATTCTTTTTTAAATATACATGTCTTTTGGTTCATAGCTGCAGCAGCTTTAGAAATACATGGGTATGCTCCCCCAAATTTTTTGCCTGTTTATTATGTATTCGGTCTGACCAGACTATCGAGGTTGAGCAACCCTCCCCACCCCCCCACACACACCTGTACTCAATCAGTGTCCACCATCAAGTGGATATAGGAGGAGTCCCCTGTAGTGCATTTGCACATCTTTCCCAGCAAGGAGTATTATCTCCAAGGGTTAGAAAGGCTGGATTCATCTCTTTTTCATGGATAGTGTAGGACCCACTGATAATGGGGTACTTTGACGCAGTAGTGGGCTTGAGCACGATATGGCCATATGGTGGGACCAAATCCCCATTTTTATTTATGGATTGTCTTCAGATTTGGTAGTAATTTCTTTTGCATTTGCGCGCTATTCTTTTTTAAATATACATGTCTTTTGGTTCATAGCTGCAGCAGCTTTAGAAATACATGGGTATGCTCCCCCAAATTTTTTGCCTGTTTATTATGTATTTGGTCTGACCAGACTATCGAGGTTGAGCAACCCTCCCCACCCCCCCACACACACTTGTACTCAATCAGTGTCCACCATCAAGTTGATATAAGAGGAGTCCCCTGTAGTGCATTTGCACATCTTTCCCAGCAAGGAGTATCATCTCCAAGGGTTAGAAAGGCTGGATTCATCTCTTTTTCATGGATAGTGTAGGACCCACTGATAATGGGGTACTTTGACGCAGTAGTGGGCTTGAGCACAATATGGCCATATGGTGGGACCAAATCCCCATTATTATTTATGGATTGTCTTCAGATTTGGTAGTAATTTCTTTTGCATTTGCGCGCTATTCTTTTTTAAATATACATGTCTCTTGGTTCATAGCTGCAGCAGCTTTAGAAATACATGGGTATGCTCCCCCAAATTTTTTGCCTGTTTAATATATATATATATAAATATATATATATATATATATATATATATATATATATATATATATATATATATATTGCAGTTGCCTGCCCGTGTGTGAGAGGTCACAGGCCCACAGACTGTACTGTGTGCACCCCACTCAAATAGGGTGGCGCAGTACATTGCACGGCGCACGCGCAGTGCCCCAAATTGCAAGTAAGAGGACCGACCAACCATCTTTTTCCATCTCCCGGTTCCTAAAATCTATTCCATACACCGGCCCCTGATAGGGGACGTAACAGGGATTAAACTGATAAGAATAGTACTACTTAACACACCACTCATTTAGGGTGGCACAGTACATTGCACGGCGCATGCGCTGTGCCCCAGATTGAAAGTAAGAGGACCGACCAACCATCTTTTTCCATCTTCCGGTTCCTAAAATCTATTCCATACACCGGCCCCTGATAGGGGACGTAACAGGGATTAAACTGATAAGAATAGTACTACTTAACAAACCACTCATATAGGGTGGCACAGTACATTGCACGGCGCACGCGCAGTGCCCCAAATTGGAAGTAAGAGGACCGACCAACCATCTTTTTCCATCTCCCGGTTCCTAAAATCTATTCCATACACCGGCCCCTGATAGGGGACAAAACAGAGATTAAACTGGTAAGAACAGATTTTTTTAATTTAAAAAAAAGAGGACAGCCTCTGCGGAGCCGGGTATTTTTTGGCCGCGTTAATGAATGCTCATGCACAATGGCTGTAGGCTCATGCGTCCTTTTGCGGAGGTGACAAACCTGGTCAGTCAAACCCAAGGCAACATCATCGACCTCATCCCATATGCGTTTTTTCTGGAGCGTGCCCTGAGAAGAGTGCTGGATCAGGCCGTAGATGAGCATGAAGAGGAAGAGTTGTGGTCACCATCACCACCAGAAGCAGCCTTGTCGTCATCGATTGCTGGACCTGCGGCAACGCAGAGAGAGGAGTCTGAAGAAGAGGAGTCAGAGGAGGAAGGTGGCTTTGAGGAGGTGGAAGACCAACCACAGCAGGCGTCCCAGGGGGCTTGTTCTCACCTTTCGGGGACCCTTGGTGTTGTACATGGCTGGGTGGAGGAAGAGACCTTTAATGACGTCAGTGAGGACAAGGAAAGGGACATGGCTAGCTTGGTATCCAACCTTGTGCAAATGGGGAGTTTGCGGTTGTGCAAATGGACTGTTTGCGTTTGTTTGCGGTGCGTTAAACGGGGAGTTTGGTCTGTCAGAGTTTGGTCTGTCACTGTGAAGCGGGCGTAACCCTTACACTATCTGATTGATACAACATCATACCTGATCGTATACACACATTGGATGTTTTAAAGCTAGGGATGATCGAACGGTTCGGGTTGACCATCGGTTCGACCCGAACATTGGCTGTTTGAGGTTCGGCCGAATTTAGAACTTTTTGCCCAAAAAGTTCGGAATTCGGCAACCAGAACCAACCAAAATGCAATGGGACAGGAAATGGGCTTTAAAAGCCCATGATTGGACCAGAACCATTAGCAAAAGCCAATTGAGGGGGCAGGAGAATGCTAGGAATGTGATTGGAGTGACTAGGGGGTCCATAGACCAATCATTAGTGAATACGCCCCCCGGTATATAAGATAGCCCCCGCCAAATTCCTAGCATTGTTATACAGGGACATGGAAGAGAGTGGAAGCAGTTCGTGGACTTCTGCTACAAAGTGTCATTTAGCATTTATTAGTGTGAGGAAAGGGATATCTAGTGTAGTTAGGGTGCTCTTTTACACTTTAGTTAGCTTTAATTATTCAGTTTCTGTAGGGAAAGTGTTAGGTGCCAGGGTGACCGTAGTATAGTGTAGGGTGAACTGACAGTGACTGCTATGGCAGGGTGACCAAACCCTTCCATATCAGGGTGACCGCTATAGAGAAAAGCTAGTTTCTCTGAAGTCACTTTTGCTGCAGTAATATGGCTTCGCCCCCGTTAGCTTGCTTTTTGGCTGCAGGCGTCTATAGGGATTTTTTGAGCACATGTTTGGAGTCAGGCATGACATCTGAACATGTGTATAGGGGATATATATACACACCCATATATGTATATATACACCTGCACATATATAGGTGTGAAAGGAGCAGAAAACACTACTTGCGCTAATGAAATAATTAACACCAATATAGTTATGCTCCTATCACACCTATATATGTCTAAGTGTAAAATACATATAAGTATGTGTGTATATATACCACTATACACAAGTTCAGATGTTTTGCCTGCCTCCAAAGAACCCAAAAAAATGCCCAAAAAAACGCTAGCGTCAAAAAAAAAAAAAGCCCAAGTGTGTTGTTGCAGGCATTTTTTGGGGGTTTTTGGAGGCAGGCAAAACATCTGAACTTGTGTATAGTGGTATATACACACACACATACTTATATGTATTTTACACTTAGACATATATAGGTGTTATAGAAGCGTAACCATATTAGTGTAAATGATTTCATTAGCGCAAGCATATATTTCTGCTACTATCACACCTATATATGTCTAGGTGTGTATATACATATAAGTATATGTGTATATATACCACTATACACAAGTTCAGATGTTTTGCCTGTGATGGTGTTCACCATCACTGGAATTTAAGGACAGATGGGTGAGGGGTTGAATTGCTTCATTTTTGTCAGCAAGGTCAATTGTTCCCTTTGCCATGAGGTTTCTGAGCAGGAAGCCCATTCCTAATATGGTCTTCCTGCTTGAACTTACATACAGCCTGCTTGGTGTTTGTTCTAATGGATTCTGAACGGCACATAGCTGTAGTTCGGATCCCGGATCCTTGGTTGACCGAACCATCAGACGATGCGATCTGCAAGCTGACCGACTAGAAACAGAGGAGTGTCGGGAGAGCGGACAGGGCGAGCAAGGGTCTCGTCACATTGGTTGGCAGCGGTGGGATTTGCTCTCCAGTTACCGGGACACTCCAAACCACCAGAGTCAATGACCAGCTATGCAGCATGCAGGAGAGCCACGCTGAAAGACTTACTTGAGAGCCGCGGAGGGACCGGTGGGACAAAAAACAAGGCCACCCTGATCAGTGAGCTAGCCGAGATGGATCAGAGGGATGGTGATGCAGGACCCCGGTCAGTTGAAGACTTTTTTCAGCAACGAGTTCGGGAGCGGTTGGCATTATATGGTGCTAACCCATCAGAGACCGCCATACAGAATGCCATTAGAGACATCCAGCTGCAGGATGAACGGCAAGAGAGGGAACGAGAGCGGCAACATGAGCAGAAAATGGCAGAAATACGTCAATCTGAGAAAACGCCTAAAGATGCAGCGACTGTCCGTAAGTTGCCCTTTCGGGCGTTCAAACTATTTAAGGAAGGAGAGGAGGAAATTGACGCATTCCTGCAGGACTTTGAGAGACTATGCCAGATACATGAAGTACTGTCCCAAGATTGGGTCGTTTTACTGGCGAGTAATTTAACTGGCAGAGCGGCGGATGCATTTCGGGCCCTGGAGGACGAAGACGCTAAAGACTACGACCGGGTAAAAGAAGCTTTGCTAGCCCGATTTGCCATTACACCCGAAGCCAGCCGGATTAAGTTTTGAGAATCCCGGAAACAAACCAACACAACATACGTGAAGTGGGCACATCATATGCAGCGGAACCTTAAGAGCTGGTTCCAGGGAAGCCACGCTCATACCATAGAGGACATCACCCAGCTAGTACTATTAGAACAGTTTTTTAACCACACCCCTCCGGTAGTACGGGATTGGGTGCGAGATAAACAACCACAGACGGTACAACAAGCGGCTACTCTGGCCGATGAATATCTGGACTCTCGAAGGTCAGGCGAAAACGAGCGCTATCCACTATCTCGGCCCAGTTTACCAGCCTCTAAGCCGACTTCAGTACCTCCGTGGTCTGCCTCGAGACCCCCAGCCCGACCCAACCCTCCTACCGGACCTAAGTGCTATACCTGTAACCAAACTGGTCATCTGCAACGACATTGCCCTAGCCAATCCACGAGGTATCGAGAGACTAATCATCCATCCAGACCAGCGGCTCATTGCTACCAGAATGAGCCCATCCATCGAGATGTTCAGGAAGAGTGCGGCGAACTTTTCGAAGCGGATCCTGTCCAAGCTGCTGCCGGAGATAATCGGCAGCACCATCGCCAGGCAGTATGGGTTAATGGGCAGCCGGCCCAGGGACTCCGCGATTCCGGGGCTACGATTACCCTCATCCAGCCTCACATGATTCCCCAGTCAGCCTGGACCGGCCAGACTGCTGCAGTCAGGGTAGCAGGGGGCCAGGTGCTACGTTTATCCACCGCCCAAGTCCGCTTGGATTGGGGCTCAGGGGAGCGATATGTGCGAGTGGGATTGATACGCGAGTTACCCGCAGAAGTACTTTTGGGAAACGATTTGGGCCATTTAACTTCCTCTTATGCCCCAGAGGCCACCATGGCCGGGACCACCAGACGTCACAGCCACAGTCGCTCTCCCATGTCAAATCGAAGGCGGCATATAGGAAGTAGAGTACGTCTGGTAAATCCTGATCCTAACTGCTGTTTGGGCGTGTTTGG
This sequence comes from Pelophylax lessonae, assembly GCF_965119305.1. Taxonomy (NCBI): domain Eukaryota; kingdom Metazoa; phylum Chordata; class Amphibia; order Anura; family Ranidae; genus Pelophylax; species Pelophylax lessonae. The sequence goes on from NC_138769.1 coordinate 509,000,983, forward strand.
CCTAAGTCGTTACACAACGGAGCGAGATCTAAGAGAAGTATTTTCAACATATGGTCCAATGGCTGATGTATCCATTGTGTATGATCGGCAGTCTCGGCGTTCCAGGGGTTTCGCGTTTGTCTGCTTTGAAAATGTTGGAGACGCAAAGGAGGCAAAAGAACATGCAAATGGCATGGAACTTGATGGAAGACACATACGTGTAGATTTCTCAATTACACAAAGGCCCCACACCCCTACACCAGGAATATACATGGGAATGCGGATGGGTTATCCCGGCAGACAGACCTAGAACCTTAAGACTACTTTTACAACATCCTCGAGTTGACCCGTTCGGGGTCCCACTGTGGCTGTTGGACTGTTTACCCAGGGGAAGATATGTGATGGTGTTCACCATCACTGGAATTTAAGGACAGATGGGTGAGGGGTTGAATTGCTTCATTTTTGTCAGCAAGGTCAATTGTTCCCTTTGCCATGAGGTTTCTGAGCAGGAAGCCCATTCCTAATATGGTCTTCCTGCTTGAACTTACATACAGCCTGCTTGGTGTTTGTTCTAATGGATTCTGAACGGCACATAGCTGTAGTTCGGATCCCGGATCCTTGGTTGACCGAACCATCAGACGATGCGATCTGCAAGCTGACTGACTAGAAACAGAGGAGTGTCGGGAGAGCGGACAGGGCGAGCAAGGGTCTCGTCACATTGCCTGCCTCCAAAGAACCCAAAAAAATGCCCAAAAAAACAGTGACAGACAACAGAGGGTTGTAGTCAATGGAGAACATTCAGAACAAGGTCATGTTACCAGTGGGGTACCTCAGGGATCTGTACTGGGACCAATTTTGTTTAATATCTTCATAAGTGATATTGCAAAAGGCCTCGATGGTAAGGTTTGTCTTTTTGCTGATGACACAAAGATATGTAACAGGGTTGATGTTCCTGGAGGGAAACGCCAAATGGAAAAGGATTTTGGAAAACTAGAAGAATGGTCAGAACTCTGGCAACTGAAATTTAATGTGGATAAGTGCAAGATAATGCACCTGGGGCGTAAAAACCCAAGGGCAGAATATAGACACAGTCCTGACCTCAGTATCTGAGGAAAGGGATTTAGGAGTAATTATTTCAGAAGACTTTAAGGTGGGAAGACAATGTAATAGAGCAGCACGAAATGCCAGCAGAATGCCTGGATGTATAGGGAGAGGTATAAGCAGTAGAAAGAGAGAAGTGCTTATGCCGCTGTACAGAACACTGGTGAGACCTCACTTGGAGTATTGTGCGCAGTACTGGAGGCCATATCTCCAGAAGGATATAGATACTCTAGAGAGAGTTCAGAGAAGAGCTACTAAACTAGTACATGGATTGCAGGAAAAAACTTACCAGGCAAGGTTAAAGGACCTTAACATGTATAGCTTGGAAGAAAGAAGAGACAGAGGGGATATGATAGAAACTTTTAAATACATAAAGGGAATCAACTCGGTAAAGGAGGAGAGCATATTTAAAAGAAGAAAAACTACCACAAGAGGACACAGTTTTAAATTAGAGGGGCAAAGGTTTAAAAGTAATATGAGGAAGTATTACTTTACTGAGAGAGTAGTGGATGCATGGAATAACCTTCCTGCAGAAGTGGTAGCTGCAAATACAGTGAAGGAGTTTAAGCATGCATGGGATAGGCATAAGGCTATCCTTCATATAAGATAGGGCCAGGGACTTTTCATAGGATTCAGATATATTGGGCAGACTAGATGGGCCAAATGGTTCTTATCTGCCGACACATTCTATGTTTCTATGTTTCTATGTTTCCACTATCACAAAAAGTATACCTCTGGAATTTTTTCTAGCTAACCTAAAATTCAGCTTTTATTTTTTTTTCCTGGTGGCCAGAATTCCTTTGTAATATCTGATGTGCCCCACCTGTTCCTACTAGTCTGCATGTTGTTCAGGTCAAAATAGCCTATGTTGGCCATATTAACCACTTCACACAGCAGTTTTGTCCGTCCTTTGAAGTGAATTTCTGCTCTTCTCTGTTCTTTAGCTTTGCATACAGCATTCAAGCAGCACAACCTCCCTTTGTGACGGGATTGGCCATAGAGCTTTAATAATCAGAGACAGCAAACAGTTTTTTTTTCTGTTTGATATAAAGGTATTACACAACTAAATAAAAGCTAATAATTTTAGGCACCCCTGTCAGTGTTGAATTGTTTGTCTCTGTCCCTGTAAACTGATACATCTGGAAGAGAGCTTGTTCTTTTGAAAAATAACAGACTTATTGGTTGGATCACCAAAAGGAAACAGAAGAAAAAAAGCTAAAAAAAAAAGAAAATTAATAAATCCATCACTTCTAAGAAATGGTAAGTTGCAATATAATAAATGTTTGTTTTTGGATTTAATACTGCTTTAAAATTAAACCAGTTTGTTTGCCTATTTAGGGCAAAGGGACAGGTTCTGAGGACCCACCTTCCAGCTGATTTTTACCTTTGCAATGCTCCCCCAGCTGCTTTGTTCATCTACTGGAGTCCAGTTCTCACCCAGTCTAAAGCAGATTGACGGCTGGGTGGGACTCTCCTCCTTTCATGTGGACGTCATATCACGTCTTCCCAGTCATGCCACTCCTACGCGCCACCTGGGGCACTAAGTGTGACAATCAGTGATGAGCCATGTCCTTCAGATACAGAGCATCACCGATCTGCCTGATGATTAGTGCCAATGAGTGTCTATCAGTCCTGATCAGTGCAGCATATCCACCCCCATCAGTGCCTTCTATCAGTGCCCATCAGTGCCGCATTATCAGTGCTCATCAGTACAGTCTCATCAGTGCCAATCAATTCGGCCTATCAGTGCCCTTCAGTGCAGCCTATCAATGCCCATCAGTGAACCCTTATCAGTGCATATAAGTGAAGAAGGCAATTTTGCTAAACTTAAAATGTTTAGCAAACAATAAAAAATGCATGATTGCGCAATATGTCATTCAAACTGTGACATTGCTGAAAGCTTAAAATTGGCCTGAGCAGGGAGGGGGTCAAAGTGCCGAGTAGGCAAGTGGTTAAAGCAGTATTAAACCCAAAAGCAAATATTGCATTGGGGTATACATGGTATATATATTGCTCAGTTTTGGGATATACATGTACCCTGCCCCACCCCTAAACAGTCCCTCATAAATTATCTAATGAAATGACACTGTTAAATGTTTTATGCAGAATTAGGTTACATAAATAAATATTAACAACAACAACTTTAATATTAACAAAAAGCATATCAGTACCCATCAGTGCACCCTCATCAGTGCTCATCAATGCAGCCTATCAGTTCCCATCAGTGAAGCCTTATCAGTGTCCATCAGTGCAGTCTCATCAGCGCAGCCTTTTATATGCCCATCAGTGCAGCTTATCAGTGCTCATCATTGCCGCCTCATCAGTGCATCCTTATCAGTGGCCATCAGTGAAGCCTTATAAGTGCCCATCAATGCAGTCCATCAGTGCAGGCTCATTAGTGCTCATCAGTGCTGCCTTATCAGTGCCCATCAGTGCAGCCTTATCGATGCCCATCATTTCCGCCGCCGCCATCAGTGCAGCCTCATTAGTGGCCATCAGTGCAGCCTTATCAGTGCCCATCAATGCAGCCTCATCAATGCCCATCAATGCAGCCTTATAAGTGTCCATCAGTGCAAGCTTATCAGTGCCCATCAATGCAGCCTATCAGAGCTCATCAGTGCAGCTTTATCAGTGCCCATCAGTGCAGCCTTATCAGTGCCCATCAGCGCAGCCTTATCAGTGCCCATCAGCGCAGCCCCATCAGTGCCCATCAGTGCAGCCTCATCAGTGCCCATTAGAACAGCCTAATAAGTGCCCATCAATGCAGACTATCAGTGCCCATCAATGCAGCCTATCACTGCATTGGGATCTCAGGGAGGAATCAGAGAGAGAACCGGCCTAATCACTGTCAGGGTGCCAGGAAACCAGACCACATGAAGATGCAAGTAAAATAAAGCAATTTATTTATACAACAATAATAATCGCACTGCAAGCCAGAGGAGCAAAATCAAGAACAGCCGGGGTCAAGTTCGGAAGCGGGTAGTCATCCAAGCCGGGATCGAGTCCATGAACAGGTAGTCATCCAAGCCGTCATAGAGTCCAAAAGCGAGTAGTCTGCCAAAGCCAGGTCGTCGTCTGATGCGGGGTCATCTGCAAATGCGGAATCCAGAGCCAGGAAGGTCATCAGCCAAGCCAAGTCATGCACAGAGAAACCACAGAGACCAGAGGACTGCTAGCAGTGATGCACCTTGGAGCACAAATGCAAGGGCAAGGTCTAAAAGCCATCATCAGGTGATATTTATAGTCAGGTGTGCAACATCATCACTGTGCGACGCCCAGGCAGAAGATAAGTGATGATGCAAACAGGGTTTATAAGAGACAGCAGTCTGCACATGTCTAAGATGGCTGCCAACATGAAGGCAAGGTAAGACCTTTAAGCTAGGATCTCCCACTGTGACACTGAGCTTGTATTTGAATTGCCAGGAAGCCGCTGTCAACGCTTCCTGGACCAGCTTCTATGATTAACGTCACACTGATTCAATTTCCCGCCATTGGATCAGTGTGCTTTCATCAAGCTTAGTGTCACAGTGGGAGATCCCCGCTCTGTGTGACAAATACAGTGTGACCAAAACATCAAGAGGGGGGACTCTGACAGGGGCATGATGGGATGACATCATTGGTGCAATCAAGATGCAGCTGTTCTCTTCGTCGATGCAGAATTGGTCAAGGCTGCATCGCGATGCATCGATTAGGCGATTATATTCAACACCCCTAATCTTTACCCTTACACTGTGTTTTATACACTCTTGACGTCTGCGCTCTTTTTGTTTTGTACTGCTGATTCCTACTTTGCATTGCACATGCCTGTTCCCTGCATTCTGTGCATAATGTACTTCTAGTCCCTGCTTTTTGTGTGTCATGTACTCCTAAACCCAGCACTGACTACAGCCCTCTGTGCATTACATACTCTTGATCCTTGTACACATTACATCACACACCGTGAACACCTAGAGTCTGCGTTATGTATTCTAAATCCAACACTGACTGCAGCACTCCTCAAACCCCTCTGTCCTGCCTTACACACTCCTGCACTATATATACAATACTGTACATTATATACTTCTTTCCCAAGTGTTCATTGTCTCAACAGTTGCTGGTTACTATGTAGTCCCCTACTATTTTAATGAAGTTCTTCTTTAACCACTTCAGTACAGGGTACTTTTACCCCATTCTTGCCCAAACCAATTTTCAGCTTTAAGTGCTCTCACAGTTTGAATGACAATTACTCAGTCATGCTACACTGTACCCAAACAAAATTTTTATCATAATTTTTTCATACAAGTAGAGCTTTCTTTTGGTGGTATTTAATCACCACTTGTTTTTTTGTGTGTTATAAGTGAAAAAATAAGCAAAAATGTTTTTTTTAAAAAAACTTTTTTTTAGCTTCCATTATACAATGTAGCAAAAAAGTAATTTTGTTTATAAATTGTATTTATTTATTTTTAATTTAAACATTTATACTGCTAAATATCATATTACTTAGACTGTGTGAAAGTTATAGAGTCTACATGCTATGGTACCAATCATAGAAAATTGATCATTCCTGATGTACAGTATTGACAGTCCATTTAGTTTCTTGAGGCCCTGAAATGTCAGAACAGTACAAATACCCCCAAATTACCTTTTTGGAAAGTAGTTTTTTTTTCCCACAATTCTTGGGAAAATTAAGAAATGGTTTGCTTTTTTTTTTTTTTTTTACATTGTCATATTAACAAGTTATGTCTCGCATATGGCATAGGTATACTTGCAATTACACCCTAAAACACATTTATCTACACATCTAATTTCCTGACTACCTATAACATTTTTAAGGCCCTGGAGCACCAGGACAATGGAAATGCCCATAAAATGACCCCATTTTGGAAAGCAAACACCCCAATGTGTTTTCTATGAGGCATTCTGAGTCTTTTGAACATGTCATTTTTGGAACATGTTTTTACATAAAGTTGACAATTCACAAGATATTTCTAACACATAGCATGTGCATAGCAAAAATTACACCCCAAAATACATTCTGCTACTCGTCCTAAATATGGTGATACCACATGTATGAGACACAGCCTGGCCACATAAAGAGACCCAACATCCAAGTAGCACCCTTAGGCATTCTGAGAGCATAAATTACACATCTAATATCCTGACTACCGATCACACCTTTGAAAGTCCTAGAGCACCAGGACAATGGAAACGACCACAAAATTACTCCCGTAGACAGGTACTCGGGTACTCTGATGGGCTGGAGACAAGCACTCGAGTACTCTGATAGACTGCAGATAGGTACTCGTTTACTCTGATGGGCTGCAGATACAGTGCATCCAGAAAGTATACACAGCACTTCACTTTTTTCACATTTTGTTATGTTACAGCCTGATTCAAAAATGGATTAAATTCATTATGTTTCTCAAAATTCTACAAACAATACTCAATAATGAAAGTGTGAAAGAAGTTTGTTTGAACTCTTTGAAAAAAATTTTAAAGTAAAAAAAAATCGAATATACATAATTATACACAGCCTTTGCTTAATAATGTATTGAAGTACCCTCTGCACCAATTACAGTTTTGAAGTCTCTTTGAGTATGATGCTTCAAGCTTGGAACACTTATTTGTGGGAAGTTTCTTCCATTCTTCTTTGCAGGACCTCTCAAACTCCATCAGGTTGGATGGGGAACATCAGTGCACAGCCATTTTCAGATTTCTCTAGAGAAGTCGGGTTTAAGACTGGGCTCTTGCTGGGCCACTCAAGGAAATTCACAGAGTTGTCCTGTAGCCACTCCTTTGTTTTCTTGACTAGGGATGAACATTGAGTTTGAGTCGAGGCTAAGTTCGACTCGAACATCGGTCGTCCGATCATTCGTCGAATGATGAACAAATGTGCTTCTTCGTGGGAAACTCGAGATTCCCATAATGCACTGCACGCGCGTCGCATGTGCAGCACGTTATGTGATTGGCCAAAGCATGCACCCTGACCTCATGCTTTGGCCAATCAAAGGATCTCTGCCATGATTGTACTAAAGGCAGGCTGCCTTTAGCCAATCATGGCTCAGGAGCCAAGTACACGCCCCACACTACATAAAGGTTTATGCAAATATCATTCCTGCAGGGCCACAAAACACACAGAAAGAAAAGGAGGAGGATGAGGATTTTGGCAGCATAGATGTAGAGGATAGCATACAGCAGTCTTCAAGAGATGGTTTTGATTCCCCAGAAACCCCAGGGGTTGTATGTGGTTGGGGAGAGGTTGCTCCTGCTGACAATGTCATCCTTAGTGACCCAGAGGACTCAGAAGCTCATGCCTCCTCCAACTTACGATGCATGGGCTCCCTGATTCTGCAAAGCCTGCGAAAGGACCCGAGGATTCGTGCTATCAAGGAGAGGGATAATTACTTGTTGGCAACCCTTCTTGATCCACGTTACAAGGGTAAAGTTGCAGAGCTCATCCTACCTTCACAGAGGGAGCAGAGGATGAAACATCTTGAGGAGGCCTTGAAAAAAAAATTGTGTTCCACCTTTCCAGACACTGGGAGGTCAACATTCTCAGGACGTGTTTCTGAGGCATCATTCAGCCAAAGCAGGAGTGATGCCTTTAAACAGTTCTTTTGTCCTCAGCAGCACCCAGGGCTGTTAGGTTTAAGCAACCATCGGCAGCGTCTCCATCATATGTTGCATGATTATCTAGGTGCAAGAGCAGACTTGGAGACCTTTCCAGCTTAGCATCCACTGGGTTACTGGGTCTTGAGATGGACCACTGGCCAGAACTTGCTTAATATGCAATGGAGCTACTGGCCTGTCCTGCTTTCAGCGTGCTTTTCGAATGGACGTTCAGTGCTGCTGGAGGTTTTGTGATGGACAAAAGAGTGCGTCTGTCCACAGACTCTGTTGACCAGCTGACTTTTATCATTTTATTTTTGGCACATGTATAGCACATGCAATTTCAAATTTCTATGGAATTCTTACCAGCAGGTCCCGTTCCCCCTCCCAGAAAGAGTAACTGCTAGGGCTTGTTTTCGGTTTTCAGACATGACCTACAGCAAAGGCCCAATTTTTGGCACCTGTGTAGCACATGCAATTTAAAATTTGTATGGAATTCTTACCAGCAGGTCCTGTTCCTGCACCCAGCAAGAGTAATGGCGAGGGCTCGGTTACGGTGTTCAGGCACCACCTACAGCAAAGGCCCATTTTTTGGCACCTGTGTAGCACATGCAATATCAAATTTGTATGGAATTCTTACCAGCAGGTCCTGTTCCTGCACCCAGCAAGAGTAACTGCGAGGGCTTGGTTACGGTGTTCAAGCATCACCAATACCAAAGGCCCAATTTTTGGCACCTGTATAGCACATGCAATTTCAAATTTGTATGGTATTCTTACCAGCAGGTGCCGTTCCTGCACCAAGCCAGTGTTAATTTCGTCGACTAAAACCGACCAAAACGTTTTCGTCGACTAACACAATTCCGATGACTAAAATACGACTAAAACTAAAATAGCATTTTAGTCTTAAGACTAAAATATGACTAAAACTAAAATGGCATTTGCTGCCAAAAATTAACACTGGTGCATGCTCAAAGCATAAATAATAACATATTAGATTTTTCACTCCAGGACCAGCAGTAGTATATAATGAGTTTGGAAATTGTAGAGAAATGCTTAAATAATGCATTACAAATTACAATTGAACTACACCCATTTGATTATAGATGACTAAAATGAGTTTTAGTCGACTAAAATGTAGGGCGTTTTAGTCGACTAAAATATACTGGAGTTTTAGTCGACTAAATACGACTAAAACTAAAACACTTGCAGAAGACTAAAATAGGACTAAAACTAAAATGCCATTTTAGTCCTAAGACTAAGACTAAAACTAAATTTAAATTTGCTGCCAAAATTAACACTGCACCAAGCAAGAGTAACTGCGAGGACTTGGTTACGGTGTTCAGGCCCCACCTACAGCAAAGGCCCAATTTTTGGCACCTGTGTAGCACATGCAATTTCTAATTTGTATGGAATTCTTACCAGCAAGTCCTGTTTCTGCACCCAGCAAGAGTAACTGCGAGGGCTTGGTTACGGTGTTCAGGCACCACCAACAGCAAAGGCCCAATTTTTGGCACCTGTATGACAGTGTTAATTTTGGCAGCAAATTTCAATTTAGTCTTAGTCTTAGGACTAAAATGGTATTTTAGTTTTAGTCCCATTTTAGTCTTCTGCAAGTGTTTTAGTTTTAGTCGTATTTAGTCAACTAAAACTCCAGTACATTTTAGTCGACTAAAACGTCCTACATTTTAGTCGACTAAAACGTCCTACATTTTAGTCATCTATAATCGAATGGGTGTAGTTCAATTGTAATTTGTAATGCATTATTTAAGCATTTCTCTACAATTTCCAAACTCATTATATACTACTGCTGGTCCTGGAGTTAAAAATCTAATATGTTATTATTTATGGTATTAAGCTTTGAGCATGCACCAGTGTTCATTTTGGCAGCAAATTTCAATTTAGTTTTAGTTATAGTCTTTTGACTAAAATGCCATTTTAGTTTTAGTCGTATTTTAGTCATCTGAATTGTTTTAGTTTTAGTCGTATTTTAGTCGACTAAAACTGTGCTAATTTAGTCGACGAAAACGTTTTAGTCGGTTTTAGTCTACGAAATTAACACTGCTGTATGACAAGCACATGCGATTTGAAATTTGTATGTATATTTGTATAGGACATTTTTGCTTTAGAAAGGTCAGTATTGCTGCAGCAGGGTACATAAATTCAGGGGACCCCCCAGACACGATATTTGAAGGAATTTTTCATTTTTATAGTTTCACTTTAATTCTCATTAAAATCAGTGCTCCTTTTTTCTAGAAGCAATCGTTTTTAAAAACTTTTTTTTCATTGCTACATGTTCCCCAGGTCAGTACCCGGACCCCATACACTTTTTTGGGGCAATAACTTGCATTTAAGCCTTTAAAATTAGGCAGTTTGATTTTCGAGGTTCGAGTCCCATAGACTTCAATGGGGTTTGTTTATTCGAACAAACTTTTCCTCTGTTCGCGGTGTTCTGGTGCGAACTGAAGCGGGGGTGTTCGGCTCATCACTAATCTTGACTATGTGCTTAGGGTCATTGTCCTGTTGGAAAATGAACCTTTGCCCCAATCTGAGGTCCAGAGCAGTCTGGAGCAGGTTTTCATCAAGGATGTCTCTGTACATTTCTGCATTCATTTTAACCTTGATCCTGACTAGTCTTCCAGTCCTTACCACTGAAAAACATCCCCACAGCATGTTGCTGCCACCACCATGCTTCACTGTAGGGATGGTATTGGCCAGGTGATGAGCGATGGCTGGTTTTCTCCAGACTTGACACTTGCCATTCAGGTCAAAGAGTTCAATTCATCTTTCATAAAACCAGAGAATTTTTTTTTATGGTCTGAGTCATTCAGGAACCTTTTGGTAAACTCCAGGTGGCCTGTCATGTGCCTTTTACTGAGGAGAGGCTTCTGTCTGGCCACTCTACCACAAAGGCCTGATTGGTGGAGTGCTCAAGAGATGGTTGTTCTTCTGGAAGGTTTTCCTCTCCCCACATGGAAACACTCAGAGTGATCATCAGGTTCTGGGTCACCTGCCTGACTAAGGCCCTTCTCCCCCAAATGTTCAGTTTGATGCTCTGGGCCACTCTAAAAAGAGTCCTGGTAGTTCCAAACTTCTTCAATTTACAGATGATGGAGGTCACTGTGCTCGTTGGGACCTTCAATGCTGCAGAAATTTTTCTGTACCCTTACCCAGATTTGTGCCTCGATACAATCCTGTCTCGGAGGTCTACAGATAATTCCTTGGACTTCATGGCTTGGTTTGTGCTCTGACATGCACTGTTAACTGTGGGACCTTATATAGAAAGGTGTGTGCCTTTCCAAATCATGTCCAATAAAATGTAAATTTACCATAGGTGGACTCCAATCAAGTTGCAGAAACATCTCAAGGATGATCAGTAGAAACTGGATGCACTTGTGAATACATGGTATTTTTCCTTTTTTATTTGTAATAAATGTGCAAAGATTTCGACCAAACTTTAATATTGTCATTATGGATTATTATTTGTAGAATTTTGAGGAAAATAATGAATTCAATCCATTTTGGAATAAGGCTGTAGCATAACAAAATGTGGAAAAAGTGAAGCGTTGTGAAAACTTTCCAGATGCAACATAGGTATTCAGGTACTCTGGGCTGGAGACAGGTACTCAGGTACTCTGATGGGCTGCAGATAGGTACTCGGTTAATCTGATGGGCTGCAGATATCTACTCAGGTACTCTGGGCTGGAGACAGGTACTCGGGTACTATTACGGGCTGCAGATAGTTACTTGGGTACACTGAAGGGCTGGAGACAGGTACTGTACTCGGGTACTCTGGGCTGGAGACAGATACTTGAGTACTCTAATGGGCTGCAGATACGTAGTCAGTTACTTTAATGGGCTGAAGATAGGTACTCAGGTAATCTGGTCTGGAAACAGGTACTCTGATGGGCTGCATATGGTACTCAGGTACTCTAATGGGCTGGAGACAGGTACTTGGGTACTCTGATGGGCTGGAGACAGGTACTCAAGTACTCTAATGGGCTACAGGTAGGTACTCAGGTACTCTATTGGGCTGCAGATAGGCATTCAGATGGATTGGAGACTGGTACTCAGGTACTTTGATGGGCTACAGATAGGTACTCAGGTACTCTATTGGGCTGCAAATAGAAACTCAGATGGGCTGAGACAGGCACTTGGGTACTCTGATGGGCTGCAGATAGATACTAAGATGGGCTAGAGACAGGTTATTTTGGTACTCTGATAGTCTTACAGACAAGTCCTCTTTATTTTTGGGGCAATCAGGGCACAGTACTGTACACTGTAACACGGTAACTCACTGTTTCTAGATCTCCTCCTCACACTGAATCGGTGTGTGAGGAGGAGAACCCGGTAACAGTGAGTCACAATGCTTTTTGTGACCAGCTGTGATTGGACACAGCCAGTCACGTGGTGAAGAGCCATTCTTATTGGTTCTTTACCCTGATCGGGGATGGGCTGTGTTCAAGGCACAGGCTTCATCCCTGATGGCACGCATGAGCGGCGTGGTCAGGAGGACGTCATACGAAATCCGCCCGGAGAATAAGAGGTTCCTGCCAGCGTCATATTGTAATAGGTCAGGTGGAAAAGGGTTAAGGTAGGCTCAATAAAAGCGATCAAAGCATATTTTATAAGTATAAGGAAGCCTGGGTTTTGTTTAACCACACCCTTTAACCACTTCCTTACTGCTGGATGTCATATGATGTCCAGGGCTTTAAGTAGGGATGTCTGAATGATGCCTACAGCTGCAGGCATCATTCAGATATCATTTTTTTCCCTTCACAATAAGAACAATCATATTGGCTGAACAGCCGCTTGATCGTTCTTACAGGCAGCGGGAGGGGACAACCCCCCTCCCGCCGCCCTCTGATGCTTCTACTGGCTAGCCTGTGCGATTGGCGAGCCAGAGAAGGAATCAGCCACCGGGGGAAGTGTACCATAGAGACTGCATGGTCCCCGGCAGTCTCTATGACTCTCAAAGGCCTCGGCGCGACGTGATAACATCACGCCCAGCCTGCCAGTTTCAATACTGCACTGATCTCGGCATTCAGCTGAGATCGTTTTGTTTTTTGTTTTTATTTCAGGCTTTCTAGCCTGTAGGAGAGATCTGAGGTCTTATTGACCTCAGATCTCCCTATTAAGAGGACCTGTCATTCAGTGATCCTATTAAAAGGGATGTTTACATTCCTTGTAATAGTAATAAAAGCGATCAAAAAAAAAAAAAAAAAATGAAAGAGAAAGTGTAAAAATAAAAAATAAAAATAAAATAAACAATTAAAAAAAACTGGTGACTTGTAAAATTTTTAAAGCGTCACCTATAGATATTTTTAAGTACTGAATCTTGGCGTCATTCCACGAGTGTGCGCAATTTTAAAGTGTGACATGTTGGGTATCTATTTACTTGGCAAAACATCATCTTTCACATTTTACAAAAAATTGGGCTAACTTTAGTGTTTTGTTTTTAATTCACCAAACTGTTATTTTTTTTTTTTTTAAAACGCGTTTGATAAATTTCTGCGCAAATACCGTGTGACATAAAAAGTTGCAATGACCACCATTTTTTTCCTTATATATAATGTTTAGGGGTTCCAAGTAATTTTCTTGCAAAAAAATGATGATTTTTACATATAGGAGCAGAGTGCCAGAAATAGCCTGGTATGGAAGTGGTTAAGCCCCTCTCTCTGTTAAGACTTTGACCACACCCACATTTTGCAGCAGCACGCTGCTCGCGCTGCAGCTCCCTTCCTCCCCTCCTGTCCCTCATTCTGAAGTTTAGAAGTTGGGAGGTATGTAAGTATACAAGTGTACATTAGCACACAGGTCTTTGGCTGTATCAAAAGCTAATTTACTTTACTGCAAAGACATAGCAGTACAAAACAATCAAGCTATAATTTTACATGAAAATGTTTTGGACCATGTACCAGACTTTGTAGCAAGCTAGAAGCAAACTGCCAAGCCTGATAAAGAGCTAATATGGACAAAGACCTGTGTGCGAATGTATTATGGTATTGCATATTTGAGGTTCCTCTGAGTTGCATAAAGAGGTTTCATCACAGCACCAGGCACTGTTTAAGGTGTGCTCTTCTGCAGTACAAGGAAGGTAAGTATATGAATCTGTGGAAGTCTTCATTAAGACTTCCTGCTGCTTTGTTATATGAATAAAGCCGGCACACGAAAAGGCTTCTTCCAAGTAAAATTCTTTATTCCAACATGCTATGAGGAAGGCGTAAAGCCGAAACGCGTCAGCATTTGTCATGTTGTCCCCGCTATCCATGTTAGAATAAAGAATTTTACTTGGAAGAAGCCTTTTCGTGTGATGGCTTTATTCATATAACATTTGGTTTGGACGTTCAGCCTGAGCACCGACACTTAGCTCTTTATCTTCCCACAGTGCAGTGGGGCTAGGGTGAGTTATTGTTCCTGCTGCTTTGCCCTGCATGGTGATAGTAAAAATTTACTTTAAGGGCCAATTCACGCTTTTCTATCAAAGTGTTCTGCGGCAATGTGCACATTACCACTCTGCATGTTAATGTACATGCCCCCAACACATGTCCAACACACATCTGTTGGAGTGCACCACTGATCCAACGGTTATCTGACACATCTGATAATGCAATAGTGTGCATTGTAGAGTGCTGCATTGTAAAAACTGATGCATGTCCATTTTTTTCTGCTCTGGCATGTTGGCGGCCTATTAATTTCAATGGGATGCCTGAAGGCAAAGCAGATTAGTGCATATGAACAAAATTCACCATAATGGCAAAGTGTATATGGGCCCTTAAAACTTTGTTACCTAATGCTTCATATTCCTGATATGAGCCAACTGTACCAAGTAATTGTATGAGAAAGTATCCTGTCCTCTTTGTATTGCTTCCTTTGTGTGAAATCCCTGGTGATCCTGATAGTCCTCTTGCTTTCCTGTTAAAAACTGACCACACTAAGCAGGGGAGCACACCATGGGCAGTTCTCGAGCTATGCTAAAAAATTAGTATACTCTCCTCCAATGATCAGACTTGTCCTGACATGCCCCCATTGTAAAACCATTCACTGGGAAGCTCAGTGTGTTGTGCTTCTCCCCCCCCCCCCCCAGCTCTGATAACAGTGGGAATGTGATCACTTATAAAAATGGGATGCCTTTCATTTCTATTTATATATAAGTTTACAATCACTTTAGGGTACCTGTACTGACTCGTTCCAAGTCAGTGAATCTGAAAGTATGCTGTGGCTCACTGGAACAAAATGAAGAAAAGGTTAATAGTCTGAGAGCCTGAGCACAACAAAATGATTGCAGACCTTGTGTGAACTTGGAGTATGTGTGTGGTTCAGATTTTCATGTGAAAAAACTGTGAAAAGACACAGTATATAAAGAGAATGTGAAGATTTGAATGCTCAAGCACTGGAACTTGTTTATATAAAAGATCAGGAGAAACACATAGGTTAGCTATAAATAGCTAACATATCTGGATATCTGGTATATTTATTTCTTACCAAGAGGAGAACAAAAAGTGCTTTCCCTTCCTTTTTCCTTTGGATTTTTCCCATGTTTCCATAATATAAAAGATGAAGATAAGAGTTGAGCAATTCATCTGATAAGAAATAACTTGCTGACCACAAAGGTGATCATTTCCTCTCTGGAGATAGCCACCACAAATATTTGTTTTAACTTAATGTCTAGACAGGAATTATTGCTTAGGCCTGAACTCTATGGGCAATGCTTACCCTCCAGAATGGCTCAACTAAAAATTCCTGTGCCTGTTTGTGGATTGCTGTTAATAAACTATAGAAAAAAATGCTGAAAATGTATACAAATACTGAAGTAAATAAATGTGTATGCATCAGCACCCCCCCCCCCCCCCCCCACCATTTTTAGTAGCACTGCGACATTGCGGTGGACAGATCGAACACCTAACTGACATTTTTGACACTTTTGGGGGGACCAGTGACATTACTACAGTAATCAGTGCTAAAAATATGCACTGTTACTGTACTAATGACACTGGCAGGGAGGGGGTTAACACCAGGCACGATCAAAGGGATAGATGTGTCCCTATGGGGGTGCTTTCTAAATGTGGGGGGATGTATTTACTGAATGAACACAGATGTTCCCAAATAAGAGGAACGCAGGATCCCTGTGTTCATTACTGACAGAACAGCGGTCTTGCATGTATACACCGGCAGACCGGCGTTCTGTCTTGATGGGGAGCAATTGCAGGTGCTCGGCGGACATCACGGCCGCCAGA
Organism: Pelophylax lessonae; assembly: GCF_965119305.1. Taxonomy (NCBI): domain Eukaryota; kingdom Metazoa; phylum Chordata; class Amphibia; order Anura; family Ranidae; genus Pelophylax; species Pelophylax lessonae. The sequence goes on from NC_138769.1 coordinate 509,016,885, forward strand.
CCCACTGATTGGCTTCCTCTGTAGCCAACCCCACTAGGGGTAGTTCAATAAATTGTAGTTCCTCCAATTATTAACTTTTTACATTGCAAGTACCTTTGTGAAACCCAGGCAGACAAAATTGAAGTAAATAAATTCAATGCAAACTGGATCCTAGTGGCACTACAGCAAAATGTCAAAGTACTGCAATACTCACCACTACAATATAATGCATTGCAGTGGGACAGTAAGCCCCCGTTCACATCGGGGCGATTTGACATGCGAATTGACATGTCAAATCGTATGCCAAATGGCAGACTATTGCCGGCAACGGCACCATCTGAATCGGTGCGACGCCAACTTTCCAAAAGTAGTTCCTGCAATTCTTTTGGTGACTTCGGGTGTGATTTCAGTAGACATTCATGCACAGATGTCTTTCAAATCACTCCCTAACTCACAATGAAATGCGGGTTTGAAATTGTGCGAGTTCAACTGAACTCGCAGGATTTCAAACCTGCCTCCAATGTGAACAAGGGCTCATAACTCTAAAACCCGTGCCCATCTATTTTGGTGTTCTTTTCCAAGCAGTTCCAGACAGGGTAGAATTTTCCAATATTTAAACTCATAAACACTTTAAAGAAAGTTAAAGGTAGACTTGTGTAGCACTCTCTTAGGTAGGTGCTAGAGAGAGAGAGTATAGTTTTGGATCCTTTCTGCTTACCAGAAGGATTGCCAGGTAGATCAGAATTGTTTTCTGCCTACCAGAGACCAGGATCTGCTAGTGAGGTCTGCTCATTGTGCTCAGGTGCAACTCAGTTTGTCTGAAGTGTTTCACACTGGTCTAATAGGGAGGCATATTGGGCAGTGGGAGGAAAGCTGACAAATGAGTGCACAGGCATTTAGTACAGCCCTGATGATTGGCAGAGGAAAGTGCCTTGGTGCATGCTGGGATACAGCAAATTCTAGAGCAGGGTCCCGGCGGGAGGGGGTTGCCTCCTCCTCTGCAAAGATTGCCATGCCAGCTCAGGTGGTTGACCTGAGGGCCTAAAGAGTTAGAGAGGAACTGAACCCAGAGGTCATGTAAAGCTGAATGGAAGAGAGACACTGGAAGGATCTGATTCTGCATACAGTGAGTACAGATCTGTGTAAAGGAGCCTGACCTGAGGGGGGCCATCCCTGCAGCTAGAAGAGTCAGTGGACAGGTGTCAGTAAAGGGGATGCAAGCGAGTATGCTGAAGAAAATGTAGTTCCCCAAGTCTATTGCTGGAGAAAGAGCAAGGAGACTTAACTCTTTCCATACAGTGGCAGTATGGTTAAAGGCAACCTGGAGAGGCCAAGTGAGAGTTGTCCTTATCCAATATATATATTTCCAGTCTGAGTATCCCACTATTCCCTTCTCCCATCCAAGTTCCACAATAAATACTAAAAACCAACACCCCTGGACCATTTATTGAGCAACAAGCCATTGGGAGTAAGAATGAATGTGTGAACTGTACCCTGAGTGACTGTCTGCTGGTAATCAGAGGAGGCCAAACAAGTCATCATACAGAAAGCCTTATGGGGACAGTGCTACACTTGATTTTCTTGATTTTAATAATAAGAAAACTTTATTTTTTAAGTAGAAAAGCTGTGGTTTCTTTAAAGCTATTTGACTTAAAAGAACCAGTCTGTAAAATGTTACGTGTTGATCTATGTACTGTATGATTGCTAGAAATATCAGTGCATTTTGCTGATCATTTAAATGTCAAGCAAAGATGACTTCCATCTTCACAAACTGCTGTAATGTAGGCTGAAACTGTCTGGACTCTCGTGTAAGTACAACATATCAGCTGGCATTGAAGAGATGCTGTCAGCAAATAAATAACTAGAATGATAGCTTCTCTTGAACATCTACTTCTGAGATAATACTCCAACACCCCAACGCATTTCTTACCTTATGAATGTTTCCTCCATACCAAGCACTTTGAACACCTACTCCAAATATGTCTAAAGAGAAACATGATGTTCTTTTCCACAGTTTGGTAGCCAAAAAAAGGAAATTAATAATGAAGCATGGGGTCTCAGAGAGTTTATATTTGTTTGTGGCACCTTTTTTTTTTTTTTGAAAAGAGGAACTACAGTGAGAGATATTAGTTTAGAAATTATTTGTCTTCATTTATTGCTCTAAACATGCAAAACAGACCTCAGAGGGCTTAAAAAAAATAATAATAATTGCTTTCTGGTTTACCACACATTTCACCAGTTCTTAAATTTATAAAAAGTAAAACTAAACTATGGGCACAAAAACTTTCATTTAACCACTTCTCCTTAGGTGGTTGTCATGACGTCCTGGAGTTTAAGTGGTTAAATCTGAATGCAGCTGCAGGCATCATTCAGATATCTTCTTTTTCTGCCGGCGATTCCCTGTCATGTTCGTGTGTTTTTTTTTTTTTTTTAATCTCAGGCTTTCCAACCTAGGGGTGAGATCAGGGGACTTATAGACTCCGGATCTCACTGTAAAGAGCACCTATTAACATCAATATGCCTGAAGTAGATAAAGGGATAATAAGTAACAACCTCCAAAATGTCTAACTGCAAAAAAAAAAGGGGGAGGGGGGAGGGAAACCAGAGACTGTTCTCCCCATATAAACAGTCTCAAGAGGAGAAGGGGGGGGGGGGAGATAGGACTTTCACGGTACCTTGGTTCAACAGCTACTCACATATAGTAAAATTTTACAAAATTGTATTCAAAACAGCATATTTACATTAAAACGGACCAAACGTCTGACAACCATACATAGCACAATTATATAGGTGAATACTTATTAATCAAAAGAGAGTGCAGAGTTTCATAGTCAGGCGTATATTCCTCAACATGTTTCGCAGGGATGATACGCTTTTTCAGGAGGATATTAATCTACGCACACTCTGGAGATAGTACAGGTTACCAAATCCCATACCAGTTCAACCAAAATAATCTCTCCCCAGCGGACATGGGGGACTCTAATCAATGGTAAAATAAATTCACCATTATAATATGGTACAAGGCCATCATAAAATCCCACACAAGGTAGATACTGACTTTCATCCACTAAGGGGGTGATGTAAATAGCTGGAGGGTAGATGCAAGGGTCCCTGGAGGACCATATATATAGACGTCCAAATGCAGCGCTCTACTAAGGACAGCCAAACCCTGCAGTCCGGCACCCACCTATCCCTAGTGATATCCTCGTGTGGATAGGTCTCCCTAATGTCAGTCAGCAGGCCCTGAAAAGAGGACCTGTCATGCCCTATTCCACCTATTCCAAGTTTTCAAACGTGGGAGTTATTCCATGTTTATATTTCTTGTAGTAGGAATAAAAGCGATCAAAAAAAAAAAAAAAATGTAAAGGGAAAGTGTCAAAATAAAAAAAGAAAAGTAAAATAAACAATTAAAAAAAATTTAAAGCATCCAGGTCCCCCAGAAGCGAAAACATACGTACGTCGTGCCCGTATATGTAAACGGCCTTCAAACCACACATGTGAGGTATCGCCACAAATGATAGAGAGAGAAATACTTCCTTTGTAACTCTGAACAGGTAACCTGTAAAAATGTTTTTAGCGTCGCCTACGGAGATTTTTAAGTACCGAAGTTTGGCGCCATTCCACGATTGTGCGCAATTTTAAAGTGTGACATGTTAGGTATCCATTTACTCAGCGTAACACCATCTTTCACAATGTACAAAAATATCGGACTAACTTTATTTTTTTTTTTTTTTTTATTCATGAAACTTTTTTTTCCCCAAAAATTGCTGCTAAAAATACAGTGTGACATAAAAAGTTGCAATGACCACCATTTTATTCCCTAGGATCTCTGCTAAAAAAAAAAAAAAAAAAAAAAAACATATAATGTTTGGGGGTTATGAGTAATTTTCTAGCAAAAAAATGATTTTTACATGTAGGAGAGGAGTGCCAGAATAGGCCCAGTATGGAAGTGGTTACATATATTCTTCAAAAACCACAAAATATATAAATCCACTTTGTGTGCATGATTATGCAAACCTAGATATCACCTTGTAAATGTAACAGTGACATCATCACTCATGCCTGTGCAGAGAGCAGAGCTTTGGGACCCAGCACCACCTACTACAGGCTTCCTGCTGAACACTATAGGAGGGAAAGAAGAAGACAAGGCTATTCACTTTGCACAAGAAAAAGGAGCAGCAACGACTGTTTTTTTTTTTGTTCAGGAAGCCCCTGCAAAAAAGTAAAGTTTCACATTGGAATAATGCACAGATCTGGAAGAAATACACAAACTATTTTTATTTTCTATTTATTACAGGTACTTATATAATGTAGTCAATTTATGCAGCGCTTTACATACAGTGTATATATATATATATATATGTGTATATGTGTATATATATATATATATATATATACATATACATATATATATATATACATATACATATATATACAAACCCCATTCCAAAAAAGTTGGGACACTGTACAAATTGTGAATAAAAACAGAATGCAATGATGTGGAAGTTTCAAATTTCAATATTTTATTCAGAATACAACATAGATGACATATCGAATGTTTAAACTGAGAAAATGTATAATTTTAAGGGAAAAATAAGTTGATTTTAAATTTCATGGCATCAACACATCTCATAAAAGTTGGGACAAGGCCATGTTTACCACTGTGTGGCATCCCCTCTTCTTTTTATAACAGTCTGCAAACGTCTGGGGACTGAGGAGACAAGTTGCTCAAGTTTAGGAATAGGAATGTTGTCCCATTCTTGTCTAATACAGGCTTCTAGTTGCTCAACTGTCTTAGGTCTTCTTTGTCACATCTTCCTCTTTAGGATGCCCCAAATGTTTTCTATGGGTGAAAGATCTAGACTGCAGGCTGGCCATTTCGGTACCCGGATCCTTCTTCTACGCAGCCATGATGTTGTAATTGATGCAGTATGTGGTCTGGCATTGTCATGTTGGAAAATGCAAGGTCTTCCCTGAAAGAGACAACATCTGGATGGAAGCATATGTTGTTCTAGAACTTGGATATACCTTTCAGCATTGATGGTGCCTTTCCAGATGTGTTAGCTGCCCATGCCACACGCACTCATGCAACCCCATACAATCAGAGATGCAGGCTTCTGAACTGAGCGCTGAGAACAACTTGGGTTGTCCTTGTTCTCTTTAGTCTGGATGACATGGTGTCCCAGTTTTCCAAAAAGAACTTCAAATTTTGATTCATCTGACCACAGAACAGTTTTCCACTTTGCCACAGTCCATTTTAAATGAGCCTTGGCCCAGAGAAAACGCCTGCGCTTCTGGATCATGTTTAGATGTGGCTTCTTTTTTGGCCTATCGAGTTTTAGATGGCAATGGTGAATGGCACGGTGGATTTTGTTTATCGACAATGTTTTCTGGAAGTATTCCTGAGCCCATGTTGTGATTTCCAATACAGTAGCATTCCTGTATGTGATGCAGTGCTGTCTAAGGGCCCGAAGATCACGGGCATCCAGTATGGTTTTCCAACCTTGACCCTTACGCACAGATTTTGTTCCAGATTCTCTGAATCTTTGGATGATATTATGTACTGTAGATGATGATAACTCCAAACTCTTTCAAATTTTTCTCGGAGAAACTCCTTTCTGATATTGCTTCACTATTTTTCGCCGCAGCATTGGGGGCATTGGTGATCCCCTGCCCATCTTGACTTCTGAGAGACAATGCCACTCTGAGAGGCTCTTTTTTTACCCAATCATGTTGCCAATTGACCTAATAAGTTGCAAATTGGTCCTCCAGCTGTTCCTTATATGTACGTTTAACTTTTCCGGCCTCTTATTGCTACCTGTCCCAACTTTTTTGGAATGTGTAGCTCTCATGCAATCCAAAATGAGCCAATATTTGGCATGCCAAAATGCCTCACTTTCAACATTTGATATGTTATCTATATTATATTGTGAATAAAATATAAGTTTATGAGATTTGTAAATTAGTCCATTCCTTTTTTACTCACAATTTGTACAGTGTCCCAACTTTTTTGGATTTGGGTATATATATATATATATATATATACAGTATCTCACACAAAAGTGAGTACACCCCTCACATTTTTGTAAATATTTGATTATATCTTTTCATGTGACAACACTGAAGAAATTACACTTTGCTACAATGTAAAGTAGTGAGTATACAGCTTGTATAACAGTGTCAATTTGCTGTCCCCTCATGTCTAAACCGCTGGCAACAAAAGGGAGTACACCCCTAAGTGAAAATGTCCAAATTGGGCCCAAAGTGTCAATATTTTGTGTGGCCACCATTATTTCCCAGCACTGCCTTTACCCTCTAGGGTTCACCATAGCTTCACAACATCACGAAGCTGATGGATGTTAGAAACCTTGCGCTCCTCCAACTTCCGTTTGAGGATGCCCCACAGATGCTCAATAGGGTTTAGGTCTGGAGACATGCTTGGCCAGTCCATCACCTTTACCCTCAGCTTCTTTAGCAAGGCAGTGGTCATCTTGTAGGTGTGATTGGGGTCGTTTTCATGTTGGAATACTGCTCTGTGGCCCAGTCTCCGAAGAGAGGGGATCATGCTCTGCTTTAGTATGTCACAGTACATGTTGGCATTCATGGCTCCCTCAATGAACTGTAGCTTCCCAGTGGCGGCAGCACTCATGCAGCCCCAGATCATGACACTCCGACCACCATGCTTGACTGTAGGCAAGACACACTTGCCTTTGTACCCCTCACCTGGTTTCCGCCACACATGCTTGACACCATCTGAACCAAATACGTTTATCTTGGTCTCATCAGACCACAGGACATAGTTCAAGTAATCCATGTCCTTAGTCTGCGTGTCTTCAGCAAACTGTTTACGGGCTTTCTTGTGCATCATCTTTAGAAGAGGCTTCTTTCTGGGAAGACTGCCATGCAGACCAATGTGATGCAGTGTGGTCTGAGCACTGACAGGCTGACCACCCATCCCTTCAACCTCTGCAACAATGCTGGCAGCACTTATACCTCTATTTCCCAAAGGCAACCTCTTGATATGACGCTGAGCATGTACACTCAGCTTCTTTGGCCAACCATGGCATGGCCTGTTCTGAGTGGAACCTGTCCTGTTAAACCACTGTATGGTCTTGGCCACAGTGCTGCAGCTCAGTTTCAGCGTCTTGGCAATCTTCTTATAGCCTAGGCCATCTTCATGTAGAGCAACAATTCTTTTTTTCAGATCCTCAGAGAGTTCTTTGCCATGAGGTGCCATGGTGAACTTACAGTGACCAGTATGAGAGCTTGAGAGCAATAGCAATAAATGTAACACACCTGCTCTAGATTTACACCTGGGCCCTTGTAACACTAATAAGTCACATGACACCGGGGAGGGAAAATGGCCAATTGGGCCCAATTTGGATATTTTCAGTTAGGAGTGTACTTTTTTTGCCAGCGGTTTAGACATTAATGGCTGTGTGTTAAGTTATTTTGAGGGGACAGCAAGTTTACACTGTTACACAAGCTGTACACTCACTACTTTACATTGTAGCAAAGTCCTCCAAGATTCAACTTTAAATACACATGACTCATATTCTGACAGTTTTGGCTTATACCGGAATTCATCTTCAAGAAAATGAAGATGTCAAAGTGAAAATGTGAAAAAAAGTAAAATGGTAAAAAGTGGTTACCCTTTAAGAGCTTGGTCTAAGGAGTCAGCACACAAAAAAAAAAAAACCCGTAGGTAGTTCGATTGGCAGAGACACCCCAAATGGTTATTCAAAGGATAGGCTTGAGTCACCTGCTTTGGTAAAACATGCAATTACTTTATTTAACTGAATAATGCATTTTGTGGCTTGCCACTTCCTCAGTTCAAGGTGATAAAATTGGTGTAGGGTTTGTGGCAATTATGTCCTCTACAATAGAAAAATAAATGTTGAGCTGTCCACAGATAAGTGTTACATAATTTTCTTAGTATAGAATTTAGAATAAAGTGCAAATGTGCTTCAAACTAGTGTTAAGCAAGTTTAATTCATATATTCAACAACCATATTAGTCAATGCTATAATGCAGGCAGTAAAGTGCAAAGTCCTGTAAACAAATAAAATATAAAAAGTCCCAGAAACCGGTTAATTGAGGAAAATGGTGTTCCACATGTGTACTCCTACTATATCAGTTCTGTGAGTGACCACCCAGACGTGCTCCACTCTAAGGCAAAATAATTTACCTCTTACCAGAAAATGTGACCCTTACGGGTCTGAAAATGCCTTAGTATATAAGTCCCTCAGATATAAGGTGTAACTCTCAGCAGGCAGGCCTGTGCAGTGTTCAAACACTTGGATGTGCTCTCCCAATCTCCTCAGTCAGACATCATATAGCCAAACTGGTAATCCCACAGAAGCAAAAGGAGCATGGTGCACACAAAGAGAAGGAAGGAATACCGGTACTTCATTGTGCAATGTCCATAAAATCAATGGTATCTTAAAAAGATATATACTTACAAGAGAAGTTAAAAACAGGCATTCAAAAAAAAAAAAACAGGCATTCAGTACAATAACAAGCTCTGGCGCTCCTGGGGGCGTGCTGACATCACCACTACTTCCTCCGCCGTTGTACATATCATAAGAGATGTTGTCACTGGGGCAACTGGACTGGGGCACCATATACATAGATACAATATACATACATACATACATAGAATAGATACATGGACATTAGGAAATTGATGAACCATGACACTACAAACTGCAGCCACAACATGTGAGCCTATCATTCTAAGGTAAGACAAAAAAATGACAAAGGGAATATAACTACACTAAAGCCAGCCATAGATGGAGTGATCTTCTTTACTGTAACTACAGTCAGTGTTGATGAGGGAATCCCTACCACGGAGCCATTGTGTTCTCCCAGTGGAGGGGGGGGGGCATGGGGTACTGTTACCTGCCAGGGGAACACAATGATTATTGCTAGTCGCTATAATAGTCGCTAAGAAAATTAGCATGCAAAATCCAGCAGGCTGGTTGTACCCAGGCTGAATATTCAATCAACTTGGGTGCATTCAGCCTGCCCAAACATGGTTTGAATCTCGGCTGGTTCCTGCTGAAGTCTATAGCTATCTTAACACCTTGTTAAAACAACAAAAATATTTGAAAGTGTATAATGGCTTTAAGAAATGTTCAGCTGCCAAAGCACAGAAAGGTGATCCATTGTTGATTTTTAGTTTATTTTTTTCTATCATTGTGCATTATTGGGAACGCAGTGCTTTTAGTATGAAGTCACTGAATTATTCCAACCTCCCAGGTATATGCATAACATTAGTATCATGGGTGAATTAAACTGCAATAAAACACCTCTTTTAGCTGTCATATTACAGTCTTCAACATCATAAAATATCTGCCTCATTTGTGTTAATAGATGCTGACCTGTGGTCCCATGTTAGCTGTGAAAAAGTCACACTTTGATCAAGATAACATAAGGAACTAAAGGCAATATCTGTAAAGTAAATGTATATTGTATATGATATACCGTATTTTCTTGATTTATTGGTCCAGCTCAAGCCATTTCCTTTTTTGCTGTGCAGGTGCTAGAGGTATAAATACAGTCCCCTATCCTGAATTTGATGTTATAATAAAAGGAGCCATACCATAATACTTGGAAAATATAATATGCAAGAATACAAAATGCATATTTACAGAGAATAGTGCACACATGCAAAAGAAATGACTATCAAATATAAAGGCAATCAATAAATAAAAATGGGGATTTAGTCCCACCATATGGCCATATTGTGCTCAAACCCACCACTACGTCAAAGTACCCCATTGTCAGTGGGTCCTTCACTATCCATAAAAAGAAGGATGAATCCAGCCTCTAAACCATTGGAGATACTACTCCTTACTGGGAGTGATGTGCAACTGCACTATAAAGCTGGATACACACTATCCAACTTTTGTGGTTAGATTTCCTTCAGGTTTACCTTTTCTATGTAGTGCAAGGGCCTGCCAGATTGCATGCAAATTGAAAGTGTTTAGGTTTGACCTCATATTATATGGTTTTGGTAAGTCTAAAGGAAAAAGTCTTCAGAAAATCTTATATTGCGTATGGCCCATAAGGGACTCCTCCTATATCTACTTGCTAGTGGACACTGATAAGGTACAGGTGTGGGAGGGTGGGGTGCTCAACACACCTGTACCTTATCAGTGTCCACTAGCAAGTAGATATAGGAGGAGTCCATTATAGTGCAGTTGCTCATCTCTCCCAGTAAGGAGTAGTATCTCCAATGGTTTAGAGGCTGGATTCATCCTTCTTTTTATGGATAGTGTAGGACCCACTGACAATGGGGTACTTTGACGTAGTGGTGGGCTTGAGCACGATATGGCCATATGGTGGGACTAAATACCCATTTTTATTTATTGATTGCCTTTATATTTGATAGTCATTTCTTTTGCATGTGTGCGCTATTCTCTGTAAATATGCATGTTGCTTGGTTCATGGCTGCACCAGCTTTAGAAATGCATGTTCAGGGTGTGCTCCACCAGCTCCTTGTTTGTTTGTTATGTATTCGGTCTGACCAGACTTCTGGGGTTGAGCACCCCACCCTCCCACACCTGTACCTTATCAGTGTCCACTAACAAGTAGATATAGGAGGAGTCCCTTATAGTGCAGTTGCACATCTCTCCCAGTAAGGAGTAGTATCTACAATGGTTTAGAGGCTGAATTCATCCTTCTATTTATGGATAGTGTAGGACCCACTGACAATGGGGTACTTTGACGTAGTGGTGGGCTTGAGCACGATATGGCCATATGGTGGGACTAAATCCCCATTTTTATTTATTGATTGCCTTTATATTTGATAGTCATTTCTATTGCATGTGTGCACTATTCTCTGTAAATATGCATGTTGCTTGGTTCATGGCTGCACCAGCTTTAGAAATGCATATTCAGGGTGTGCTCCCCCAGCTCCTTGTTTGTTTGTTTGTTAAGAATACAAAATGCTTAGAAAATGAAAAGTGTGAGATCATATAGTAAATATATAGTGTAAATAAACATGTATTGCAATACAGAGAACAGAGCACCATTAGGCATATAGAAACGGGAAAATTTGCAGCTTGCCTTGTGTGCCAATTAAAATGGTTTGCCTTGCTCAATTGTACTGAACTGTGGGCTTGGCCCAGTGAGTGACAGATACATGGAATATACTGTAAATCAATTCTGTGCATACATGACACTCATGTGCCATAGTTGTTCTGATCATAGACAAACATAAACCTAAAAAAAAAGACCTTTTTAAACAAAAAGAACTAAAAAAAAAAACTACCTATAAACTACCTATGTGTTTCTACGCACATAATATGGACATAGAGTTAAAACTTTGTATAATCTAACCTAAAAAAAGAAAAACAGAGGTTAGTAGGGATTGAGTATTAGGGGTGAGGCAGGTCCCCAGGTTATGCTTTCAGTTTAAATTGAAAATTATTGGCCAAAAAGTTTGAGTTTTATGCCAGAACTTGAGAACAACCTACATTAACCTTTTAAACCCTTATTCCTGGTCATATGAGTCATAAGATAAAATAATCTGAAGAAATGGATAACAGCAGCCATATTGTCAGTGTTTTGTTGATATTGGAGAGAGCTGACTATGCTGTGTATTATAAGATATTGTATTATAATGGCATTTCTCCTATGACAGTGCCTGGTTTCCCATGTATTTAATTTGAAAATAGCTTGCTTGTTAGGCCTACAAATGACCCAGATTGAATAGCAAGATTAACCCCTATAGACTTTGATGGAGTTCCACACAAAGTTTGTTTTTTGAGAATTTTCAGGAAGAGCCACAAAACAGATTTTAAATAACCGCCCAAAATGCAATGGGACAGGAAGTGGGCTTTAAAAGCCAGTGATTGGCCCAGAAACGTCAGTAAAAGCCTATGAGGGGGCAGGAGTCTGCTCTGAACCTGATTGGAGTGACTACGGGACCAGAGGCCAATCAGGAATGAATATGCCCCCCAGTATATAACATAGCCCCGCCTAACCTCTAGCACTGTAATACAGAGGCTTTGGAAGAGACTGGAAGCATTTGTGTTTCTCCTGCTGTGTTAAAGAATGTTTGCTGCATAGCCAATTGCTTGTAAAGCTCCAGATCAGCAGAAGAGCAGTCAGCTTACAGAAAGATTGTCAGTGTAGTTAGAAATACAGCGATTGTGCTGTTTGAGTTAGAAAAAAAATAAAACATTTAAAGGGACAGTGTCAGTTAGAAATTATCTTCTGCTGTATGGAGCTGTTCTTTTAGTGTGAGGAAAGGGAAATGCAGTGTAGTTAGGGTACTATATACCACTATAGTTAGATTCAATAATCTAGTTTTTGTAGGGATTGTTTTAAGTGTCAGGGTTCCGTCTAGTGAGCACGTTGCACTGCTGATATATCTACAGCAGGTATAAGTGCTTGCTAGTCAGCTATTGTGCAAAATACATTTCAGCGATACACACATCTGCTGTATTTAGCGACAACTTTGGGTCGCATAGCAGTGTGCGTTTTGCAGGTGAATTTCACCGCGCAGAGTTGCCAAAGCCTCAGTGACAACTTAACGGCTGTTCTTGTTGTAAGCTTTAAGTCCACTACAAAAGGCTTTGCTACTCTGCGTCACACACATCTGCTGTATTTAGCGACAACTTTGGGTCGCATAGCAGTGTGCGTTTTGCAGGTGAATTTCACCGCGCACAGTTTATAAAGCCTCAGTGACAAGTTAACGCTTGTTCTTGTTGTAAGCGTTAAGTCCACTGCAAAAGGTTTTGCTACTCTGCGTCACACACATCTGCTTTTTTTAGTGACAACTTTGGGGTTGCATAGCAGTGTGCGTCTTGCAGGTGATTTTCACATTGCACAGTTGATAAAGCCTCAGTGACAACTATACATAAATTAAAATTCATCACAAAAAGAAACAGATTATTTTTCTTAGAATTTCAGTAGCGCAGGGATGGTGTTACCCTCCTTTCATAAAGTGCAAATAAATAAAGTGCATAAATTGCATAAATAATCCAAAACATCCAACTAAGCAAGAATAGAGTCCTTCAAAAGTCTTTGTTTATGTAGTGCCAGAGCAATACACAGTGCCTTTAATGCAGGGTAATTGGTGTCAGTTATAGAAACCACTGTACAATGTCACCACCACCAGCTCTGGCTGGTGGTGGTGACATTGAACTGCCACATCTGTTCGTGACAATCTGGCACATCTGTCTGTGATAATCTGGCACATCTGTACATGATGTCCGTGACAATCTGGCACATTTGTCCGTGATAATCTGGCACATCTGTACATGATCCTCTGCCATATCTGTCTGTGATCATCTGCCATATCTGTCTGTGATCATCTGCCACATCTGTCTGTGATCATCTGCCACATCTGTCTGTGATCATCTGCCACATCTGTCCATGATAATCTGGCATGTCTGTCCGTGATAATCTGGCCCATTTGTGCGTGATCTGGCATATTTGTCCATGATCTGGCACATTTTTCAGTGGTCTGGCACATCTGTTCATGATCTGGCACATCTGTCTGTGATAATCTGCCACATCTGTCTGTGATAATCTGCCACATCTGTCCGTAATTATCTGGTACATCTGTCCATGATAATCTGGCACATCTGTCCATGATAATCTGGCACATCTGTCCATGAATATCTGGTGCACATCTGGCACACATCATCTGCCACATCTGACAGTGATCATCTGCCACACCTGTCCATGATCATCTGCCACATCTGTCCATGACAATCTGGCACATCTGTCCGTGATAATCTGGCACATCTGTCTGTGATTATTTGCCACATCTGTCCATGATAATTTGCCACATCTGTCCATGATAATTTGCCACATCTTTCCGTGATAATCTGGCACATTTGTCCGTGATCTGGTACATCTGTCTGTGATCTGGCACATCTGTCCGTGACCATCTGCTGCATATCTGGTGCACATCACCTGCCACATCTGCCAGTGATCATCTGCCACACCTGTCCATGATCATCTGGCACACATCATCTGCCACATCTGCCAGTGATCATCTGCCACACCTGTCTGTAATCATCTGCCACATTGGTCCATGATCATCTGGCACACATCATCTGTCACATCTGCCAGTGATCATCTGCCACACCTGTCTGTAATCATCTGCCACATCTGCCCATGATCATCTGGCGCACATCTGGTGCACATCATCTGCCACATCTGCCAGTGATCATCTGCCCTGCCATACCTGTCTGTAATAATCTGCCACATCTGTCCCAGTGAACATCTGCCGCATCCATCCATGATCTGCTACATCTGTCCCAGTGAATATCTGCCACATCCCAGTGATTAACATCTGTCGCAGGGCCTTCAAAAATGTGATAGGTACTCAGGAAATTAAATGTGTAATTTATGCCTTTAGAACGCATGACAGTGCTACTTGGATGTTGGGCCTCTGTATGTGGCCAGGCTGTGGAAAAGTCTCACATATGTGGTATCGCCATACTCAGGAGGAGTAGCAGAATGTATTTTGGGGTGTATTGTTTGCTATGTATATGCTATGTGTTAGAAATATCTTATAAATTGAGAACTTTGTGTAAAATAAAATAAGTTTTCTTTCCACATTTTTCAAAAACTTGTGGAAAAAGGTGACATGTTCAAAAGGCTCAGTATGCCTTGTAGAATATACATTGGGGTGGTATTGCCATACTCAGGAGGAGTAGCAGAATATATTTTTTGGGTGTAATTGCAAGTTTATCCATTCCGTGTGTAAGAAATAACTAGTAAATAATATATAATATAATAATAATACAATACATTAATATCATTAAGAATTTAATATAATAATAATAATAAAATAATTATAATAATATAAAAATATGATAAATAAATAATATGGCAATTTTGTTGAAAAAAAAACTTCATTACCCAAACTATTATGGGCAAAAAATCGCAACTTCAAAAACCTCACTATGCTTCTTACTAAATACCTTGGACTGTCATATTTACAAAAAAAGGGGTCATTTAGGGGGTATTTGTACTGTCCTGACATTTTAGGGCCTCAAGAAATGAAATAGGTACTCAGTACATCAGGATTAATCAATTTTCAATGATACGTAGCCTAGCTTGTAGACTCTATAACTTTCACACAAACCTATTATCATACACTTTTTTACCAAAGACATGTAGCAGAATACATTCTGGCCTAAATGTATATGAAATTTGATTTTATTGGGTCTCTTTTGAAACAGAAAGTAGAAAATATATATTTTTTCAAAATGTTCACTCTTTTTTTTTTGCTTATATCTCAAAAAATAAAAACCCCAGTAGTGAATAAATAAAAGATAAACCACCAAGAGAAAGCTCTGTTTGTGTGAACAAAATGATAAAAATTTCATTTAGGTATAGTGTAGCCTGACTTAGTAATTGTCATTCATAGTGTGAGAGCACTGAAAGCTGAAAATTGGTCTGGGAAGGAAGGGGGTGAAAGTGCCCAGTATTGAGGTGGTTAAAAGTTGCAGGAGCAAAGATTCACTGTGGCTATATACATTTTTTTGAAAAACTTTTCTTGCAAGTAGATAAAAAAATTCTGCATTCTGATAGAAGATGGTGATAGAAATCAAGTATCTTCGTAACTTTCTTTGCACTGAACTAAAATCTTGAACTCTGTTATTAGCTTTCCTATCTTTCTTCCGTGAACTAAATAACTCATCCACCCTATGTAATGCAGATTAGGGATGGACGAACATCTGATGGGGTGGTTTGCGAACATGATAACGCAAACTTGCTCAAATGTTTGCGAACCACAGGTTTGCGGCAGGTCCCATTCATTTTAATGGCAGGCGAACATGAAAAACCTCCAGGTCATATTTGCAGCCACAAAATACTTACTAGCTGTGCACACATAGTCCCACAACATGGACCCTGACATACCAGAAGTATTAAGCGAATCTGCAATCGACAAGCATTCTTTTTTATCTGCAAAATGTTGTCAATTCAGAAGCGCATGAAGGCCATGGAGGAGAGGCAACGCCAGGCTATGATAAAGGATAAAGAAGTAAGTGTCCGCCAGTAAAGGCCCCAAAAATTAGCCAACAGGCGTTCACCTGACAGCAAAGAACTTTGTATTCTGTAGCTGGAGGTACATTAGGCATTCACAGGATACAGAAGTAAGTGTCGGCCATTACAGGCCCCAAAAATTAGCCCACGGGCGTTCACCTGACAGCAAAGAACTTTGTATTCTGTGGCTGGAGGTACATTAGGCATTCACAGGATAAATAAGTGTCGGCCATTACAGGCCCCAAAAATTAGCCCGCAGGCGTTCACCTGACAGAAAAGAACTTTGTATTCTGTGGCTGGAGGTACAATAGGCATTCACAGGATAAATAAGTGTCGGCCATTACAGGCCCCAAAAATTAGGCATTTAACGGACATAAAAGGCCTTCTTTGCCGCTGTATTTACCTAAGACAGGGACCATAAATTGTTATGGGTGGTGGCGGATATTTGTGGCCTGTCATGAGGAATTTGAATTAAACATGGTCTACTGGTCACATGTGTTGGATTCCTCTGAGATCCATGCCTCATTCATTTTTAGAAATGTGAGGTAGTCACGATCCCCAGAGATCAAGCGTGCCCACCCAGTAGTCCAGGGGTTCATCACTTCTCAGAGCAGGATGATGCAGGATCCGGAGGACAGCTGTCGATGGGTCGGCTGAAAGAATGATCTCATATCAGAGGTGACCAACACATCTTCAAACCGCCCTCTTCTTGCAGGCGCTGTTGGATTGGTACCTGCAACTGTTTCTCTGTAAGTGGAAACTCCTCTGCCAGTGCACGCAAAAGCAGAAGGCCTGGAAGTGCTGCATTCTGACAGCCCTCTGTGATGGTGGTAACATTTCCGCCATTTTTCGTTTGTATCGGGGGTCTAAGTACATTTCCACCCAGTACTGGTCCTTGCCCTTTATGCTTGTTATACGGGGGTCCCTCTTAAAACACTTGAGCATGAAGGCCCCCATTTGCACTAAACTGGAAGCGGTGTAGTGGCCTGGCTCCTGCTCATCATCCAGGATAATGTTGCCCTCGTTCTCCTCCCCCATCCACGGACAACACTAGGGATCCCAGAAAGGTTTAAAGTATGCTCTTCTTTCTCCTCCTCATCCTCCCTGGCACCATCCTCCTCTGACTCCTCTTCAGACTCCTGTTGTTGACTTGTCTCAGATGGAGTAGCCCCCCCTGGGAATTCATCCAGCATTGCAACTTCCTCATCTTCCTCCTTCTCGACGGCTTAATCAACGACACGACGCAATGCACGCTCCATAAAGAAGGCGTAAGGTACGATGTCACTGATGGCGCCCTGGTTGCGACTGACCAGTTTGGTGATCTCATCAAATGGCCGCAGAAGTCTGCATGCGCCGTGCATTAGCAGCCACTGGCGCAGTGTAAAAACCTGTCCTGCCGCAGAGTTCGTACAGGTAGTCGTTAACTGCACGTTTCTGAAGGAGCAGCCTTTAAAGCATATACAAGGTTGAGTTCCATCACGTCGGGCAGTCACAAATAAGACGTCTGACGGGCAGGTTGTGTCGCTGCTGAAGGTCAGCAAAGTGAGCCATGACTGTGTAAGTTCTTCTGAAATGGCCGGAGATTTTCCTGGCCTGCCGCAAGACGTCCTGGACCCCAGGGTATTTGACAACGAATCGCTACATGGCCAAGTTCAGGACGTGTGCCATGCATAGCACGTGTGTAATTTTGCCCGGTTTTAGCACGCTCAGCAGATTGACACCGTTGTCACACACCACTTTACCAACTGTCAAATTGAGCAGTGTTAGCCACTGATCTGCCTGTGAACGCAAAGCTGAAAGGAATGCAGGACCAGTGTGGCTCTTGGCTTCCAGGCACAACAGACGCAGCACAGCATGGCAACGTCTCACCTGGCATGTCCAATAGGTTCTGGGGATCTTGGGCGGCGCAGCAGAAGAGACAGTAGCAGTGGAAAAGGAGGAGTCACCCGAGGAGGAGAGGGAGGATGGAGTAGGAGGAGGAGAAGAAGAGGCAGGCCTGCATGCAATCCATGGCGGTAAAACCAAATATACACGGGTGCCACGGGTTACATGCTTGACGGCCGTCAGAAGGTTCACCCAGTGGGCAGTAAAAGTTATATACCTTCCCTGACCGTGTTTGCTAAACCACGTGTCTGTGGTCAGATGTATCTTGGCACCGACACTGTGTGCCAGAGATACATTCACTTGCCGCTAAACATGGCCATATAGCTCTGGGATGCCCTTCTGTGAGAAATGTTTCCTTCCTGGGAAATTCCATTGCGGTGTTTCAATGACAACGAATTTTCAAAAGGCCTCCGAGTCCACCAGTTTATATGGCAGTAGTTGGCGGGGTATCAGTTCCGACAAAATTTTTTACGCCTGAACATTTGAGACATGGAAGCCTGCCTTTTTCCACAAAAACGTGAGGACGGCATGATGGAAGGTGGAGTGAAGGGCAATTGTGAGGAGAGAGGAGAAAGAGAAGAGGCTGGACGGTGAGAGCCTGGAGTGTGGTTTTGTGGGTTCTGACAGCGTTTCTTCCACTGGGCTCGGTGATGGGAGTCCAGGTGCCTTCTTAAGGCGGTCGTCCCTAGGTGAGGGTTGGGCTTACCGCGACTTATGCGTTAACTGCAAAGGCTGCAGATAGCAACACTATTGTCAGCAGTGGACACATTAAAAAAAGCCAACACTGCGGAGCCATGTGTCGGCGTACTGGGAGCACCAGATGTGACCGTACATGGTTGATGGCTCGCTCCTGTTACATTACCAGTCTGGTTTGTCCCTCCTGTGCAATGTAAGTTCAGCCTGCTTCTCCTCCCTATCTGCTGGTCAATCTCTTCCTTTTGAACTCCCCTCCTCTTCCTCTCTTGTGGGCACCCATGTGATGTCTATAGACACGTCATCATCAACATCACCTTCCCCACCACTAACATTAGAGATCTAGGAGTAGGCAGCAACAGCGGGGACCAACCTCCTTGGGCTGATCTGGGTACTGTCATCAGACTGCTGAGTGGCGGCTATTGCTACCTCCCCTTCCTGATCCGATGCCAAGAATGGC
This sequence comes from Pelophylax lessonae, assembly GCF_965119305.1. Classification (NCBI taxonomy): domain Eukaryota; kingdom Metazoa; phylum Chordata; class Amphibia; order Anura; family Ranidae; genus Pelophylax; species Pelophylax lessonae. Next base: position 509,035,921 of record NC_138769.1, read on the forward strand.
TGCGCATCGCAAATGTCTTGTGACTCAAGCAGAGGTTATATAGTGGTGGTGTTGGTGGTGGTGTCTTTGGGGGTGCACACAGCAGTGAGTGAAGAGGGTGCATATAGAGAGGATGAGGAGGGTGCAGAAGAGGAAGGCTGAGTGAGCCACTCAACCAAGTCTTGTGCGTCCTTTGATGTAATCGAACGCACTTTCTGCAACTTCCCACTTCGGCCTGGTGCCCCTGCCCTACTCCTACCACCCCCCGCTTCAATCTGTCGTTTTTGGGGGGCCACTGGTATATCACAACAGTTATAATACTTTTTTTCCAGTAACGTTTGTCACTGTGTGTAGAAAAGGGAACGCAGCAAAACAGAAAAAAAAATTCTGCAGTACCCAAATACACTATTATGAAAGTATATATAACACCCCACTTCAATCTGTCGTTTTTTTTGGGGGGGGGGGGGACTGCCTATCACACCAGTTATAATACTTTTTTCTAATTGCGTTTGTCACTCTTTGTATTTGTAGTATCGCTGCAGAACCACTCAGTAGTCACAATGCTGCACAATACAAATCCACTATAATATACTTTCTATATTAGAAAGTATATTATAAGTGTATTGCACCCCTATATACTGCACACCAAACAATAGTACACCTATACCAGTCCTTAAAAGGACTTTTGTGGACCTATTAGCTAGCGATTTGTGTCACTAACAGTATGTCCCTGCTCCACATAGAAACCTCTCCCTACACTGACAAAAGACAGAATGTAAAAAGGCAGCCAGATCAGGTCTATTTATAAGGTAGGGGGTATGTCCATATGCTGAAATGTCTCAATTGACTGTCCTGTACCACCTGATGGATGTGTCATGGATCAAAGTTCTTCACAATGTAAAAGAATATGGCGGTCGCGAATATCGCCATATGTTCGCATGTTCGGCGAACGAGCAAAGTTCGCCGCAAACCGACCGCAGGGTGAACCGCAAGGTCATCTCTAATGCAGATGAAAAGAGAGTGTTTTTTGTAGTACAAATCAGTAGGACAACCCAGGGTGACAACGATGCTGCTCCATGTACAGTATACAGTACAGTGAGTGAGCTTAGTCACCTTAGGACAGGAAGTTTGTTACTGTCAGAACCATTAGGTGAAAATAAAGAGGGGAAAATGCCTTAGAAAAGGAAAAGTAATTCAGCCACCACATCTAAGGAATGGTTAGCTAGAATATATTATTTTTGTTTTTGAGTTTTTAAAAGTTTTTAAGTCTAAAAGTTTTTAAGTCAATCAGTCTGCACTATATTACATACAACATAAGGTACAAAATACAGTGATCGTGATAATGTAACATACAGATTACAATAATTAGGACTAGGTAATTGCATTGTTAGTGGGTGTAGTATGGCCCTTACATTAGTGTTAGTGAGTGTAGTATTCCCTTCATGTTGGTTTCAGTGGTAGCACTATACCCCCTACATCAATGTCAACAAAACATTGCAAAACATGTCCCTTACATTGATAACAATAATAAAATAATATACAAATCTCACAATGTGTGTGATACCCAATAGGGAGACCTCTGCGCTCAAGGAGATGTCAGCTTGAACACTGAATAATATTGACTGCAGCTACTTGAAAAACAGGTTACATTAACCCCCCTGGCGGTAATCCCGAGCGTGACTCGGGGTGGATTTTTTAGTGCAGGATCGGTATGCCCGAGTCACGCTCGGGGTAGATGTGCAGAGAGCGCAGCGGTGTCTCTTACCTTCTCCTGGCGATCCAACGATGATCTCTCATTGCTGTGACCGCCAGCCGAGAGTCCCGCCGCTGCTCGTCCGTCCTCTGTCGGTGTGATGACTTCCTAGTTCCGTTCCCTGCAGCAGCAATGCTGCATGGGAGCGGAACTAGGGAGGGAAATTCAAAAAACGTTGCACAAAACACAAACACAAACACATAACACATTTTATATATATATATATATATATATATATATATATATATATATATATATATATATATATATATATATGTATATATATATATGCATATATATGTGTATATATGTATATATATATATTCACACACACATATATATATTCACACACACATATATATATACATATACCTATATACACACGTATATATATATATATATATATATATATATATATATGTATATATATATATATATATATATATATATATATATATATATATGCACACACACATATATATATATATATATATAATTATATTATTGATTCGATTTTAATTATATATTTTATATATATATATATATATGTGTGTGTATATATATATATATATATATATATATATACATATATACACACATATATATATATATTATATAACGCATGAATTAGAATCTAATCAATAATATAATTTTATTATATATATTATATATTATATAATAAAATTATATTATTGATTCGATTATAATTCATGCGTTTGTGTTTCAAATTTATCACATCTGGGATGTCTACTAGAGTCTTGTTTTGGTCAGGTTTAAGTCAGTAATTACTAAGAATTGTAGGCCTATAATACATAACGCCAAATTTCCATGAAAAAAATTGTACCGCTTTTGGTATATAATTCCTGACATAATCATACCGCCAGGGAGGTTAAAATAATACTTTTTTCAACTGCAGCAAATGGAGCCTTAGACCTACTCCTTGCAAGTACGTGGATATCCACGCATACCCCTCATCTCTTTTTACCTACAATGTCTGCTACTGTCAAGACATGGAATGCTATCTGCCAACAAACGCAAGGGATACACACTGAAGCTCTTCAAAGGCTCCCCTTATTATCGCTGCAACTCTTATCACCAAATTTACCAATACGCCACTGGCATATGGCCCGTATCACCACAATAGGGGAGCTCTACCACCTTCAGACGCTCAAGAGCTTCCTCCAACTTTCATCGTTTTATAACCTTCCCTATAAAGACTTTTACATATACCTCAGGATTCGCCATCTGCTCTCTAGTGTTCGGACATCCTCCTCCCAGATTACCAAAGAAGTCCTTTCATTGATTACTAAACAGAAAAATAAATCCAAAGGCATATCTGGCTTCTACAAACTCTTGACCTGCCCCTCCCCCACTACCAAACTTGAAGCAATGACCTTTTGGGAACACAAATTACAACTTTCTTGCCAAGCGACTACGTGGTGCCGCGCTCTCCGGTGGCCACTTACTATATCCAAAAACGTCTCACACTGGGAGACGATTATGAAGATTTACCATAAATGGTATTACACCCCGGACAGACTTGCTACTATCTCGCCCTCTTGCTCTCCGATGTGTTGGAGAAACTGTACTGCAACCGGTGACATCTTCCACATATGGTGGGAGTGTCCAATATTCCGCCCTTACTGGAACATGGTTTCGTCACTCATCTCTACTGTGACTGACACTGCTCTGTGCCTTACTCCACAAATGGCCCTCTTTGGTCTCAGTCCTCTCTCGCTGCCCGACAATTACCCTCCAATTACTCACCATATTCTAATCTCGGCACGCCTAGTGTTAGCTAGGGCCTGGAAAAAACCCTCCTCGCCATCCCCTGAGGCGTTGATCAACTCCATCAATGACCATTGCAACATGGAATACCTCTTCTCCAAGGCACACCTCACAGAGGAGAGATTCCGGGAGCATTGGTCGTTATGGCTATCTTACCCCAAAAGCATTAAAATTTGATTATAATTCTCTTAACGCACCTTGACTCACCGGACCTGCCCGACACAGCGATTTAACTCTAGACCAGAGAGGACCATGGTGGCACCCATACTCACGTTAATATCACATTTTCTTACCTATCTCAACATATTCACTTGATTTCGGATATAGGCACAGTCTCTCTTTGACTCTCTCTACTCAACTCTTATTTACTTATTGTCCCACAGTCCTTCAGCCAAAAGTGCAGGAGAAATGATGTGTGCTCCAGCATGAATCCCAATATCCATGAAATGTAGAAGGGAACACCTCAATCTCCACCACCAAGTGTTGGGGATAGTGTAGAAATGGCAACTCACCAGAAGACCATGCTTACCCACTCTTGTGAATAAGCAGGGATTGCATTAACATATAAATTGTCCAGTATTAGGATCCACTTCCTGGTTCACCATTCATCCACCGATACTCCAGTACATGTGGGAGAACAAATAAACCCTCAACTAGTGCAATATTGACCGTTTTATTCATAAAAACCATAAATATTTGCACTCACTTGGTATAGATGAAAGACAAACACATCATAAACACATTGGTGAGGTAGACAGCCGTTGCCGCCAAGTCTTGACTCCACGCCAAGGCAGGGAACTCTGGAAGTCTCCGTCACCACAATTGCAGTTGCAGGGTACGTCGTCTGGCCACGCACAGACGGCGCAACTAACCCATTTGTACTCTGCCATACTCCGGCTCACAGAGCAGCTACCAATCAATCCCTCCTGCATGCTGATCCGGAAAAGCAACACTGCTCATGCAAGCGGAAGTATCACTGCTAACTATGACCCATGCCGGCCAATAGCAGGACATGACCCCCTTAGTAAATATAAGACGTCGGATATATCGCAATCCAACATCAGGAGATATAAATAGAAAACTAAACAATACCAAACACAAAAGCATAAAGAATGTGCATTACAATGTTACTGAATACCGGACCAGCCCCGCAGGTATTCAAACAACATACTGGTATATATTAATCATGATATAGTACACAATCACCCATGTAAAATATACGTGAAGTGCATAAATATAAAATCATAAATATAAAATATATGAAATATAAATATACAATATATAAATTAAACAGAGAATGTAGGGGAAATAAGGAACAGCAAAAGCAAAACACTGACCACCCCCCCCAATTGAATGGTGCCCAATATAAAATTAACATTAAAATTAAAATCCAATCAGACATAGGTCAATTATAAAATCAATATAAAATCTGATAAAATTGAATAAAATTTAATTTACACATCAAAATCAGAAGCAGGACGTAGCAATACTACACCCATACCCACAAGTGCTCAGGATACATCTGTAAACACTATGTGGGCCAATCAAGGATAAGATAGATTAGGAGTCACTTATAAAGCAGTTGATGTCAATTCTATATCGAGCCCTAGTGGAGCAAGGGACTGGGTCGGGAAAATCCACTTGGTCTCTTACCTGGAAAGTTCCCTGACCCAATTAGCCCCTCGCCACGATGGGGTCACTCATTAAACTCCCCAAAACCCTTGGGTCCCGCTGATGACACTGACGAAAATGGGCCGACACATTATGTTCACGTTTCCCCTTCAAGATGTTGCTGATATGTTCACCAACTCTTTTTTTGAGGGTACATTTGGTGCGACCTATGTAAACTAAGTTACAAGGGCACATAAGCGCATAGACTACATGGGTAGTATCACAGGTTATGAGGTGTTTGATCTTAAAGGATTTTTCAATAGCTAGAACGGAAAATACATCCCGTATTACATACAATAATAAAATAATCCCACCTTACATTGTTGTCAGTGGAAACTAGTGCCCATTATTCTGCTTTCAGTGGGTAAATGGCGGCCCATACACTGGTGTAACTGGTAAATGTGCCTTACATTGGTATAAGTGAAAAAATAACGTGACTTCTAGGTTAAATTCCCTTTTCTGGTAATTCTTTCTTTTTTATTTAACTGACTAAATGTTCAAACCAACTGACTTTTTTCTATTTTTGACTTTTGCTCTTTAATTCCTCTCCCCCTATTTTCTATTTTTGTTTCCTTTTACTTTTCACAACATGGAGTTATAAACCAAGACAACATTTTTGATAGTTTGATATCTCATCCTGTAAAAGCATATACTATTGTTATTAGCTATGCTCTGGATGCACTACATTTACAGTGACTAGTGACGCAACGTGTAGGAGGAGCCAGTGACGTCAGCCTTGTCTATCCACAGTGCGATCTGTGTTTGGCGTATGGGAATTGTAGCTGCACATGAAATATAGAGATCTTATGTGGTTTTATGTCTACATAAATGTGAGTGATCTGGATGAAAATCTTTTATTGAATAAATGTTTTAAAAACTGCACATTAACTTTGTATTGCAGGTGAGCGTGCATTGCACTCAAAGGTGGGCAGCTGGTGGATGATTTTAGCACATTGATCACTGGATTTTTTTTTTGAAGAAGCACTGCATGTTAAAAGTGATTCATGGATGCATTATTATAATGTCATTTGTTATCTATTCGTATGAACTCGTTCGTCTCTTGCATTAGTGTGAGTGGGAACATGATGCCCATACATTGGTTTCATTGGTGGAATAAAAAAAAAAACCTTAGATTAGTGTAAATGTAAAATAATGTTCCTCATATTGGCTCCAGTACAAACATAATGCTGCATACATTGCTGTTAGTGGGAAAATAAAATGTCTCATATTAGACTTAGTGAGAATTTACAAATAATGTACTAGCTCAGAGTCCTGCATACAGGAGAAAAAAAAAAAAACAGTCATTGCTGATCTGTGCTGCCTTGTTCCACATTGTACAGACTTCACTGCAGAGCTAAGTTATGATGGGCAGTAGATCCACCTGTCCAAATCCCAACAGTGGTAGCTGTAACTAGGAAGGTGTAGCACTTCCTCCATTGGAGCTGCTGGCATATGATAGGTTCTTCTACCATTCCCAGTGATAAGCCACCTTTTAATTGGACCCAACAATACAGTGTCACTCCAATATTGTGGCAATAAGCTCTGAGGACAACTGTTGAGTAAAGAGATTATAGTAAGTGCAGCAGTTCAATAACAGTGGTAAATTTAAAAATACAATGAAGTAAAGAAGTCCAGCATTCGTTCTCTTTATCACCTGCAAGAGGCTTTGCCTTAACACTCCAGGAGAGTGGAGAATGACAATGCAAGCAAAAAATAAACAACAGTCAATACGACCCTATGTCCCTGATCGGGAATAAAAGAGGTGCACCTACTGTAAGTACTGGGGCCTAACTATGCACTATATTTCCTAACTAACCGACCAGGGTATAAATTCACCACAAAGTCTGCCGTTGGTGGGGCCTTTTAATCCAACTGTGAAGTGCTCTGACTTTAGGTCACGGTATCTATAATCAACAGAGGTAAGTATATCTTCATAAAATGCGCCAACACAAATGACAGTGACAAAGTAAGGTTGTCCCTTTTAAAAAGGAATCACTAATAGAGCAAACATTATTTGTAGGTAAAAGACCCACTTTAAACTGTGTATTTAACTTTCTGCAAGAAAGTTAGCTTTAGTAATAAGACACATTTTAGATAATGCCACTAGCTTATTTAAACATGACTTTTTAAGTGAAACCATAAATAATGTTTTATAATACTTTATATTTGCCTAGTGTTCTTTAAGACACAATATAAATGCCCCCTGCTGTGACTGAAATGAAATAGTTAAGGGTCATCTCACAATGTACTTTGAATATTTACCATGGAGCTTGTTAGAGCATGCAGTACATTAAAACTTCAAAGACAATACACTCAGCAGTATACAACCAAAAGTGGTTTGTATATATCTTTAATCCAATACTGACCTTATAGGCGTACATTTTAGATGAATGTTAAGATATTTTCACATCGCCGACTCCAGGCTCATTTCCTATTTTTTGCAGACTTATTTTTTAAACTTGTGCCAAACATTTTGGAGCTCAATTTAAAATTTCATTTTCAGTTAGTGTTATGGAAAATTTAATAAATGTTGCCCCATAGGTATTTTCAGTTGAATCCATCTGAGATGCATTGTCACCAAATGTCTCTTGCATCTTTAATCAACAATGCATGTGAACAAAAAACGAAGGCGGAATCATTAACACCTCCACTGCTAACAATTACACTCCACAAGCTGGAAAGTAATTATGATGCTTTCTATGCACAGCAAGGGTTTGAAATTATTTTGGCAATTGCCTTTCCACACATTTACGGCAGAAGAAATAGCTGCACTAGCTAACTTGCAAGGATGGCTTTTTTCCTTGCAAATCACCATAAAAGTATATTGCTAATACTTTGAATTTTATATTAGTGCCACCTAGTGACCAAAATCACTATAATAAATATAATGACAATATACACTGATCAGCCATAACTTTATGACCCTTGACAGGTTACGCGAATAACACTGATTAGTTAATTACAATGGCATCTGAAAGATGGTGGGATATATGAGTGTAGCACGCTCTAGTTTGCTACTAGTATGAGAGTAGGCAAAACATAGTCTGGCTCATGATTAAGCAATAGCCAGGTTATTTGGATCAACAATTTTTGTAGGTTAGGGTTTGATGACTCATTCAGGCAAGTCTCTGGTACCCCCCAGGTTTGGAAGTTTGGAGAAGCTTTTAGAGGTTAGTGGGCAGGGGCCAAGAGGATTGATCTGGGGATTTTTGCTAATCCCTGGGCAGTGGGCATGGCAGGGGCTAAGCCAACCCTTAAATATGGATGAGACATGCTGGCAGGGGGGTTGGGTGGAAGATTAAGATGGAGTCCTGAGGGGACAGTTGGTGTCCCGTGAGGCAAACCCCCTAGTCTGTAGGGGGGGTGCTCTGCCTCAGGCTGGAGCTCGGGTGCTGGCTTGGGAGGATTCTGACAACAGGAGCAGTTTGGAGTGAGTCTTCCCTAAAATGCAGTGGGAGAAAGGACAGTGTTAGTAATACAGCATGGACAGGAACCTACAGGGGAGAGACTGCCACACATAGCAGGTCTCTCTAGGAGATAGCTGTGAGCTTAAATATTCTTTAAGCTTGCCCTGAGAGATCTCAAGAGTCAGTCAGGTAGACTGGTAAAGGGTCAGAAGGGTAGACTGGTATAGAGTCAGTCAGGTAGACTGGTGAAGAAGCAACCAAGTGGGCTGGTATTTCCTGCAGTGATAGAGCTGGGATCAGTGTCCACAAGAAAGGTAGAGGTACTCCAAGATGCAGTTCACAACACTCTGTGCTATTTTCTAAAGGGACTGAGAGTTTCTAGTACTTAAGGGGGGTTTGCTTTTTGAACAGAGACTGTTAGCTTCCAAGAGAGGAATCAATCAGAGTTGTACAGACTAAAGAAGAAGAATTATTTAGAGTTGCACAAAGGGAGGAAATTGTCCCTGGTTGCTATCAAGTTGGGCATCCCATCCAGAGGCGGCTCTAGGCTCTGTGAGGCCTAAGGCATAATTTGGACATGAGGCCCCACTCACGCCCATAATGGGAAAAATAATTAAAGCGATAAAAATTAACTGTATGAATTGAATATATTAAGAGCCTTAACCTTTGTACTATGAATTCACAGTTTCTAGAATTTTCTATAACCAATTCTTCTTTAATCAAAGATCATTAAACATTGGGTATGTATGTAAGTATATATGTCTGCTCTTACATCACAGTCCCCAGCATTTCCCTATAGGTCATGATTCCCTGAGTCCCTCCTTACATCAAAGTTTAGTGTCCCCCCTTACATAAGAGTTCTCCTTTAAATCAGATTCTCCCCAGAATCTCCTCCTTACATCAGAGTCCCCCTCTTAAATCAAATTTCACAGAGCCCCCTTTACATCAGAGTCTCCAGAGTTTCCCCCTTACACTGTAAGAGGGAACTCTGAAGACTCTGATGTAAGAGGAGTTCTGGGAACCCTGATTTAGGGGGAATGTTGGGGACTCTGAAGTAAGGGGAGTTCTGACAACCCCGATTTAAGGGGGAATGCTGGAGACTCTGATGTAAGGAAAGTTCTGGGAACCCTGATTTGAGGGGGAAAGCTGGGGACTCTGGTGTAAAAGGGAACTCTGTGGTCAACAAAGCTCCCCCTTGCATCAGAGTTTCCAGAGTCCCCCTTACACTTCCCTTCCTCAGTCTGCCACAGTCTAGGGCAAGACAAGTCCCACTGCAGAAGGCTACCATACCTGAGTCCCCACAGAAGGGCACTGTAATATCCAGCATAGTGCACTGCCATTCCTCCCTGAAGAATGGAAGCCTGCTATGCTTGGACTTGTACTGCTCTCTGTAGGAGTCTGAGGAACTACTGCCTGCTATGCTAAGACTTGTAGTGCCCTCTGTGGGGACTAAGGCATGGCAGCCTGCTATTCTGGAACTTGTAGTGCCCTCTGTGAGGTACTGAGGATTCCTCAGTCCTCCACATTCTAGGGCACTATAAGTCCCAGCATAGTGGGCTGTCATTCCTCAGTCCCTCACAGCTGGGGGGAAAAACAACAAACATCTAAAGAACCACTCCAACCAAAACGAATAATAATGTACAGAGTCCATATGCTATATAATGTCACAGCCCCCGCAGGACTGGCACAGCTCCACTCTCTTCCCTGGCAACTGACTCTCTGGCGTTTCCTCCTCCCCCAGCCACCCAGGGGCCCTCTCCTTCTCCCCCAGCCACCCAGGGGCCCTCTCCTTCTCCCCCAGCCACCCAGGGGCCCTCTCCTTCTCCCCCAGCCACCCAGGGGCCCTCTCCTTCTTCGCCAGCCACCCAAGGGCCCATTTCCTTTTCCTCCAGCCACCCAGGGGCCCTCTCCTTCTTCTCCTCCAGCCACCCAGGGGCCCTCTCCTTCTTCTCCTCCAGCCACCCAGGGTCCCTCTCCTTCTCCCCAGCCACCCAGGGGCCTTCTCCTTCTCCCCCAGCCACCCAGAGGCCCTAACCTTCTCCCCCAGCGACCCAGGGGCCCTCTCCCCCAGCCACCCAGGGGCCCTTGTCTTCTTCTCCTCCAGCCACCCAGGGGCCCTCTCCTTCTTCAGCCACCCAGAGGCTCTCTCCTTCTACCCCAGCCACCCAGGGGCCCTCTCCTTCTACCCCAGCCACCCAGGGGCCCTCTCCTTCTACCCCAGCCACCCAGGGGCCCTCTCCTTCTACACCAGCCACCCAGGGGCCCTCTCCTCCCCCAGCCACCCAGGGGCCCTCTCCTCCCCCAGCCACCCAGGGGCCCTCTCCTCCCCCAGCCACCCAGGGGCCCTCTCCTTCTCCCCCAGCCACCCAGGGGCCCTCTCCTTCTCCCCCAGCCACCCAGGGGCCCTCTCCTTCTCCCCCAGCCACCCAGGGGCCCTCTCCTTCTCCCCCAGCCACCCAGGGGCCTTCTCCTTCTCCTCCAGTCACCCAGGGCCCTCTCCTTCTCCCCCAACCACCCAGGGGCCATCTCCTTCTCCCCCAGCCACCCAGGGGCCATCTCCTTCTCCCCCAGCCACCCAGGGGCCATCTCCTTCTCCCCCGGCCACCCAGGGGGCCTCTCCTTCTCCTTCAGCCACCCAGGGGCCCTTTCCTCCCTTAGCAACCCAGGTACCCTCTCCTTTTCCTTCAGCCACTCAGGGTCCCTCTTCTCTTCCCCTAGCCACCCAGGGGCCCTCTCCTTTTCCCCTAGCCACCCAGGGGCCCTCTCCTTTTCCCCTAGCCACCCAGGGGCCCTCTCCTTTTCCCCTAGCCACCCAGGGGCCCTCTCCTTTTCCCCTAACCACCCAGGGGGCCCTCTCCTTTTCCCCTAGCCCCCCAGGGGGCCCTCTCCTTTTCCCCTAGCCACCCAGGGGCCCTCTCCTTTTGCCTAGCCACCCTGGGACCCTCTCCTTTTCCCCTAGCCACCCAGGGACCCTCTCCTTTTCCCCTAGCCACCCAGGGACCCTCTCCTTCTCTTCCAGCCACCCTCTCCTCCCCCAGCCACCCAGGGCCGCCTTCTTCTCCTCCTCCTCCTCCACCAACCATTCTAAGACTCTTTCAAATTCCCTGGGGCTACTCACCCCCTTTGTGTAGGAGACACCACAAATCTATGACTAGCCTGCAGATTGACAAGTTGGGGCCTGGTTACCTCTATGTTCCCGGGCCAGGGCAGAGCTCTCCTCCCAGAGCAACAACCGATGATAGCAGAGTGAGCTGACCGGGCAGTCACTTCCTACTAATGCAGGTACACGCCCACTGATTCCTCCACATCTTAGGATTACATGATCAGACGGCCAATCACCAGGCAGAGAAGTCTGGGTATATATCCGAGGATTTAAAGCAATCTTTTACTTGGGAGATTTCCCTGACTGCGACCTTCTAAATGTTGTCGCTCCGCCACTGGCCTGCGAGGCCCCTGTAGGTGCGAGGCCTTAGGCGACCGCCTAATTTGCCTAATTATAGAGCCGCCTATGATCCCATCATTCCTTTTCCCCATCCAAGTTATTACCCCTAATAAAACATAAAAACAAAGCTCAAAGACTGTTCCTTGCCTCTTAATGAAAGCTAAAATGCTACTAGCCTAGCTTAACAGGAGTGGGGAGCCCTGTCATCTGCAACCCCTAGGGGAGGTAGTGCTACATTAGGCAGGAAGTAAACCTGTTATCCTTGAAGTTGCTGATTTATAAGCAGACAAACTGGGCATTGCAGTTTGTTGTGTATGGGGCTGTGTAGCCAGACTGTAGACCAGTCAGGGTGACCATGCTGACTGACATGTGTCCACAGCAAAAATCAAATACAAAGGGCACGTGCAAATCAGAAATGGACCACAGAGCAATGGAAGAAAGTGGCCTGGTCTTACAATTTATTTTACATCATGTGGATGGCTAGGTTCAGATCCAGGTTCCGTCATGGACAGACCTATACTAGGCTTTTCACCAATAAGGCTATCAATGCTGCCAACAGCTTGGCAGCCACAGCAGCAGTAATAGTGACAACACTGCAGTGATTTCACTGCATCAAGAATAGTGCTGTCAGCCTATCAAAGGAAGTTCATATTCAATGGATCTTCTTACAGGATCAAAGTGTATTTACGAAATCTAGATGGTACTTAAAAATAGAGTTCCTAGTCTTATTTTAATTTGTGCTGTTTGATATTGATTGTATGTTTATAAGTGTGTTATTTTTTTATTTATTGTATGTGTATGAAGCCATGCTGGAAAAAGAAAACTGTGTTCCTGAAAGCTTTCACTAAATAAATGATTCAGTATGCCCCAAAAAGTTATTGTCTATATTTTTGCTTCTCAGTTTTTATTCTTTTATGAATAGAACAGTATCCAAGAATGCAGAACAGGTGGATGCAAAAAAAGATTGCGGGGGTGTGGAGGAGCAGGATGAAGGAGGATTAATAGTAACAGCAGAGGATTTAGGACAAAGGGACACATTCAACTGACTGTAAGTTACCGTGCTGTTCTTTGTGTTGTTGATTTTGGCTGTAGTTAGGCTTTAAGGGTAATCCTCCCATTATACCAGTTATACATGTAGCAAGCAAAACAGTCTTAAATGAGCAGTCACTTAAATGGAAAATCTAGGAGACAGCTAAATGCACAACCAAAATCAACATCCTACCCTCCGAAGGATTTGCAATTTGTATGAACTACCTCTGCTAGCCAGTAGGATAGGATCTCTATGTAAATTCCTGGTTTAGCATTACTGGTTCATAGCTCAACTCCGTTCTCATTGGGAATAGGTAATGATGCTGTCACATGGGAGGGCCTGAGATTACCAGCAGCCATTTGTAATACAAGCAGTCCATTATTAATTCCTTCAAACAGGTAACATAAATAGTTTCCTGCCTATGGGGCCTGGCAATTTGCGCTACGGGATGTTTCCCTGTTTCGAGTAGAGATGACCCATAAATCCCTCCTTAATATGGCTCAGCAGGTCTTTGAATATGGTAATAAGAATAGCCATTTGCTGGCATGGTTAGCTAAGGGCCAGTTTGCTACCACACACATTGGCAGTGTTAGGAGCTCTGCAGGAGAATTACTGTGCTTACCCAGTGCTGGTAATGATCGGTTCCTCCGGTACTATCAACAGCTCTACTCATCCCTGGTTGAATATACTCCCTCTAAATTGTTGTCGTTCCTTGGCTGTGTCGACTTCCCTACGTTTGACCCAGAGGTTAGCTCCCGACTAGACCAAGACATTACACTAGAGGAGGTCCAATTGGCAATGGGTCAGCTCCAATCTGGGAAGACTCCCGTGGCTGATGATCTACTGACGGAGTTCCACTCACAACACCTAGACCTGGTTGCACCTAGATTAACTACTCTTCTTGAACAATTTTTCACAATAGGTTCCCTTCCTGATTCTATGGCTGAGGCAGTGGTGGTGTTGGGGCTCAAACCATGGAAGAATCCTGAGGGGTGCTCCTCATATAGGCAGATTTCTTTACCTAATGTGCATGCCAAGATTTTGACAAACATATTACCTAATCGTCTGTCTACTGTACTAGAGTAGCTGATCCATGTTGATCAAACTAGATTTATGCCTGGGAAAGGCACCGACATTAACCCCCGTCGCCTCATCCTGAACCTTTCCATTGATCACGCTAATAGCAGATGTAGGGTTATAGCCTCTCTCAATACCGAAAAGGCATTTGATTCAGTAGAATGGGGGTTGTTATGAGAGGTTTTGTGTCGTTTCGGTATCAGGCCTAAATTTTTTCATGGATTAAAATGCTATACCACGCACCCCATGTTAGGACGAATAACAACTTATCCACATCCTTTCTGCAGCAGAGGGGTACCCGACAGGGATGTCCTTTGTCCCCCACCCTCTTTGCCCTGACCCAGGAGCCACTGGCTATTCTTATTCAGGGATTTCCACTGGTGGAAGGAATGCAAATTGGCTCTCTAGAGGAGAACATCTCTCTATATGCTGATGATGCTCTTCTATATCTGAGTAATGCCTCCTCATCCCTGCTAGCTGCCCCCATTTTTATAAAATTGGACGTTTTTTTTAGGGATATGCATTAACTGATCAAAATTGACGATCTTCCCCTTAGACCCCCTGTCCTGGAGGGATGCGGCTGATACTCCATTGAAAATTTTCAGTATTTGGGTATCCAGATAGGGAGGGACTTTGGGAGTTTTTCTGATCTTAATCTGGTTGCATTGCTCTCAACTTTGGTCCAAGTGTAGCTCTTGGGTGTCCCTTCTGTTAAATCTCATGGGTCGTATTAATCTCCCTAAAATTATTTTTCTCCCTATATTTCTTTTTTTCTGGAACTGCCCTACCTGGATACCTACGTCATTCTTCAAGGAGATAGATAAATGTGTTGTGACCTAAATTTGGGGGGGGGGTGCCTTTTCCTGACTGGCAAAATCGACTTTATTACTCCCATTGATGTGGGGGGACTTGGCATTGCCGGACTACTGGACATATTACTGGGTAGCTACCCTTGTAACTGTCCCCTGGTGGTTTGTAATCTCTCGGGCTAATGTAGCGGTATGCCTAGAAGCTGCTGCTTTTGGCTCACTTCATGAGCTGGGGAATTTAGTGTACAGAGGTCCCCGAGCATACGACGATCTCCCGCATCCCACAACAGATGATACTCATGGTATGAGTGGCGGCTAGATGCAGATTCCTTCAACCTCATAGGTGGTCACAATTCTGCCCACTCTGGCGGAATCCAAATCTCCCACATTACAGTTCCCTACCTGACCATCAGCTTTGGGCCAGGTATGGGATAAAAAAGATGTGCTGTCAGTGGGGAGACTACTTCCCTGACCTTAAGGCCAAATTTAATCTCCTGGGATCGATGCTCTTTCGTTACTTCCAACTACTGTAAGTCATGCGACCTGCGCTCAGTTCCTTGTCCCTCCAAGCCTTGCTACTGACCCCATTGAGGAACTATTGGCACAAGAGTCGCTGGGGAAACCTCTGTCTACCCTTTACCTAGCTCTGTTTAGCATTGACTCCCCTAAAATGGAAAGGTTGTGGGACTTATGGAAGACTGACCTACCTGACCTTGACAGGGAGGATTGGGAGAACTGTTTTGAAGATAGCACCAGATTGTTGATTTCTTCCCGGGACAAACTCATTCAGACAAAATTTTTACACAGGGTGTACTACACTCCCCAGAGGCTACAGAGTATATACCTACAGATGTCACCGAACTGTATACGGTGTAGGAAAAATGTAGGCACATACCTGCATATGCTTTGGACCTGCCCAAGAGTGGCCCATTTTTGGGGTGTGATGGTTGAGCTAATTAATTACTGCCTTCACCTGTCTCTTACAGTTTTACTGAAGCTGATTTTACTGGGGATCAAGGATGATGAGCCTAGATGCACTAAATTGCTGATTTCGTATTTGTTTTATTATACCAAGAAATAAATTATTCTCAGATGGAACTCCCGTTCTCCTCCCTCTGTTGGTTCTACCACTTTAAAAACTAACCTATATTAATAGGAACTGCCCAAAAGAAATTGAGAAGGTATGGCAGGCATAGTCAGCTTAGTCAAGGTGTTTCTCCTTCTATGGAATCATTGACTAATTGTGGTTGCCTATTACATATGTTTTGGGCGGTTGATAGGCTGCACAATGTTATTTTGTTAAGCTTGTTTGTATCCTACAGTATATACCCAAGTCTGATGATGACACCCTGCTGCTTTGAGTCACTGTTAGTGTGCATTGTACTTGCTTGATTACTTCCATGTTGTTATAACTGTACCATGTCATGGTTTCAATAAAGGAACATTCTGTTTGTAAAAAAAAAAAAAAAAAAATAGCTTCTTTTAGCCAGTGTTAATTTAGTCAATGAAAACATTTTCATCAAAATTTTCATCAGCGGCATTTTTACAGTGATGAAAACAAAATGAAAACTACACCACATTTTCATCCACTGACGAAAAGTATGACAAAAATCAATTCTGTTTTATGGTAATGAATGAAAATGACACGAAAATGTGAGGTAGGGATGTTTACCCTCAGAACTTCCGGTTTCCGCTCTCAGCAAGCAAGCGAGTCAAGTCCGTAACATGCATCCAGCATTACAGGCCTCCTCCGAGTCCTCAGACGTCCAGAGCAGAGAAGCACTGTGCAGCCTCCCGATGAGTCTCAGTCCACTCTCAACTGAGTCACAACAACAAACGACCCACCGTGTACATTACAATTACAGACCTGAGGCCTCCCCTCAGACCATCATCCATCCAGGGCACTGTGTGTGCATTACAGGCCTCCTCTGACCACCGGCATCCAGGGCGCTGTGCAGTACAGGCCATCCCTCAGACCTGACACCACCATCCAGCACTGTGCAGCATTACAGCCCTCCTCTCACCACTGATCACTGTCACCAGTAACCACTGGCAACCAGAGCACTGTGCATTACAGGCCATCCCTCAGACCTGAAACCACCATCCGGCACTGTGCAGCATTATAGGCCTCTTATACCACCATCCACAGCACTGTGCAGCATTGCAGGCCTCTCATACCACCATCCACAGCATTGTGCAGCATTACAGGCATAGGCGGCTCTCTAATTAGGCAAATTAGGTGGTCGCCTAAGGCTTCGCACCTACAGGGGCCTCGCGGCCAGTGGCGGAGCGACAACATTTAGAAGGGCGCAGTCAGGAAAATCTCCCAAGTAAAAGATTGCTTTAAATCCTCGGATATATAAGTGCAGTCGCTTTACTGCATCTTCCAGGTGTCTGTTGTCCACTGACACTTACCCCGCCTTCTCTGCCTGGGGATTGGCCGTCTGATCATATAATCCTAAGATGTGGAGGAATCGGTGGGCGTGTACCTGCATTAGTAGGAAGTGACTGCCGGGCAGCTTACTCTGCTATCATCGGTTGTTGCTCTGGGAGGAGAGCTCTGCCCTGGCCCGGGAACATAGAGGTAACCAGGCCCCAACTTGTCACTCTGCAGGCTGGTCATATATTTGTGGTATGGTGGTGGAATTTCTGTGCTAATCAGAATAAATAATGAATTAATACAGAAAAAAAATTTTATGGTAAGCTGCTGCACAAAAGGAATCATAGAAAAACCTAAATACAATTAAAATCAAAAATGTGCTGCGCTAAAACATAGTAAATGTGAAATCACCAAAATATACCATTCAAAACCTATTTATAAGGTCAAAAACAACTTTAAACCATCAGTGATTGTGATATCACTAAAAGGATATATCATATGTGTTCAAAATAATTAATACTTAAAAATTATCACATGTAGTAAAACAATCCGGGCAAAAAAGAAAGTGAAAAAACAGAGGATATTTAAATCCAAATAAAGTCCATAGTGATAAAGTGTAGAAATTTTTAGGAAGATCAGCCACAAGTCCCAGAGATCATTAAATCCACACGGCACTTATTGAGGATAAGGAGGACACCGATGTGCAAATCACCAGAAAGATTAATCAGTTGGCTGCTTACCAGAAGGAATTGGTCACTCAAACTAATGAATAAACCTAAATGGGCTTGTATGCAATACCGAAATTGACCACAGGATGTCGCCTTACAAGCTCGAATACGATATCAGCATCATAAGGATAGGGAAGAAAGTATAGACAGGGACATAGTGTAACTCCGTATAAAAACGTTTATTTATATTAAAAGCAGGTAATCCACTCACATTTAAGATGAATGTCAAGGGCATGTAAAGCTGAAAGGAACCGCATTAAAAGTGAACGAACATCTCCCACGGTATGGATGTATCTCGATAGGTGGCTGTTGGGGGCGTGGTTGCGTCACGTCTGACTCACCCGACTGGTTTCGTCATACGCTTGTGGTCATCATATATTTGTGGTGTCTACTACGAAAAGGGGGTGAGTAGCCCCAGGAAAGTTGGGAGGGTCTTAGAATGGTTGGTGGAGGAGGAGGAGAAAAAAAAGGCCCTGGGTGGCTGGGGGAGGAGAGGGGTGCTGGAAGAGAAGGAGAGGGTCCCTGGGTGGCTATGGGAAAAGGAGAGGGCCCCTGGGTGGCTATGGGAAAATGAGAGGGCCCCTGGGTGGCAAGGGGAAAAGGAGAGGGCCCCTGGGTAACTAGGGGAAGAGAAGAGGGCCCCTGGGTGGCTAGGGGAATAGGAGAGGGCCCCTGAGTGGCTGAAGGAAAAGGAGAGGGTACCTGGGTGGCTAAGGGAGGAGAGGGCCCCAGGGTGGCTGGAGGAGAAGGAGAGGGCCCCTGGGTGGCTGACAGAGAAGGAGAGGGCCCCTGGGTGGCTGGAGGAGAAGGAGAGGGCCCCTGGGTGGCTGACGGAGAAGGAGAGGGCCCCTGGGTGGCTGGAGGAGAAGGAGAGGGCCCCTGGGTGGCTGGAGGAGAAGGAGAGGGACCCTGGGTGGCTGAAGGAGAAGGAGAGGGACCCTGGGTGGCTGGAGGAGGAGAAGGAGAGGGACCCTGGGTGGCTGGAGGAGGAGAAGGAGAGGGCCCCTGGGTGGCTGGAGGAGAAGAAGGAGAGGGCCCTTGGGTGGCTGGGGAAGAAGGAGAGGGCCCCTGGGTGGCTGGGGAAGAAGGAGAGGGCACTTGGGTGGCTGGGGGAGGAGGAGTGGCCCCCCGTGACGCCAGAGTCAGTTGCCATGGAAGAGAATAGAGCTGTGCCAGTCCTGCAAATATATATAGATATGTATATGTACGTATATGTATACGTGTGTATATATATATATATATATATATATATATATATATATATATATGTGTATACATGTATGTATGTATATATATATATATATATATATATATGTATATATACATATATATATAGCCGAAGGTACCAAAGTAAATAAATGGTCACATAAAGACACCACTCCCCAGACACCATTAAAATCAAGAAGCACCCATATATATATATATATATACGCATATATATATATATATATATACGTATATATGGCAGATCGGGCTGTGGAGCTCCACTCCGTGCGGCTTCCGGTGTGCAGTGCGCATGCGCCTCCTGCGCGTGCGCATTTTGACAGCGGGTCCAGTGCGTCATTTCCGGTCCCTTCGGATTGGATGATGCCCGGATTGTGGCGCAATTTAAGACGGTACCCTAGCGTGTTAATGGTCTCAGTCGGCCATTTGTGTTGTGCGGTCCAGGCATCAGGTATCGAATCTCTTTTACAATCTCTATTACAATAATCTTTTCTAAATGGTATTGATATCTAAATTTTATTACTTCAATATCTCCGCTTTCTATTATTCTAGTCTCCCTTTTTTGAACACTTGTGATCTGGATACAAGCTGATATACAGTACATTTTATTGGGATCTATTTGGTGACTCTCTCTGTCATGGGTCAAACCAAGGGGCCTTATTGTTTAGACCATAGTGCCCGTTGACCGCACATTCTGGCCGCCTGCGCTTTTCCTCAAGGGACCATACTCTTGGTATGATTATACTGGTTAAATATATACATCTTTATATGTCATTATTTATAAATTTTCAAAAAATACTGTTGTGATACCTCTTTCAATACAAACTTCCCCTTTCCAGGTGTGCGATGTTATGGATTACATCATGTCATTTTGATATGGGGTATCCTTTCTGATGTTATTTTTAGACTGCAGAGGATTCTTGGGTATATAATAGGTAATTATCCTGCCTATCGATTTATAGGTGGGTTTTTCCTCTTTTCCCTCTCTCTTGGAGTATAGTCTATTCCCTTTATTCCATTCTCCCCATTCCCCATCTGACAAATTTTTCTCAATTTTTTACTTTTATTCTTGGGTTAGTCTTGGTTCTTGCATGCCACCGCACCCGCCCAGGAGACCTTCTGATGTGGCTGGGGGTTCAATACCAATCAATTTCCATCTGTGCCCACTCCTTTGTAACTTGGGCGTGGGGGGGGGGCGCACACTGGTGTTGGTCTCTGGGACACAATCAATGGGCTGCTTTTCTATAATGTACATGCATGAACTATGTTATTGACGGTGTTATTTTGTTTCATTGTAGTAATAGCATATGTATCTGCTTATACAAAACACTTCTGAAGAAGCGGTCTAAATACCGCGAAACATGTAAAGTCTTGTGGATGGACATGGATTTTTCGTATTACCAATTTACCGGATGTTCTGGTTTTTTGAAAAATCTGCACTCTTCCATGTCCTACCTGTCATAATGTATTTACTTGTTTGGATGTACTCATTCTGTCTTTTGCACTTTTAAATGTCATGTTTTGATGTAATAAAATAACTCTATATTTTTATTGCTTTGTCTTTTATAATTTGTGTAAAACACGATTAAAATCCCGCCAAGACCCCCCCCCCCTTTCCCCTGTTTCTCTGACTTCCCACTTCGCGGTTGCGATGGCCTGCTCAGCATAGGGTGGATTGGCGTCTTCCACCACTGGAGTTGGGCGGTCCCTCGATCACTGATGGGGTGACAAGTGACGATGATTGATAGGGTGACAGATGACGATGACTGATGGGGTGACAGGTGACAGTGATTGATGGGGTGACAGGTGACGGGCGATGGTGCACGGCGGTACTGATGGCAGTCTCTGGTGACCGGTGAACTTTAGGCTATGTTCACATATGAGAGTAGCGATCATGTGCAGAATCACTGCGATTCTGCCCGCGATCTAGAAATCATTGCAAATGGCGGGACGCCTGTGCATTGCCCGTGATTTGCAATAGCATTCCAAACGCTGTGCGATGTTGCAGGGATTTCCACCAGCCGAATCGTGGTAACATCGCGCAAACAACGCATGACGCCCAAAAAAGGTACAAAGAGTTGTAGGAAAAAATGACAACTTCAAAAAACTCACCATGCCCCTTATTAAACACCTTGGAATGTCTACTTTCCAAAAAGGGGTCATTTGGGGGGTATTTGTACTTTCCTGACTTTTTAGTGTCTCAAGAAATGAGATAGGCCTTCAGTACATCAGGTGTGGTCAAGTGTGATCAATTTTCAATGATTAGCACCATAACTTGTGGACTCTATAACTTTCACAAAGACCAAATAATATACACTTATTTGAGTTATTTTTACCAAAGATAAGTAGCAGTATAAGTTTTGGCCAAAATTTGTGAAGAAAAATTACTCATTTGCTAAATTTTATGACAGAAACAAAGAAAAATGCGTTTTTTCACAATATTTTCAGTCTTTTTTTACTTATAGCACAAAAAATAAAAAACCCAGTAGTGATTAAATACCATCAAAAGAAAGCTCTATTTGTGTGAAAAAAAGGACACAAATTTTTTATGAGTACAGATTATTTTTCCCATTATGGGTGTGAGTGGGGCCTCATGTCCAAGTTTTGCCTTAGGCCTCATAGAGCCTAGAGCTGCCTCTGATTACAGGCCTTGCATACTCCCATTCAGAGCACAGTAGCGCATTACAGGCCTTCTCAGACCACTGTTTAAAGCACTGTTTATCAATACAGCCACCATCCAGAGTACTGTGCAGCACAACAGGCCTCCTCAGACCACGGTCCAGAGCACTGTGTGCAATGCATTTAAGGCCTCCTCTTCAGATTGTCCATGTCCAGAGCACTATGTGCATTACAGGCTTCGTCAGACTGTCCATGTCCAGAATACTGTGTGCATTTCAGACCTCCTCGGACCACTGTCCAGAGCACTGTGCAGCATTACAGGCCTCTCAAACCACCATCCACAGCACTGTGCAGCATTACAGGCCTTGCATACTCCCATTATGAGCACTGTAGAGCATTACAGGCCTTCTCAGACCTCCGTCTAGAGCACTGTGTAGCATTACAGCCACCGTCCAGAGTACTGTGCAGCACAACAGGCCTCCTTAGACCACTGTCTAGAGCACTGTGTGCATTACAGGTCTCCTCAGACCACGGTCCAGAGCACTGTGTGCAATGCATTACAGGCCTCCTCTTCAGACTGTCCATGTCCAGAGCACTGTGTGCATTACAGGCTTCCTCAGACTGTCCATGTCCAGAATACTGTGTGCATTACAGGTCTCCTCAGACCACCATCCAGAGAACTGTGCAGAATTACAGGCCTCCTCAGACCACTGTCCAGAGCACTGTGCAGCATTACAGGCCTCCTCAGTGGCTAAAACTCTATCTGTGATTTTATTAAAGGGGTAGTGGTGCGCTTCAGGAATCGGCTCTAATGGATCTCTATTTGGGTTGGTGGCAGTGGTGTGTGTAAATCTTGCTTTAAAGGTGCTCCGCGTGATAAATATAATATTTAAAAAAATTAGGTGATGAAAATGCAGGTGTATCAATCAAATCAGTAAATATACAGGTTTTCTTAAAATAAATAAATATATGGGTACGGTGTGTATCAATAGATAAATAAATAAATAAATAAACATCTGATTGCTACTTTTTTTGCCAGTGACATCAATAAATAAATTATATCAATCCAGTGTTTGACCTTCAATCTGATTCATAGACAGTAAAACACATATATATTGTGCTCAAAATAAAGTGCTACATGCAATTTTCTATTAAAACGGTGCTAGAAAAGATATCTGTGAATAATTCGATTGTGATTCTTCCAGCCTGGGAAATCAGACGTTTATGAGAGATCGGACAAAGAGGATAGTGTTAAAAACGATCAAGACAAACATTTAGAGGGATCCAAGAAAGCAGCTCCATTAAGGAAGAAAGGATCCGGTTGGCTGGCACCCTGTGGTGGGTGGCTGGCTGGCTGGCACCCTGTGATGGGTGGCTGGCAGGCACCCCATGGTGGGTGGCTGGTTGTCTTGCACCCTGTGGTGGGTGGCTGGCTTCCTGGCACCCTGTGGTGGGTGGCTGGCTGGTTGGCACCCTGTGGTTGGTGGTTTGCTTGCTGGAAAACCTGTGGTGGCTGGCTTGCTGGCACTCTGTGGTGGGTGGCTGGCTGGCACCCTGTGGTGGGTGGCTGGCTAACACCCTATGGTGGTGGCTGGCTGGCACCCTGTGGTGGATGGCTGGATGACTGGCTGGCTGGCACCCTGTGGTGGGTGGCTGGCCAGGTGGAACCCTGTGGTGGTGGGTGGCTGGCTGTCTGGCACCTTGTGGTGGGTGGCTGGCTTGCTGCCACCCTGTGGTGGGTGGCTGGCTGTCTGACACCCTGTGCTGGGTGGCTGGCTTGCTGGCACCCTGTGGTGGGTGGCTGGCTTGCTGGCACTCTGTGGTGGGTGGGTGGCTGGCTCGCTGGCTCCCTGTGGTGGATGGCTGGCTGGCACCCTGTGGTGGTTGGTGGTTGGTGGCTGTCTGGCACCCTGTGGTGGGTGGCTGTCTGGCACACTGTGGTGGGTGACTGGCATGCTGGCACCCGGTGGTGGGTGGGTGGCTGTCTGACTGGCACCCTGTGGTGGGTGGCTGGCTGGCACCCTGTGGTGGGTGGCTAGCTAGCTGGCACCCTGTGGTGGGTGGGTAGCTGGCACAGGGGCTGTGGGTGGCTGGCTGGTACAGGGCATGTGCTTGGCTAGCTGGCTGGTTAGTGCCTGTGGCTGGCTGGTACAGGGCCTGTGGATGGCTGGTTGGTTGGCTGGTACAGTGTCTGTGGCTGGGTGTCTGGTACAGGGCCTGTGGGTGTGGGTGGCTGCTGGCAGCGGGCTGCTCTGGGTGGGTGTTTAGCTGTGTTATACACTCCTGAGAGACTCCCGACACAAGGCAAAGCTGTCCAAGGCGAGGGAGGCGGCCTAAGAAGGCAGAAGATTAGGCCCAGTGTGCCGAGGCGTGTGGCGCAATATACTCAATAACGTCACGACAATATTAGTAATATCGGCAAGTTCTGGTGCCGATACCAATATATCGGGAAAAGTGAATATCGGCCCTCCGATAATTGGCTTTGCCGATAATCGGTGGATCCCTACTATCAAGCACTCTTTCCTGACAAGGACATATAGAAATGTATGATGGTCCAGAAATAGTTAAAGCCTCCAGAGCTTCTTCAGTTCTGGGCAGTGTGTATTGATCAGATATTATCTTCCATATCAGAGTTCGGGAATCTACACACGGGTGGTTCATCCACCTTTTTCTCACTACCACACTGTGTTAGGCAAAAGGACTCTTGCTTATATCGGTGCAATATATCTACTGTCCAGGACACACTCCCGGTGTCCTGTATATTTCTTGTTTAATAAGGAGAATACAGGCTGAGAGGTTAAATACAAAGCTGATTTGCTGATCCATGAAGATGATATACAAAGAAAAATGCTTTGGCAGTTATATCAATAAACTTCTTTGTACTGTGACGTGGCATACCTTGACCTTATTGGCCTTTACAGGATACCTTGCTGGATATGCAGGATGCCTTGACTGGCATTTAAGATGGTTATCTTAAACAAAATGTCTTTGAGTTAATTAATCTCATTTCACTTTGATTTCTTTACATGTGTCACTGAGCTTGCAAAAGCTAAGAATATATCAGATGACTGAAACAGTGGAAATTCCCTATCTCTCAGAATATCAACTCTGTCTGGACAGCTTGACCGCAGATGTCATGTCTTTTTGAAAACGCCCACTATCAGGGTGAAACGCATTGACGTATTTCCGGCGTGGAGTCACGTAACGTCACTTCCGGTCGGGCTTCCTGGTCTCGGTGGAACGCACGCCAACAGCGGCGTTCCTGTTTGTCATATCGCTTTCTCATTTCTTTGATCTTGTGAGTACAACTTAAACTGTGGGGGAATAAATATATTTTTGGAACGTATTACACTATCAGCCCCTTTCTTTCATCCACATATATCGGGGAAACCCATATTTATCTCAACGGAGTGATTCTAATTTGGATGAATTATTGGAGCACGGATGTCATAGTCCCATTATACCCAAACACGCTGAACCATCCATAGTGTGGTGAGTAGGGGACCTGGAGGGTCACTCGTGTGAGCACTCAATACACCTGGATGGATATGCACTTAAGCACCTTTATCCACTTGCACTGAAGGAACCAAGATTTGCACTAGAGCACCTTTATAATAATTTATATTAATTTTATTAAGAGACTTTATATAGCTAAAGCACCATTGTATTTATATTGATTGTACCATTTGTTTTTATATCTGTTGCTAGCGCTGTTTTAACTTAAATTTACACATTTTTTCCAACAATTGGTTTGGATGCACAGCAGCTGCACTTTACTTGATACACTTATCAGTCACTATTATTATCTATTAATTGTGTTGAGCGCTGTTATAAATTTGTTTTTTAATAGCTTGACCGCAGAGCCAATAATAATAACTTCTAATAAAAGTCCCTTTGGAAACTTCTTATGACCATCACCGAAAAATTCCCTGATGACAAGAGAATCACGATATAGATTAACCCAATGCTTACTATAATTAGTTGTTAACTTTGATTGGACAAAAGATGTTAATAACAACCCATTTCTTGTACGTCAGATTGTAATGACAAACCCATTTTGGAGTATATTTAAACTCAATAAAATAATTAAATCAGGTCACTATGATTCAGCCATCTTGAGTCTTGTCTGATCTCATTATATATATAGCTATATATTGTCTGATTTGGTATCACTGACTAACAGGTAACAGGTATTTTGTACCTGAGGAAAAATTCCACAACAACTGTATATAAACTTTGTAATTAGTTGTTTTCCTGGAGTTTCAAAGATCTTGAAAGTGCAAGTGTGGGAAACAAAGTTATAGAAGGCCTAAAGTGCAAGTAAAATCAAACTTTTTTTACTTAGCTTTAAAAAGAATAGGGAACTGTTAAACCCTAATAGGCTATTTTTGCTGTATGTGTAATGCTAGGGAGATTTTTCTTCACTTTTTGTCTTGGGGATACAGCAAAAGGTGAGAGGAAATCTCAACAATGTGAGGTGCAGGCAGGTGTAGCTAGCCTTCTCGCTTGTAGGTGGCCTAGTGCCATTGTTGCATGGCAAGGGGAACCTCCTAAGGGAACTGGTCGCTTGGAAATTCTGTACTGTGCCTTTAGAAAAGAAAGTAGTCTATTTGGACACCAAACTCTCAAAAGATTTTAGCGGCCATCTTGGGAGAGGAAACTTTTTAAATAAGGGACCCCATGTAATTTTGCCATACTTCTGGTGATTGAACAGTCAGTGACAGGAGCCCACTTGTGAGGGACAGTACTTAGCACAGGGAGAAGTTCCAGTGAGAAGGGATAGCTCAGGGCAATCTCCTTTTTAATTTTTTACACTATGGTGATCGGTACAGAGGTGTGGAGGCAGTGCATGCTGCAAATTATCCTATACACATTTCAAGAAGGAACACTACCCCTTCCAACCGAAGCTATTGCGGGGTAACACATCTGGTTAGATACTGAGACTGTATTACTCTGCATCGCTATATACAGTGTGTATATATATATATATATATATATATATATATATGTGTGTGTGTATAAGAAGGATACAATCTCCAATATGCAAAATTCTTTACTTCAAAGTAGAGTCTTCATGAGGTTACAAACAATGAAACATATCGCCTGAACACTTTCAAGCATCCCTTAATTTCTGAACGTATTTGTTTTGGTTTCTTTGTATGTATGGGTTGCATGGGTTGTTACTGACATGTGGTAAATATTTCATGTCAATAGCGTTTTTAGAAATACACTATATTGTCAAAAGTATTGGGACACCTGCCTTTACTCGCACATGAACTTTAATGGCCTCCCAGTCTTTGTCCGTAGGGTTTAATATTGAGTTGGCCCACCCTTTGCAGCTATAACAGCTTCAACTCTTTTGGGAAGACTGTTCACAAGTTTTAGGAATGTGTCTATGGGAATCTTTGACCATTCTTCCAGAAGTGCATTTGTGAGGTCAGGCGCTGATGTGGAGGAGAAGGTTCTGCTCTAACTCATCCCAAAAGTGTCTTATCAGGTTGAGGTTAGGACTGTCAAGTTCCTCCACCCCAAGCTCACTTATCCATGTCTTTATTACCCTTGCTTTGTGCTCTGGTCCAAATCATTTGGTGGAGGAGGGATTATGGTGGGACATTTTTGAGGGGTTGTGATGGGGGAACTCTTAAGGCATCAGCATACCAAGATATTTTGGACAATGGCATGCTCCCAACTTTGTGGGAACAGTTTGGGATGGCCCCTTCCTGTTCCAACATGACTGAACACCAATGCACAAAGTAACATCCATAAAGACATGGATGAGCAAGTTTGGGGTGGAGGAACTTGACTGGCCTGCACAGAATCCTGGCCTCAACTCGATAGAACCACTTTGGGATGAATTAGAGCAGAGATTGCAAGCCAGGCCTTCTCGTCCAACATTAGTGCGTGATCTCACAAATGCTCTTCTGTAAGAATGGTCTATACACCACCACAATGGATCTGAAATGAAACAAACAAGATGTGCTTTAACTGCAGATTTTTAGCTTTAATTTGAGAGTATTTACATCCAAATCAGCTGAACTGTGTAGGAATTACAACAGTTTGTATATGTGCCTCCCACTTTTTAAGGGACCAAAAGTAATGGGACAGATTAACAATCATAAATCAAACTTTCACTTTTTAATATTTTGTAAAAAATGGGCGTTAGTCGCCAATAGAATCTGCACAAATGGAAAAATAGGTGAGAAATGTGTCTGTGTGATTAACACTCAAAAGATGTATATATTATATCTGTGCAGTGCAATATATAAAAGTGCATGTGTAACACAGTTATATGATGGTATAGAAACCTTGATGCTTCAGGTCATTGTCCATCTGCACTGTGAAGCGCCGTCCAATGAGTTCTGAAGCAATTGGCTGAATATGAGCAGATAATATTGTCCGAAACACTTCAGAATTCATCCTGCTTCTTTTGTCAGCAGTCACATCATCAATAAATACAAGAGAACCAGTTCCATTGGCAGCCATACATGCCCACGCCATGACACTACCACCACCATGCTTCACTGATGAGGTGGTATGCTTTGGATCATGAGCAGTTCCTTTCCTTCTCCATACTCTTCTCTTCCCATCACTCTGGTAAAAGTTGATCTTGGTCTTATCTGTCCATAGGATGTTGTTCCAGAACTGTGAAGGCTTTTTTAGATGTTGTTTGGCAAACATTAATCTGGCCTTCCTGTTTTTGAGACTCACCAATGGTTCACATCTTGTGGTGAACCCTCTGTATTCACTCTGGTGAAGTCTTCTCTTGATTGTTGACTTTGACACACATACACCTATCTCCTGGAGAGTGTTCTTGATCTGGCCAACTGTTGTGTAGGGTGTTTTCTTCACCAGGGAAAGAATTCTTCGGTCATCCACCACAGTTGTTTTCCGTGGTCCTCTGGGTCTTTTGGTGTTGCTGAGCTCAGCGGTGCATTCTTTCTTTTTAAGGATGTTCCAAACAGTTGATTTGGCCACACCTAATGTTTTTGCTATCTCTCTGATGGGTTTGTTTTGTTTTTTCAGCCTAATGATGGCTTGCTTCACTGATAGTGATAGCTCTTTGGATCTCATATTGAGAGTTGACAGCAACAGATTCCAAATGCAAATAGCACACTTGAAATGAACTCTGGACCTTTTATCTGCTCCTTGTAAATGGGATAATGAGGGAATAACACACACCTGGCCATGGACCAGTTGAGCAGCCAATTGTCCCATTACTTTTGGTCCCTTAAAAAGTGGGAGGCACATATACAAACTGTTGTAATTCCTACACATTTCACCTGATTTGGGTGTACAGTAAATACCCTCAAATTAAAGCTGAAAGTCTGCAGTTAAAGCACATCTTGTTTGTTTCATTTCAGATCCATTGTGGTGGTGTATAGAGCCAAAAAAGGTTAGAATTGTGTAGATGTCCCAATATTTATGGACCGGCTGTAGCTGCAATGGGTGGGCCAAATCAATATTGAACCCTATGGACTAAGACTGGGATGCCATTAAAGTTCATGTGCATGACAACATAGTGAATATACTGAATATATCAGTGCCAAAGATCAGTTTATTTATTTCTTTAACAAATTTGATGAAGACATATATAAAGGATATTGGAGTATTCTACACTGCGTGAGAGTGATTCCTCCTAAGTAAGGTAAAGGAAAAAAGAAGTATTTATTCATAAAAAGTGGTTAAAAACACTTAAAATATAGTAGATCAAATGAGCATATCAGTCAGCATAATAAGCATCCTGTAGAGTCCTTTTTCCTCTAGGGGAGAAAGCTCACCCGCATGATGAAGGAGCAAATTGTGCATGCTCCGAAGCGTATTACCGTGCCCTTGACATCAGCTCCAGTCTATACATTCCAGTGTGTTTCCGGAAGTCCATCGACCATCTTGCTTCCTCGCTTCTCCCTCTCCTGTTACAGCTGCGAGTCAACTCTCCCTCCCCTAGAGGCGAAGGACTCTACAGTATGCTTAATATGCTGACTAATATGCTCATTTGACCTACTACATTGTAAGTGTTTTTAAACTCTAAATACTCTTAATACTGCACTTAGAAGCACCTTCTGTTTTTTTCCCTTAGTTTCCTCCAGAGTTGCTTCCTCTACCTGAATTGCTGCTGCAAGTCCAGTCTCTCCACCTTGATGTTGAAGCTGATGCTGATGTACTAATAATCTAGTACAGTTCACTGAAGGACATTTCATGTCACAGAAGTGCCCTATTCCTCCTCTTTTTGCCACCTAAGTAAGGTACTTATGATAGGCTACAGAAAGAAATTCTCATCTTTGACAAATTTTAGGCCTTCCTCCTATTTTCTTATTGGTGAATCCCTGCAGTAGGACAAAGACCGTAATAAAAACTTCAGAGGGTCTCACCCTTCTCAACCCTTTTCAAAGCTGAAAAAGTTTTGCCTTTAAATGCATTAAACTTGTGAAGATATGCTACACTTTTGACAGAAATCAAATAGAAGGATTTTGTAAATATCCCCTTTGTAATCGGGTTAGATAAATGTTGATACATGTCCCCCTAAAAATTGAAAGTCTCTTTACTCAAGGAACACGCAGTTCCAATTAAGCACATGTGGACCTAAGGCAAGTCCTGTAGGCAGATGTTTAGAGCTCCTTAGTATTCCTCTGCTGCATGTCTGAGTGCACACTTCCGTTGCCAAGTTTTAGCCTCCAAATGAAAGCATTTCCCTTTGCAAATCCTGCATGCATATTTTACACAACATGCTCCATTTCAGTTTTAATTGCCTGGACTCCCTAATGATTTTCTGCTCCAGCTAACATTTTGTATTCTCCTGATTGCTGACAGTTTAATCTGAGAATTATAGAAAGTCTGAATGTTTCTAATTTTTCCGGAGCAGTTTCTTGTATAGTTGTAAGTCATGCTTCATTCGGAATGACTGAGACTCTTCAAAGGTTTTCAGGGTTTATGATCTTCTTCATCATGGCTAATGTTCCGCCCATTGCAGATGTTATTCATGGATGCAGGGGCTAACTAGCCATTAATGAAGTAATAATATTGCGTGCAGCACTTTTCCTGTGAAATTGATGCCAACAAACAAAACGTACACAGACTTTTCTCTGAGCTGAATTCCAGGAAAACAGAAAATATCAAAAGACAAATTTTCAGCAAACGCTATAATCATGTGCCATTGTGAGTGATAATCACCACAGTAAATGACTATCAAATTTATAGAAAAAATCCAGACAGGATAAAAAATTCCACAATAAACGTACATAATGTTGGGTTATTTTGATAGCGAGTTGCAGCACTCCCTGCACACCAAAGGTTGCAATTTATCAAAGCAGCTCTCTGAAGTTAAGGGTAAGTATATGTTTGAGGAAAGGAAATTTAACGTTAGAGGGTTTGAGACAAATTCTACAGGTTCAAGATTTGCAAACTCAGCAAATGTATGTGCATAATACACAGCATTGACTTTAAAATATGACAGGCTGGATAAAACTTGCCATACACTAATAGAATTTTGAATGAACTTTTATACAAATATTTGAATGAAAATTCTCAATGCATTCCACGAATTGACAAATGTCATTCAAAATTTCTTCAACATTTTTCTTTACTTTTACCATTCAATTTTGGAATGAATAAACATTATCAAAGAAAAACCACAAATGCTTTTAAAAATGTGTTTGTCCAAAAAACATTTTTTCGATACTACTCTCTTGAATTTTCTTGTTACTCCGGTCAAAAAATTAATGTTGATTGGACCCCACTAACAATTAGAAAATCAAACAAATAATTTCAAATTAAATTCTACTTGTGTAAGGCCAGTTTAAGAAGAGCCAATAAAGACACCTTTCCTCTCATTATAAAAAAAGAAGGGTACAGGTCAGTGAATTGAAAGCTGTTGTAGAAAGCATAGGGGAAACCGACAAACTGCATAGTAAAAGACTAGGGTCAGTTAGAAAACTGTACTTTAATACTATTTGCTAGCTCTTTAGGCAATCAACTTCTTGCTGCTTTTTTTTTTTTTTTTTTTTGCTATTATTAGCAGGCTTTTCCGTCTTTCAAAAAGCTTTTGTTTCAGGGTGTTGTATTTTTGGGTTTACATTTATTTTGGGGGGCACATATACATTTTTAAGTTGATATAGCCTTTATTTTTAGTTAAACTTTTTTTTTTTTATGCTGCAATGCTCCCCTTTAAATAAAAGCAGGCTTTTGTTTCAATAATGGCATTTTGGGGTATTCATGACATATTTTGATTTTTTTAAGTTTATAGAGTGTTTTTTTTCTTTTTTTGTATTTAAGAGGCTAAAATTTGAGCATTCACTGGTTACTGACCATCTGTTCTTTGAGCTACCAGCTTTTTGCATCATGCCACCAAATCATTTAAATGAAAATAAAAACTAAGTTCAAGAACAGTCACACCCAAGTCTTCTTACATTAAATCTCTCACATTGTCCGAAAGCCAATATCCCAATATAAAAAATACAATTTTGGCATACACCATTTAAGTCTATTATCCCTGATTAAAACTGCCTTGCTTCTGGCCAGTTTTAAACTTCTGTATCATCTGCAGTCTCTTAAATCTTGTAGCAAAACACCCACCTTTAATCTATGGATTGTTTAAACATAAAACAAAAATGTATACTGTCCCTTTAAGAAAAATAAATATTTAATATAAACAATGTCCCCTAATGTAGATCCTCCTCAATCCCAAGGACTCTACGACAACCCTCTGTCTGACAATGTCTGACAATGTTGACCCGTCTCATTCCTGCTGCAAATTCGGAGATACCTGACTGACTTCTGTTTGTAAACAAACTGGCCAGGGATCCTGGATGATGTCATTGATCAGATATGGTCAACATCACAGCACCTTAGTATTCGAATAAAAATCCCACAACAGTGGGCTGGCTCTTTGGTTGAGTTATTCAAATATCGAAATGCCTTAATGGGTGGATGTCAGACTTACTGCATGTTCTAATGCCTTGACGCATGGATCTTAGTGTAGCACCCCTTTGTGTACATAGTTGGATAGTGTAGGCAAATTTAGTTGGGCTTCACTATAGCCTGTGAAGCCAGGTTATTTGGGATCATGTAAAGTTTAGATGGCAGACTCTAAGTGTTGGGTGTGAGTCACCTCCCCCTGGCTTCTGGAAGCCACTAGAAGGTTCCAGAACTTAACGGGCAGAGGGATGAGCCCTTAGCCAGAATACTAATTGGGGCTTTTCCAATCCCTGGGGAAAGGACCACCCAGCAGGTGGAGAGTGCCCCATATGTAGTCTTGAGCCTGGCCAGTGGGAGAGTATCCAAGATCCAGAGGCCTGGAGGGGGCCCCTGTGCTGGGGGGCTCTGCCTCCAAGAAGAAGAGAGAGAGAGGGTGAAGAGAAGGAGCCAGAGATTTCCTCATCACCTGCAGTCACAGTCAGGCTTGGCTAGCCTGAACTTTACTTTAGGAACCAACAGGGACTAAATGAGTGATCTCTATTTTGTTCCACCCCCTCCAAGTCTACAAGGGAGGAAGCAGCCATATGCAAGACCTAGCTTGTTTTCAGGAGGGACAGTGTTTAGTCTACCTTCATCCCTGCTGTGGACATTTCAAGTATTGAGCTGCCTGCATTAGATTCTTTCTAGTGGAAAAGTTTATGATCCCTTCGGTCAGCCTGGAATCTTCTTTGAAAGGAACACAGTTTGGGATTTTGTTCAATCATTATCCAGTTTGTCCTCAAAGTCTGTGCTTTGATTTAATTCCTGGACATCCCATACTACCCTAACCCTATTCAAGCTACATTCCCCTAATAAATTATCAAAACCAAGTCTATGGACTGGAATGTTGACATTAGCCTGGAGGATTTATATGTAGACCACATTATGTAAATGAAAAGGGGGGGGGCAGGTCACACCAGTGATGGAAGTTCAAACAAACACAGTGCTCTCTTCCTTCTTCCCCACATGTAATTCAAACTCAGCAGACCGATAATTTAAATAGGCATTTCAGGTAGTTTGTATCCCCCGTCATCACATCTTCACCTCCAATCATCCAGACCTCCAAAGTTCAACTCTCATAATCAACAGTGAGAGAGACACCGGTGGTTAAAAAGTGGAATCCTATTTATTGGCATTAGTAATAACAAGTAAAAATGGTTACTCACACGTGTCACGCCACTGTATAGACGACAGCAGTGCAACAAGGGGTTGCAAACGCGCCCAACGCGTTTCCAACAAAAGTTGATCATCAAGGGGCATGATGACTCTGAATGTCCTCCAGTCAAAAAAAAGATAGAAAAAGAGACATCTGTAGCTTCTAATGTACACTGTGGGAAGCTCTAAGTGTGCAGTAAAATAAGGGTAGCAAATCTAAGTACAGAAGAGGAGCTTGTACAACTGTGCAAGACTGAAGGGAAGCCTAGATTTTAAGATTTTCAGAAGAGCTTGTCAGTCAGCAATTAATAATTTAATGTCATCACCTGCAATCCATAGCACTGGTCAGCCAGTGATAAATAGCACAACCAAGTGATGAAGGCACCAGTTTTCATAGCCTATAAATTCCTTAAAGCATTTTGGCAGCATATGGCAGCAACATTTAAGGGTGAATTTTGATCATAGGAATATGAATAATATAAGTAAATCAATCAAAGTCTAATTTCAGTTTGGCTGAGAAAAAAAAATCATCCCATGGTCAGTTACAGGTAAGCAGGCTGGGTCTCATGCTGCCCCGGCCGGGAGGATTAGTGTTGATATGCTTGGGTCTTCTTGTTGGGCTTTCCTGGGTCTGACCCACTGATCCTGTGTTTTATAAAAGGGACAGAAGTCCAGTCCTGAGGGAATTGGGGAAATGTGGACATTTTACTGTTACCAGAATCTGTCCACACAGCATACTGCTGAATTCAGAGCACCTATAGATAAAGAACCTTCTACAAAGTACATGACCGCTGAGATCTACAAATCGCCCAAAGACACCTGATCTTGAGCTCTACCATAATGGGCTCTTTCCTGTGCAGGTATGCTGGCTGTTCTCCCAGGTGTTTCCCTCCTCATTTGCTGAGTCACAGCCGTGGGAACCATTGGCTCCTGCTGCTGCCAATCACAGCCAGTGAGGAGGGCATGGGAGGTGGGGCCAACCCATGCTCTATGTGACTTATAGACACACAGAGGCGCCTCAGGAGTGAGCACACTTGAGTGCCCCCAGAACAAGCAGCGTGCGCTGTGGGCTCTTAGTAGGGGGGACAAGAAGAGGAAGATTGGGGCTGATCTGTGCAAAACCACTGCACATAGCAGATAAGTGTGACATGCTTGTTATTTTTTTTTTAAAGCTGAACCTTAACCACTTGCCGTCTGCTCACGTTGCTGCTACTGCAGCAACGTGGCTCATTATCGTCTAGCGACGTAGTACTATGTTGCTAGACTCCTCCCCCTGTAGGCGGCGCTCACGCGCCACCGGAGGCGTGCTCCCGCTGTTTTCAGTCACACCGGAAGTCGGGCCAGGGGAGAAGCGGCGGCGATTGCCGCTGCTCTTCCTCGATCGTCGGGGAATCTAGTTTGGAGATCCGCCCGCCTGTGAAAAGAGAGCGGGCGGATCTCCTAAGTGACAGGGAGTGACAGATCATAGCTGAACATCTGATCTGTCCCTGACTCACTCAGTCACCTCCCCCCACACACGTCAGTAAGCACCAGGCATACATAAACCTCTCCCTCTCCAATAAAATTAACCCCCTTCCCTGCCATTGTCATTTTTACATTAACAGTGCATATATATAGCACTGATTACTGCAGCAATGTCACTGGTACCCCCAAAAGTGTCAAAAATGTCAGTCAAGGGTCCGATCTGTCTGCCGCAATGTTGCAGTCCCGCAAAAAAAAATCGCAGATCGCCGCCATTACTCGTTAAAAAAAAAACACCAAAAATGACAAAAATCTTTCCCTTAGTTAGTAAACTCAATAACTTTTGCGCAAACCAATCAAAATACACTTGTGATTTTTTTTTACCAAACATAGGTAGCAGAAAACAAATTGGCCAAAAATGTAAAAAAAAATTTTGATTTTTACATTTTTTTGGGGGGGAATTTCATAAAAATTTTTTAAAACAATTGTTATTTTTTCAAAATAAACGCTCTTTTTTTGTTTATAGTGCAAAAAGTAAAAATCGCACAGGTGATCAAATACCACCAAAAGAAAGCTCTGTTTGTAGGAAAAAAAGGACGTCAATTTTGTTTGGGCAATTGGGTTTGGTCATCGCACGACCGCGCAATTGTCTGTTAAAGTCGCACCGCGCCGAATCGCAAAAAGTGGCCCAGACGTAAGACAGCAAAATCCTCTAGTGGCAAAGTGGTTAAATATTACTTTAAACTCTTGAGTGTACACACACTTACGTACAGTATTTCCAATAATGATGACATATATGTCCTGCCCCATCAAGCTCCAGTCCTGCATAAGCATATTTACTTTGTTTGTATGATCTTTGGATGAATACTGCTCTCTCATGAAACAATGATGTGATATTACCAACAAAACAATAACCTGAATAGATAAACAAGATTCAGTTTACATTTGACTAAATGTTTATATTGGTTTTCACCTTTATATCATAGTGCAATAGAATCCTTATATGTATATATATTATACAGTATATATTCATCATAAAGGATTAGCAAAACTATATATCCATAATAAGCTTCATAGTAATGGAAAAGACTATATAAATATAATATAAATAAACCAAGAACGTACTATGTCAAAATGATTGAACATTGTTTACATATTAGAGGGTGTCAGAACTACATGTCAAAGTTCAATGGACTTCAGCTTTAGAATGTGACATAGATTGCACTGTATGTAAGACAGATCTCTTATGTCATTTTTCCTGGACATAAAGATTCAATTAGCATTTGTTTATTAATGGCAATAAATTGGTTGTTTCTCATTCAACATACCTATTAAGCTAAAGTACCATTACAGTTACCAGTCCACACATTGAGATATTGAATAAATTAAACATTAACACAGATCAGTAAATAAAGTTGAATGTACTCAAAAGCAAACATTTATTATATTGCACCTTACCAATTCTTAGATGTGATGGTTGCATTTGTTTTCTTTTATAGACTTCTTTCCTTCATTTCATATTTTATGGTGATCCAGCCAGTAAGACTGTTGTTTTTCAACAGAACAAGCTCTCCTGCAAATGTAGCAGTTAGAATGTTCAGACAAACTATTCATCCTTGACAGGGGTGCTTACAATGATCAACTTTTATTTATTCATGTAAAAAAAACTGTTGTTGTAACTGCAGTGTGAGCTGGAGTTTGGCTTCAATTTGTTACTGTATCTATATCTGCTAGTACATCTAGCACCCCCCCCCCCTCCCCAGGCTGACAGTGATGCTGTCTGCTGTGCCCCCTGTGCTCCTTCGTCCAGAGTGGAGGCACTCTAATACAGGAGGTGTGTTACTGGCCAGATCACCAGGTGAAAACAGAGGGGAAAAAGGCCTAAACAAGAAAACTACATCTAACCACCGCAACTAATGATTAATAAGCTGCAATACATATTACATTTTTGGTTTTGGGTTTAAAATATTTTTAAACATTGGAAGTTGATGATTTTAGAATTCTGAAAGTAGGTAGTAAGTATTATGTACCATGAGAGTCAGTTCACACCAGGGCGACTCAAAGTCGGCCCGACTTTGAAATTGTCCGTGCAGCACGACTTCATCGCGGCTTGCAAATGACTTCTCATAATAGAAATCAATGCAAGTCGCTCCGACTTCGCCCCAAAGTAGTGCAGGAACCTTTTTCTAAGTCGGAGCAACTTGAGTCGCTCTGATTAGAACAGTTCCATTGCACAGAATGGTCGCCTGACAAGTCGGAGTAGTGTGAACCGGGTCTTAGGGTCAGATTATCTGGCTAGTAAATTTATTAACTTTCTACAATGAAATTCCTACATAGAAATAGGTTTAAATATATACAATATCCCTTTAAATAGATTAATAAATGAACATATGCACCACATTCCTTTAAATTTCAAGACACAGACCTACTGTCAGAGGCGGCTCTAGGCTTTGTGAGGCCTTAGGCAAAATTTAGACATGAGGCCCCACCGAATCGAGAGAGAGAGAGAGAGAGAGAGAAGACCCCTCACATCAGAGTACTCACTGGGAGGCAGGAGAGACAAGGGAGGGACTGGATAAATGGATGGATCAGGCTCAATCTTTCCTCTTCTGGCTGCTGGGCTTCAAACTTCCCATTCAAGCATCCCCTGGTGGGCAAGCACAGGAGGAGAGGGCAGCAGGAGGAGGATCAGAAGGAACTGTCAGCGCTGGCTTTGCTGAGCGGCTGTATCTTGCTGTAAACAGGGCCGGTGCTAGACTATTTTGCGCCCTAGGTAAGACCAGCTAATTGCGCCCCCCCCAAAAAAAAAAAATATATAAATAAATTCACTAATACTAGCACCAGAACTCCTGCATAACATTAAACTGATGGCCTATAGGGTCTTTTCGTGTGTGCACCCATGAAACAGCAAAAAACTTCAGTACCCTATATTTTTTCATAGGCAACACTCAATAAGCCCCTACAGGACATCAGGTTAGTGTTATGCAGTAGTTCTGATACTAGAAATATTGCTGTCAGTCTGGCGTGCGTGGTGATGCATAACATGTGCAGGGCAATCACATGCATTTTTTTGTGTGTGTATGTCTTGGGGGGGCTCTAAAATGTTTTGCTTTTATATGTGTCTCTTAAAATGTTTAAAAGTTTTTTTTTTTTTTATACATAACTTTTATTGCCATTAGACAGAGGACCAATAGCCCCCTATGTGGTAGCATATAGGTGATAGGTACTCTTGATTAGAGAGAGCCTGGTGGACAGGAGAGGGAGGGTGCAGCCAGGTGGAGGGGGAATGCAGCCAGGTGGAAAAGAGGGGATGCAGCCAGGTGGACAGGAGAGGGCAGAGCCAGGTGGACAGGAAAGGGGGGGGGGTGCAGCCATGTGGGGGCTGGACAGAGCCAGGTGAACAGGAGAGGGGGGGGTGCAGCCAGGTGGGGGCTGGACAGAGCAAGGTGGGCAAGAGAGGGGGGGAGATGTAGCCAGGTGGACAGGAGAGGGGGGAGGGTACAGCCAGGTGGGGGAGGACAGAGCCAGGTGGACAGGAGAGAGTGGGTGCAGCCAGGTGGGGGGGGGGGGACAGGAGAGGGAGGGTGCATCCAGGTGGGGGGGGGGTGCAGCCAGGTGGACAGGAGATGGGGTGCAGCTAGGTGGTGGGGGAGGACAGAGCCAGGTGGACAGGAGAGGGTGGGGGGTTGCAGCTACAGAAGGTGGAGGGGGGAATGCAGCCAGGTGGACAGGAGAGGAGTGTGCAGCCAGGTGGGGGGGGCAGAGCCAGGTGACAGGGGAGGGTACAGCCAGGTGGGGGGGGGGAGGATAGAGCCAGGTGGACAGGAGAGGGTGGGGTGCAGCCATGTGGGGGGG
This sequence comes from Pelophylax lessonae, assembly GCF_965119305.1. Taxonomy (NCBI): domain Eukaryota; kingdom Metazoa; phylum Chordata; class Amphibia; order Anura; family Ranidae; genus Pelophylax; species Pelophylax lessonae. The sequence continues at coordinate 509,075,249 of NC_138769.1, forward strand.
GGGGGACAGAGCCAGGTGGACAGGAGAGGGTGGGGTGCAGCCAGGTGGACAGGAGAGGGAGGATGCAGCCAGGTGGAGGGGGAATGCAGCCAGGTGGACAGGAGATGGGGTGCAGCCAGGTGGACAGGAGAGGGCAGAGCCAGGTGGATAGGAGAGGGGGGGTTGCAGCTACAGAAGGTGGAGGAGTGTGCAGTAAGGTGGGGGGGGGGACAGAGCCAGGTGGACAGGAGAGGGAGGGTGCAGCCAGGTGGAGGGGGAATGCAGCCAGGTGGAAAAGAGAGGGGGGTTGCAGCCAGGTGGACAGGAGATGGGGTGAAGCCAGGTGGACAGGAGAGGGCAGAGCCAGATGGACAGAAGAGGGGGGTGCAGCCAGGTGGAGGGTGGACAGGAGAGGGGGGGGGGAGTGCTGCCAGGTGGAGGGGGGATGCAGCCAGGTGGAAAAGAGAGGGGGGTTGCAGCCAGGTGGACAGGAGATGGGGTGCAGCCAGGTGGACAGGAGAGGGCAGAGCCAGGTGGATAGGAGAGGGGGGGTTGCAGCTACAGAAGGTGGAGAAGGTGGGGGGGGGGGACAGAGCCAGGTGGACAGGAGAGGGAGGGTGCAGCCAGGTGGAGGGGGAATGCAGCCAGGTGGAAAAGAGAGGGGGGTTGCAGCCAGGTGGACAGGAGATGGGGTGAAGCCAGGTGGAAAGGAGAGGGCAGAGCCAGATGGACAGAAGAGGGGGGGTGCAGCCAGGTAGAGGGGGATGCAGCCTGGGGGGGGGGGCAGAGCCAGGTGGACAGGAGGATGCAGCCAGGTGGGGGGGGGGCAGAGCGAGGTGGACAGGAAAGGGGGGTGCAGCCAGGTGGGGGGGGGCAGAGCCAGGTGGACAGGAGGATGCAGCCAGGTGGGGGGGATGGACACAGGAGTGCAGGAGAGAGAGGGGAGAGGAGAGAGACTGGTAAGTCACAGTGATCACTCACTTGGAATGGTCCTGGGTGGGGGATATTATTGAAGCTGCAGGCATGCTGGAGGTGGAGAGGACAGAACAGTGGGGAATGGATCCTCTCCACCTAGGACAGTTACACTTCCCAAACCATCACCTGAGCACAGTGACAGAGCAGAGAACAGAGGGGACGTGGAAGGAGAGAGGGGGAGGGGAGGAGCAGGTGAATGGAATTTCTGAGTCCCTTACCTTACATAGCAGGTGGAAGACAGAGGATGCAGCATGTCCAAGCAGAGGGCAGAAGCTGTCCAACTTTTCATTATCAGGCAGCTGATTGGTTGCTAGGACCGCCCATACTAACAAATCACAGGCTTTTTAACTTGAAAAGTTGGACAGCTCCCGCCTTCTGCTCGGACATTCTGCCTTCTACTTGCTGACTGTATAAGAATGAAATTGGCGGTGGGGGAAGGAGGACACACATAGGCAGTCTGCCAGATACCACAGCACTTGTCACCTGCACATCCCCCCCCCCCAGCCTCGTGTACCTGATCAGGGCGGGCCAGGCGCAGTCCTCTTGGAAGCAGCAGCACCTTCTCTCCTGCTGGGGGGGGGAGGGAGTTCTCTGTGTCATCTTATGCATGCAGTCCGTCTGGCAGCACAGCTGAAGTGCTCACTCCTCACCGCTGCATGCAGCCAGCAGGATGCCAGCGCGGCGCTCCGGGACCCCACGCTGTGCTGATGGCAGGGAGATCCTTGCTGCCAGGCTCAGAGGCGGCTCTTTAACTAGGCAAATTAGGCGGCTGCGAGGCCCCTGTGAGTGCGAGGCCTTAGGTGACCGCCTAATTTGCCTAATTAGAGAGCCGCCTCTGCCTACTGTATATTTAAATGAGTGGAACATTTTGGGTGCAAAATCTACTACATGTTGCATAGAAAACCTCATATCTTATTGTTACATAATATTAAAATATAATTATTTAAGAATTCATTATCATATGGCATAAATACAGCCAGTAACATTTTTTACGCCACCTGTTTATCCCTGGTATCCAACCCCTGACTTTCACTACATAAATAATACTTATGACATAATCCCTTCGGGTCCAAAAAGTGCTTGATTCTATGTGGGTACAGCCTAGTCCAGGGCTCAAAATTGCATGTCCTAAGCTACTAGCAAGGCCTTAAGGGTTACTCACCACCAGTTGCCCCACCCAACCCCTACCCTGTCCCGCCCCTAATCCCACCCCTAAACACGCCCTCATAAATTATCTCATAAAATGACACTGTTAAATGTTTTTGCATGCATGCAAAGTTGAAGTTACAAAAATAAATATTAATAACAACTTTATAAGTGCCCATAAGTGCCCATCATTGCAGCATCATCAGTGCCCATCAATGCAGCCTATCAGTGCCCATCAGTGAAACCTCACCAGTGCGCATCAGTGCAGTCTCATCAGTGCAGCCTGATCAGTGCCCATGAATGCAGTCTCACCAGTGCCCTCCAGTGCAGCCTCACCAGTGCTCTTCAATGCATCCTCACCAGTGCCCTTCAATGCAGCCTCACCATTGCCCATCAATGCCTCCTTACCAGTGCCCATCAATGCAACCTCCTCTGTAACCATCAATGCAATCGCACCTGTACCCATCAATGCAGCCTGATCAGTGTCCATCAATGCCCATCAATGCAGTCTCATCTGTGCCTATCAATGCAGCCTCCCCTTTGCCCATCAACGCAGCCTCACTTGTGCCCATCAATGCAGCCTCACCTGTGCCCATCAATGTAGCATCACCTGTGCCCATCAATGCAGCCTTACCCATGTCCATCAATGCATCCTCACCTGTGCCCATCAATGCAGCCTGATCAGTGCCCATCAATGCCCATCAATTCAGCCTCATTTGTCCCCATCAATGCAGCTTCACCTGTGCCCATCAATGCCCCTCTCAAGTGCCCATGAATCTAGCCTCACCAGTGTCCATCAATGCCGCCTCACCCTTGCCCATCAATGCAGCCTCACCTGTGCCCATTAATGCAGCCTAATGTGTGCCCCTCAATGCAGCCTCACCTGTGCTCATCAATGCAACCTCACCTGTGCCCATCCATGCAACCTCACCTGTGCCCATCAATGCAGCCTCACCTGTTCCCAACAATGCAGCCTCACCTGTGCTCGTCAATGCAGCCTGACCAGTGCAGGGGAAGAGAGAGGAGGGGAAGAGGAAAACCGGCCAGATAATCACAGAGCGGGGATCGCCCTGCTGTAAGAGTTTTCATTTGAATTGCCGGGCGCTCGCACATAGTCCCGCCTCTTGGATTGGCTCCTATGACAGACGTCACACATCCCGGAATTGGAATGGTGTTCTGTCTATCAAAGGAGCTGGGCCAGGAGGCGGTGCTGTGTATGAGAGCGAGCGCCCGGCAATTCAAATGAAAGCTGTTACAGCGGGGCAATCACCACTCTGTGATGATCCAGCTGGCTTTCCTCTTCCTCTCCTCTCTCTTCTCCTGGGTGATCGCTGGAAGAAGGGCTCCGGGGGCAGCCCTCACCCTCAATCATTTTCCACTCGCAAAATGCAAGCAGGCGAGTGGAAAATTTGAGAGCTGGCCTAGTCCATACAGTAGATTTGAGGTCCCAAAATTTAGCACATTTCACAATTAGCTTGCTAAGAAACTTATTGATAATAAGTAATAACTAGGGATGATCGAACGGTTCGGGTCAACCATCGGTTCGACCCGAACATTGACTGTTCAAAATTCGGCTGAATTCCGAACTTTTTGCGGAAAGAGTTCGGAATTCGGCAACCAGAACCGACCAAAATGCAATGGGAAAGGAACTGGGCTTTAAAAGCCCTTGATTGGACCAGAAACATCAGTAAAAGCCAATTGAGGGGGCAGGAGGATGCTAGGAATGTGATTGGAGTGACTAGGGGGTCCAGAGGCCAATCAGTAGTGAATACGCCCCCCAGTATATAACATAGCCCTGCCAAATCTCTAGCACTGTAATACAGGGGCTGTGGAAGAGAGTGGAAGCAGTTCTGTTACTCCTGCTTCAAAAGTGTAATTTAGCAATTATTAGTGTGAGGAAAGGGATATCTATTGTAGTTAGGGTACTATTTTGCACTATAGTTACATTTAATAATCTAGTTTCTGTAGGGAAAGTATTAAGTGTCAGGGTGACCGTAGTGTAGTGTAGGGTGTATATATACCCCTACACAGAAGTTCAGATGTCATGCCTGCCTCCAAAGACGTCCACAAAAAAGCCCAATAAATGCCTGAAACAAAAACGCCCAGGTGTGAAATGAGCGGAGCCCCATCCCGGTTTTACTGCAATTCTAAGACAAACAATCTTTTTTTTCTGGTTCTGGCCATGCTACAGAGCTGAAACTTCACAGGTACACTTTTTAGACCCCCCAGACACTAAATCCAAAGAAATCTCTTTTTTTTTTTTCAATACTTTTTTCAATAATTGGCTCTCTATCAAAAGCAACAATTTTTAAGAACTTTTTTTGTGTGATTAATAGTCCCTGGGGCATGACCCAGAACCCTAGGCACTTTTTAGGGGCATTTATTGGTTTTAGGGCTTCAAAATGGTGTTTTTTGATTACCGAAGTTCGGGTCCCATTGATTTCTGGAAGTTCGGGTGTTCTGGTCGAACCAAACTTTTCAAAAGTTCGATCATCCCTAGTAATAACATGCTAGTTTGCATTAAAGGATAAGTTCACCTTTGTAAAAAAAAATTATAATAAAAATTGCACATATTTTTGCAGGTAAAAAAAATGTACATTTATTTTTTTTTTTTTTTTACTATGAGCCTGCAAAGCATTGCAACCAGGATCAGCAGATCGCAGATTGTCTGTGTAAGCTGTCTGCTCGTACATCATACAGGCAGGCAGTTACACACTGACAGGAAGAAACAATGAACTACCTAGAGCGCTCAACAATACAGAACTGGCAGTTCATTGAGAACTACAAGCCGACAGCTGCAAAGGTTGTCAGTACTTGTCGTTCATTCACAGAACTCTGTGAATGAATAATGCAGCCGGGTGGGTGGAGCCCCGCATGGCCGGGTTTTTTTTTTTAAATTGTGACAGCAAGTTTGGGAAGAAAGTTCCCAGCTTGCTGTCACTAGAGGTGGCAGATTGAGGAACGGCTGCAGCAGTGGGAACATATTATATGTTCCACCCTAAAATTGGGGGGGAACATGTAACATGTTCTTAAAAGTGAACTTATCCTTTAATTATAACATTAATAAAAAAAAAAAACGCAGGGGGAGGCATATGGGTCGTCAGGATCTATAGTAAAATGATAACGCAATGTCTTCAACGCTCATCAGATTCATATTTGAAGTAATATTAGTACTTGGAATCAAGATATAAAACAATACCTAAACTAGACCATGCTACCCAACCATGGGTAATGCAACTAAAATTCCACAAGCCCATTCACCATTAGATCCATTTTATATATTTTAAAAACATAAAAAGCCCTAGGATTAATAATACAGTTAGGCATAATTAAATCCCATATAAGGGTCAATAAAATTTACCTGCAGTACCATGTTATTTATTCTTGCTCATAGAGAAGGAGGACATATTCATAAGGGTTGGTGTCACTCTCTGGAATGGAGATCAATGTTTGTTGGTTAAATGTCCAACCAAAGAGACTTATCAATCTGTTTTGATGTAATAGATAAAAGTTAAAGCATGGTGCTACCTTCAGATGATCATTGTACAGCCCAGTTTGCTCATCTCTAGTGGAACCTAGGTTAGACTGTTATACAGGGCACCCTGTATAACAGGATGGCCATAACTGATCCATTCTTATTCTTTGCTGGCACTATTTATTTGAACGTAGTAGTAGTGTATGGAGATTCTGATGCCTTTTCTGATTGGTAACATAGGATTCTGCACACAACGGCATGCCAGCAGTTGGATCTACATTTAGGATGCTAGGAGAGCCATGGAGGAACCTTGGAAAAGAGGAGGTGTCACTGAATTATAAATAAGAAATAGGGGTACCTACATCCTATCAAATTCGAAAGTAGAGGGAAATTAAGGCCAATATAGATTTTAATGGTACTTGACAAGACAAACTGTTCTACAAAAAAAGTTAACACATTTTGATTAAAAAAACAAACTGTTATAAAAAAGTTTAACAAATTTTATTCAAAAACATGTAAACATTTCAGTTTCTAAAATTGTGTAGGCCCAATTGCCTGCTCTAAGACAATAAATACATGAATCATAGATGGAATGACCCTAGAAAAGCGTCCTAACTATCAATTATAGTGAATACCATCTGGATTTGACACGCTCTAGCATGTCAAATCCAGATGGTATTTGCTATAATTGATAGTTAGGACTATTTTCTAAGGTCATTCCATCTGTGATTTATGTATTTGTTGTCTTAGAACAGGCAATTGGGCCTACACACTTTTAGAAACTGAAATGTTTACATTTTTTTTTTAATAAAATTTGTTAAAATGTTTTTATAACAGTTTGTTTTGTCATAGAGGAAAGTTGACCTAGGTCCCAAAATCAGCTACACCCACAAGGTGCATTGTAGGCAAAAGAAAAGAGACATGCCCATGACAAACTTTCAACACAAAAATTATATTTCATTACTTAACAAAAAATTTTTTAATTTGGGTTACAGTGTTTGCTACCCTAAAAAAAAAAAAAAAAAAAAAAGAAAAGAGATATCCTGTTTTATTGTAGCAAATTAAACATCACAGTGCTTGTGCGGTCTAATCAGCACCTCTCTAAACTGTGAAGAACCTGGCTGATCCTGCCACTTCCTATGTCCCCCTCTGTGCCCTGACCACGATAATTATGGCTGCTTAGCCCTGATCAACGTGGTCTGCCTGCATTCCTCCATCATCCACTGTTCTCCTGTCCTCCTCTGTCCCCCTCACCCCTCCCTCCCTGCCTTCCAGCTCCATCTATGTCTCTGTCTCTGCCCACCTCCTGCTGCTATTAGTAGAGAATAAAATATTAACAATTGTCACTGCCAGCCCCTCTATAATATCTAGACATACTACATTGTATAAGTGTTTTATTCAAACAAAGCTTGTAAATACCCTTTTACAGCCATCTTCAGGCCAGTCACATGTCTCCCAGCTGTCTCCTAACCCAACCCAGAGGGGCTGAGCAGCCACGTGGCCTCCCTGGCTGACGTCAGAGGGAGATTTTGGCCCCTCCTGCTGTAGTCTGGGGATCGGAGTAGTAGACCGGCTAGAATTCACGTGACTGGCCTGAAGACAGCTGTAAAAAGGTATTTACAAGCTAAGTTTTAATAAAACCCCTTATACAGTGTGGTATACCTAGATATAATAGAGGGGCTGGCAGCGATATGCACTGTTGTGGTAACAACCACGTTAACCACTTTAAGACTGGAAGGATTTGCCCCCTTCCTGACCAGGCCCTTTTTTGCGATTCGGCACTGCATTACTTTAACGGACAGTTGCGCGGTCGTGCGTACAATGTACCAAAACAAAATTTACATTATTTTTTCCCTACAAATAGAGCTTTCTTTTGGTGGTATTTGATCACCTGTGCGATTTTTATTTTTTGCGCTATAAACAAAAAAAAAAAGACAATTTTGAAAAAGTAAACAATATTTTTTACTTTCTGCTATATGACATTCCCCAAAAAAATTTAAAATCAAAATTTTTTAAAATTTTGTGCCAATTTGTTGCTACATATTTTTGTTAAAGAAAATCGCAATAAGCGTATTTTTATTGGTTTGCGCAAAAGTTATCGCGTCTACTAACTACGGGATAGATTTATATCATTTTTATTGTTTTTTTTTTTTTACTAGTAATGGCGGTGATCTGTGATTTTTTGCGGGACTGCAACATTGCGGTGGACAAATCGGACCCCTAACTAACATTTTTGGCACTTTTGGGGGTACCAGTGACATTACTACAGTAATTAGTGCTAACAATATGCACTGTTACTGTAATAATGCCATTGGCAGGGAAGGGGTTAACCCTATGGGTGATCAAGGGGTTAAATGTACGCCTAGGGGAGTGATTCTAACTGTGGGGGGCGGGGCTTCTGGGATGACCATAGAGACATGTGATCCTATATAGAAGGATCACATGAGCTCTGTGATCATCCCAGGGAGAAGGACTGTCGGCTGTGTTTACAAGAGGCGACTGTCCTTCTCTCTCAGCGGGGAACGATCGTGGGTGTCAGGCGGCAATTCGAGCCGCCTGACACATGCATCGGCTTCCCTGCTGACGAGCAGGGGGGGAGCGCGCCACCGGCAGCACGCGCTCGCCCCCTAGACTCCCGAGAGCGAGCGCCGTACATGTACGGCGATTTGCCTGGGAGCGGCTGCCTGCCGCAGTACATCTGCAGTGAGCGGTCTTAAACTGGTTAAAGTATAACTAAAGGCACAATCCAAAGAAATCCAAAACTCACTGCAACACTTCACTTTTATTAAATCTTCATGCACAAGACATCACAGACAGTGCTGTGTACAGTAAAAATTGACGGATTCCACTCTGTGACTAGCGCTTACTTATAACCTTGTACACAAAAATACAATAAATCACCCTTATAAGCTAAACTAAGTGCCGGGTCCCACTTGTGCGATGCGGGAAGGCTGCGAATTTGCAGCCTGTTCCCGCATCGCAAACGCACATCTGGCAGTTCACACTGCCATATGCGATACGCTGGGGGTGTCAATGAAATGTTAACGACACCCCTAGTTTGATCGCATATCGCAGTGCGAACTGACAGTTCACACAGGATCGGATCGCACAAGTGTGAACCACTGTGCGATCCGATCCTGATGCGGCTGAAAAAATGCCTCATGTGCGACTTTTGTGCGGGTGCAGTGCGAATTTAGCCATACAAAGTGTATGGCTGAATTCGCACTGCACATCCGATTGCATGTAATGAAGGAGCAGTGTGCTCCGATATTACATGCGATCGCCGCACACGCGGAAGTGTGAACCGGCACTAAAGGCAATTTTTTTTTTGTTTTGGATAGAGTGCAGAGGGATTAGAATCCTTGTCAGATTTTATTGCAATCTGTGCCCCCGTTAAGGAGATTCACCCTCTATATTTGTCATTATCATTGAAAGTAAATGTAAAAGAAAATCCCAGATTTTGGGCTGTCCCCAGAAAAGCAATAGAGGAGAAATCTTCCAATGGGGACAATAGTTTTGGAGACCTGGGTGGCCCCAAAGAATCCTCTTAATTTGAAAAAATTTCCTCTCACTTCCTGTTTGGCTATGGTAGAGGAAGTGAAGGTAAATCTTCCCAATGGGACACTGATGATGAAAAAAAAATCTGACAGAGGTTATAACCCTCCCTTGTTCCATCCAAAATGAAAAAAAAAAAGGTTTTGCCTATAGTTCTATTTTACCATGTAAAAAAATCCATGGTTTCTCTACATCTAATGCTAGAATACAATTATATCATCTTTTCTGTGTACTACCAGCAAGTAGAAGTTTATGAAAAATTCAGTTAGCAAATTCCTGAACAGTCAAAACACTTGTGCTAATAAAAATGAGCTGAATGTATCTGATTTACTGTTGACCACATTTCTCACACATCTCACTGGTCTGGATTCTGGAATATACTCACTAAAAAAAAGAAACAACGCAAACATACAATTGCCAAAGCCAAGTGCATACAAAGTGTCCAAAGCCGGAAAATGTTTCATGGACATTTCTGAAGAGCCTGCCTATTAATTTCAATAAACATTCAAAAGACAAGGCTTTGTCCCACATTTCATTTTCCAAAGCTGAATTTAATTATTTTTAATTTGTTGTTTGCACAAAAATTCAATTTCTAAAGTCAAAATAGATTTGTAGAGAAATCAAAGTGTGACTGCAGTGCTGCAGCCATATTTTCTGAAGGCAGATGGCTGGCAAAGATGCAGGTGGCAGCTGGTCAGATGTCTTTTCCTGTTTGCCCACTAAGCTTCTATTTATTCTGCAACAGTGTCACTAAAGACTCCATGCAACCACATATTTAAAGTGATTGTAAATGTTCATTTTTTGTTTTTTAAATAATGCTTACCTGATCCTCCTCATCTAGGGTCCCCCACTGGTGCTCCAGGCCCCTCCTTTTCATTGGGTGCCCCCACGGAAACCCGCTTTCCTTGGGGCCACTTGTGCCCCACTGCTGCATCCATTAACACAGACAGCGGGACTCAGCCCTGCCCCCGCTCCCGTGTCACAGCTTTTGATTGACAGCAGCGGGAGACAATGGCTCCTAAAACAACGGTTTGTTGTATGGGCGCTTCCTTGGAATACAGCAGGCTTTAAACACTTGCCGACCGCTCACTGAGCTGGTACTGTGGCAAAGTGGCTCCTTATCGTCCAGCGACGTAGACCTACGTCGCTGGACAACGCCCCCTATCGGCGGCACGCTCCCGCTGTATTCAGACACAGCGGGAGTCGGGCCAGGAGAGGAGAGGCGGTGATCACCGCTCTTCCCCGATCATCGGGGATCGAGTGAGGAAATCCGCCCGCTTGTGTAAACAAAGCGGACGGATCTCCGCTGTGACAGACAGTCACAGATTACAGGATTCAGCATAGCTGAACCTGCGATCTGTGTCTGTGTCACACAATCCCCTCCCCCCACACACGTCAGAAAGCATGAGGCATACATTTAAACCCTTGATCACCAATAAAGTTAACCCCTTCCCTGCCAGTGTCATTATTACAGTAACAGTGCATATTTATAGCTGGTCACTGGTACCCCCAAAAGTGTCAAAAATGTCAGTTAGGGGTCCGATCCGTCCGTCCCAATGTCGCAGTCCCGCAAAAAAAATCGCAGATCGCCGCCATTACTAGTAAAAAAAAAATAAACAATAAAAATGACAAATCTTTCCCGTAGTTAGTAAACGCGATAGCTTTTGCGCAAACCAATCAAAATACGCTTATTATGATTTTTTTTAACAAAAATATGTAGCAGAAAACAAATTGGCCTAAAATGTTAAAAAATTTTGATTTTTTTTTTTTTTTTTTTTTGGGGAATGTTATATATCAGAATGTAAAAAATATTGTTTTTTTTTTTTTTTTCAAAATTGTTGCCCTTTTTTAAAAAAATTTTAAATCGCACAGGGGATCAAATACCATCAACAGAAAGCTCTATTTGTGGGGGAAAAAAGGACATAAATTTAATTTGGGTACAGCGTCGCATGACCGCGCAATTGTCCGTTAAAATAACGCAGTGCCGAATCGCAAAATATAGCCTGGTCAGGAATGGGGTAAAATCTTCCGGTCTTAAAGCGGTTAAAAATACGCTCATTGAGGATTTTAAAGACATGTAGCTAAATACATTTTGGCCTAAATATATGACAACAATTGAATATATTGGATATTTTTTAACTGTCAAAGTAGAAAATGTCAATTTTTTCACAAAATCTTCGCTCTTTTTTTATTAATATCGTAAAAAAAGAAAAGCGCAGAGGTGATCAAATACCACCAAAAGGAAGCTCTGTTTGTGGGAAAAAAGGACATAAATTTTGTTTGGGTATAGGGTTGCATGACCACGCAATTGTCAGTTAAAGTCGCGCAATGCCAAGTTGCAAAAAGTGGCCTGGTCATAAAGCAGGAAAATCCTCCGGTGGTAAAGTGGTTAAGTGAGACACTGCACTTCGGCAGCACTGGAGAGGAGAAGCTGCTCTGAAAGGGATAAAGATAAAAAGACAAGGTGCCTCTAAGTGCAGTAGGCTCTGAGTATTTATTAGGTTAAAAGTGTAAAAGCACTCACATTTGGTAAATGTGACATGAGCATAGCAAAGATTTGTCTGGAGTCTTCCTATCCGCTGTGCTGAGTGGTTGCAATGAGGACATCCGGTGATCTGCTTCCCATAGATGCGTCCTTTCGTCTGTGTCTCAGCTAAGTCGGCATGAGATTTCCTGAAGGCAGGGTGAGGACGCAGCGGCCGGTGTCCAATAGAGTGGGTGGTGGGCTGTTACATGTTTCGGAGCTCAGATCCTTCGTCAGACCAGTGGCTCCAATGGCTCCTGCTGCTATCAAACTGTCCAATGAGGAGAGCAACAGCGGCTGGAGCCGCTGCACTCGTGCACAATGCTGGATCAGATTGGGCTCAGGTAAGAAAAAGGAGGGAGTCTGGGGGGGGCCCTGCAGTACAGAAGGTTTTTTACCTTTATGCATAGAGTGCATTGAGGTGAAAAACCTTAAGGCTTTGCAACCACTTTAAGGGTTCTTCCATTTTATTATTCAGGGAGTGGCAAGGGGGGCCTACATGATGCTGGGGTTGTCTACTTGCAGGCTCGCAAGTTCAAGCAGTTTTAACCCCTTAGTGTTTTCTAGCTTAACACATTAGGCATTCTAAATAAACATTCCCCCCACTAAACCATACGCTAAAATTCTTACTCCAGTACTTGTAGTTTACAACTTTCAATGCTGCTGGCTCCTGTTTTCTTAGTGTTGCTTTCCTGAACTTCCAGTTTTTGCAGGAAACAGTTAACTATGCAAATTATAAATTAGTAAGTACCCGAGCTTAGGAATAAAATCAAATTGTGTGGGCTGCTGCTGATAATAAAGGTGAATTCCTTTTAAGCATTAAAATAAATGGGTATCAGCGCTGTTTTAAAAAAAATGGATAAATACAGTGAACAATCCTGGTGTATCAAAAAGTAGAATAAATGTGTCAATATCATATGCAACAAAATGTCAGTGCCACTCCATAATCATGGACTGTGATATACCTATGACACAATGGTTGTGAACACTGCCCATACAGTGTGTGAAATAATAAACGTATGAGCAATTCCAAAACATAAATATATAAAAATGACTAAATAGTTCAATATAAAGTGCTAAGTGAAAAAATATTGTGCAAATATGTCAAGTTCATAGATAAAAAATATTGTGCAAATATATCAAGTTCATAGTAAAAAAAATCCAGTGCTTGAATTCCAGATGTTAGTGAATCACTCGGTGCTTCCCTCTTGGGTCCCCACTCACCAGAGCTATGAAAAAAAATGTCATCTAGTGCTATGAGAACTGTGAAAATGATATGGTCACTTGAACTCCTGAACTGGTAATCAAATATGAAGATCTTCTCCATATTGCTCCCGCATGGAAGATTTCATGCTTCAAGCAGGGGAACCAAACCTCTGACATCACATCTGGTGGTTGGAACGCACGCGCTAAGGTGGCGGCCACCACGAGAATTTAGGAACTGAACTTACCGTTTTTAACTGTAAGTTTATAGATTTGAATGTTTAATAGAGTAAACTCTTTTACACTATGGAGATCTCTTTCCCTATTTCATGAAATCTTCCATGGGGGGGGGGGAAAGATCTTTATATTTGATTACCAATCAGCCTACATATCCGAACCCACCAGGAAGGAGCTCAAGTGACCATATCACCTTCACAGTGCTCATAGCACTAGATGCCATTTTTTTCATAGCTCTGGTGAGTGGGGACCCAAGAGGGGAGCACCGAGTGTTTCACTAACATCTGGAATTCAAGCACTGGCACTTTTTGACTATGAACTGATATATGTGCACAATACTATTTTTTATTTCATGAACTTGATATATTTGCACAATATTTTTTATCTATGAACTTGGCATATTTGCACAATAGTTTTTCACTTAGCACTTTATATTGATCTATTTAGTAATTTGTATATATTTATGTTTTGGAATTGCTGATAGGTTTATTATTTCACACACTCTATGGACAGTGTTCACACCCATTATGTATATATCATGTATATGACAGTCTATGATTATGGGGTGGCACTGACATTTTGATGCATATGATATTGACACATTTATTCTAATTTTTGATACACCAGAATTGTTTACAGTATTTATCCATTTATTTTAGAGCAGCACTGATACCCATTTATTTTAAAACTATGCACATTGCAACCTCCAACTAGTTAACCAGCTTAGAGAAGGAAGGGGAAGGAGCAGGAGAATGCCTTGCCATCCTAGGCTACACACAGCATAGGTAGACACAATTCATCTGCACGCTAGTTAGGGCACGTTTAGTTGTCACTCGAGACTTATTATGAGCATGCGCACATCTTCGCGCACGACCATGCATATAATTTCCCTGACATTCAGGCTCTTCTGCCTCCTGGTAATTTACGAGGGGTACTGAGCCTGAGGTGTAAGAGAACGCCTATCTCTCCACGTCAGGTTCCATCACCAGGTATATGACAAAGCTGTTAAAAAAAACTGAGGGTTTATTATACCTTAATTGAATGTTATTAAAAATTACCTTTCCTTTTCAATCCGTAGCTGTTGTAATTTTTTGAAAATGCAATGCAATATGGCTACTTTGATCTGTTCTGTACACAGAATGTGTACTGACCACAGCCCAGTAACATAATTTCCTGCTTGTGTGATTGGCTCACCAATTTTCCCAGAAGTCTGCCTAAGATACAAATCATATTTCTGGCATCTCCTGCAACAAAAATTTCATTTTTGGTGAAATACCCCCAGTAGAAACACATCTAAAAGGAATCAGGCCCAGCAGATTTCCTCATTAGAGCCCTGCAGCTGCCTCAGCTGATAGATAATTATGAAACCACTCCCATTTGACCAACTAAGCACAGAGGCCCAGGGAGAAAGTGACCTGCTTCAGAGTGCTGACTCTCCCTCTCCTACTAATTTACTGTACTGGGAATTACAAGAGGCTGATATTCAACTACAGCACTACCTGCTTGGAGTTTGCACATTCTCCCTGTGCCTGTGTGGGTTTTCTCGGGGTACTCTGGTTTCCTCCTACACTCCAATTACATGCTGGTAGGTTAATTTACTCCAGTCTAAATTGGCCCTAGTATGTTACATAGTTACATAGTAGGTGAGGTTGAATAAAGACAATAGTCCATCCAGTTCAACCTGTGTAGGTGTGTGTGGCTGTACTCATCTCACATACCCCTGAATGTTCTGATCCTTGAGATGTAAGTCTAAGAGTCTTTTGAAAGCCACCATACTACCCGCAGAAACCACCTCTTGTGGTAGAGAATTCCACAATCTTGTAGCCCTAACAGTAAAGAACCCCCCACGTTGCCTGTGGTTAAAACGCTTCTCCTCTAATCGCATTGTATGCCCTCGAGTCCTCATGCAATCCCTTCGACTGAACAGCTTTTTTTCTAAGCTGGGATCCCCATTAAGATATTTATAAATTGCTATTGTATGTGTATGTATGAATCTAAGTTAGGGACCTTAGATTGTAAGCTGCTTGAGGGCAGAGACTGATGTGAATGTACAATATACTGTATATACAGGTATGTATACATATGTAAAAAAGTGCTTTGTAAATTGACAGCTCTATATAAGTAACTGTAAAAAATAAATAAATATTCATACATTTTCAGGTGCACTAATTACATTTACAATTGTAATTAGTTATAATAATAATGCAGAACTGCATTCTTTCTTTTTCTAAATCTGCCTTTAATTTAACTTTAAAATGAAACTCCAGGCTAAGCAAACATTGTCTGAATACAAGAGGCATGTTTATTCTCATTTGAATCTTGGGGGTGCATCTTTATAGGTGATTTTGCTCAGTTATTTAACTTTACTTTGTTCTGAATGTCTTCAGTTTTTCCCCATGATCACTGTACACTGCCTAGCTGTAAAAAGCTGTAACATTAAAACCTAAATCTGATCTTAACAAGCCATCTCAGTTTTTTGTCTTTCTAAAGAGTAAAGCAGAAAAGCTAAGCTTTTCTAAAAGAGAAGCAGATTTATTTTTATTTTATTGTAATATATGAACTGTTGTTCCACCTAATAAAACAATTCCATCAAACTATGAGAGCAAGCCATTTTAATTATAACCAACTGTTTTTACAGATGCAAATGCTGTATCTGGAAATTGTCTTCTTTTTACATACTCTAAATGAAATAGTGGGAAAATAAACAATCTGTTGCTGCCCTCTACTGTACAGTACTAGCACTGAATCAGCCCTGCAGGAAAATACTTATACATTTCTGTTTCACCGAATAACATGTCAAGTTCCATGTTTTACCAGGGACTATATATATATATATATATATATATATATATCTATATGTACTGTATATATATATATATATATATATATATATATATATATGTATGTGTGTGTGTGAACAGGGTAAATACACTTCTGAAAGTTGGGGCACTCATAATTCTTAAAGCAAGAGATTGTGTTAAAAAAGTAACTAATAATTTAATTTAGCGTAGCCGTAGCCCATTCATCTCAAGGTGAGAAAGATGGGCTGAGCCCTGTCAACATTGGACACAAATATAGTTACTTTTTATAGCATGTTCTCCTGTTTCAAGACATATAAGTGCCTTAAAGTGTTTGTTACCCCAGCATTTTATATTCCTGATATGTGCCTGATTATAGCTCCCAACTGTCCCTGATTTTGAGGGACTGTCCCTGATTTGGAACGAAGTCCCTCTGTCGCACTTTCTTCCTCATTTGTCCCTCATTTTGGTCTCATCTATATAGTTGTATATAAAATGCACTATTTATCTTTAAAAAAAAGTGTTTCCCATTGCTAAACCTTTCATTCAATTTCTAAACTTCTGTATTTGCAAATTCCAAAAGCCAATATAAAGGAATAGTAGCCACATCCATAAAGCACTTGTGGGTTTAATCAATCATTTTTTTGTATAATTCTCCTTTAACCACTTTCCGACCAGCCGTTTTAAAAATACGGCCGCAAAGTGGTTGTATAGTTCTGAGAGGCCGTTCCTGAACGTCCTCCCAGAATCTCGCTCCCGCACGCCCCCTGGGGCGCGCACACGGGAGTGTCCTTGCTCGCCGGGTCCCGGGGACCCGACGCATCACAGATCGCGGTAAAGGGCCAATGAGAGCGGTCCTTTACCATGTGATCGCTCCGTCCAATGACGGAGCGATCACGTCACAACAAACCGGCGCATGTCCGGTTCATTTCTCTCCTCTCCTCGGACGCTGTACACAGCAATCGGTACAGCGTGCGTGGAGAGGAGAGAAACAGCAGCTGCACGCCTCCTCTGCCTCAACTGTGCCCCATTAGTGCCTCATCCATGCCCTATCAGTGCCTCAGCCGTGCCTCATCCATGCATTATCCATGCCTCATCCATGCATTATCCGTGCATCATCCGTGTCACATCCGTGCCCACCCATGCCACCTCAGTGTGCATCAATGCCACATCCATGCCCACCCATGCCACCTCAGTGATCATCCATGCCACATCCATGCTCATCCGTGCCACATCCGTGCTCATCCATGCCTTATCCGTGCTCATCCATGCCTCATCCGTGCCTCATCTGTGCGACATCTGTGCCTGCCCATGCTGTCTCAGTGCTCATCCATGCCACATCCATGCTCATCCATCCCACATCTGTGCCCGCTCATGCCACCTCAGTGCTCATCCATGCCACATCCATGCTCATCCATCCATCCCACATCTGTGCTCATCCATCCCACATCTGTGCTTATCCATGCCACATCCATGCTCATCCATCCCACATCTGTGCTCATTCATGCCACATCCATGCTCATCCATCCCACATCTGTGCTCATCCATGCCACGTCAGTGCTCATTCGTGCCACATCCATGCCACCTCAGTGCTCATCCGTGCCACGTCAGTGGTCATCCGTGCCACATCAATGCCACGTCAGTGCTCATCCATGCCATGTCAGTGCTCATCCATGCCACATCAGTGCACATCCGTGCCACATCAAAGCCATGTCAGTGCTCATCTGTGCTACATCCATTCCACGTCAGTGCTCATCCGTGCCACATCCATGCCACTTCAGTGCTCATCCGTGTCACGTCAGTGCTCATCCTTGCCTCATCCATGCCACATCAGTGCTCCTCCGTGCCACATCAATGCCACGTCAGTGCTCATCCGTGCCACATCCATGCCACATCAGTGCCACATCAGTGCCACATCCGTGCCACATCAATGCCACGTCAGTGCTCATCCATGCCACATCCATGCCACGTCAGTGCTCATCCGTGCCACACCCATGCCACTTCAGTGCTCATCCGTGCCACATCAATGCCACATCAGTGCTCATCCATGCCACATCTGTGCTCATCCGTGCCACATCCATGCCACATCAGTGCTCATCCGTGCCACATCCATGCCACGTCAGTGCTCATCTGTGCCACATCCATGCCACGTCAGTGCTCATCCGTGCCACATCAATGCCACGTCAGTGCTCATCCGTGCAACATCCATGCCACGTCAGTGCTCATCCGTGCCACATCAATGCACATCCATGCCATGTCACTGCTCATCTGTGTCACATTCATGCCACATCAGGATGCTCATCTGTGCCTCATCAATGCCACGTCAGTACTCATCCGTGCCACATCAATGCCACGTCAGGGCTAATCCATGCCACATCAGTGCTCATCAGTGCCACATCCATCCCACGTCAGTGCTCATCAGTGCCACATCCATGCCATGTCAGTGCTCATCCATGCCACATCAGTGCTCATCAGTGCCACATCCATTCCATGTCTGTGCTCATCAGTGCTACATCCATGCCACGTCAGTGCTCATCCGGACCACATCCATGCCACATCAGTGCCACTACAATGCTTATCAGTGCCCTACAGTGTCTCACAAAATTGTAATGGGAAATCAGGAAATGACGGTGCTCCCTGCATGTTGGGCCTCTGTATGTGGCCAGGCTGTGGAAAAGTGTCACATTTGTGATATCGCCATACTCAGGAGTGGCAGAATGTATTTTGGGGTGTAATTTTTTGCTATGTACATGCTATGTGTTAGAAATGTCTAATAAATGGTTTTCTTTCCACATTTTCCAAAAACTTGTAGAAAAAAACGACATGTTCAAAAGACTCATTATGCCTCCTAGATCATGTGTTGGGGTGTTTTCTTTCCAAAATGGGGTCATTTTGTGGGTAATTCGATTGTCCAGGTGCTCCAGGACTTTTAAAATGTGATAGGTTGTCAGAAAATTATATGTGTAATTTTTGCTTCTAGAACGCCTGACGGTGCTCCTTGGATATTGGGCCTCTGTATGTGGTCAGGCTGTCGAAAGGTGTCACACATGTGGTATCGCCATACACAGGAGGAGTAGCAGAATGTATTTTGGGGTGTAGTTGCAAGTATGCCTATACAGTGTGTAAGAAATAACTTCGTAATATGACCATTTTGTGAAAAATAATTTAAAAAAAAATCTTCATTTTGCAAAGAATTGTGGGAAAAAATTACAACTTCAAAAAACTCACCATGCCTCTTACTAAATACCTTTGAATGTCTACTTTCCAAAAAGGGGTCATTTGGGGGGGTATTTGTACTGTCCTGAATTGTTAGGGTCTCAAGAAATGAGATAGGCCGTCAGTACTTTAGGTGTGATCAATTTTCAATGATTGGCACCTTAGCTTGTAGACTCTATAACCTTCACAAAGACCAAAAAATGTATAGTTATTTGGGTTATTTTTACTAAAGATATGTAGCAGTATAAATTTTAGTCAAAATTTATGAAGAAAAATGACTAAATTAGCAAAATTTAAAACCAAAACGAAGAAAAATGCATTTTTTTTACAAAATTTTCGGCCTTTTTTCATTTATAGCGCAAAAAATAAAAAACCCAATTATGATTAAATACCACCAAAAGAAAGCTCTGTTTGTGTAAAAAAAAAGGATGAAAATTTCATAAGGGGACAGTGTTGCATAACTGAGTAATTGTCATTCAAAATGTGAGAGCACTGAAAGCTGAAAATTGGTCTGGTTAGGAAGGGGGTTTAAGTGCCCAGTGGGTAAGTGGTTAAGAGGACGTGGTGGGGGTGTGTCCTATGCCTACATACTTTTGCTAATAAGTGTCCCTCATTCCCATGTTGGAATGTTGGGAGGTATGGCCTGATGTACCATGTATGTTCTCTTTGTATGCTTCCTTTGTGTGAAACCCCTGGTGCTTCCGCCAGTCCCTCTGGTTTCCTATTAGCAACTGACCACACCAAGCAGGAGAGCACATTGTGGTCAGTTCTCTATCTAGGCAGAGAACTCAGCCTGCTCTCCTCCAATGATCAGACTTCTCTTGACACACCCCCTCCCTCCTGCACAGCCATTCACTGGGAAGCTCTGTGTACTGCTGCTTCTCCTCCCCCAAGCTCTTACGCAGCTGAGTACAGAGGGAATATGATCATTTATAAAAATTAAAAAAAGGGAAAAAGGTATTTATAATGTTTTTTTTCAAAAATACATTTTTATTGAAAGTTTCCATAAAAAAACAATAAGGTAATAACAAACATTACAAGACAATAATAGTCCTAAGGCCCCTTTCACATTTGTGCGACTTGTTCAGCGACTTGGGACTGCAAAGTCGCATGACAAGTCATACCCCATAATTTCCAATGGGTACCGTTCATATCTGTGCAACTTCAAGAGGCAGCGACTTCAAAGTAGTCCCTGCACTACGTTGGTCCGACTTTGATGTGACTAGAGGTCCATAGACCTCAAGATTACACAGGTAGCCCCTCAAGTCGCATCAAAGTTGCGTCAAAGTCACGTATTAAAGTCGCGGGACTTTCAGGTTGCACAAGTGTTAAAGGGGTCTAAGTGTCTAGGTAGGTTCAATAAAGAGCAATAATGTAATGTAAATACCCGCTACCCCAACAGGGCTCACACTGTAACAGGTATATCCATTGCTAAGAAATATACATTTGATTAACAAGTAACGTCACATTTATTAAGGAAAGTATCCTAATTGGTAGAAGATTCCTCATCAAAAATAAAGCAAAGATGAAATGGGAAATTGTATCATGTTTAGCCAAGCTCTCTAAGTTGTTTAAAAGCTTTGGGGTGAAAGATCCATATTCATTTAAATCGATTATGTTTATAATTTTTATATACAAAGCATGAGTTTAAAGTTACCCTGAGTATTCAATCTATTTATAACCTTGGATATATTGGGTGTAATGTTAGATTTCCACAACCCTGAGATTGTAAGTCTAGCAGCAATACATACTTGTAGAAGAAAAGTTCTAAGTTGTATTGGGTATACTACAGCTGCAAGAAAAAGTATGTGAACCCTTTGAAATGATATGGATTTCTGCACAAATTGGTCATAAAATGTGATCTGATCATCATCTAAGTCACAATAGACAATCACAGCCTGCTTGAACTAATAACGCACAAAGAATGAAATGTTGCCATGTTTTTTTAAACACACCATGTAAACATTCACAGTGCAGGTGGAAAAAGTATGTGAACCCTTGGATTTAATAACTGGTTGAACCTCCTTTGACAGCAATAACTTCAACCAAACGTTTCCTGTAGTTGCAGATCAGAATTGCACAACGGTCAGGAGTAATTCTTGACCATTCCTCTTTACAGAACTGTTTCAGTTCAGCAATATTCTTGGGATGTCTGGTGTGAATCGCTTTCTTGAGGTCATGCCACAGCATCTCAATCGGGTTGAGGTCAAGACTCTGACTGGGCCACTTCAGAAGGCGTATTGTCTTCTGTTTAAGCCATTCTGTTGTTGATTTACTTCTATGCTTTGGGTCATTGTCCTGTTGCAACACCCATCTTCTGTTGAGCTTCAATGGGTAGACAGATGGCCTTAAGTTCTCCTGCAAAATGTCTTGATAAACTTGGGAATTCATTTTTCCTTTGATGATAGCAATCTGTCCAGGCCCTGACACAGCAAAACCGCCCCAAACCATGATGCCCCCACCACCATACTTCACAGTTGGGATGAGGTTTTGATGTTGATGTGCTGTGCCTCTTTTTCGCCACACATAGTATTGTGTGTTTCTTCCAAACAACTCAACTTTGGTTTCATCTGTCCACAGAATATTTTGCCAGTACTGCTGTGGAACATCCAGGTGCTCTTGTGCAAACTGTAAACATGCAGCAATGTATTGTTTGGACAGCAGTGGCTTCCTCTGTGGTATCCTCCCATGAAATCCCTTCTTGTTTAGTGTTTTACGTATTGTAGATTCGCTAACAGGGATGTTAGCATTTGCCAGTGACTTTTGTAAGTCTTTAGCTGACACTCTAGGATTCTTCTTCACCTCATTGAGCAGTCTGCGCTGTGCTCTTGCAGTCATCTTTACAGGACGGCCACTCCTAGGGAGAGTAGCAGCAGTACTGAACTTTCTCCATTCATAGACAATTTGTCTTACCGTGGACTGATGAACAGCAAGGCTTTTGGAGATACTTTTATAACCCTTTCCAGCTTTATACAAGTCAACAATTCTTAATCGTAGGTCTTCTGAGAGCTCTTTTGTGCGAGGCATCATTCACATCAGGCAATGCTTCTTGTGAAAAGCAAAACCAGAACTGGTGTGTGTTTTTTATAGGGCAGGGCAGCTGTAACCAACACCTCCAATCTCAGCTAATTTGATTGAACTCCAGTTGGCTGACATTTCACTCCAATTAGCTCTTGGAAATGTAATTTAGTCTAGGGGTTCACATACTTTTTCCACCTGCACTGTGAATGTTTACATGGTGTGTTCAATAAAAACATGGCAACATTTCATTCTTTGTGTGTTATTAATTTAAGCAGACTGTGATTGTCTATTGTTGTGACTTAGATGATGATCAGATCACATTTTATGACCAATTTGTGCAGAAATCCATATCATTCCAAAGGGTTCACATACTTTTTCTTGCAGCTGTAGAAGTCTAGATTTTAGCTTAAGAGGGCCATTGCTGGTGTAAGTGGGGTTATAACACCTGTGAGGGACGTTATAAATGATGATATGGAATTCTAGAAACTGAATATTTTTACAATTCCAAAAAATATGGTGTTGGGTTCCTATTTGGCATTCACATCTCAAACACATTAAATCACAAGAAGGTAACATCTTATTTAAAAAAAATGTATCTCTTTCCCAATGTTCAACACATGTAGATGATTTATTTTTACAATGTAAAGCATGTTGCCACTGTAACCTGGAGAAGCAATGATCAAGTTCTGTTTCCCATTTCAACATATAAGAGCTTTTCTCGTTGATTATATGTTCGGTTAACCATGCATAAAAATATGCATACCTCTTTCTGTGGTTCTCTTAAAGGTTGTGAGAAATTCCCAAATTTTTTGAGGGATCTTAAATCTGCTGTTTATATGTTCTTTATTAAATTTAGATATCTGGGTTATTGTGCCTTTCTCCACATTAGAACTGGGGGATAGCAGATTTGATAGAAAATTAGATACCCTTGTTGAATCCAATTATCTACTGAAACTGCAACATAGGGAATACAGTGTGCATATATATATATATATATATATATATATATATATATATATAGATGGATAGATATAAAATGTTAACATTTTCTACAGCCTTTGTCTTAATTAATAAACATCTCTAGGCTAAAAGTGAGCTGGTAATAGAATGAAGGAATATTGGTCTTTAGTTGAAGAATATATGCTAGTGCTAGTGCAAAAGGATTATGCCCCTTTGTGATCTCCGTTTCTATAACTATAGTACCCACAATTTGTCTTCTGGTGTTGAATACCAATATTTTAATTGATCTGAGAGTGAAGCATAATAATAATAGCCTTGTATGTCTGGTAGACCTATGTCTGTAGATCTTGGTATAGTTAGTAATGTAAAGGCAATTCTAGGTTTTTTCTGTCGCCAAATACATATTTTATCTTAGAACTAGGTTGTTAAAAAATTTTGGTGGGATTGGAATGGGCAAGGATCTAAAATTGATAGAGGTGTTTTGGTAAAATCTGTATTTTAAAAACTGAAATCCTTCCAATCCATTAAAATTGTACTTTGCTGATGCACTATATTGTCAAAAGTATTGGGACACCTGCTTTTACAAGCACATGAATTTTATTGGTATCTCAGTCTTAAGCCCCGTACACACGTACCGATCGTCGGCATACAAACGTCGGTGGACGAAGGATCTGCCGATTGTACGCGTGTTAGTATGGTGCCTCCGACAGATGTCTGCGCACAATCCGCGGACAAAAGTCTTTCTTGCAAACATGAAAATATTTGTATGCCGACACCAGAACGGACGATTGTTCGCCTGTCAGTACGCAATTCTGCCGACACACAGCTACAAATCCCAACACGCATGATCAAACCAAATGAGTTCCCGGAAGAATTTTCTCTAGTAAACTCAACATTTTATTCAGAAAGAACTTTCGGCTCGCGGAAGTCCAAGAAATAGGTGAAATGCGGAGCACATGCTCATCTTGATAAATGTGAGAAGAAGGAAGATGCTGCTCATAATGCCATACTTTTCTAATAAAAAGGCATGTGTTCTGTTATGATGAAGATAATGTTTGTCTATTCTATCTGTTCTATCAAATTTTATAATTAAATAATTTGAACTCTTCACCATTATTTTTGTATTTTCACACCAAAGATCTAACTATTGATATGACCCTTTATTCTTTTATGAATTAATGTCTAAAACATATTTTTCAGGTTATGCACAATATTAAACATGTTAACAAATTCAGATAGGCCATTTTTTATTTTCAATTTTCTTTATTTTTTGGATCTCAGCAAAAAAAAAAAAAAGCAAACATCAATACTTTCCGTATAATAAACTAAACATAAAAAAGGTCCATTTGGACAAAATTAAACTAGAAACTGGCAAACAGGGGTAAAGTAAATAATAGGGGGTTACAAAAATTAAAGTTGGTGATAGCTATAATCAGGTTGCCATGAGGGCAGGTTTGGATCCTGCTGGCCATATTGCCACTGGCCATGTGGCATTTGGCGAGGTGGTGGGTGTTGTGGAGGTGGAGGTGGAGGTGGAGGTGGAGGGCACGGGTGCTCCTGGCATGCATGGCTGTGCTCATTAAGTATGCCGTTTTCAGCGTTTTGCAGCACATCCAGAATAATTTTTCTGGCATACTGACACTGCCTGAGGTCCACCTTATCCAGGATTTTGGCAGTCATATTCCCGAAGGACTCATTTGCCTCCGGTTTCCTACGGAGGGCTATGGTGGCCTCCTGTATGAATTCATCTGTGATGTCGTCTATGTGTTTCCTCTTTTGCCTCCGTTTGGCAGGAGGAGGTGGTGGTGGAAAGAGTTCCGCAGGCTCCTCAGGCTCCACAGGCTCCCCAGGCTCCTGGCTGCAACCTGGCTCCTCCTCAGTGACACTTCCCTGTTGATGAAATGAACAATTGATTAGAATGTTATAGTGTATATAAAAAGTCATGTTTGTTATATTATTGTGAACAAATAGCAGACTTTACATACAGTGGCATATCTAGGGTCTCCAGTGCCCTTGTTGAGGAGCTGTATTTGGCAACAACCCCCCCCCCCCCCCAAGATCAATGGAAAACTGTAACCCACCCCCCCAAAAAAAAATTAAAGGGCATTAAAAGTTTCTAATTTGCCCCTTGTTTGCCCAGTGTAGAGCTCTCTAGTGGGCAATCATTGTCTCAGGTGTGAAAAAGAAAGAGAGGGTTGAGAGATAGAGAGAGGGAGAGAAAGAGGGGGTGTGAGAGAGAGAGGAGGGGGTTGCAGAGAGAGAGGGGCCTGAACTTGCAGAGGGCTTGATGTAGGGCATTGAGGGTGAAGCAGTGCAGGGAAACATGAATAAGGAAGCCACCTGCCTTGCTGACCCAGAGTGAGAGACCAGAGACATGGAAGCAAGGATGGATGTATCATTTGCAGGAGCTGTTAGTTTTGTATTAAAAAAGGTTGAGCCAGAGGAATGCTGAGGCTACAGCAGTGTTTCTAAGGATCAGAGGTGTGCTGGGGATGCAGCAGTGTTTGTAAGACCGGAGGGGTGCTGGGGATGCAGTGAGAGGCAGTCTCAGTCTCCTGGTCTTTTGGCTCAGCTGCTCTCAATGTTTTACACCTGCATGAAGCAGCTCTCAATGTTTTACACCTGCATGAAGCAGCTCTCAATGTTTTACACCTGCATGAATCCGCCTGCAAACTGGGGGTTCTGGGGTGTGCAGGCTGAGTGGATTGTTAAAATAAACAATAAAACAATGCCAATGTTTTTGTGACCCACCCCCCTTGGCCTGCGCCCCTGGCGGTTGCCTGTCATGCCAACCCCTTGCTATGCCCGTTTACCTAAAGGGTCAATTATGGTTTAGCTTATAATTTTGTTACATGATTACATTTTAGCAGACAATATATTGTGAAATGCCATACCTGAGTAAAACTCTCCTCCAGGAAATCCTCATCCTGGCTTGGATCTACCGACACTGAGCCCTCTGCCGATGTAGAAGGCAGTGTAGAAATTGACGGCCTGGATTCCAAGGTGTCTGCCAGGAACCGCATGTTATCATAGTACCACAGCCGTGGTACATGTACATTCCGTGCCCCTGCTCCAGACTGGGTGGACTCCTCTATTTTTTTTAACTCCCGCCTGTAGGCAGTGCGAATACTGTTTATTTTTTTGCGTATATACTCAAAATTTGCCCCAGGATAGACGGGCTTGTAGAAGGCCACCAAATGTTCCATGGCCTGTTTTCGGAGTTTTCGATTTTTATAATCCGCGGACTTCACTTGCCACAAACAGGGCAGTTGCCTGAACTCATCAATAAAACTTATTAAAAAGTTGTGGGTGGTGAAATTGTCCACCATATTGCAGGACAGTATATGCCTGCAAGACACAAAACAACACAAAACATATTAAAATAGCATGTATTTTGGCACATAATAAAGATATTCCTAATAAAAGCTGTATAGGGCCCAAAACACACACTTTCTATTAAAAGAGTCGTACCTTTGTTTGTGGGGAAAAGTCGTGATTCGCCGCTCGATCGTGCTCCAACTCTCGATATGTCCGCTAGCGAATCGTCGGCCGAACGATCTGGCGTCCTTTAAATACAGCGCAGGCGTCAACTCCTCCTCCAGTGGCGGGCTTGTGCAGGGGTGTGTACGTGCCGAAGATCAGGCCTACATGCGACACTCACACCTGAGGCAGTGGAATAATAATTGTTTAATTAGGAACCATGTCTCAACAATCTGGGAGCTCAATTAGTGGGGGCCGAAGTGATTGGGCCACCCGAAAATCAAGGGCTACACCCATGTCAAAGCCAGAAATGGTGGAGATGGTCTCCATTTTAGAAAAAATGGATTACGATGGAAAGTTGGCAAATTACGAGCGGCCCAATGCCAGGAAAGATGGCATCATGGACAAGGTGGTGGCCTGTTTGGTCAGAAAATTCGGTGTCGAGCGATCGAAAGATCAGATTAGGAAACGATGGTCTGACCTCAAACACCGTGAGCAGGATCAGCTTTCCCAAATCCATCGGATTTTGAAAAAAAGTAAGTTTTATTTTTTCTTTATTTTTTTAATCATGCAATATGTTTTTTATAATTTTGTGTATGTTGTATTAACATGTCTAGATTATAATGTCTATGTAAAAAGTTAGATTACTCATTTTAGTTGTCATGTCGTGATTTGATCGATCTATTGTTGATGTTTTAGTATATGACATTAAAAGTCAGGAAGCCATAGTGAAAAATATATGTATTGTGTTGCAACGAACGTTCTTTCCTGCACGAATCTTCTCAGCAAACATTCCTATTAATCACAGATTATTATTCAAACCTTTAAATAGGAGAAAAACGTAAACTCCGTGCCAAACAGTGGGAAAGGAGGAGGAGAGGTTTGGCAGCTCCATCTGCAGTGGAGGAAGAAGAGGAGGACATGGGCACAGAAGGTGGCACAGATTCCACTAAAGGTAATTGGTTCCTATGCACTGTCAAACATTAATGTACCATATTTTTCGTAGATAACCATGTACATGTCTTCATATTTGTTACTAAAAGAGCTATCAAGCAGGGCACCATGTCCTAACAAATGTACCTCTTGTGACTTTTATGATATGGCCAATGTTTTGTATTATGTAGATGAAGACATTATGCCGGAAATAATCCTGGTGGAGCCTACAAGTGACCAGACACCAGAGCAACAAGAAGGTTGGTAGTCACAGATTTTTGTGTAGTGGTATCATAGAAATATGTGTATTTGCAATGATTGTTTAACCTTATATTCTTGTATTCCCTTACAAATTTACATTGCAGATGTTGCATCATGCCAGGATGTGGCATCCCCAGCCAGGTCAGAAGCCCGATCTCCTGGCAACGTGCCAAGCAGCATGGAAGCCAGTTCAGAAACTGTGGAGGAACCAGGACCAAGTGTCCAAGAGCCAATTGTGTGCCCACGTAGGTTTTTTCAGAATGATTTTTATCAGTGTTATTTTTAGCCTCCAATTTACAACACTAGTTCCCTATGGGAGCCTCTTTATTTGAATGGAAGTCGCACCGTAAGTCGGATCAGGATGCTCTGACTTGCGGGGCCACTTGCGTTGTGAAGATTTTTGAGGGGGAACTACACCAAAAAATTGAAGAACCCACCGTGGGTGTCCCCCCAAGTTCACAACCAGGCCTTTTGTGTGTGGTATTGAGTTTGAGGGTATGCCCACAACAAAAAGACAGCGTGGGTTACCCCCAAAACCCCTACCAGACCCTTATACAAGCATGCAGCTTGTCAGGCCAGGAAAGAGAACGAGCAAGCGGACCAAACACCCCCTGGACCACAGCAGGACACATGCCCTCAACATGGGGGGGTTTTGTTGCTTTGGGCCAGGGGGCCTCTGCACCGCACACCCAAAAGCACCTTACTCCCATGTAGAGGAGGACAAGAGCCTCATCCCCACAACCCTGTCTGGTGGTTTTGGGGGGTCATGCGGCCAGGGGGTTCCTAGGACTTTGGAAGCAACCTTTAACAAAGGGTGGCCCCCAGATCCCAGACCCCAATCACTATGTGAATGGGTATGGGGTACATAGTACCCCTACACATTAACCACATAAATGGAAGTGTATGTGAATAACGACAGGAGACGTTTATGAAATGTTCTTAAAGATCTTCATCCGGTCTTCTCCACTCTGCTCTTTGGATCTTCTCCTCTCCAGTCTTCTGCTGTCCAATCTTCTGCTCTTATGTTGTCTGCTCTTTTGCCCTAGGCTCTTCTTCTTCCTCCTGTCCTCCTCCAATGCTGTTGCCGTGCATTCTGCCCGTCTCTGGTCTCTGCATCTTAATATATATACATTACAACCATGCCCTCACAATGACGTCATCATGCGTTCACACCCCTAATGAATATATAGTAAGCTCAGGAGACCGGCAGAATCATCAGCAACAGCATTGGAAGAGGTCAGGAGGAAGATGAAGAGCCTAGGGCAAAAGAGCATAAGAACAGGGTAGGTATTAACTCGAGAGGAATTTAAAGATTACCTGCACACCAAATGTTTCTATATTATGACCTCATGTAGGTGATTCACATTGACTCCGTTGTATTTTATTTTCCAGATCATGTATTACACACTTGCACATTGGCCAAATTGACCCGTGAGGCTCTTCAATGCTGCTCAGACCTCGAGCAAATAAAAGAGACTGCAACGGCATTGCAAGGAAAGATGCGTGATTTTGTGGACATGCTTGCCAAATTTTAAAAATAATTATTATAAAATTTTTTACAGTTTGTATTGGGATGTTCCCATTTTTATATAATATTTTAGGCCAGTTTTATGACACTCAGATGTTAAAGAGTGTACCCAAGTTTGGGAAAAGCACTTTCCAACACCCTAACCCTAACCCTAACCCTAACCCTAACCCTAACCCTAACCCTAACCCTAACCCTAACCCTAACCCTGTGAATGTTTGATACTAAAACATTTTTACATTCAACAATGTGTGTTCAATTCTTTATTAGACTTTCGTTGGGGGGTCGAGGTCTAAAGCTGTGTAAAGAAGCACTAAATGTATGATGGCTGTCCTATTCACATACTTACATGTTAATGAAAGCATTTTGGACACTGCCATATGCAAGTTGCTGGAGGTGTCAATGAAATGTTAAAGATACCCCCAGTTTTAACGCATATCACAGTGCGATCTGACATTTCACACAGGATCGGAGCACACAAGTTTGAACGACTGTGCGATCCTATCCTGATGCGGCTGAATAAATGCATCATGTGCGACTTTTGTGCGAGTGCAGTGCGAATTGAGCCATACAAACTGTATAGCTGATTTTCGCATGAACATCTGATCGCATGTAATAAAGGAGCAGTGCGCTACGATATTACATGCCATCAGATGTGCAGTGTGAATTGAGACATACACTTTGTATGGCTACATTCGCACTGAACACGCATACAAGTCGCACATGACCCTTTATTTCTGATGTATCTGGATTGGATCGCACAGTGCTTAACACTTGTGGAATACAATCCTGTGGAAAAAGTAAGTGGCGGGTCACCCTTATGCAATGCTGGAAGGCTGCAAAGTCGCAGACTTCCCGCATCGCATAAGTGTGACTCAACACTCAAGGTACTAGCAGTCCTAGGATTCAATATGGCATTGATATTGCCAGTAGCAATCAGTGTAGGGAGATCAGTGTAATCTATAGTGTATTGCTTGTTCGTTGCTCTAGTTCACTTTCCATTACCTGTATATATATAACACTTTGAGATGAACAATGATCAAGTTTCACATAACACTGACATATCCTAACATTGGTGGGCAGTGAGAAGGATGTCATAAATGAACACAACATAACAGGTGTAGGTACTTTGTTAATACCCTAATGTATTATCTGAAATATATAGTATGGGCAACTTCTGGACAATGAACACCAATATAAGGTGACATTAGATGAACCTTGGGTGTGACCTAGTTCTCAATGTGACAGGGTTTGTGTACATTTTGTGGGGTGCAGAAGGCCCTTGTATTTACACCACTGGCTAAAAAATAACACATGGCCATCATCACTTTGGATCAGCTGGTGAGAGACTACAGTCAAGAAACACACTGATGAATGTATTAACCCTTCCAAAGTCACACATATATAACACATGATTAACCCAAATAATTGTGTTTGGCATATGTGCCCAAATGATTATAATCCACAATACAGAATCATTGCAATTTTTGTTTAATGTGTTGAAAAATAATATATCTCTGACATTTATCTTGTGTGTCCAATCTTTAACAAGATTAATGTGTTTGTGACAGTGATTGCTGCCAGGACACAGCTCCTCTCCCCACGAAATAGTCCAGATATTCCTGGCGGATCTGACGGGCCCTGTGTGATGCCAATGCTGACCGTCCAACTTCCATTGACGTCATGGACTCCACTTGGTTAGAAGGTTGGGCCTCTCCACTTGTACCTGGCATAGCAGGGTCAGTATCCAGTTGCTGCAAGACATAATTTTGTGCATTTCTGCGTAGGAAGTTGTGCAAAATGCAGCAACACAAGACCACATTATCCACTTTGTACAGTGCCAGGTTTATGGACGTCAGGAATATCCGGAACCGGTT
This sequence comes from Pelophylax lessonae, assembly GCF_965119305.1. Lineage (NCBI taxonomy): Eukaryota > Metazoa > Chordata > Amphibia > Anura > Ranidae > Pelophylax > Pelophylax lessonae. The sequence continues at coordinate 509,106,414 of NC_138769.1, forward strand.
GGCCATTATCCCGAAGGCATTCTCCACAACTCTGCGAGCTCTGGACAACCGGTAGTTGTAAATCCTTTGGTCTGGGGTGAGGTTCCTCTGAGGGTAGGGCTTCATGAGATGCTCCCCAAGCGCAAAAGCCTCATCTGCGATAAACACAAAGCTCATACCCTCAACAGTTTGCTCCCTGGATGGCAGGTTCAGAGTGCCGTTCTTTAGACGACGAGCGAACTCCGTCTGATCAATAACTCCCCCATCCGAATTGCGGCCATTTTTGCCAATATCCAAAAAAATAAACTCATAGTTTGCATTAACTATGGCTAGCATGACTATACTAAAAAAACCTTTATAATTATAATAAAATGTGCCGGAATTCGGAGGGGGGACAATGCGGACGTGCTTCCCATCAATAGCACCCCCACAATTGGGAAAATTCCACTTCTCCAGAAATTGATCAGAAATCTCCAGCCATTGCTCTGCGTTTGAAGGAAACTGTGGGGAAAAAATAAAAAAAAAAAAAAAAAAATTAGTGCTTGAGCACATCACATTATTAATTACACACACAGTTGTCTGTTAAATGCTTATGCAACTTGCTAAAAAAATATACAACAGGAAGGCAAAGGTTTGGATATGGGGATGTAACATCTACATACATTTATTTTCAACCTCCTATTGTTCTTATATTGTAAAGGGCCATACACACTAGAAGATTCTCTGAAGACTTTTTCGTGCAGATTTAACTTTTCTATGTAGTGCAAGGGCCTACCAGATTGCATAGGATTTGAAAGTGTTTGTTGGACCTCATATTATTTGGTTTTGGTAAATCGGAAGGATAAATTGTTCTGACAATCTTCTAGTGTGTATGGCCCATTATACTCACCAGCTAGAGCTGAGATTTACAAACTACGGCCCTCCAGCTGTTGCAGAACTACACATCCCATGAGGCCTTGTAATTCTCTCACATTCACAGACATGACTAGGCATGATGGAAATTGAAGTTCGTGAACAACTGGTGGGCCATAGTTTGAAGACCTCTGAACTTGAGCTTTGGTATATGCTGACTTTGAGATTTAGCATGTGGGTGGGGGGATGGGTAAGTAAAACTGGGCATTTATACATCAATTAGGGCTTGTGGTCAGTGAAGGTTTTAACATCATTACATAAACATACAGAATCATAGGTGGGAATGGATGGACTGATGTATTTTAGATAAATCATTAACTAGGTACTAAAACATTGGCCAAGGAATAATTGTTTGAGGGAAAGCAATAAAATGACCCAAATTCAAAATACTGTTAACAGGCAATGCGTTTAGGGACACATAGGAGAGAATGGTGGGGTGGTTAGTGGGTAATTTTACAAATGGTTAAAGATAATCTACATCTTTACTACTATGTGCATGCGGACAGAGGGTAGTTTACAAATAATGGCCTGTGTCAATTGCTGTACATCCAAAAACATCATAATTCAGGTGAAACTAGTAATACATGTAATGTAAAAAATAAAACATACCTTGATATAGTCCTTCTGCAAGACCTTGATGATGGCAGAGCAGGTCTCAGGGATGATGACTCCAAGTGCTTGGGGGGAGATGCCTGTGGTGAACTTCAGATCCTGCAGGCTTCTCCCTGTTGCAAGATACCTCAACGTCGCAATTAACCTTTGCTCAGGAGTAATTGCAAGCCGCATACAAGTATCCTGCTTCAGAATATAGGGGGACACCAGGGCAAGAAGACGGTAAAAGATGGGATCCGTCATCCTCAAATAATTCCTGAAGTCATCAGGATTATTTTCCTGGAGCTCCCTCAGCAAGGACATATGAGAAAATTGATCACGGTTAAGCAACCAATTTTTCGTCCAGGAGGTCCGCTTCTTCTTCCTATTGCTCGTACGTCGTCTCAGAGCCAAAACTCCAACACTAACGACAGCAACGGACGAATTCACGGTCGCCATAATAAATTCTCGAACGATGTCTCGGAAAATAGCGAAATGTCGTCAACCAAACAAATGCTACCGAAATCAGCGCGAGATGCCCAGAAGGGTCACGGCCAAACACTCACTTCCTCTTTTGTAGCGGCGAACGTGCGTGGAACGTACTGACGTCATTTTCTGTCGGAAGACAAATGTCCTGGGCAAGTTTGGAGCACTTTTCAACAGACAAACAACAAACACACCAGCCGCGAACATTTGTAGGACGTTCCGTCGGCCGACGATCGGTACGTGTGTACGGGGCTTTATAGTCTGTAGGTTTTACTGTTGAGTTGGCCCATCCTTTGCAATTACATAAGCTCTGCTGGGAAGGCTGTCCACAAGGTTTAGGAGTGTATCTATGGGAATGTTTAAGCATTCTGATGTTTGATGAGAAGGCTTGGCTCGCAGTCTCCACTCTAATTTATCCCAAAGGTGTTTTATCAGGGCGAGGTTAGGATTCTGTGCAGGCCAGTCAAGTTCCTCCATCCCAAACTCGCTCATCCATGTCTTTATGGGCCTTACTTTTGTTAATCTTTTGATGCTATTGCACAATGCTGACACCACTCAGTTCACAAAAATACTCTGTGTTGTCGGCTCACAACAGGACTGGTACATAAAGGGTCTTTTAAGGAATAAAACGTGGTAAAATGTGCTTTGTACTGATTATATAAAATGAAGGTTTATTACAGTCCGCTTTAATGATTGTGATCCTCACTTGATACAATCTTATTCCTCTGTGGTATGCACATCTAAAAATGTTAACAGTCCTTGAACAAATTCAAAGCTCATAGGGAAATGTCACAGTTTTATTTTAGGCAAGCTATGACTTAGCTGGCATGTTAGATGCTAGAGAATAATTTCTATAAAAAAACATTATTTCTAATATATTCTGCTATGGCTTGTGCAAGAATGTTCACATACGTCACAGACAGATGATAAATTACATGAAACTTAGCATTGATGTTCAATCATGCATGCATATATGCTTGTACACCAAAAAAAATAAAATAACCAGAAACCTTACTGTAGGGGTACCCCCAAATATGACTTGTTTGAGTATGGCTCCAATCCTCCCTCTCCCACAACTGGATTTTTCTTTTTCTTTGTGCTCCTAGGCCCTTAAGCCCCATACACACGAGTAGAAATTCGGCCGGGAAATTTCGTCTGACGACTGATCTGCCGATTTTCGGCTTGTTAGTATGGTGCTTCCGACAACTGACTCCGACTTTTCGGCCGAAAAAATCCTGGTGTGCAGGCTATATAATTTTTGTCGACCGTCAAAACACGTCCGATTTTCATCTCATTAGTACAGATTTCGATGGGGAAAAATCTTATGAGCAAGACTAGGCATGCTCAGAGATGAAAGAACACAAAGAAAGCAATCCAACACATGACATCACTTCTGAAGTAGAATTCTGTCGTGCGGGAAAATTTGTGTGCAGTCTAGAGCAAATTCCAACCAACAGACACGCACTCTGGACAAAAGACGGACGACCGGTCGGCGGAAATTAGTTGCGTGTGTACGAGGCTTTAATCTATACATGGACAGATTTGTTGAAGGGCTCTGCCCAGCCTTCAGTACCCAGTAGAGACCATGCACAGGTGTGCTACGCACTTGCACAAACACAATGAAATTAGGAAGGTATAAGATTTTGTGTTCAGTCTGAGCATGCACTGATAAAGTGGAGGAGACCAAATAAAATTTCCCATACCTTCCTAACTGCAATCTGCTGTAGAGCTCCGCCAGGTCCTGAAGTATGAGCAAGGCACTTTAGCACATGTACACATGTGCAGGACGATCAAAGATAGTTCGCCCTCCTCTAACGCTGCTCCATGCTCTATCTTTGTTTCTGCCATCTTCTCCACTGCTTATTCCATCTGACATCTTCCATTCAATAGGTGGTACACGATGTAACTGTGCATGCAAGCTGGATTTATATTATCCAGTCACTAAGCTCTACTTTAAAGCATCTTGTATGAGTGTACACTGCTTCCATAGACATTGCACAAAAAATGTATGGGAAGGATATTTTTGGTAGAATAGAACGGCAAAACAATTCTACCAAAATGGAAACTGAGCTAGCTGGTTTTAGTACAGTTGCAGCGTTTGCTAGATTGTATTAGATTAAAAATGTTTCATTTACTGCCATTAGTTGCTATTTCAATTTGTTTTTCATTGGTCCCAAGTCTAACTGTTCACAGAAGAGTGAACCCTCCATCCTCAAGTTTCACTTTTGCTTTAAAGCTAAAGTTGAGCTGAAAAACACTTTTGTTTTTTCTACAGCTTTAGTTATGCTACTTAACTGTAATGAAGTATGGCCCATGACGTGTAAGCGGCTGGTATAGAAATCTTTACTGCAGGACTGCCCTGTTCTCTTCCTCCTGCTGAATGTTCAGTGCTGCTGGGGTAAACAAGTTTGGGTCTCCCAGCCTAGCTGCACTAAAGATGATCTGATAGGGACCAGAGGGATCCCTCTGCCTCAATTGAGAAAGTTCTTTCATTGATTACACTGCCTGTAACACACTTTGTGAATGGGGGAGAGTCTAAATAAGCATAGGATTCTTTCCCCATTTCCAGACTATAATCGGTGAAAGAAATTTTTCTGTTAAGGAAGGAGGAGGCATGGTGCCACTTGATCATCCTTAATGCAGCTGAGCCTGGAGACCTAAAGCTGTTAAAGTGATTGTATAACGTGTTCTTTTTTTAAAATTAAAATAACAACGTTATACTTACCTGCTCTGTGCAATGCTTTTGCACAGAGCAGCCCTGACCCTCCTCTTCTCTGGTCCCCATCCAGTATTCCTGGCTCCTCCCCCCACAGCAAGCTTGCATAGAATGCAGTAACACCCAGAGTCCTGAATGTTCAGCAGCCGGAAAAGGACAGGGCATTCCTGAAGTGGATATTTCTACAGAATCCAGCAAACGGCACATTGTGGGATATCATTTATTACAGATAATTAATGTAACTCCAGCTGTAGAGAAAAACTAAGCTTCCAAGCAGGGTTAATATGTACATGTACATTGGTCTAGCTTGATGTCCTTGGAAGCTGAAAATCATTGAAGTAGACACTACTACTCCAATAATCTCCACTTGCTTTCAGGTCTTGTGCGGAGTGACCAGCCTGATTCATGTGAACACAGGAGGTGGGCCTCTTGACATAGACGCCATTCAAAGAATGCTTTGCATTTTCTGAATGAATGCAAAGTGTTCTCTGATCTCCATGTCGTCAAAATGCAAGGCATTCTCTCACTGGCATACATGCTGAGCTGCGGATTTCCCATGTTCAGAATGCAGCAGGTCCACCTCTCAGCAGGGGGCTGGGAAGCAAGTCTACCTCAGTCATTTCCAGAGACATTGGCCAGATATGGTAAATGTATAGTTACATTGGTCTGAGCTGTACAAATGTAACTATGTAAAAATATACCGTGCTTGGAATTCATCTTAAATAAACCACAAGGCACGGAATGGTGATTAAGCAATAATAATATCACTGCAAAAAATATATACATTTACAGAATACAATAAAAACGAAAACACGTGAAAAAAGTTAAACTTGTCTTGTATTTGTTGCTGGCACCTTTGTTCCCAGAGTTCTCACAGTATACACACATTTTGCATGCTTTATATTACAGATCTGTCCATCGTACACGGTGTAGAGAATCATCTGTTTCAATTCATTGGCTTTCTGAAAGTTTTGGTTTAAACATCACTTCTTCTAAAGGCCCGTACACACGTACCGATCGTCGGCATACAAACGTCGGTGGACGAAGGATCTGCCGATTGTACGCGTGTTAGTATGGTGCCTCCGACAGATGTCTGCGCACAATCCGCGGACAAAAGTCTTTCGTGCAAACATGAAAATATTTGTATGCCGACACCAGAACGGACGATTGTTCGCCTGTCAGTACACAATTCGGCCGACAGACCGCAGATTTGCAAGACTGGGCATGCTCAGAAAATAGAAAACACAGGGAAAGTTAACCATTACATGACATCACTTCTGCAGTCGGCGGACAAAATTCTTGTGCTGTCCTTGTGCTGTCTTTGCACTTTTCAGCAGACACCGACATCCCGGGGAGAAAAGAGGAACATTTGTAAGCCGACCATCGGTACGTGTGTACGGGGCTTTAGTTAAAGAGAGGTGTCTCCAGGGTGTCTTGACTTTCTGAAATTCTGAGTTGATTTTATTTGGCGCATTTAAACACAATGTAAACTTCAAAACACTGAAAGACATTTAAACCCTTTTGCAGCTAAGAATATTGTTTCAGGAACAAAACAAGGTAATTCTGTAGTGCAGTCTTGCACTTATTTTCGGTGTTTTTTTAGTCAGTTTCTTTTCTCGAGCTTTTCTAAGTGTGGCGTGGAGTATTCTCTGTGAAAGTTTTACTTTGGCTGCAAGTCCATGATATAGCCTTGGGCTTTCTCTGTCTAATGAGCACTAGAGGCTCATGATGCTTAGGGCTAAGCCACAGGCTCACTGAGACCGGACTAATCACATGAAATAAAGTGAAAACAATAACGTAAAGTAAAAAAAATAAATTAAACCTTCATTCTGGGAGATCTTTGGCTACATGGACACAACTTTTGGGGTTTTGTGTATCGTATTAATAACAATTTGTCCAGTTAAGGACATTGTTTTCTATATAGCTCTTCCCTATATGTACAGTACAGATAGACCTTCTCTTAGGTATATTGATATTTACACATTACAGCTGTCTGTCAGTATTAAGCCCCGCACACACGTACCAATTGTCGGCCGTAAATATTCGGCCGCCGACCGATCGGCCGATTGTAGGCTTGTTAGTATGATGCTTCCGACAGCCGACAGCGCATTTTCGGCCGAACAGAATCTGTCGTGCAGACTTTAAAATATTTGTTGGCCGTCACCAGAACGGCCGATTGTTCGCCAGCCAGTACAGATTTCGGCCGACAGACAGCAGATTAGCAAGACTGGGCATGCTCAGAAAAGAAAAAAGACAAGGAAAGTTAACCATCACATGACATCACTGTGACAAAATTCGTGTGCAGTCTTTTGCAGTTTTCAACAGACACGACAGCCCTGGACAAAAGACGGCCGATCGTTCGGCCGACGATCGATACGTGTGTACGGGGCTTTAGAGAATCCATCCAGATCTAATCCAACCGTATACTGCAGGTAATACGTAATCCACCTAAATTTACTTAAAGGATAGTGCTTGCATATTTGCCACTGTTACCCCTCCCATCACTGGTGGTTAAGGATACTGTTGGCTACACTGTCAACAGCCTTTTAGCAACCAGCAATGCTGACAGTGGGCAAAGACTACTGGGGAAGCTAAAACACTAGTCTACTCTCTCCTTGTGATTGATGGCAGTCAATGGGTGGAGTCTATAGCCAATAGCAGGCTATCTGTTGACTATGGATCTACCCACTTCTTACTCTCAATCACTAGGAGGTGGATCAGATGGAGAACTAGGAGATGAAGAACCATCAGGCTCTGCCCACCCAGCCACCAACTCCTCCGTGCTGCAGTATCTGTGTAACAGCTACAATGGCAGGAAGGAACTCTGTATGGACATTCTGGTCTCTTTTTATTTTCAATCATTTTTATTGAATATTTTTAGAAGAATAATGAACAATATAAACAGAAAGCAGAAATTGACAAGGAGTACAGCAAATTGAAATGAATATAGTCCGATCTCTAGGACATAGCAAGAAGATAAGCACATGTAGCACCCCCCTAGTTAGGTAGGTGCTAGGTAAAAGCATTGGTTGCTCCTGCTGCTTATCAGAGGAGCCTGATCTATTAGTTTGCCTGTCACATGTTTCCAGGTGTGATTCGCTGCATCTGAGGGAGTGTCCCTACTGTATCCAATGAGGGAGCTTGTTGGACAGTGGAGGAAACCCAGCCAGTGGCACATTGTGTTTCATGGCAGTCCCAGTGGGAGGGCATTCCTGCAATGCATCCTGGGATTGACCATAAATACGGAGGGGACATGTGACAGGGCATCTTTGGTGGGAAGCAGAGTCCCAGGAGGAGGCAGATGGCTGGTCTCTCCTCCTGCAGGTGTGAAGAAAATTCAGGCAGTCAGCTTAGTGAACCAGGTGTGGAGCTGAGCTGCAGAGGATCCAGTGTGCTGACAGTGGAGCTGGTGGCAGAGTCTCTCAGGAAAAATAGTGTCGTGAGTACTCGGGGATTTGCCACAGGGTCTGCCGAGGAGAGGGAACCACTCCAGAGAAGTCAGGGGATCAAGGAGCTAGCTCACACAGGAAGTTTAACAGTAAAGGGGGTGCCGTGTAGTTGACCCAGAAAAATAGGAACAATGGGGGTGCCAAGAAGGGCCCTGAAGATTGTTCTGCAGTATAGTACAGTTTACCTCAGGAAGTTCACTCAATTCTATTTCACTACTTATGACAAGGTGAAGCAGCGGCCTAGCTGTGACTAGCGTTATACAGTGCTACTCAGCATTAATCAGACGTCCCAGGTAATTGTGCATAGTTATACAAGTTGGGGTATCCCACTCATTCCCTTCTCCCATCCAAGTTCTCAATAAAACCACAAAAACCAAAGCTACTGGACTATTCCTGACTGAGCTCAAAACACTTGGGAAAATGTTGAACTGTCATGCTGTTGCTAATGGTAACCCAGGGGAAACCGTAACCAGCAGCTCCCAAGGGAGTAGTGCTACACACAGTATGGAACAAATAGTGAGTTAACCTAATCCCCCAGGCTGCCTCCTGAAAAAAATAAAATTAGGGGTGAGGGAAGCTGAGTGCCGTGCACTGAGAAATGGTTGCAATGCCCCTTCATCAGAGAGTCCAGTAAACCCAGTATGAGGGAGAACTGAAGCTCTCATAGGTATCCAAGAAACAATTTTAAAGGGCACAGCAATCAAGTAGTAGAGTAACCATTGATGTGATCTAGTTCCCAGTGAGGACAGGGAGGGCTGAGATAAGGGTTCTCAGAACCCTCCTGGGCCCACTTATATAGAGTCAGCAGATGAGATAACGTTTTGTGTAGTCCTTGTTCAGGCATTACTATGCTGAACTCAAATTAACTGAGAAAGATGAGAAAGGAAGAAGCAGAAGAGAAGAGGAGGAGATGTTTAATCACGGGGGAGGTCATAGGGTAGCAGTATGTGCAGTATGCAATAAGCGGGTAAGGAATTAGTCTGCCCAGGGTTCCCAGATCAGTTCAAATTTTCCAAGCTATTTCTGGAGGATACTGACAATTGTTTCCTGCACCATGATCCAAGAGATCTTCCGTTTGGCTGCCTTAAAGAAAACAGAGCTTTTTCCAGGCCAAGGCTAATTTTAGCTTCTAGGAGCATATAGAACAGGAGGGACGGATTGTGTTTAGGGATATTATCTGCTCGTCTGTTCAGCAGAGCTATTTGGGGAGTTTGGGGAATGGGACAACCAGTGACCTTATGTATCATTTGGAAGACCTTGTTCCAAAAACCTTGTATCTGATGACATGACCACCGGGTATGGCAAAAGGTACCTATGAGGCCACAACCTCAAAAGCAATGCAGGGAGGTATCCAGGAACATTTTAGCAAGACGTGTGGGCACAAAATACCATCACAAAATAATTTTTAGCCTCAATCAGTGAGATATTGGTAACTCCCTGGAAAAGTGAGATATTGGTAACTCCCTGGAAAAAGCATTGGAAGCATTAGTGCCAGGTGTCCACTTCCCGTTAGTTCAGTTCCCAGCTCTGGGCATATGCAGGTTTGTCCCCTGCGTCGACTAGCAAGGAGTAGATGACAGAAATACCTCCCTTCTGGCCTGAGATCTCAGATCACCAATGTTCATAAGTTATTCTAGGAGGGTCAGGCTTACTAATCCATATTGAGTGTAAAAAGTGCAAAATTTGGGAATGCTGGAATCTTTCAGCACTGCGCATTTTCGGGTTTAACTGGAGCAGTAGCTCACAGATAAAGGCCCAATGGAAATGAAGATGTGTCCTATATGATATCGTACTTTATTTAGCCCCCATTGGAACGCTTTGAGGTTGAGGCAGGGAGGAATTGTGGGTTGTGGAATGTGTGTGATTGTGGCCGGAGTTCCGAGGTTATAGCGGGGGACCTGGTCACATAAGGCAAGCGAAAACAACAACGTAGGTGCAAGATTTGTAGACGTAAGCTTGGGAGGGCACCATGCAAGAAAATCCAATGTATGTTGGGGGGACTGTATGCCGTTCCATGTGGATCCAATCAGGTTTAGCGCCTCGTGAGTAAATCAAAGAAAATTGTGCTAAATGAGCTGCCTGGAAGTATCGTCAGAGGTTAGGAAGGGCTAGCCCCCTCATGGGTTCGCATTCTAAAAATAGATTTAGGGCACGGGTAGCCGCTTTTCCCCCAAACAAATTGATTAATTTTGGTCTGGAAGATCTTACATGCTCTCTTCTCATCAGGATGGTAGGGATCTGAATAAATAGAGAAGCCGAATGTGGAGAGTCATTTTAATCGCGTGGATCCAACCTATCCAGGAATCAAAGTCCTCTTCAAAAGTTTTGTAGAGAGGAGGATAAATGGCCCTTTACAACTGATTGATGCTGGGGGTCAAGTGTACTCCCAAGTATGGGATGGAGTCGGGGATCCAGGAGAAAGAGAAATGAGTCAGTAAATAGTCAACTAAAGGGGGTTCTACTGAAATATTCAGCGCTGTGGATTTAGATATATTTACTTGGAGTCAAGAAACTGTGCCAAGGTCCTGCAGCAGTTTAAAAATATTGGTGACTAGATAAGGGGTGAGGAGAAAACCAGGAGAAGGCCATTAGCGAACAGTGGGACGAAGCTCCCCAATCAATCGGCCATTCAGGGCACTGCCGCCAGGGTTTCTCTTTTACATGCATTATTAAATTACAGTTTTTTTTATATTTGCCTTTTATTTTAAAAGCCCAAAGTTTACTAGAGAGGGCAATGGTTAGAAACAGGGCCGGGACTAGGAGTGGGTAGGACGGGTAATCGATTACTGTAGGGATTGGGGCACCTTCCTTCTGTTTCAAGGCTGACAGGAGTAGTGACAGTGATTTTAACAAGCGACTTACTGCTGGGTGTAGGATCCCCTAAGCTTTCACATGCTGAATGGTGGGGGCGCAGTTTGGCATGTGTTGGGCACTGGATGACCTTGTCCTGGCACTGGTTAGAACTGTCCGGTATAGTAGAGAGGATTTTTTTTTCTTTTTTTTTTTAACAGATGGCCTAGGTCTCCACAGATAAAAGCTAACAGAGGTTTTAAACCTTTTACACTTTACCTGAGAAAAAAAAAACTAAACAAAGGGTGAAAGATTATTGTTGAACCATTTTTTTTTAAAAGGAACCAGAACCAAACATAAGATGAAATGTCTCCAAGTTTTGGCTGGAGCTGTAGTGTAAATAACTATAGAGTGTCCATACATTTTTTTTTTATCCTTACTGGGGATGTTGGATACAACAGGCAATGCAGTTCTTGGAGCCGCCTGCTTAAAAATCGGTTATCCATTTTGAGGTCTATGCCTATAGGTGAGTAACCCTTTGAAACCTATTGGGTACCTCATTGCATCTGCCATCGCTCTGCAATGCACAACAATGGAAATCACATTACTCTCTATGGTGCCTATTCATATTAATGCAACATGGTTAGGCATGAATTTGAAAAGGTGCAGGTGCTTTTTTGGCGCAGCATAGTGTTTCTGGTCAAATAGATAAGTGCATGCAAAATGCTTCTACAAATAAAAAAAAAAAAAAAAAAAAAAAAAAAAAGACGCAAAAAAGCTCAGGGAAAAATGCATGATTATGCAGTAGCACTAGTGTGAACCTAGGCTAAAGCCCAGCTCTTTCCTTTCACTTGAAATAGTTAATTTTGGTCAGCTTGGCCCAAACAAATTACATAATTTGAAAGGAAAGCTGGAGTTTGAAATGTGGCCACTTTTTCCCAATATTTACAATTTGAAATGTGACCATGTAATGAAGATAGTTACAGCCCATTTTGGGGAAAAACTCTTACCCCCTCACAATCCTCTATTACCCATTCAGCAGCTATAAAAAAAATAAATGACCTTGTAATGACACCTTCTCTTTCAGGTACAGCAGTCAGACTATGTTACCACTTTATCCTGCTAACTGGATAGTGAATCAGCATTATAACCTCTGTCTCAACAGAAAGTTGATCCAACAGGCAAACACAATTTAAAAACTGTCCATGATACTTTTTTTTGATTTGCACAGCAAGCTTTCAGTAAGCTTACTTTAAAAATCTCCTTTCACGTTTATAATGCAATAATAATGTGACGCACTGCTAAAAAAAAAAAAAAAAAAAAAGAAGACGAAGAAGAAGGAGGATATGCCCAGATTGTGACACCAGTACACAAGTCACATGAAACATAAAATAAAATGAAAATGTGTCTAAGAAATCCTTATTTTCCCACTGCAATTAAACGGTCATCCCAGAACTCCAATGCTGCTCATCAAAACAATGGAAACACGTGTTCCGCCTCTGATAATTTTTCCCTCATCTTCAATTTTTGTCCCACACAGTATAGGTCACAATGCACAGAGAAAAAAAATCGGATTTTTGTAAGATCTTACCGTAAAATCCTTTTCTCATATGTTCATTGACGGACACAGCTATAACATTTACGGAAACCAATAAATATTCACTGCATTTTTTTTTTATTAGGAAATAAAAATACAACTTAAGCAGCCCATAGATTATGAAAATTGTTTGATTCCCCCTAGGCACAGTCAGTGTTGATGGAGAAATGCCTCCCACAGTGCTATTGTGCTCTGCCGCAGGGGAAGGGAGCGCATAACCTTCCTGGCCAACGGAACAAAATGATTACTTCTAGCGGCTATAGCTGCTTGCAATAATCGTATGTACTAAAATCCAACTGGCTGGTTGTACCAAAGTTGATCGATGGATTGACTTGGATACAATCAACCTGCCATACATGCATCAAATCTCAGCTGGTCCCTGCTGAACTGGCCAAATTTCAAACCATGTATGGTGGGCTTTAGTGATATTGTACATTATCTGCCTGTGTAAGCTTGTGGAATAAACATCACACATTGCTGAAAAATATTCTTTATTACTGAAACATTCCAAAACAGCAGTATACAGATGTCATCATGAAATCATATACTGTCTTATTAAAGCATTAGTGCAATTTAATTCTGTAAAATGCCTATCAAAAGTTTTATGTCCATTGAGAGCTTTGATCTTCAGTATTTCGACAGTAAGAAAAAAACCCAGCCCACACTGCAGTAGAGATGCAGTAAATCCATAATTATTCAGAAGAAAACATTCAAATAGTTAAACAATAAATTAACATGAAACATAAAAATCAACAAGACAAAAATTAAAGTATAAGAAAAGGCAAAACTTTTTTTTTTTTGGAAAAAGTGGAGAGGGGATTCAAACACCTGCTAGGTTTTAATTGCCGTTTACCATTATTAACGAGAGTGAAAAGTAAGGGAAAATCCTCCAATGGGGACACTAATTTGAGTGAACCTAGTGATTACCCAGAAATCCCCTCTTTGTAAGGATTTACTCTTCTTTTTTCGCTTTAGGGCAGGAAGTGCAGGGAAATCTCCCCAATGGGACACAGCAAAAACAAAAAACTGACAGGGGCTGTAACTCTCCCCTACTCTTTCCAAAATGGAAAACAATGCCTTTACTTCTACCTTAACGTGGTTGTATAGACTGTGACAGTGACTCTCCTCCTTGTACCCTTGTGCTTTGCAACAAGAAATACATTTTAAGTACGTTTCCAGTGATTCCCAAATTAAGTATACCAAATTATAGTTGAAAAAATGCACTCTGTGGCACAAAAGTGAAGCAGCATCTCCAAGGGTGGTAATTATTCTATACACAGAACATTTACATGTTGCCCAGTATTGTAATGGTTCATCATACATTAAAAAAAAGTTAAGTGCTTAAACAGGATAACAGAAAGTGAATAAATAAAAAAAGGTTTTGTATCGGATTCTTACAAGTATTTGCTGTTGCATAAGTCTGTAGTTTGAACTGTGTGTTATTAAATAATACAGTTATTGTTGTGAAAATCCATTTAGCATTTCACGTCAAACATTTAAGAGCTACATTGTCTTTGACAGTTCTCTCACATAACACATATATGTTACAAATGTTAAAATCTTCAGATGTATCCTCTTACACTATTTTTACCCAGCCCGCTGGGGAAAAAAAAAAAAAACACATTAAATTAAAATTGCTTTTAAGTGTAAGCTCATCATTCGAACAGATCAATAGCATCCATCTCTCCAGTTTCCATCTCGCAATGTGCTCAACGATGATAGAGTCTTCGGAGGCTGAATAAAACTGCATGGAATAGAAAACAATAATTAGGACTCAAATTAGAAACTGCACAACTCATTGCATTAACATTTACTGGCAAGTAGCTCTATTTGTGTTTTCTTTTCTATATGGTTGAACAGGATGGACTATTTTTTTTTTTCAACTTAACTATGTTGTCATGATGCCATGTATGCATTAGATCAGTAGGTTCCCGCTCTAGCATTTTTTTTTTTTTTTTTTTACAAACAAGGAATGCTTTATTGAAAAAACAAGGCAAGTAAATGTCAAACAACAAGTCACAACACCGTGGGAAGTAAAAAAAACATATGCATACAGTGAGAAAACTTGGTATACAACAATCAACATTGTATCGCAAGAACAGTAATTAGACGTCCCCAAAAGGAAAACGCTACAAGTTTCAAGTAACAGTAGGAAAACTAGGAGCAGCTGAAGTCCAGAGGAGGGCAGGGGAGGAGAGGGGGGGAGAGAGAGAAAGGGAGGGAAAAAATGGGGCAGTGGGGAGGAAAGATGCAGGGGAATTGGAGCGGGGGGGGGGCAGAGAGGGAATAAAAGAAAGAAGGGGGGGGGAACAATCAAGGAAGGGGGGGGGAGACCACGGACCTCTGGAATGAATCAGTAGTCCAAGGCGCCCAAACCTTGTCATATTTCCAAGGGCAGCCCCTATTCATATAGGTCAATTTGTACATGGGCAGGTCCACATCTACCAACTTGAGCCAGGACGACACAGTTGGAGGACAAGGAGAGGACCATCTGAGCAATGTATCTTTTTTGGCATAGTACAGCAGGTAGGAGATCAACAGCTTAGAATGGTGCTTCCGCTGATCATCATGAACACCCAACATCGCCAGCGCAGGGGAAACCAGGAGAGAGAGCCTTAGACGACTATTGATGACCCCAAAAACAGCAGCCCAGTATCCAGCAATCACCGGCCAATCCCAGAACATATGGAGGTAGGTCCCCTGATGAATATGACAGCGAGGGCAAGTGGGGTCCCGCTCAGGGTATATGCAATGCAGCTTCACGGGGGTATAGTAGACTCTATGAAGAAACTTCACCTGTATCAATTTATCCCGGGAAGGAATCACCAGTTTGGGACCCAGTTCTAAACAATCCTCCCAGTCCTCCCGCTCCAGGAACGGGAGATCAGCTTGCCACCATAGTCCAGAGCCGCTCAACCCTAGGAGAATCCGCCCGCTGTAGCATTAACCACTTGCCGTCGACCCACAGTACGGTTACTACGAGCAGGAGGCAGCTACAGGCTCAGCAACATACTCACTGAGCACATGCGCACTGGATCAACCCCCTGGGGTGTGCAACCGCACAATCCTGTGACAACTGTGTCAACTAGATCATGGCGCTCAATACACAGCTGCTGTGAGCAGTCAGGGTATCATGTGATCGATATGACCAATCAAAGCGATACCACAATTACAATGTAAATAAAAAATAATTACGATTGGCACCCTGTACCATGTCATCAGCTGTAGCCAGTCACAGACCAAAATAGTAAGCAAGCTGTCATGAATGAAAGCCATTCATGACAGCCAAAACTATTGCTTATAATCTTGATCATCACAGTTGTAAGTAATAACCATGCAAAAAGAAAAAACACAAACTCATTCAGTGTAGAGAAATTTTGAAGCTATAGGGGGAGGAAAAAAAAAAAAAAAAAAAAGTTTTCCCTGTTTTTTTTTTTTTTTTCAAAAGAATTAACATTTTCTAAAAAAATAAATTCAGTGTGGAGTAGTTTTACAAATTGAAAGTCAAATGTGCTACACTGTGAACATGAAATGCCGTGTATATATAAGTGGCATGCTTGAAATAAAAGTACAGCTTATTCAGTAAATAAACTTAAATTTGCTTTTTAAAATGTGCGATAATTCAGAAGTAGCAGAGTGTTTCTGGAATGAGAATTCTGGAGGGAAATGCTACTTGCACTTTCATTATGGTCCTCATCATTTATTTCCCTAAAGTATTTTTTAATGTCCTTAGGACACCTCTGGAATGCAAGGACGTGTTTTAAAAAGAATATTTCATCTCACAATATTTCCAAATTGCAGCTTTGCTCTCAGCAGAAATTGCACTCTGGAAATGTTTCCAAACTCTTTATGTTGGTCTCACCGTTTTACTGAGAGGAGGAAAAGATAAAAACTATTTACTGACCAGACTATAGGGAAACATTATGCTGTGATGGTGGAGAATAATAATAGGAATCATTTAAAGGTTATTAATATAAACAAATTTGTCAGACCCTTTTACCAGTCAAATTAAAGCCAGAGAGGACAGAAACTATCATCTACTGTATCCCAACAATCACCAAGCTGTAGGAGGTACAAGATGGAGCCAACAAGCAAACTAAAAATGGGAACCTTTCCCCTGCAGTGCCCTCTAGTGGCAGAAATGCATATTCCAGTTTGAGAACTGCATTGAGAAGTAGTGTTACTTGAATTTTATTCCAGGATTTGCTTGCCTTCAGTTGAGAGAGCTTGGGGCAGGGAGGGAGTTGCATGCTTCTCTAAAGGCCAGTTCATGTCATATGCAGTCCAGTGAGTTTTTTCTGCATCAAAAATGCATGGAAAGTAGGGGTATATTGTTTTTTAGTGGCACCAGTGCACAGTGCCAGTAAAAATGTAAAAAACATGCTGAATTTTGCCTGCGCTGGACTGTATTGCAATGTGGAAAAACGCATCGAAAACACACCAAAATATTATGAAATGCATTAAAAATGCACCAGACCCCAACAGTGAAAAAACCCAGGAAAATGGAAAAAAAAAAAAAAAGCATCTGGAATGCATCCGGAAATGTATCAAAAATGTCCCGAAACCGGTAATGCGTTAAAAACGCACATGCAGAAACGCATCCAGAACAGATCTGCAGTGCACATTTGTGGTGTGAACCAGCCCTCATGCCTGAAGTACAGGGTATTTCTGTTCAATCCTGGTAGCAAATTGGAGGGATAGGGTGGGAAGGGAAGGCAAATGCTGCTGGGAAGAGGGAACGTTAAGTGACCCTGTTACTTTCAATATAAAGACAGACAGCATATTTCAAATGAATGTAAAGCGTTCTCCGATTTGACGTGGAGGAGAGATGACAGTGATAAAAATGCAAAGTGTTGCCTAAATGTCGCATATGCCAAGCAAGTGTGACCTCCAGTGTTCAGTAAGCAGCAGGGCAGTCAAACGCCAAGGGAGCCGGAATCTAGCAGCAATCACTGTGGTAGCAATGCCTACTACAGTGATTTCCAGATTACATGGGGTTCTTCCACGTACGAGACATGAATATATACTTTGGTCCAGGCTGGAAAAATGTAACTATGCAAAAATATGCATACTTAAACTTAAATTATTATTTTTTTTTAATTGAACATGTTAAGTCTGCCTAATTACCTGCGTGGTGGAGTAGCAATCTTGCTGCGGGGTATACTGCTTCCCCCCATGCTCGACAGAGATGGTCTAGGCAGTGCACTTCTGACAGGCAACGAACTTGCAGATTTGTTTGGCATAGGGATCCCAGAACTTGATAAAGACTGTAAACTAGTCGACTGTGGAATACTGCTGCTGCCTTGTATAGTGGGGCTGACGTAGGCTGTGGCTTTCAGAGGTGGCCTCACTGATACTGGGAAGTTACCCACACTGTGGACCCTCTGCTGCAGTTGACCAGGGGACGGTACTGTAAAAGAAATCGTTATATGACTACACAACAAATATTAGTAAAAACTGCATGTGAACATTAAAAACAAAAATAGTACATTTTAAAACAAAAGGGAGGCTTTTATGGTAAAGATTTCTTTATTCTCTATTTCAAACATGACAAACACAAGGAAACTGTAGAGAGGCAGAAAGATAGAGATAGAAGGTGGAGATAATCAAAATTGTTCCATAGCTCTTACCCTTACCTTCTGAGGCTTCCTCGGTGCATTTTTCTAGAGAGAAAGTTGACAGGATAGTAAAGGGAGGATGACCAGCGCTATGGATTAAAGATATATGAGGGGACAAATAGATAAAGAAATATAGAAGGTGTGAGCTGCCACCAATCAACCCTTAAGTGCAAGGGTGAAAGTGAAATATATTATGTGGCGATTGGTATCGGCGCTACCTTACAGTATAAAACGTGACTTCCCCAAAGTGTAGGTGAAAAAATATTACTCAATATCCATTCCTCTAGATCATTTATGAATAAATTAAACAGGATTTGCCCCAGGACAGAACCCTGGGGGACCCCGCTTTCCACACCCGCCTAATCTGAGTACTCCCCATTAATCACCACCCTTTGCAACCTCCCCTGGAACCAGTTCTCTGTCCAGGTACTCACCTTATGGTCCATACCTACCTTCCTTAGTTTGAACAGTAAGCGTTTGTGGGGAACGGTGTCAAAGGCCTTTGCGAAGTCCAGGTACACCACATCCACAGGCTTACCTTTATCTAGATGGCAGCTCACTTCATCATAGAAGGTTAATAGATTGGTTTGGCAAGAACGATTTTTCATGAATCCATGCTGATTACTACTAATACCGTTTTCATTACTAAAGTCTTGTATGTGGTCCCTTAACATCCCCTCCAAAACCTTACAGACTACTGATGTTAGGCTGACCGGCCTATAGTTACCCGGGATATATCTCGGCCCCTTTTTTAAATATTGGTACCACGTTGGCTTTTTTCCAATCAGCTGGCACCATACCCGTCTGTAAACTATCCTTAAAGATCAAGAATAATGGTCTGGCAATCACCTGGCTGAGCTCTTTAAGAACCCTCGGGTGCAAGCCATCCGGTCCCAGTGATTTATTTATGTTTCTCTAGTTTAGTTCTAAGTCTATCTTCTGTTAGCCATGGCGGTATTTCCTGAGGTGTGTTGTTTAGTTTGGCCTTACAAGCTGGGTTAGTGTAGCCCCCCAATTCTTTTGTGAAGACTATCCTGTCAACTTTGAAATATATTATGTGGCGATTGGTATCGGCGCTACCTTACAGTATAAAACGTGACTTCCCCAAAGTGTAGGTGAAAAAATATATAAGGGTGTCAACAGAAAATGTTTTTTGTGAGTAAATTAAATGAAATAAACAATCCGTGTGTTTATTGAATTTCAAATAAAAAACAAATATAGTGATACATGTGCAATATACATATCGAAATGGTGTAAAAAAGAAAATTATGGGGGGGGGGGGGGAGGGGGGTGTTCCCACAACCACAAGTGTTATATCAGGTATATGCTTTTTCTGATATATTTGTGCCACAACAAGTATTGAAAATAAACAGGTGCTACTGTGCAGAGTTCGAAATGACCACAACCACAAGTGTTATATCAGGACTTTCACTGATATATGTGCCACACATGTGCTAAAAATAAGCAAAAGCTGCTGTGCAGAGTCCAGAGTGTCCACTAGGTGGCGTCTGCAATACGACCTGTGCAGCTGTATGGGGGGTCTCTTCTTCGTATTTGGGGGAGCACTTCCGAGCCGGTGGTCTGGTGCCCTAAATGCTCATAACGAAAGAAGGCCCCAAAGGCCCCACCAGACCACCGGCTCGGAAGTGCTCCCCCAAATACGAAGAAGAGACCCCCCATACAGCTGCACAGGTCGTATTGCAGACGCCACCTAGTGGACACTCTGGACTCTGCACAGCAGCTTTTGCTTATTTTTAGCACATGTGTGGCACATATATCAGTGAAAGTCCTGATATAACACTTGTGGTTGTGGTCATTTCGAACTCTGCACAGTAGCACCTGTTTATTTTCAATACTTGTTGTGGCACAAATATATCAGAAAAAGCATATACCTGATATAACACTTGTGGTTGTGGGAACACCCCCCTCCCCCCCCCCCCCCCCATAATTTTCTTTTTTACACCATTTCGATATGTATATTGCACATGTATCACTATATTTGTTTTTTATTTGAAATTCAATAAACACACGGATTGTTTATTTCATTTAATTTACTCACAAAAAACATTTTCTGTTGACACCCTTATATATTTTTTCACCTACACTTTGGGGAAGTCACGTTTTATACTGTAAGGTAGCGCCGATACCAATCGCCACATAATATATTTCAAAGTTGACAGGATAGTCTTCACAAAAGAATTGGGGGGCTACACTAACCCAGCTTGTAAGGCCAAACTAAACAACACACCTCAGGAAATACCGCCATGGCTAACAGAAGATAGACTTAGAACTAAACTAGAGAAACATAAATAAATCACTGGGACCGGATGGCTTGCACCCGAGGGTTCTTAAAGAGCTCAGCCAGGTGATTGCCAGACCATTATTCTTGATCTTTAAGGATAGTTTACAGACGGGTATGGTGCCAGCTGATTGGAAAAAAGCCAACGTGGTACCAATATTTAAAAAAGGGGCCGAGATATATCCCGGGTAACTATAGGCCGGTCAGCCTAACATCAGTAGTCTGTAAGGTTTTGGAGGGGATGTTAAGGGACCACATACAAGACTTTAGTAATGAAAACGGTATTAGTAGTAATCAGCATGGATTCATGAAAAATCGTTCTTGCCAAACCAATCTATTAACCTTCTATGATGAAGTGAGCTGCCATCTAGATAAAGGTAAGCCTGTGGATGTGGTGTACCTGGACTTCGCAAAGGCCTTTGACACCGTTCCCCACAAACGCTTACTGTTCAAACTAAGGAAGGTAGGTATGGACCATAAGGTGAGTACCTGGACAGAGAACTGGTTCCAGGGGAGGTTGCAAAGGGTGGTGATTAATGGGGAGTACTCAGATTAGGCGGGTGTGGAAAGCGGGGTCCCCCAGGGTTCTGTCCTGGGGCAAATCCTGTTTAATTTATTCATAAATGATCTAGAGGAATGGATATTGAGTAAAATCTCAGTATTTGCGGATGATACTAAACTAAGCATGCCAATATCTTCTGGGCAGGATGTGCAAACCTTGCAAGCGGACCTTAACAAAATTATGGGGTGGGCAACTACATGGCAGATGAGGTTTAATGTTGAAAAATGTAAAGTAATGCACCTGGGTGCCAGAAACCAGAAAGCAAGCTACTCACTGGGGGGGGGGGGAACCTCTGGGTGAGTCTAGGATGGAAAATGACCTGGGGGTACTGGTAGACAACAGGCTTGGCTGTGGCATGCAATGCTAAGCCGCTGCAAGCAAAGCCAACAGAATACTGGCATGTATAAAAAAGGGGATTCACTCCAGAAAAAAAATGGATTTTTGTAAAATCTTACCGTAAAATCCTTTTCTCTTAAGCTCATTGACAGACGTAGTCCTCGTTGATTAATAACAACTCGGGTTATACTGCCCTCTACAGGAGTAGGACTAGACAGGAAAGAAAACGTTCTGGCCACACCCTAGGGGCAGTCCCAGAGGGTATATCCTCTCACTTCCTGCTACAGCAAATCAGTTATGTCACAAAGCAGTGTTTAGAGAATTTAACCCAACCCAACTCAAAAACAGAGGGGCGGGTACTACGTCTGTCAATGAGCTTAAGAGAAAAGGATTTTACGGTAAGATTTTACAAAAATCCATTTTTCTCTGTCGCTCATTGACAGACGTAGTCCTCGTTGATTAATAACAACTCGGGACGTCCCAAAGCAGTACCACAAATGAGGGGTGGGATAACAGAAATCAAAATCCAGAAGGCCCAACCGGAGCCAACCAGAAGCATCAAGGACTCATCGAGCAAAAAGATGAGACCTAAGTGAAACACCCAACAAACCCTTGAGGTAGACCAACAGTCTCCTCAGATTGCGGCCTGCAGAACCTTGTGGCCAAAAGAGGCATCTGACGATGCCATCACATCAACTTTATAAAATGTTGTAAAGGTATGAACCGACGATCAAGTCATCGCCTTGAAAACCTGGATTGCTGACGCCTGATGGCGGAAGACCCAGGAGACACTAGGCGCCCGAGTAGAGTGCGCCTTAACAGGGAACGGAGGATTCCGACCCTTAATAGAATAAGCCTGTACCACCGTCTGACTGGTCCATCTAGATATGGTCTCGGCAGACACAGGCAACCCCCTTCAAGGGCTATCCGTGATCACAAAAAGTGAGTCCGTCTTACGAAAACAAGTCCGTAGTAGTCAAGTTATCCTTCTGAACCCCATCCAAGGAGTGTAATGCAAACTCCCAAGGATGGCTAGTCTTAGGACACGGGGAAGGTAACACAATATTTTTATTCAGATGAAAACTCTGAAAACCACTTAGGAAGGAAGGATGGATTTGGAAGAAGAACCACCTTATCCCTATGAACCACCAGATATGGGGGAACGTCAAAATAATGCGGCCAGTTCTGACACCCTGCGTGCAGAAGTAATGGCCACCAAGAAGGCCACCTTCTGGGATAATGTAAGCAAGGGAATCTCCCTAATATCTTCAAAGAGAAGTTTCTGAAGAACCGACCACACTAAATTAAGATCCCAGGCGGTAAGGGTGCGCACACTGGCGGAGCCAGATGTCACACCCCCTTGATGAAATTCCGCACCAAGGAATGATTAGCCAAAGGTTTCTGAAAGCAGATTGCTAACGCTGAAACCTGACCCTTGATAGTGCTCAAGGACAGTTTCTGCTCAACCCCTTGTTGCAGACAGACCAAGATTCGGGTCACCGAATAGGTATGTGGGGGAAATCCAAAAGATTCACACCACGCAATATAAGACTTCCATGTGCTGGAAGTCACTTTCCTTGCTTTAACTAGAGGTAGGAATAACTGAAGCGGACACTCCCTTGTCCTTCAGTACCTGGGTCTCAATGGCCAGGCCATTAAGCCAGCGATTGTAAAGCAAGATGGAAGATCGGTCCCTGAGACCGCAAATCCTCCCTGAGAGGAAGTCTCCAAGGAGCGTCCGCGACTAGCCTCACCAAGTCGGCGTACCAGGCTCGACGAGGTCAGTCCGGAATTTCCAGAATAACTGGAATTCCCTCCCCCTCTATCCTGCGAAGAAGTTCCCGCAGTAACTTGAGAGGATGGAAGGCATGCCGTAGCTGATACTGCCCCCACGGGGCAATCAGCGTTTCTGCTGCGTCTGCAAGAGGATCGCGGGTGCGAGCTACAAACCTCCGCACCTTCCTGTTGAGCCAAGGTGCCAACAGATCCACATCCGGGGTGCCCCAATGAAGGGACAGCTAGTGAAAAACCTCTGGATGAAGAGGCCATACCCCTTGATCCAGAATCTGATGGCTGAAATAATCTGCCTGCCGATTTCCCACCCCCGGAGTGAACACTGCGGGGAGATCCGGAACAAACTGTTCCGTCCAATGAAAGATGCTAGTTGTTTCGATGGCCACCAGGACACTCTAAGTGCCCCTTTCTTGACATAAGTCACGACCGTGGCATAGTGCGATTGGATCCGAATCGGGCTGCTCTAGAGCTGCTCGGTCCAGTAAATCAGACAAAATCTGATCGCTCTCAGTTCCGATACCCTATTGGTAACCTGGATGCTATCGGAAGGAATGACTTCCCCTGGTTGAGCATCAGAGACTTCCTGGTCCGCTCGCTCAACCGGATCCGATTATCAAGGAAATCGGAATTCTGATTCCATTAGAAAAAAATCTCCTTCAGGAGAATTCGGGTATGAGACTGGGTATACGGTACTGCCTCTAAGAAGGCCACCATCAGTCCCAGCCAATTGACGGACAGCAACATCCGAATCGTTGACTGAACCTTCTGGAGTTTCTCCACAGGGAGAAACTTTCTTGCCCAGGATGTATCCAACATTAGGCCCAGATAGTTCAGTCTCCTGGTGGGAACCAGGGATGATCTTTGGGAAAGTGAAGAAAACGCTGATGTCCTGCGATGATGGGGATATAAGGATAGGCATCCTAAATGTCTATGGACGCCAGGAACTCCCCCTGATGCAGGGAGGCCACCACTGTTCGGATGGACTCCATCTTTCCCCAAGTCCAGAATTGGACGCACCTTGCCCTCTTTCCTGGGCATTGTGAACAGGTTCGAATAGAACCCCTGAAACTGTTCAATGTTAGAAGGGAAGAATCGTACCGGTGGAAGTGATCGAAACTCGATCCTGTATCCTGACCGTATGACCTCGCGAACCCCTTAGTCCGGGGTTCTGGCAAGCCATGGATCCGGAAACCGGTGAAGACATCCCCCCACCCCAGAGATGGGTAGGGGCGCATCAGGCTGTATTCTTCAGGCTTGGCTGAGCCGGACTTCTTGAAGATCTCACAGGAACACTGGAGAAAAAGCTGTCTAAAAAAAATCTAAGAAAAAAATCCTGCCAGGACCGAAGATCCTAGCAAGGCATCTAGGTCCTTACTCCTAACTAGACAGAAAAAAACTGATTTGCTGTAGCAGGAAGTGAGAGGATATACCCTCTGGGACTGCCCCTAGGGTGTGTCCAGAACGTTTTCTTTCCTGTCTAGTCCTACTCCTGTAGAGGGCAGTATAACCCAAGTTGTTATTAATCAACGAGGACTACGTCTGTCAATGAGCGACAGAGAAAAAGAAATTATTCTCCCACTCTACAAGACTCTGGTCCGGCCACATCTGGAGTATGCTGTCCAGTTCTGGGCACCGGTCCTCAGGAAGGATGTGCTGGAACTGGAGAAAGTCCAGAGAAGGGCAACAAAAATAATTAGGGGAATGGAGGACATCAGCCATGAGGAAAGACTACAAGCACTTATTCTCTCTGGAGAAGAGACGCATGATATCAATGTACAAATATTGTACTGGCAACCCTAGCATATGGAAAAACCTATTCAGAGAAAGGAAATACAATAAGACACGTGGCCACTCACTAAAACTAGAGGAAAGGCGGTTTAACCTTAAAATATGCAGGGGGTTCTTCACTGTGAGAGCAGTAAGGATGTGGAATTCTCTTCCGCAAACAGTCGTATCAGCAGGGAGCATTGATAGTTTCAAAAAACTATTAGATGGGCACCTTAAAGACCACAACATAGAGCTGTATACAATGTACGGTTAACAGCAAACACACACACACATCATAGGTTGAATTGGATGGACTGGTGTCTTTTTCAACCTCACTAACTATGCAACTATAAAACGCACCTGCCAGTGCCGATTATTTTTAAAAAGGTATTTTTTCAGTTGGTCTACACAACAAGAATATGGTATTTTTTTTTAAATATATTTGTGCCAAGAGTGCAGAGGACCAGGTCTCCAGTGATTCAGTACATCCACTCCAAAGTAGTGAATCAACAATGCTGCTCATGGTGCATGAGGGTTGTTGAATTGAGTACTAAGGAGGCATGGTGGATCACAGAAGACCTGGACGTCTGTGCTCTATGCGAGATTAGTGGTCCCACTTTCCAGTATGCTGGATCTATCCTGTTTGTGTATGACCCAGCCTGCCTGACTCTGTTTGCTATCACCGGGTCCTGCCTACCACCCTGGATGTTCCAAGTGACCAGTAGTTTGCTACCAGCAGCCATCTCAGCTGCCTGCTGTTGCCAGCACCATCCTGCCTCAGTCTGCTGCCTACCAGCTTGTCTGCTACTTGAGCCTTCTCACTTCACCTGCCCAATGTGGACCCCTGCCCTGCTGCTAGCAAGACTTACAGGGACTTGTGCAACTCTGTACTCCTACACCTCCTGTTACAACACCAGGGGTCCTAGGTCGGAGGTGTAAGAGGCCTTCCTCATATCAGGCTCTGCTATAGGTACGTGATATAGTGGTGATTCATTCTTTTTTTTTTCCTTCAAAATTCAAGAAAAAAGGGGTTTACAAACTTTGCTCTAATGAGCGTATGAAAATATAATAAACATTTTGAATAATATCAATATACAATGACAAGACTAATAAAGGTGTGTCCAGAGCATGGCACACATATTGTGACCATGTGAGCAACAACCAAAGTGGAGGTGACAGTGCATATACAGAGGAGTGATTCATTCTTAATAGTGATGGGTCACTTCGTGTTGTGGCTCTGTGTAATAGGTCTGTGGCTACTTTTACACAGCCGCACAGTTTTTATTTTATGATTAATTGATCACTTATGTCAGGCCAATGCCATATTTGACATAACCCGAAAGTGCTGATCGTTGATTCATAAAAGTAAAAAAACAAAAAACAAACAAACACTCAGCACTGTAGGGCTGTGCATTTTTTAGCAGCTGCAGATGGCTCACAGAGCCTCACAGACTGTGTGATCTTTGTGAATGGCAGTACTGGTCACCAGAGCAGACCCTGTTGCCAGAGACTAGAAATATCACTCACAGATCTATGTCCTAAGGACTTATGTACACTACAGCTTCTAAAATTTAGTTTAGGAGCTTTGGCAATAAAAAACAAAAAACAAAACACCAAAACCTCCTAAACTCAACTCCATAAAGTCTGTGTCCATATACACTTTACTAGAGTTTAGAAGCTGCTGCGGTTAGAAAAAATCACGTTCAGGGTAGAACGTTTTGACTGCACAAATCGGGCCGCGATTTTGCATTTTTCCTCAGTCAGCAGTCATCCTAGTCTGTGTGTACATGAAGCCTAACAGAGGCAACTTGTTCCCCTGTAGGAATAAAGAAAAGTTAGTTTTTTTGTAAGAGATCACTTCTTTCAGAACAGAAGTTCAGAACACACAAACACACTTGAAAGTTAAACTCAAGAAACTATAACTCAAACTATAACCCATCTCTCCCTCTTGGTTCTGATCTGTTCAGTTAGAAGTTGTCCAAGTTTGTTGTAGAATGCAAATTCCAAAACAAGTTTACTTTGGTAAACTGAGTTTTAGAACTGTTAGAAAAAAAAAAATGTTAATGGCACATGCAGCATTTCCTTGAAACCACACTAAATATTTATATAAAAAAAACATAAGAGCATAGGGCTAGAGCTAAGTTATATTGTTGAATGTGAATCCCAAGCTGTTCACTCAGAGAGCTGCAGAGATCAATAGGTGTACTTCCTTTTCAATCTTCAAGCTTAGTTTCCCGAGGGCTGCTAACAGAGCATCTAGAAAAAACAGGGGTATGACTTTGATGACCCATTCCTTACATCACCAAGCTCTATTTGAGGTGAAACACTAACCAATGGATCGGTCATAAAATATTTCAACTTCTCTCACAAAGATCAAGGTATGGACATTGATTATGCTATTTGGCAGCAGTCAAAAGTGCATCCGAGCTGAAATTTGTGCTAACTTGTTTTTGGGTCTACTTGGACAGACCAAGCCCTTGCTGCACTTTTTATTTTTTTATTTTTATTTTTTTAAAAGGCATCTATGAAAATCAATGAAGCAGGAGTCAGTGAACCCATGGGGGTTGTGTTTATACCAGGTCATTTACACATGCCTCACCAATCCTTTAAATATGCCTCTTGAAAACCTTGTTCTGTAGTATTTCCAGGTACTATAAATTTGCACACAGAAATATTACAGGGAACCCATATCTTGTTAGACTAAATCTGTAACTTTCAGCATAAGAATCAAGACTATGGAGGGGTGTGGTTTCTGTGTGCAGCTAACCTTTAGAAAACAAACAAAAAAAAATAAAAAAATTCAAAATAAAAAAAACATAACCCAACCAAATGTATTTTGGAAGATTTACTGCATCTACATTAAATAAAAAAAATGCCCATATTGTCCTCCACTGACACTCCGCATCTAATGCACTTTGTCATCTCCATAATGCCTTATAGAAGCTACCACAACTCGGTTTGAGACTTTACACAAAACAAAAATACATACATACTCTGTGCTACTGTATACCAAGAAATACGCTCATCGGCCACTTTTTTAGGTACACCTATTTGCTTGGTAGCACAGTTTGCTAATCAGCCAATCACATGGCAGAAACTCAATGCATTTAGGCATCTAGAACGTGGTGAAGACGACTTGTTGAAGTTCAAACTGAGAGATGGAAGGGGGAAGAAAGCGGTAGTATACTCTGCTTTTAAATTTTACCTACAGGTAAGCCTATAATAAGGCTTACCTGTAAGTAAAATTAATATCTCCTAAACCTGCATGGTTAAGGAGATATTCGCCCTGCATGCAGCCGCCACCAGCGGCGCATGCGCTCTGAAGGTCTTGCCGGAAAGTGAACTCCTGCGCGCATGCGTGGGAGTGACATCATCGTGACTCCAGCCACTCACACTGGAGCCGCCAAACCCGGAAGAGACATTGAGGGAAGATGTCAGCTGCCTCAGCGGTGTCTAGGCGACCGTGTCGGTGCTACATTCCAAGGTAAGTATTTCATAATGAGGTAGTATGCAATGCATACTAGCTCATTGTGCCTTTGTCCTGCAGGGTTTCTTTTTTTTTTTTTAGGATACAACCGCTTTAAGGGACTTTGAGCGTGGCATGGTTGTCGGTGCCAGACGGCTAGTCTGAGTATTTTAAAAACTGCTGATCTACTGGGATTTTCACACACAACCATCTCTAGAGTTTACAGAGAATTGTCCAAAAAATGAGAAAATATCCAGTGAGCAGCAGTTGTGTGGATGAAAATGCCTTGTTGAGGTCAGAGGAGATGATAGAAAGGCAACAGTACCTCAAGTTGTCACGGTTACCGCACGCCGCCAGCGAGCAGCTAACCAGGACATGGTTCAGTGACTGGGGAGTATAAGGTAATAAGGGGGAACTTCTACTGAATAATAGGACTGGCTGAGACACACCTTCACAGCCCACACTACCTTTGGCCACCACTAGAGGGAGACTCCACTCCAATCCAGCTGGCTGACCACGCACAGGCAGATATGAATCTTACATACAATCTGGTGCACTCTAAGGGTTGGGGAGCATTCTAGCAATTATTACACACTACTGGGATTCCTCCAGCTATCCTACAAGCTAGAACCACAGTGTTAATCACTCTATTGTCCACACACCAGACACACCACAAACGATAGCATGGCACCACCCAACAGTTTGTCAGCAGACTGGTCTGCTGGGCCATCACACACACACACACACACACATAGATCTCCATCTGGTAGATAGGCTAGTTTACAATCTAGAATGCAATCTGCCAACACACAGTTCAATTGCATACAGACTACCACATACCAAGCAATTAAGCACTAAAATTCAGCAATCTCTTCAGAGATAGGAGTCCAAGCTTAGTATGCATTAGTCACTTATTCATTTTATAAATTTAACCACTTAAGCCCCGGAAGATTTTACCCCCTTCCTGACCAGGGGGTATTTTGCGATTCAGCACTGCGTAACTTTAACGGACAATTGCGCGGTTGTGCGACACTGTACCCAAATGAAATTGACGTCCAACAAACAGAGCTTTCTTTTGGTGGTATTTCATTATCTGTGCGATTTTTTGATCATGCGCTATAAACAAAAAAAGAGCGACAATTTTGCAAAAATAACAATATTTTTCAAATTTTTTTATATGAAATTCCCAAAAACAAAAATGTAAAAAATCTAAATTTTTTTAACATTTTCGGCCAATTTGTTTTCTGCTACATAGGTTTGGTAAAAAAAAAAAAAAAAAAAAAATCGCAATAAGCGATTGGTTTGTGCAAATTATTGCGTTTACTAAGGGAAAGATTTTTGTAATTTTTATTGTTTTTTTTTTTAACGAGTAATGTCGGCGATCTGCGATTTTTTTTGCGGGACTGCGACATTGCGGCGGACAGATCGGACCCTTGACTGACATTTTTGACACTTTTGTGGGTACCAGTGACTAGACATATGCCGGTTTTCGGTAATTCGATATATCGCGGTATTGCATAGCCACGGTATTGTTATTGTGGCATTTTTAAAATACCGAGTTTCTCTGTCAAGTCTGCCTGACTTGTGAATTGATACATTTCAGTGAGCTGGATGACTCATTCACTCACTCAGCTAACACCTTTCAGCATTAAGTCTCCTAACTATAAACAAAAATGATTACATTTGTATCTTTTCCTTCCCTCTGCCAGGGAGAAAGGAAGTTTAACCTCTTAAAGACTGGATCTTTTTCTGACACTTGTTGCTTGCAAGTTAAAATCATTTTTTTTTTGCTAGAAAAGTACTTTGAACCCCCAAACATTTTATATATTTTTTTAGCAGAGACCCTACAGAATAAAATGGCGATTGTTGTAATATTTTATGTCACACTGTATTTGCGCAGCAGTCTTTCAAACGCAATGATTAGACTTTAATGAATAAAAAAAAAAAAAAAAAACGTAACAGTAAAGTTATCCCAATTTTTTTTTTTTTGTTACACAGAGAATCGTGATCTTTATTCCAAGCTAAAAAATCGTGATTCTCATTTTGGCCAGAATCGTGCAGCTCTAATAAATATATTATATATATAAATATATATATATATATACACACACACACACACACACACGCCTAGCAGCCCACATTACATTATTATATAGCCATCAAGCAGTGTCTGGCCTACCTGGTGATGACTGGTCCTGGCGCTCTGATCCGATGGCCTGGTCTTTAAAGGGGCAAATCCTTGCGATCCAGAAGTGGTGAAACCTGCAGGAGGACCGGTGTTTTTATCTATTAATGACTTTACTATTGCTTTAGGCCTGGTTCATATGTATGCGGGTTGGTGGTTCACATGTATGCGGGTTGGCGGTTCACATGTATGCGGGTTGGCGGCCCACATTTGCACAGGCATAGCAGCCCATTGATTTGAACGGGCTGCTATGTCCTCATTTTCCGCAGAAAAAAGGTGCATGCAGCATTTTTTTAAAATTCAGTGGCCTTGAAATCCATCCTGCTTTTGCACCATGCGACTAACCTGCAGTTCCTGCTTTGGCAAGCTTTCTGCATTTTTTGTATACGTGGGCACGGCATTTAAAAATAAACAGTTTGCGTGCGCAGCAACGGCAGGTAAGTCGCATGGCGCAAAAGAAGGATGGATTTCATGGCCACTACATTTTTTTAAATTCTGCATGCACCTTTTTTCAGCTGAAAACGCAGGCATAGCAGCTCAAGCCCATTCACATCAATGGGCTGCTATGCCTGTGCAAATGTGGGCCCCCAACCCGCATACATGTGAACCAGGCCTAAAGCAATAGTAAAGTCATTAATAGATAAAAACACCGGCCCTCCTGCAGGTTTAACCAATTAATGACTTTACTATTGCTTTAGGCCTGGTTCACATGTATGCGGGTTGGGGGCCCACATTTGCACAGGCATAGCAGCCCATTGATGTGAATGGGCTTGAGCTGCTATGCCTGCGTTTTCAGCTGAAAAAAGGTGCATGCAGAATTTAAAAAAATGCAGTGGCCATGAAATCCATCCTTCTTTTGCACCATGCGACTTACCTGCCGTTGCTGCACTCGCAAACTGTTTTTAAATGCCGTGCCCACGTATACAAAAAATGCAGAAAGCTTGCCAGAGCAGGAACTGCAGGTTAGTCGCATGGTGCAAAAGCAGGATGGATTTCAAGGCCACTGAATTTTAAAAAAATGCTGCATGCACCTTTTTTCTGCGGAAAATGAGGGCATAGCAGCCCGTTCAAATCAATGGGCTGCTATGCCTGTGCAAATGTGGGCCGCCAACCCGCATACATGTGAACCGCCAACCCGCATACATGTGAACCACCAACCCGCATACATGTGAACCAGGCCTAAAGCAATAGTAAAGTCATTTATAAACAACACCTCCTTCAGGTTTAACCACTTCTTGACCACAAGGATTTGCCCTCTTAATGACCAGGCCATCGGATCGGAGCCGAGCGCCAGGACCAGTTATCACCAGTTAGGCCAGACACTGCTTGATGACCTATTTTAGGCCTGGTTCACAGAGTCTGTACTGACTGACTATATAATAATGTGCATAAGTGAACCAAAGCCCCTAAATTCAGCAATGAAATTGAAGTGAGGTGGAAATTTAATAATTTAAATTTAATAATAGAATACCGTGATAATACCGTATACCGTGGCAAAACCTTAATCAATTAATCGCAGCATGAAAATCTGATACCGTCACAAGCCTACCAGTGACATTACTACAGTAATCAGTGCTATAAATATGCACTGTTACTGTAAAAATGACACTGGCAGGGAAGGGGTTAACTTTATTGGAGAAGGAGAATTGGAGAAGTGTGTCCCTAGGGGCGTGATTCTTACTGTGCAGGGATGTGGCTTTTCATGTAACAGCAGAGATCTATGATCCTACATAGCAGGACCGTATGATCTCTGCTGTTACACAAGGGAGAATGACAGGCGGCTGTGTTTACATTAGCCGCCTGCCTTTCTCCCTCTGTAACTGACGATCGCGAGTGACCGGCAGACATCGGGTCTGCCGGTCACACGCGCGGGGATCAGAGTGAGCGAGCAGGGGCGGGAGCGCGCTCGCCCCCTATTGGCTCGCAGGCGAGTGACGTACCCATACGTCACTTTGCCTGCACGGGGCTGACCGCCGCAGTATATGTACTTGCGGCGGCCGGCAACCGGTTAAGATCCCAAAAGTGGGTAGTGCATATGAAATATATACAAAGAAGGAGGAGTTACAAAAAAAAAAAAAAATACCAAGACAACACAGAATTGGCAATTTGCTATATAAATAAAAAGGAATAAAAAACAGAAATAAACTTTACCGAAGCTTATCCCTTGGTAGAAGCATACTAGAAACCGTGTGGGTACTCCCCAGTTTTGAACTGGCTTCATGGAAGAAGAACACCATCCATATCTCAGGTTACCCAGTTTATTGGAATATGGATGGGGGCTGGACTTTAGCCCTTTGCCAATCAACCCGGGGGGGGGGGGTCCCTCTCTCAGCCCACAGGATGTTTCGTGTTCTGAAAAAAACAGATTTGAATTGGCCAATAATGACGCTAACCGCACAGTCAGGGATAGGATTTCTGACACCAGCACATTGATCTGATCGCAACAGTACCAAACACTGCCTGCTGCCGCAATCAGGCACCATAACGGTTTTGTGTGTTTCTCTGGAATTCTACACACGCTACAAACACAGAGTTACATGTACACGTAGCCCAACATGTGTCCCATCAGAAGGAATTATTTTCATCCCTCTGCCCCTAATATTTTACCTATTATGAGAGATAGAATACATTCCTTAGATCTGGTGATATCAATCAAAGCTTGCAAACTGTTCGGGGCTTCTCATTGCCCCCTGATGGTTCTTGTAGACGGAAGAAGTAGGCCTCTCCTTTGAGGTTTTGGAAAAAGGGGACAATCTATGTTTACTGGCATGGGAGACTTTTCTTGGCATCTAGGTGTCAACTATCCTAGAGACTGGTCCTGTCCTTTTCAAATGCTAATAAAAAGTGTATGACTGATACCCTGGTTGTTACTGAGTTACTGTTGCCTCTTGATCATCTCAAACCAGTCTGCCCATTCTCCTCTGACCTCAATAAGGCATTTTTCGTCTACACAACTGCCGCTCCCTGGATATTTTCTCTTTCTGACCATTCTCTGTAAACCCTAGAAATGGTTGTGTGTGAAAATCCAAGTAGATCAACAGTTTTTGAAATACTCATACGCATTAGGCACCAACAACCATGGCATCTTCAAAGTCACTTAAATCCCCTTTCTTACCCATTATGATGCTTGGATTGAACTTCAGCAAGTGGTCTTCACATCTAGATGCATAAGACTAACAGCAGTGTTAATACAGAAAACCTAAATTCATAACGGATCAGACAAAGCAAAATAAACCATTAGCTGGATTGGCAGAACTATGGGAACAAAGAAAAAAAATACCCACACAAACCTCATCTAAAGAGAACTTTAAAAAAAAAATGAAAATAAATGAACGCACGGTAAAAACCACCATACGAACATGAATGTACAGTAGTGATATGTTACTGAAGGTCAATGAGTAAATGAATAAGAATAGAAGATTCTATATTGTCAAGTAAATGTATACAATCATGCAAAAAAGACTTCTATTGGTACTTTGAGAAATGAGCTTACAATGGCAAAAAAACACAGTAATGAGAAGAGATTGGATAAAGACTCTCCATTCTTCTAGACATCTACTGTATAGAGTTTGGAAAGCAAGAGAAGAATGTTATATATGAAAAATACAGAAAAAAAAATGGGTGTAACTGGGAACATTAAACAGGATTTAAATGATAGTGTGAACTTTCAACTCTTCGTTAAGCCCTTTTGGGGCTTGAGTAATGTTCCCAAGCTACTACCATACATAGAGCTAAAAATCGACCTCTCCGCCTGATATCAAATTTATTACAAATTTCCATTGCAAATCCAGACAGATGGAAAAAATGTTTTCCCCAACACTGGGACATTCTTTGCAATCCCATACTTGCCTCTGTCCAGGGCCAGATTAATGTAGGGGCTATTGGAGCTGCAGCTCCAGGCCCCTACCTTAATATAGGCCCCGGGTTGGCAATATTCACTGTTACCGTTCTTCAGTCACTTGTAAACACAGAAGTCTGGCTTCTATGCTCACTTCCCCAGGCAGCTCCCTCAGAACCTCCCCACACAGCACGAAGGCCGGACAAGGAGGGACAGTTGCCGATGCATGGATGCGTTTATGGGCTTCAGAGACAGCATCCCATGTTGAATTAGGCATGCATGGCTGCACCCTTCCTCCTCTGGGTGCATGCCAAGGCACGGCCCTTAAGGCCCTTCAAAATCCTCAGCACCAAGCCCATGATGCTCTTAATCCGGCCCTGCCTCTGTCATTTCTTCAAAACCATGATTTGTATATAAAAGGGTCCCCAACATCAAAAACAAAATCCCACCCAGTAAATTGGCAAAGCCACACAGGTCCAATCTTCACCCTATGACATTCTTCTGAAATTTAGTAGAGATGTATCAATGCAAAAAGAAACCTTGTAAAATGTGCCCATTTGTACAGCATCAAAAAAACTTTTCACGACTCACAGTGGTAGAGAATTTGCCATCAATCCATTCTTCACATGTTCCACCACATTTGTGATATTTTGCCTTTCTTTCCCATGCAGTCTCCTTTTTGTAGGCCACACTATATGTACTGCTAGGGCCAGGTTCGCCAAACACAGGTGGTTTATAGAGGAGGGCGATGTCCATCATAGTGTGCCCAGACACTACACCCTCAAAACACAATAAATCCCCCAAAGGTCTCAAGATTTGGATTTTAAAATCTATCCCCAATTCTTCATCCTTGAAGAAAGGTTTCAGTTGTTATGCAAATGCAGAACCTTTTGGCTTTTTGCTCTTAATAATCTAGCTCAAAAGGGGCCTAACGAAGAGTTGAAGGTTCACACCATTATTTAAATCCTGTTACATGTTCCCAGTTCCACAAGATTTTTTTCTGTTTTTCATATACAACATCTATACCATGTTTTTCATATACATCTCCCTTACCATGCTTTCCAAATTCTACACAGTAGAAGTGTAGAAAATTGGAGAATCCTTATCCAATCTCTTCTCATCGCTGTGGTATTTTGCCATTTAAGGTAATTTCCCAGAGTACAAATAGTATTTTTTCCAAAAATCTATAAGTTTATTTAACAATATAGAATCTTCTATTCTTATACATTTACCTTCAGTTTTACATCACCACATTACACATCTTATGGTGATTTTTACAGTGCATTATTTAATTAATTTTAATTTTTTGCCATCTTTAGATGACGTTTGTGTGATTTTCTTTGCTCTGTTTGCATAGTTCTGCCAATCCAGCAAATATTGTTTATTTTTATTTTTCTGATCCATTATGGATTTTGGTTTTCTGTATTTAAACCACTGTTAGTCTGCTCCCCTCCTCTCCCACCACCTGGTCTCTGCAGATTGGCTGGTTCATAGCTGTCATCCCATTTGCAGTTTCCCGTTTAGTCAATGCCCACCATCTCCAGCTGGTCCCACTGCCTTTAAATAGGCTTCTCTCTTTCCATTGGCTATACTTTAAAAAGGAGGCGGGGACTCTATAAAGACGTTGTACACTTTCGCTTTATGTTCCCGTGCCTGCAACGATCGTCAAAGATGGCACAGCTGTTTCCATCTCCCAGTGGGTCCGGCTCCCAGATCCTTGACAGCTGCTGCTGCTGTAGAATCTGGCTTCCACCCCATAGACATCAGGTTCCCTCCGCGATTGGCACTTCTGCTTTTATGTAAGTGTGCTAGGATTATTTATTTTTTTAATAAAAAGATCATGTAGGATTCACAAACTCCTGCCCCTTGGCTATATGTTCTTCATACACTGCTTAAGATCCTCCCTTGTCTGATTTGCCTGAGCTGCGGATCCACTCATCCACCCCAACATCCATTTAACCATTCTTCTTGATGTGTCCCAAGCTACAGACATGCCCGATCCAACTCTCCACTCATTCATCCATCCATCCAACCATAAATCACTGATTTTCTACAGCTGCTCACCTCACGAAGTCATTGCTTTGCATTTTCCTTGTGTGGTTTTATTCACTTTGGACCAGCACTCCCTAGAACAAGTACTTTTTAACCCTTTTTTTTCTCTTCTTATTCTAGAACACTTGTTAAGTCAATTTTCATCCATTTTTATCAGTATTTATACGAGGTAGTGTACATGTTTGGGACTCTACACTGAGCGCTGAGAGTACACATCTTCTTTAACGGTTTCTTTATTGCGTATACAGTATAAAGTGCAGAAACAAGGACCTTCTGCGCACGCATGGGGGGAGATTTACTAAAACTGGTGCACACAATCTGGTGCAGCTGTGCATAGTAGCAAATCTGCTTTTAACTTCACCTTGTTCAATTACGCTCTGACATCTACGCAGAGCTGCACTAGATTCTGTGTGCGCTCATTTTAGTAAATCTTCCCTAAGGTGTCTTATCGCTTGTCAACTCATCGCAGCCAGAGAATGATGTAACTGATCAGATCTCTGCTTAGTTAGATACTCTACAGGGGGGGGGTCACTGGGGTCTATTACACTCCCAATGTCTCTATAAAAAGTACCTGTCAACCTACCACACATGCTATCACATAGGGGTTTGTCAACAACTGTGATGAATAGAAATACATGAAAATTGTTTTTTTTTTATAATAAAACGTATTGAAAAAAAAAACGATGGGATCCAACATAACACCCACTGCCCTGCACACATCTGCAAATGCATGCACAGGGTGTTCATGTGAATGTAAACCGTGATCACACCAAACATCTGAAGGTATCGCCACAAACAAGAGTGAGAGCAAACCTAGCACCAGTACCCACACTTAGAGTGGTTGTAAAGGTAGAAGGTGTATTACCTTAATGCATTTTCTGCATTAAGGGAAAAAAAAAAAAAAAAAAAAACACTGATTAGCACCCCCTCCCTAACTTTTACAGCACTGCACTGTGCCAGAGAACAGAAGTGCTGTGCTCCCTCTCCCCTCACTGAACATTGAGGCAGCAGCGGTAGCCATTGGGCCTGGGAGGAGGGCTCATCAAACTTTTGTATTACTTTGACTCTAAACTGATAAGCTGTAAAACATTACTCATGGAGAGGTTTGGGTACCGTAATCTTTTGCAATGTCACTGCCACACGCAATTTTAAGACTTGGCATATTTGGTATCTATTTACTCAACGCAACCTTATTAAAAAGGTTAGGTATTACGTTGTGCGTTTGCACCAAAATTAATTTTATAATATTTTAACCATAAAATTTACATTTAATAAATAGTTGCACAAATATCATGTAACGATAAAAATAGCAACATTTATCCCTTTATTCTACAGGTCCTCTGCATTAAAAAAAAAAATAAAGAATATTCTGGGGGTTTTAGGTAATTTTAAAGCCAAAAAAGTAGATTTTTAGATCTCTGCAAATAAT
Source organism: Pelophylax lessonae (assembly GCF_965119305.1). Classification (NCBI taxonomy): domain Eukaryota; kingdom Metazoa; phylum Chordata; class Amphibia; order Anura; family Ranidae; genus Pelophylax; species Pelophylax lessonae. The sequence goes on from NC_138769.1 coordinate 509,144,280, forward strand.
TACAAAATTTCTTTAGTATTAAAAGGGGTTAACGACATTGGGAAATTTAACAATGATCACTGTACTTACTACTTGACTGCAGCCTAGACATCCCATTTGCTGCACCGTGTAGGTTAGAATCAAAACTTTGGCTGTTTCGTACAGTAACAGGGGAAACCACAGTGCTTGCTGTTGTGCTTGGCATTCGAGCCAAATTAGGCATGCTTCTTCGTAGTTTATCTAGGTAGAAAGAAGAAAAGTTAGCATTCGAGTTAAAGGATACATACTGTACAAAACAAACATTAACCAGTTCCCACCCGCCCTATAGACAAATGACGGCCGGGCAGGACATACATTGTTCCAGGTGGATGTCATAGTTTGTGAGCTCTATAAATTTTCTACGGACTAAATAATAAACACTGAATTAGGTTATTTTCACCAAAGAAATGTGGCAGAATATAGTTTGCCTAATTTTTTTAAGAAAGATGATTTGTAAAACTTTTATCAACACTGTTTTTTTTGTCATTGTTTGCCAAATATGCTGGGAAAAAAACACACACTTTGTTTCTAACAAAAGATAGCTCTAGTTGTGTTAAAAATATGATAAAAATGTAATATGGACACCGTATTGCATGACCGCGCAATTGTCATTCAAAGCGCAAAAGCTGAAAAGTGGCCTAGGCAGAAAGAGTGCCCAGTGTTGAAGCGGTTCAAAAAAAAAAAAAAAAGTTTAAAAAACACAACTGAATTTAACAATACATTAAAACAAACTCAATCCTCCTTCTTATATTTTTTTTAACCACTTGAGTGCCTGCACCTTAAAGGCCAAGTTTGTCTTTCAACATGTTACAAGTTACACCTGTATTTGTGGTGCAACATGTATCAGGTTGAGCATCCACCACCTCACCCCCTCCCAGTAAAAGCAGGCGGGTGACCTTCTTCCCGCACCCGCTGTCACAATTTGAAAACTTCACAGCCATGCAGGCTCTGCCCACATGGCAGTGTCATTCATTCACCAAGTTCTGAATGAATGAATGAACGAACTACAAACTACCATCAGAAATTGTGGCTGAATTGCAGGGGAATTGGTGAGCGTACTCATAGTCCATTGTGCTTCCTAGACTTTGGTAAATGCCTGCCCGTATCGGAGGTACTGGCAGACAGTATACTGACAGTCTGCAAGAACCTGACATTGCACCTGAGATCTGCTGATCACAAGTGCAATGCTTACAGACTCCCAAGAAAAAAAAAAAATAAAAAAAAAAAAAAAAAATGCAAATTGTTTTTACCTACAAAAAAATGTGCATTTATTTATCTCTTTTTTAAAGGTGAACTTAACCTTTAAAATGAATTCAGCAACACAGTCCGCTTTCAGGCATTTAAGTGCATAAAAGAATCAGCATAATTACCTTTGTCCAATGACCAGTGATGCAAAGAGGAAATGCACTGCCTTTGCGATCTGCTATGGGTGCAAATACATAGTTAATGGCACCCCAACCACAGATCACAAATGCAGTGCATTTGAGGGGACCAGATCACATGGTACCACAGTACCATGCAATTTGGTGCGACATGTTTTTCAAAAGTGGAGCAAGGACTATTTTTTATGCATTCCTGTGCGATTAAAATGAATAGGCTGCCACACTGCTCTTTAGGAGAACACACAGAAATCCCACAGGAACGCGAATAATCTTTAAGGGTACAGCGATGACTACCTCAGACTGGAGACTCTACTCAAAGCTCTGCAGAGTTTCTACTCTGGCAGATGTTGGCTGTCAGTACCAGGAAAATAGTTCTTCAGCAGAAGATTTTCCAGGTACCCCACAACCTGCAGTCCCTTAGGGCAAAGCAGAGCCAAAATCAGGGAAAGCACCTTGGTGAAACCCTAAGGAGCAATGGACCGACTGAATTCCCCATAAGGTGAATGCAATGACTGACCTGGCATTTTCCATGCAAAACATGTGAACTAATGGGAACAAGTTGAGCATCGTTCGTTCCAGAATGGGCTGGAACCTCTCTATTTGGCTTTGGGAGCATAACAAAGGTTCAAGGAGAGACTTTGAAATTATTCCATAGCTGGTACAGGAATGATGACCCCTAGGGATAAAAGCTGCTGGACAGCAGATATGAGATCGGTGATGGGGAATGCAACAGGTTTAAAAGCATTAAGTGGGGACGGGGCAGAGCGTGGAAATCCAATTCATAGTCCTTGGAAATGCCAACCTGGACCCACATGTCCGAGGTTTGTTAGGACCAGAAGGCCGAAAAGGTGAGGTGCCATATCATCGGACAGAGGCCTTAGCACCAGCCTTGGCTGGCTTCGAAGGTCTTTTTTTTTTTTTTTAACAAAAAGCATATTCCTTTTCTGGACTTGGCACTGGATAACTGAGGGGGGCGAAAGGTTCCTAATTTAAGGCATAAAAGACCTACCAGAAGAGCTGCAAGCTTTTTTCTTCTGGGGAAGAAAAGTACTCATAGGCCCCTTTCACACATACGGTCCGTTTTTCATCCATCCGTTGACGGATGAAAAACGGACATCAATGCATCTCTATTTAAAAATGGATGACAACGGATGATCATCCGTCAACATCGGTTTTCATCCGCTTACATCAATGTCCGTTTTTTGGAACGGATGAAAAAAAAAAAGATGAAAAAAACGGATGAAAAAAACTATACATTTTGACGTGATTGAACTAATGAACTGAACGGACCGTATGTGTGAAAGGGGCCTTACCCTCTGCAATCTCTTTGATGTATTTATCCAAGGAAAGTCCAATTAGCCACTGAAGACATCCAGTCAGTGACAAAAAAAAAAAAACTTGTAGAGTCGGGACTTCCAGCAAGGCAATTTTTTTGGTGGTATTTAATCACCACTGGGTTTTTTATTTTTTGCGAAAGAAGTGAAAAAAGAGCAAAAATTTTGAAAAAAAAAAAAAAAACTTTAGCTTCTATGACAACATTTTGCAAATAAGTAATTTTTGTTCATAAATGTATACTGCTACATATCTTTAGTAAAAATAACCCAAACTAGAGGAGATTACTTAGTCTGTGTGAAAGTTCTAGAGTCTACGGGACCATTCACACGGGCTTTCCGCCCAGCGGACTCAGTTTTGCTCAGCGGGGATCGATCTGCCGATCCCCACTGAGCTGGCGGATTGCAGATCCTTCTCAGCCTACTTTGCATAGACAGACCTGTCAGATCCCCGCTCTCCTCTATTGGAGATTGGATGAAAACGGTCTAGACAGATGGAAAATAGGGTTTCCATCTGTCTGGATTTCACGGACAGGATCGGATAGCAGCGAGTGTCAGCAGACATCCGCTGCTCCATAGGGGCGCATAGAGCATCCGATCAGGTCCGCCTGAAAAACTGACAGGCTGACCTGATCGAAAAAGCCCGTGTGAAAGTGCATTAAAAATGGATTTTTGTAAAATCTTACCGTAAAATCCTTTTCTCTTAGCTCATTGACAGACGTAGTCCTCGGTGATACACCACCTTCGGGTTATGTTGCCTCCACAGGAGCAGGACTAGACAGGAAATTAAAAAGCTCTGGCCACACCCTAGGGGCAGTCCCAGAGGGTATATCCTCTCTCTCTCTGCCTCAGCAAATCAGTTATGTGAAAAAGCAGTCTTTAGAGATTTTAACCCAACCCAACTTAAAAACAGAGGGGCGGGGACTACGTCTGTCAATGAGCTAAGAGAAAAGGATTTTACGGTAAGATTTTACAAAAATCCATTTTTCTCTAGCGCTCATTGACAGACGTAGTCCTCGGTGATACACCACCTTCGGGACGTCCCAGAGCAGTATCACAAATGAGGGGTGGGAAAATGGAAATCAAATCCCAATCTAGAAGGCCCAACCGGTGCCAACTAGAAGTTTACAATGCTCATCCTTAATGATGAGACTCAACAAAAAAGAGAAATTTTTTTTTTTTTTTTTTTCAAACAGAAAAAACCCTCGAGGTAGACCACCGGTCTCCTCAAATTGCGGCCTGCAAAACCTTGCGGCCAAATGAGGCATCCGCCGATGCCATCACATCAATTTTATAGAATTTTGTAAAGGTATGTACCGACGACCAGGTGGCCGCCTTACATACCTGGACCACTGACGCCTGATGGCGAAAGGCCCAGGAAGTACTGAGCGCTCGAGTGGAGTGCGCCCTAACAGGGAACGGAGGACTCTGACCCTTAATAGAATAAGCCTGTACCACCGTTTGTCTAATCCATTTGGCAATGGTCGCGGCAGATGCAGGCAAACCCTTTCTGGGGCCATCCGTGATCACAAAAAGTGAATCCGTCTTACGGAATGATTCCGTAGCTTTCAGGTATACCCTGATTGCCCGAACCACATCTACGGAATGCAACGCATGTTCCCGATGATGCTTGGGCTGAGGACACAAGGAAGGTAGTACAATATCTTCATTCAGATGAAAATCTGAAACCACCTTAGGAAGAAAAGATGGCTTAGGATGAAGTACTACCTTATCCCTATGAATCACTAGGTATGGGGACTGGCATGATAATGCAGCCAGTTCTGACACCCTGCGAGCAGAAGTAATAGCCACCAAGAAGGCCACCTTCTGGGATAAAGTAAGCAAGGGAATCTCCCTGATGTTTTCAAAGGGAGGTTTCTGTAGAACCGACAAAACCAAATTAAGATCCCAGGGCGGTAAGGGCGCGCGGACTGGAGGAGCCAGGTGCCGCACCCCCTGGATGAAATTCCGCACCAAGGACTTGGTAGCTAAAGGTTTCTGAAAGAAGATTGCTAATGCTGAAACTTGACCCTTGATGGTGCTCAAGGCTAGCTTCTGCTCAACCCCTTGTTGCAAAAAGGCCAATATTCGAGTCACCGAATAGGTACGTGGAGGAAATCCTAAAGATTCGCACCACGCAATACAAGTCTTCCATGTGTGATAATAGACCTTGCTGGAAGTCGCTTTCCTTGCTTTAATAAGGGTAGGAATGACTGAAGTAGACAAACCTCTGTCCTTCAGTACTTGGGTCTCAATGGCCAGGCCATTAAACCCAGCGACTGTAAAGCATGATGGTAAATTGGTCCTTGAGACCACAGACACTCCCTGAGACGAAGTTCCCACAGAACGTCTGCGACTAGCATGTCCAAGTCGGCCAGGCCGGCTTGAGGAGGCCAGCCTAGAATTTCTAGGACCACTGGCGCTGATAGAATCTGAACCAGGCGTCCCTAGAGGTATCTGGCCCCGACCATCCGAGAAAGTCTGGTCGTTTTCTGTTCCCACACATTTATCAGATACCTGATTGTTATCAGGAAGGGTGATCTTTTCTGGTTGAACCTCAGGGACCGAAGTCACCCGACTAGAGGCTACTTGGCCTATCTGGTCAACCAGATCCGATTCCTGTGAGGTATAGGGACTAATCTTAGGAAAAGGTAAAGGAAAAGATCTATTCAGGGAACGGTAACTACCGCTTCCTGTAGTACTTAAATGTTGGAAGGGAAGAATCGCACCGGTAGTAGTGGTTGAAGCTCGATCTAATGTCCTGAATACCGGTGAAAACGTCCCCCCACCCTGAAACCGGGTGGGGGCGCACCTTCAGGCTGTGTACTCCTTTGCTTCGGGTTTGGCTGGGTTGGTCCTTTGCTTGTCCGACCAGCCCTTCTTGAACCCTCCTGGAGGAGTCTTGCCTTTCCCGCTAGTACCAGCCGGGCGCCCTTTATGGGCGGTAAAGAAAGGTCCTCGCTTGTTGCGAGGTCCCTTAGCTTTAGCAGCCTGTGGCAAAAAAGTGCTCTTGCCCCCAGTGGCATCCTTGATGATTTCATCTAGGTTGGCCCCAAATAGACGATTCCCCTGAAAAGGGAGATTTGTCAAGGTCTTTTTGGAACCTAGGTCAGCTGACCAGCATTTTAACCACAGCACACGTCTGAGGATCACCGCTGACATAGATGCATGCCCTAATAAGGGAGTAGTGTCCAAGGCTGCGTCACAGATAAACTGTAGCCCTTGTATAATCTGTTCCATCAAATCAGATGTCTCCTGGGGAATATCTTTTCCCCTAAGGTCTTGGCGTACCATTTTCGCCCATTCCGTAAGTGTCTGGGAAACTAGACCAATAACAATTACTGGTCTAAATGCTGACCCTATCAGAGAGAAGATGGTGCGGGACTCTGCTTCCATCTTTCGATCCACCGGATCCTTAAAGGACGAAGTGTCCTCCACTGGGATAACCGTGGCTTTATTCAGCCTGGAAATAGGTGGATCCACCACTGGTGATACCGTCCATTTCTTAATGATGGATTCCTCAAACGGATAGCGTCTAGCAATACGCTTGGAAATAGTAAAGGTACGTTTAGAATGCTCCCATTCTCCTTTAATCTGATTACCGAAACATTTGGGTACAGGAAAAACCTTCACCGTTTTGATGGGCTTATTAGTACCAAAAGGAATCTCTGTTTCAGTTGCCTCTGCCGGTAAAGCCTCAAGTTTTAAGGTTTCCTGCACTGCCACAACTAGTGCGTCCACCAATGCTTCTTCCTGAATTATAGCAGGAGAAGAAGCGTCCTCCTCACTGTCTGAGGGGGCTTTACCTGGGATAACAGCCTTTGCAGAGGAACCTGCAACTGCAGTGACCATCTCTGAATCAGAGTCAGAGGTGTCAGATAGTATAGGGGTAGGCGGGGGTCGCTTCCTTGACCCCCGTCCCTGACAGGCCGCCTCCACCCGAGCCACCATAGACTCCAAAATTGCTGTAAATGACTCTACACTCTGTGCACCGGCAGGTCCCGTGGCCCCCTCGAGGGAAACAGGTGGGGGAATATGTGTGGCAGGGTCCATGATAATTCCAGTCACTTCCTGGATAATATAATTCAAAAATAAAAACCTTTTTTTTTTTTTTTTTTCAGACCCCCAGCGCCACAAAAAGCCCCTTAGTGTTACCTGCTAGGGATCCCTATCGATCGAGAGAGAGAGAGAGAGATAGACTCCCAGGCTCACCACTTGATGCTCAGAGTTTAACTGCAACAGGTTACAGCGCTGTCTTGATAAACAGGAAGTCTTTTGGCTGGCTGCCCAGGAAGAAAGGAGGCGGCTCCGCCCCTCTGCACGCCTTCCGGCGCCTCCCCTAGCTCCACGAGGTGTTTGGATCACCTCAAACATGGCCGCCCCCATGCTGGAGACACGAGGCTACGCCAAAATGGCGGCTCGTGCGATCCAGCAAAAAAAATGGCGGTGGCCTGTACTGAATAGCGGTGTGCTGCAGGGCACACAACACTCTCTCTGCATGGGGATTTGGCGTGGTTGGCGGTACCGGCCCTGGCGGACCGCATGGCCATTCGGGAGGCCTGCTAATAGCTGGAGATCTGATTAGGAAGGCAGTCTACATGTCCGTGGCTTCTGACTGGTAGGTAGCTTATTCTTATCACCGTAAGATTCCCAGAATGCCACAGATTATAATCTTTTTAACATGTATACAATTAGATTGTTAGCTCCCAAACCAAGCCTCCTGGCTTTTTGCACATAAAATCACACTCAAAGTAGGAGGATCTGTGTCATTAATAGGATAGAGAGGGACTCTATCTTACCATACAGAGAGGGGCCCGCGTTCACCACAAGACCCGTCAGGGGAAAAGGGGGAACATACTACTCACCATACCGGAACCAGGCGGGCACCAACTCCTGACAGTACCCCTCTCCACCGGGGCGGGAGGGCTGTCGACCGATATGGACGCCGTGACTCATGGTCTTTGGCGTTTCAGCGAGACGTTTAACTCGCGGGGTCAGTCCTTTAATGGGACTTTGTTGCGGCCGACCCAGCGCGGAGCTATGGCCTGCACGCACTCGTAGGCTGAACTGGGGTGACCACCGGATCTCAACATCCAGCCCGTCGCCCAGTTCAGCTTTCTTGCTTGAAGATCTCACAGGAACACTGGAGAAAAAAAGCTGTCTAAAAAATCCTTTAAGAAAAAAATCTTGCCAGGACCTAAGATCCCAGCAAGGTATCTAGGTCCTTACTCCTAACTAGACAGAAAATAACTGATTTGCTGAGGCAGAGAGAGAGAGGATATACCCTCTGGGACTGCCCCTAGGGTGTGGCCAGAGCTTTTTAATTTACTGTCTAGTCCTGCTCCTGTGGAGGCAACATAACCCGAAGGTGGTGTATCACCGAGGACTACGTCTGTCAATGAGCGCTAGAGAAAAATTGATCACACCTGATGTACTGACGGCCCATCTCATTTGTTGAGGCCCTGAAATGTCAGGACAATACAAATATCCCTCGAATTACCCTTTTTTGGAAAGTGGACAGTCAAAGGTATTTAGTAAGAGGCATGGTGAGTTTTTTTAAGTTTTTTCATTTACCCAAGGACTGTGGGAAAAATTACATATATATTTTTTTTCTTTTACACAAAATTGTCATAACAAATTATTTCTCACACACAGTATATGCATACTTGCAAATGCACCCAAAAATACATTCTGCTACTCCTCCTGAGTATGGCGATACCACATGTGTAAGACTTTTACACAGCCTGGCCACATAGAGGTCCAACATGCAAGTAGCACTTCCAGGCATTCTAGGAGCATAAATTACACATACAATTTCCTGACAACCTATCCCATTTTTTAATGCCCTGGAGCCCCAGGACAGTGGAATTACCAACAAAATTACCCCATTTTGGAAAGCAAACACCCAAACGTATATTCTATGAGGCATGGGCTGCAGAGAGGTACTCAGGTGCTCTGATGGGCTGCAGACAGGTACTCTGATGTTCTGCAGAAAAGGTTCTTGGGTACCCTGATGGGCTGGTGACAGGTCCTCTTTATTACTGGGCAATCAGTGTGTTTTTACTGTGCACTGTAAATCAGTAACTGCCTGTTACCGCAATCTCCTCCACACACAGGATCGGTGTGTGAGGAGGAGAACCCGGTAACAAGCATTTACCGGGTTTGTTGACACTAGTGAGTTTGTGACTGGCTGTGATTGGGGGCGCGCACAATCGGCGTGATTGAGGACAACACATGACCGGCTGTGATTGGACACAGCCGGTCACGTGGTAAAGAGCCATTTACATTGGCTCTTTACCCTGATCAGGGATGGGCTGTGTCCCGAGGGAAATGCTCATCCTCAATCGCCGCAAACACCCCAGGGGCGTGCGGGAGTGGCAAGAACAGGCGGACATCATATGACGTCCGCCCAGAGGAAAGGAATGTTCCTACTGGCATCATTTTACAATGCACCAGTAGGGAAGGTGTTAGCCCAGTCATGTGAAGAATGAAGCCAAGATTCAGCAATACCAAATAAATCATGTTGCTCCTTGTGCACCAGAGCTTCCAACTCACCTATTTTGCTTGGCAGACTTTTGGCATTGGTAAACACTTTACATTCATTGTCACATATTGCACACATTTCTGCCCCATTATAATGAACCCCAATGAAAAGTCAACTGCAGGTTGCATGATAGGGCCTGCCAGGGAAAATAATGCTTTAAATAGTGCCTCTAATCTCTTATATTTTAGATCTTTGAACACAGGATTATCTTTCTCAGTGGCCAAGAGGGTCTTAAGGCAGGATCCACCACAGGATGTACCCACGATCATAAATAAAATACTGTAGGGAGAAAAAAAAAAAATCTCTAAGGACAGTCCCCATACAATACAGGTTCTACCAGTGGCTCAAAAGGGACTTGGCTGGTTTAGGGAATTTAAATGACCTCATACGTAATACTCTGTTGTGAGCAGACTAAGGTGGCTTCAACATTAAGCAAGAGCATACAATGTTAATAAGAGTAGCTTTAGATTTTTAGCTTGGTTGAAATCTCAGCATAGGGGTTTCATTCCTAATCTGATGCCCCAGAGAACGAGGGACCCTCCACTTCAATATATGCCTTCTCCTCAGGAATTGTGTCTGGCTCAAGAGCTAAATCATAAACAAATTTAGGAAGTGAGGCTGAAAAGAGGGGAGATCAAAAATGGAGCCTGAACATGAAAGCTCACTTGAGCCCTTTTCTGTTAATGACCTGCCATGTTTGTGATTTTTTTTCCCAGAGGGGTGGCTTATATCTCTGCAACAATAATGGAGGGAGGGAAACACCTTGGTGTCAGCTACCTGTAGGCCATAGCAATCCAGGGATTATGATCCAGATCACCTACGTGCCCCAATAGAGGAGATAAGGAGATGTTACCAGCTCAGTGACCACATCCGAAAAGGAAGGGCAGATGCACACAGGCGCAGTAAGCCCTGGGAGGCGAGGTGGCACAAGCGCAGTGAGTGTTCCAGGTTACTCACACACAGAAGCAATGTGTGCACAGGCACATTCCATAGGCAGAAATAGTGGCGACATTTAAAAGAGTCTTTTAACCTGGTATTTGCTGCAATTGCCTGCAAGCAGTTAATGATTTAAGTGTACCCCCAAGGTGTGGTTTCGGGATGGGCACGCAGGATCATGAATATTTAAAGGGCTTCCACCCTCACTTACCACATAAGATGCATGATTTAAAAGGGGAATAACCCCTTTCTGGCTTCACCCTCCATAATGGTCATACCCCCACAGGGGTCTTTAAGGACAGGGCTCTGTACCATGAAGACTGCAGACATGAACTTTTAAGCTCCCTGCAGCTACCTCTAAGCATTGCACTACACAACAAGGGAAGAGCCAACAGCACAGTCTAGTACCTAAGCAATGTTAAAGTCTGGCCCTTCTCATCTGACAGGGTCCAGGTACGGTCTCCCAAGGCCACAGTGGATAAAGTGCGGCTAAAATCTTGTTAGCAAAAAAAACAAACCAACACACACACACACACACACACACACACACACACACACACACACACACACACCTCGTAATATTCATCCAGGAAGAAAAAATTTCCATGCAAGCTGGGAAGCCTCTCAGTAGAGAGAAGAGGTCCATCACCTAAGGACATTAGCCAAAAAAAAAAAAAAAACTCAGGCTAGCTGACAGTGGGAGAGGTTATATGGGGTATGTACCATCAGCTTTTTTGACAATCACGTACAATCATCTGATGGTAGCTGCACATAACCCATTCTTAAAAATTTACCAAAGTCTACTGGATAATCAGAAAAACTGACCATTGGACTTACCGGTAACGGTGTTTCTACGAACCTTCCAGGATGGCAACACATGAGAGATGAGAGGCTCCACCCTACAGGAAACACAATCAGTTCACAGCTGTTAAAAGTCCCCACCCTTCCCCTTGTCCCTCAGTTGTAAAAAAAGTCTCCCAACCGATTCACAAAGGGTATACATTCACTTGGGTACTCACCACCTATTGTTTACATTCTTTCCTTACCCTTTTAACTGGGCAAGAAGTAGGCCTACCGTCCTGGAAGGTTAGTAGAAACACAGTTACCGGTAAGTAACGGTTGGTTTTCTCCCTTCACCTTCCAGGACAGCAACACATGAGAGGATAATAAAGTAACCACAGGCCTACCTTAGGGTGGGACCACTGCCTGCAAGATCTTCTGGCCAAATATCATGCTTGCAGCGTGTTTTACCTCCACTCCATTATGAGTGATGAAGAGATCTTGGATCAAGAGGGTGATCAGCAGGTTTGCACCTCCAAAGTCTCTGCCTTCTCTGCTTTGGATGCAGGACCTATGTGGAGTTAAAACCTAAAGATGAAATCAGAAAACCTGTGAAATCAGTAGGTTAGCAAGATTGACTGTCTAAATCATCTAGCAATCGTGGTCTATCATGTCTGTACCACTTCTTAGGACCACTAAAAGGACTAATCCAAGACTTGTTCTGTGAAACAAAGACACTACTTTGATCAACAAAGTGGATCTGGCTTAAACACTGCTCTGTTCAGGAGAATGATTAAAAAAGAGGCTCCCTGACAGACAGGGCCGGATTAAGAGCATCATGGGCTTGGTGCTGAGGATTTTGAAGGGCCTTAAGGGCCGTGCCTTGGCATGCACCCAGAGGAGGAAGGGTGCAGCCATGCATGCCTAATTCAACATGGGATGCTGTCTCTGAAGCCCATAAACACATCCATGCATCGGCAACTGTCCCTCCTTGTCCGGCCTTCGCGCTGTGTGGGGAGGTTCTGAGGGTGCTGCCTGGGGAAGCGAGCATAGAAGCCAGACTTCTGTGTTTACAAGTGACAGAAGAGCGGTAACAGTGAATATGGCCAACCCGGGGCCTATATAAAAAAGGTAGGGGCCTGGAGCTGCAGCTCCAATAGCCCCTACGTTAATCTGGCCCTGCTGACAGACAACCCTTGCAGGCCCCCTTTAAAAACTTTTATTTGTTTCCCATAGTGATGGTTAAAGAGAAGACCACTTAAGGGAAATAGATTAAGGAAAGGTTATTTCCTGGGCTCAGAAGCTGGACAGGTATGTACCCAAAGTACACCAAACCTATGACATCCCTAACATCTGAATGTTGGCATGTCAGTTGTTAAAAATGCTCTTTATACCAGAAAAAAACTCCCTATACACCTGCCCACAAATGCAATCAAATTAAGCGGAAAGGAGCTTCGTAAAAGAATGCTTTTAACCATACCGTAGAGATCAGGTGTCCTACCTGATGCCTAGAATCATAATCAACTCCCTATAGACCTGCCCGCAAATGCAATAAAATTAAGCGGAAAGGAGCTTGGTAAAAGAATGTTTTTAACCATACCGTAGAGATCAGGTGTCCTACCTGATGTCTGAAACCATAATCCACTTCAACACCATTGGGTTCCCTTTGGTACTGATGAGGGATACATTAAGCAGACCCCTACTTCAAAGTAAGGCCATAGCAGTAGCAGAACACACACACACATTGGCTTACTACAACCAGTTATGCCAAGAGTGTCATCTGAAGGATACATATAGAACTCAAAACCTATTAAGTTGGGTATACGGGTCAGAAAAGTTATGATATTGAATCTTTAGGCCATAATACTTCTATGAACAAAGTTCTTATAGGAAAGAGGAGGATATTTTTTAACCTTCTTCTAGTGTCCTACAACCTTACCAAGTATCAAGCAGAGGGAATGCCTCTGGTATGCCCAAAAGTAAGGGACTGAACTTTTAGGAATCTGATGTTTCTACAGCCAGAACCCCTGGCCCCTCCATGTCCCTGGGAAAATAAGGGCTGAAATAAAGTGATACATGTATGACTAATATCACAAACCTAGACGATCATAAATTGTGCGTTACTAACGCACAGCACCCGAAAATAGATGTAGACAAAGGACATAAGCATAGACAACAATGTTAAACCAAAGCAGAAAAGACAGAACATAAACTTCAATGTGGATTTTAAAAGTGCAATAAGCTAGGACTATATAATAAATATAAATAGGAAGACACAAACCGTCTTCACTGTTGAGTATTCAGATGCACAGCCAAATGTAAAAACAGAAAAGACCCAAAAACTTCAATGTCATTTATTTCTGAAGTGTAGCAAAATTAGCAATATAACCAGGGGAGGGCTGGCAGCCTTAGGCCTGGAGGGCAAGTCCAGTCAAGTGGCCTATAGAACCATGGAATCAGCTCACCATCCATGCCCACCTGGTTTTGGACTGACAGCTGTATACAGTGTCTGGCCCCTACATTAATCCAGCCCTGCGGCCTTTTTACTAGTTTTTACCACTTTTCAGAGTGGCCCGGGGGGCAATTTCCACCCTGCCCCCCTTGCCAGTCCTCCCCTGAATATAACCAATATAAAGACAGAAGGGACACGAACTTCCGTGCGGTGTATTGCTGATGCCTGACAAGATACAGTCATATAACCAAAATTAACAGAAAAGATGCAAACTTTGTTGTGCATTTCTGATAAGTAACAAGGTATAGTTATATATCAGAAAGACACTGACAATGTCAATGTTGTCAGTTTCTAATTAGCAGCAAGGTATAGTCATAACTCAGAGACACTGCCAACGTCAATGTTGCGCATATCTGATAAGCAACGGGGTACAGTCATAAGACCAACAAAAAAAGTCACCAACAAAACTCAAATGCTGTGCCTTGTTTTGTTTTAAAACATAAATGTTACTAACAAAACTTAAAAAGTTGTGCATCTTGATTAGTAACAGGGTAGTTAGAATGGAAATGTCACTAGCCATCTTTAATGCTGTGCATTTCTGAAAAGTAACATGGTACAGCCATGTAACAGAAATGTAACTAACAAAATTTTAAAGTTGTGCACTTTGATTAGTAACATTGTAGTCCTAACAGAAATGGCACTAGCAACCTTTGTGCATTTCTGATTTAGCAGCCTGGGTAGAGCCATATGTCCAACAGCAATGTTACTAGCAACATTTAAATGTTGTGCATTTTGATTAGTAACAGAGTAGTTACATAACAGAAATGTCAGTAGCAACCTTTAAATGTTGTGCATTTCTGATTTAGCAGCCCGAGTACAGCCATGTAACCAACAGAAATGTTACTAACAACTTCAATGTTGTGCATTTCTAATGCACAGAAAAATAAAGGTAAAATAGAAAAACACCCACAACTTTTAATGTGGTGTATTTCTAGTAAGCAATAGAGTCATATAGCCAAAATAAACAGAAAAAAAAAAAAAACACTTCAATGTTGTGTATTTCTGATGCTCAACAAGGCACAGTCAAACCAGAAAAAGACAGACAACTTAGTGTTGTGCATTTCTGATGAGCAGCAAAACAACCAGAAAAGACAAATAAACATCCACATTGTGTGTTTCTGATACACAATAAAGGCAACAGCAAATCGGGGCCAGGTAAGTGCTTTTCTGAGGCGAGTTTAGAAAATTGCAGAATGCCTTAGAGGGACAGCAGGAGAGGAGAAAGGCTGTTTGCTGGCCAGCCCCCCCCCCTTTCGAAAGGGGGGGGGTGGCTAGCAAACATCCTTTCTCCTCTCCTGCTGTCCCTCTACGGCATTCTGCAATTTTCTGAACTCGCCTCAGAAAAAGCACTTGCCTGGCCTCGATTTGCTGTTGCCTGCAGGCAACTGTGCCGCCTTTCCATCCTCCTTCTCCAGGGAGGTAGGTCCAGATGGAGTTGACACTCTTAGCAGCCTTCTGGCTCTTAGTAGCTGAGGAGCCTGTTACTTTTCCGCCGCGCCTTACACCCATTTCCGGGTCGCGCTGTGCGTTCTCCGCCTCTTCCCTGTTCAGACGGGAAGTTATGGTTTCAGAACAAGGCTTGGAGTGCACGAGTCCTCCCCTTATTGCTGCTGATGTTATGCGGCCCTGCCCTTCACAGCATGGCGCCCACTGTTTGCAGGGGAAGAAAGGAGGAGACCCGAGTTGCTGAGTGGGGCAACAAGCAGAGGGACCACCACACTGTGTCCGACTTGCCTGTGCCACAAGAGGCGACCTGTGAGAAGCCCAAAAGGCTTGCAGGTAGAGTGTGGCTCTCTCCGGCGTTCCTGAACCTGCCTCACAGGAGTACCATCCGACACTCTAGGTCTTCTGGACAGAGAAAAAATAAAATAAAATGTTTCGCTGTCGGACAAACACAATCAATACTGAGGGACAAGGGGAAGGGTGGGGACTTAACAGCTGTGAACTGATTGGGTGTCCTGTAGGGTGGAGCCTCTCATCTCTCATGTGTTGCCGTCCTGGAAGCTGAAGGGAGAAAAGTAGTTTACATTTTGTTTAAACAACCAAGTTGACTAGAAATTGACAAATTCCTTAAAGCACAGAAGGTTCCAAATATCAAATGGTACTCAAAGAAATCGCTTTACCTGCATTAGTTCTGTTTTGAGTTTGTTCAGATGTCTGAGGTTGGGATGAAAAATTGTATTGCTGATATCCATTTGAATTAAGATACTGGGAACTGGGACTCCTCCTGCACTCTCGAATACTAGAGAAAGTCTGTGAATGAGGAATTCCTCTCTGCAGTGGGGAGCAGCGACTAAGTCGAGGCTGAGGTGGTGGTAAGAGGTCAAAGTCTTCATCGTCATCTTCAACACTGTAACGATCAGATTCCTGGTCACTGTTGGCACATGGTGCTTTCTTTCCAGAGTATAGCGAAAGGCTAGAGCGATGTCGTGATACTGAACTGCAAGCAGAGGTAGATGCAAAATCTTGCCTAAGACCTGCAAAACAAAACCATTCATTTCTGATCAATTTTTCACACTGGCGTCAGCTAAGAAAAAGGAAAAAACTCCCCAATTGGGAATCAAATCAAGTTTGCCAAAAATTCTAATCTACTCAAGAAAAATAAAAAAATTGGATCAATAGAGTTACTAATAGAGTTTTTCAATCAACTATTGAGACCCAGAGATGTTATCACTGGGTTTGTCTAATGGTCTTTGTTTCAAGAGTGGTAGAAGGGGGTCAGCTTTCTAACAATGATGAGTCATCCCTAAGTCCATACCAGACCGTTATACGAGTATGCAGGCCGATTGAGGGATATAAAGGGAGTGCACCCCCCCCCAAACCTCCAAAGTATACCAGGTCACATGTCCTCAACTATGACGTCACAGGGGCAGGGCCTCATGGGTGTTATGTGTCATTACAGGGGACTGTGCTGTCACCAGGTGGACATGCCCCTGTGATGTCATGTGACGGAGTCTCCGAGTGACATCATGGGGTGGGGTAACGCGGTGAGGTCACAGAGTGACCCCCGCCCCATTGTTTGCTTAGAAGAAAAGAGGAAGTGGAGTGGTCATTCTTTGAGTGTCAAACGACGGAAGCGGTCCTGTTTGGCTTTTTTTCATGCGGGCCGTGATTGACAATGGATTTACATTAGGGGACAGGTTTTTTGTTTTTTTTTATTAATAAATTACTTATTAAAAAAAGACTGTTGGCATTTTTATTTACCCATTACATTTTTGGGTAAATGAGTAGGGGTACTTATTGACATTGGGGGGGTGTCTGAGGCCCCCTTTTTAATGGGGGATTCCAGATTTCACAAAGCTACCCCCTGCTCCCCCACAACCACCAGGCGAGGGTTGTGAGAAAGAGGTCCTTGATCTCATCCACCCTGCTGACAGCTGACGGGTGCCTGCTCCTAAACAACTGATGATTCATCTGAGTCACTGGTTCTTAGGACGCCAGCAGGTACAAGCTACTAACAACCAGCATGAATTGCACTATAAAAACAGGTTAAAAAAAGAATGCAGATGAAATTTTCATGCATGCCCATTGAAGTCAATAGACCACAAAATTGCACTGCATCGCACCAAGATCGCACAGGAATCTTTTTAAAGTCGGATCGCTGTCAGACTGCATGTATGTGAAGAGACTGCAAAGAAACTGTTGATATTTCACTTAAACGCTCTGGCAGGCAGTTGTGGTGCGGTTGCGGGGCGTGAAGATTAGTTTATTACCTGTAATGGAAAGGGCATTTGTGGAAAGGTTTTTAACATGCCTAAAATGCTCAAACGCTCAAAACTGCCCATAGGGCATTTGGGGGGAATTTTTAACTCGTCATTAACGCTTGCAAAATGTCAGCCTAACACCCATACTACAGCTCATTAATGCCAGTCTAAAGCTGGATACACACTATCCAACTTTTGTGGTTAGATTTCCTTCAGATTTACCTTTTCTATGTAGTGCAAGGGCCTGCCTGATTGCATACAAATTGAAAGTGTTTATGTTTGACCTCATATTATATGGTTTTGGTAAGTCTAAAGGAAAAAGTCTTCAGAAAATTTTTTTTTGTTAAGCTTTAGAAATTTGAAGTGTGAACAAGCCCTAAAAGCTGTCCCTTACAAGCATTCTGTCCACAGAATAAACATGAGGTAATATGTCAGTAACGTCCCAAACAGTGATACAAACAAACAATAAAAAAAAAAAAAAAAAAAAAAAAAAAAAAAAAAACACAAAAAAAACTTATAAGACCATATATTTGCTTCTTTCTAATGCAAGGTAGAAAGTTATAGAATCTGATCAATTGCTGTCAGCAACAACAAAAGGCACCAATTAGACAGTCCGTCAACATTAAAGTATCTAGTGTTCCCTGAATACACCCTCTTTAGCAACACCCATCACATTCCCAATTCTTTAACAAGCCCTGCCACTTTACAGACTTATCCACTGTGCACACCATATATCAGGGCAGGACTGGGGAAAAAAATAGGCCTGGGCATTTTAGACAGAGCAGCCCCGAGCCTGGGGGCCCTACCCTTGAAGCCCAGGGGCAGAACCCCAGGGCCCGGTCGCTAGTGCTACCTTTGCGACCCCGGTAGTCCCGCCACTAGTGTCCGTAGTTTTTATATATTTTTTTACAATTTTTTAAGGACCCCCGTTTTGGGGGCTTTGGTGAGATATCAGGGGTTTATATAGACCCCTGACATCTTACCTTTGAGACAGAGAAAGGACCCTCTCAGCAGCACAGAATGGACAGACAGGAATAGCTCTGTACAAAGCTTCTCCTTCATTAAAAAACGGAAGTATAGTAAACACAGTTTACTATGCCTCAGATTAAAGTCTGATCGCTACCGACATAATTTACCAGCCTCTTCCCCGCTCTTCATTCTGACAGATGACAGCAGCTGGCAGGAGAGGGGGGGAACCCGGCAGGGATGCAGGGGAGGAGATGCATAGCTGAACCTTCAAAACTTTCCTTTTTTGGAACCAACATTATACATAAAAGATTCAGCTAAGGCTCATGCACATTAGCAGTTGATGGACGGTAACCCCTGCCCCTGCGGTTGAGATGTGCTTTTACCACCCCCCAACCCACACCTACCATTAAGGGCTCATTTACATAAACTTTAGTCTCTGAAGAGTGATCCAAGTTTGGATTTCTCTTCAGGGAGAACCCGACAGGTGGTGGAGAGGTTTTGCATCATTTCCTCACTACTTGCTTTAACTCCTTGTTCACCACAATACAGTCCAGTCAGCATAGAATAGCGATGCAGGCACCGGTCTGATATATACACAGAGGTCAGTCGACTATCTCCTCTGTGCCTGGCAATGTCCCCAGTCTCCCCCAGCACCCCCCACTGCAATAACCCTCAGCTCACACTGCCATGGACACCCAACCTGTACAGACCCCTCCTGTCAGCATGGCTCCAACCTCCCCCACCACACACTTCGCTCGTCTCACCTGTCCCCGCACCTCTCCCTCCTGCAGACCGGCGATGTCTCGCCGGGAAAGAACGCAGGGGGACCACGAGGATCTGCCTTTTAGCTGCCCCCCAATTTTTTTTTTTCATTTGGTATCACTTCCTGTTTGCTAGAAAGCTGTACTTGTACATTTATTCCTTTTGCTTTTTGCTAGGCTATGTTTTGTTCAGGATTACTGTAAAGTGCAAAGTGCTACACAAATATGACAGCACTATATTCAGAGAAAATATTAATATAGCTGAAAGGGGAAAATAGGTTTAAAAAACTTGGACAACAAAACTGTACCCAGGGCCACCATGTATGGTCTTCTGATGTCTTCAAGACAGAGGCAGGGTCCATAGACCTGCACTGGACAAAAGGAAACCAAGGGACAGTCCACCGATGCAGCATGGTGGAGCGCCGCCTGCCAGGTGAGCGGAGGATCAGGCGGGTAAAATGTTTTTACTGTCCCCTAGACAGACACAAGTAGTTAATTCTTGCAGTGCAGATATGGCCCCGTTGCAAGGGAGTCACTTTTAGCCAAACTCAAGTAGGACCAAACACTTAGTATCTACCATAAACACTAACAATTTAAAAGAGCTTACTTTCTTCTTGTAATCGTGCCATGATCTGAACGTCCGTGAGGTCTTGTAATTTGTATCCCATAGCGATGGAGTCATCTTCCAGTTCTGAAGTGCTAAGTTCACTGTCCATTGAAGACTGTGGGCTCAAAGGGGAGATCTTCAAATTGTAACCTGAAAAACAAAATAATCATTAAAAGGATATACAATACATGTGTGAAAACAAAGTTCTGATTGCTGTGACCTATTTTGCTGTGACCTATTTTCTAATCGCCCTAGTTGTGATTAGGTCCCAAAACTCGCTTTGCTGCCCCCCCCCCCAGTAAGGCTCCGTTCACGTAGCGGCGTATTGGATCACAGGCAGAATCGTCGCGAATCTGCCCGCGATCCCGATTTATTGCAAAATTGCGGAATGCCCGTGCAATTCCCGTGACTTGCAATGGTACCCCAAACGGGCCGAGATTTTGCCACCTTAGTCGCCTGACGAATCGCGGTAAAATTGCGCAAACAGAATCGAGAGACACCTGTCGCCCCCAAAAAAAAAAAAAGTACAAGAACTTCTTTTGGGCAACAGGCGTCCCACGATTCTGTTTGCACGATTTGTCGGGCGACAATCGTGCCGCATTTGGGGTGCCATTGCAAGTTACTGGAATCAGACGGGTGTCCCGCGATTTGCAATAATTCGGGATCGCGGGCAGAATCGCGTCCATTCTGCTTGCGATCCAATACTTCAGTATGTGAACAAAGCCTTAGAGCAGAAACGTTGGGGACTGTGGCAGGAACACTTCCACTCACAAACCTCACTGCGCATGGTAAATGTAGCGGACCCATGGAGAAATATTTGTGCTAGTCATCAGTAGCTTCCCTGCATACATTTACTCTTGTGGAATCTATTACAGCAGCTCTCCACCCACCAATCTTTACAAAGAAGGGTGCACACGTGAAGAAGAGGAAGGGGAAGGGCTTGATCCAAAGTTAGTACAAAGGACCTCCAAATATAGCTACACCACTAAATACAGCAAATGGCTGCTTTTTTATCCCTATGAATTTAAATTATACAAATATGAGAAAAAGATATTTACATGTAGATACATTTTTGTGCATCAGTCTCATTATCCAGGCTAAAAAGTAGCAGTCTAGTGTAACCATAGCCAATTCATTTCTTGTCAGTAAAGAACATAGACTGAATGAAAAAGACATCTCCAGAATTATTTTAATGCTATTTCTCCATTACTGCAATCCATTGAAGACTGATTTAGACCACGTGCACACTGTATTCACTACAGTATGTTGCTTTTTCTCGTACAGGAGTTTAGTAGCAGAAAAACGCAGTAAAAGCCTGGCATTGATGCATTCTATTGGTTAAATTGTTAATTTGTTCTGGCCATTAGCATGCATCAACGCGCATAAACATGCCAAAATGCATTTATGCTCAAAAGCTTCTCTGCTGAACGTGACTTTGGGGTGGGATTTTTTTTATAGTTTTTAGAGGCAAAAAAAAGAAAAAGCTCAAACACCTGTACATAAGCCCTTAGGCTAGGTATACACATGTTCGGTGCGAATTTCCCCTCAGTTTCTCAGCAAAATTCCAAAGCAGTTCAGCTGTGATTTACATGCAATTTTTTTCCAACAGCCGATGATTTATCATCAGTCTTTTTAATATTTTTTAAAAATTGCAGTGGGGTCCCCCCAAAATCCATACCAGACCCTTATTGGAGCGTGCAGCCTGGCAGTATATAGGGTCTCGTATCGATTTAGGGGGGAACCCCACCCCATTTTTTTAAAATCTATTTTGGCATCGGTTCCCCTTAAAATCTGTACTAGACCCGAAAATGCCTGCTATTGATTGGGGGGACCCCCACGCTGTTTTTTCGTCTAATCGAATTAGTGTATAAAATGGATTAGATGTGCGATTCACTGCAGAAAGCAGTGCTTCTATAACGCACACGACTCTTAATTTGCACTGCCACTGCACAACATATATGTGAACCGGTTCCATATAAAGCGGATTTGATTCACGTTATGAGAATAAGATGCAGTTCAAAATGCATCCAACTCGCATATATGTGAACAGAGCCTAAGTGCCGGTTCACACTTATGCGATCACAGACATCGCATATGATTCGGAGCGCACTGCTCCTAAAATCACATGCGATGTCTGTGCGGTGCAAATTCAGCCATACAGTTTTGCACCGCAATCCCAGTGAACTCGCACAGGACCCTTTTTTGGTCCGAAGCAGAATCAGATTGCATGGTGGTTCACACCAGTGCGATCCGATTCATGTGCGAACTGTCAGATCGCACTGCGATATGCAATCTGATCTGGGGGTGTCGTTCACTTTGAATTGACACCCCCAGCGTATTGTATATGGCAGTGTGAACTGCCTGTTCTGCGGATGCGATGCGGGAACACGCAGTATATTCACAGTGTTCCCGCATCGCAATAGTGTGAAGTGTTTTTAAAAGGAGGTATGGGATTTGGGAAAAACGATAGATTAGATAGATTAGATAGAATAGATACAAACCTGTACATACAAAGTATCTTACAAAAGTGAGTACACCCCTCACATTTTTGCAAATATTTTATTATAGCTTTTCATGTGACAACACTGAAGAAATTACACTTTGCTACAATGTAAAGTAGTGAGTGTACAGCTTATAGAACAGTGTAAATTTGCTGTCCCATCAAAATAACTCACACAGCCATTAAATGTCAAAACCGCTGGCAACAAAAGGGAGTACTCCCATAACTGAAAATGTCCAAATTGGGCCCAATTAGCCATTTTACCTCCCTGGTGTCATGTGACTTGTTAGTGTTACAAGGTCTCAGGTGTGAATGGGGAGCAGGTTTGTTAAATTTGGTGTTATCGCTCTCACTCTCTCATACTGATCAATGGAAGTTCAACATGGCACCTCATGGCAAAAAACTCTGAGGATCTGAAAAGAATTGTTGCTCTACATAAAAGATGGCCTAAGCTACAGGAAGATTGCGAAGACCCTGAAACTGAGCTGCAGCACGGTGGCTAAGACCATACAGCAGTTTAACTGGACAGGTTCCACTCAGAACAGGCCTAACCATGGTCGACCAAAGAAGTTGAGTGCACGTGCTTAGCGTCATATCCAGAGGTTGTCTTTGGGAAATAAATGTATGAGTGCTGCCAGCATTGCTGCAGAGTTTAAAGGGGTTGGGGGTCAACCTGTCAGTGCTCAGACTATACGCTGCACACTGCATCAAATTGGTCTGCATGACTGTTGTCCCAGAAGGAAGCCTCTTCTAAAGATAATGCACAAGAAAGCCCACAAACAGTTTGCTGAAGACAAGCAGACTAAGGACATCGATTACTGGAACCATGTCCTGTGGTCTCATGAGACCAAGATAAACTTTTGGTTCAGATGGTGTCAAGTGTGTGTGGTGGCAACCAGGTGAGGAGTACAAAGACAAAAAGACAAGTGTGTTTTGCCTACAGTCAAGCATGGTGGTGGGAGTGTCATGGCCTGGGGCTGCATGAGTGCTGTCGGCACTGGGGATCTACAGTTCATTGAGGGAACCATTAATGGCAACATGTACTGTGACATACTGAATCAGAGCATGATCCCCTCCATTCAGAGACTTGGACGCAGGGCAGTATTCCAACATGATAATGACCTCAAACACACCTCCAAGACAACCAATGCCTTGCTAAAGAAGCTGAGGGTAAAGGTAATGGACTGGCCAAGCATGTCTCTAGACCTAAACCCTATTGAGCATCCTCAAAACGGAAGATAGATGAGCGCAAGGTCTCTAACATCCACAAGCTCTGTGATATCATCATGGAGAAGTGGAAGAAGCTCTGGTGAACTCCATGCCCAAGAGGGTTAAGGCAGTGCTGGAAAATAATAGTGGTCACATAAAAATATTGACACTTGGGCCCAATTTGGCCATTTTTTACTTAGGGCTGTACTCACTTTTGTTGCCAGCAGTTTAGACATTAATGGCTGTGTGCTGAGTTATTTTGAGGGGACAGCAAATGTACACTCTTATACAAGCTGTACACTCACTACTTTACATTGTAGCAAAGTGTAATTTCCTCAGTGTTGTCACATAAAAAAGCTATAATAAAATAGTTACAAAAATGTGGAGGGGTATACTCACTTGTGTGAGATACTATTATATAATATATATTATATAAATAATTTATTTATTTTCCCTCATTCACCTAGGTGTATGCATCATCAATCCGATGCTGCATCTGTCCCCCACCAGCTCTGCAGTAAGAAAGTGAGACATGAGCAATCAAAGACCGCTGATAACTCAGTCCCCCCCCCCCATTTGCTCTGAGCAGAGAGCAGTGACTGTTAGTCAGCAGTTCTCTGCTCTCCTCTCCTCAGCGGGGGTAGGAGGGGCTCTATCAGTCTCCCAGCAGATCGCTAAGAGGCTGAGTCTGGTGCTGGTCCAGGCTTCTGGGTGGATCCCGATTATATGGTCAGGATCTTTTCAGAGCCTGGACTGGCTCTGTGATGAGAGCAGAAAGGGGGCTTCAGCCTGCTGTTCGCTGAAAATGGATCACAGAAGTGGAGAACTAACTGAACTCCTGTGATCCATAGAAGTATAGCCAAAATAGCTTTAGCTATACTACTTTAATTAAGAGAGATGTGGTCACAGTATAGAATCTACAGGTTAAAAAAAAAAAAATCACAAATGAAGAGGACAATACTGTAGGGAATGGGGAAAGAAATGTGAATCTAATTGACTAGTGCGTGGTAAGATCTATTTGGGAAAGTATGCATTCCACAAGAACCCACATGTAAACTTCTTATGTTTCACATTATTATGCACACAATTAAAACTGGATTATCACAAATTAACATCACATATTTCATTTGGTACATAAAGCCAACTTTGTCATGTATAGTTTTAAAAGAAATTGAAACCAACACATCTTAAAAAACATGGCCAAACATCTATTACAGCCTTTAAAATAAATAACTGCTAAAAAAAAAAAAAAAAAAAAGCAACAAAAAATCACCATAAAAAGGAATAAAAGCAAAAAGTACAGTGCCATAAAACAACTGCAAAACATCAAAGGCAAAATAAATATAGAGAAAGCCAATTACACTGTGAAAAGGTAGAAAAAACCCACAACATTTTCAGTGCAAAATAGAATAAGTTGTAGGTTTACCTGTCTTTTCTGGTGTTAGTATTGCTTTAGTTGGGGTTTTAAGGATGCTGGGAGAATTAACACCGTTGCAATATGGAGTGAGTCTCGCAACTGGACTATAAGGAAAAGACATGGAAACAGGAGTGGAAAAGAGACTCCTCCAGCGACCAGCTAAACATAAAGGAACAAAAATTACTGATTAGTATTTATTTTAAAACCATAACAAGCACGGTTCAGGATAACAGTAAATGAAGGTCAACTTCACCCAAAACCAATAATTTAGTTTTGCGTGCATTCTGGCAAATCTCGCTTTTGATCAAAAGCCTCAGTCACAACATAGACAAAATGATGAAGGGCAATTGCACCGTTGACGTCTCCACATTTGGTGCGTGATGCAATCCAGCGTCCTCAAAAATATCAGTTTTGGGTGGAACTTCAATAGACAGGGCTCTGGCTTAAAGTCATTATCAATCATGGGATTACATCCACTTGTGTCCTGACAGGACTGCATTAAAACCCGTTAGGGGACACTACAATAATGTACCAGATCTGTGATGCTTTGAAGGCCCAATCCAAAGCACCTACCACCTTTTTAGCAAAACGTCATAGCACTAGATATCACCAGTCTTACTAGATACCAGTATGACTTCTAAAAGAGGTCAATAGTTTGGTTTTACTTTACATATATAGATGGCTATATATGTAAAAAAATAAAAAAAGTCAAATACACAGGCTGGACACATGTGAGATTTTTACTGTTTTGTGCAATCAAAACCTGGATTTTTTTTTTTTTTTTTTTTTTGTTTAATATATCAGAGATCCAGTCCAATACCTTCATCATTTGGATCTCATAAGGGTATGTATACCTCAAGTTAGGTATTCCTGTACTAGAGAATGAACTGCTGTTTATACAGCCACAAGGTATATACCATATTTATTCGGTGTATAAACACACACCTTAATTTTATGAAAGAAGATTTAGGAAAAACAACTTACATTAAAAATAAACAACTTTGAAGCAAAATAGGGGTCAGTGCCCATCAATGCAGCCTCATAAGTGCCCATCGGCAGCCTCATCATTGCAGCCTGATCTGTGACCATATGCAGCCTTGCCATTGTCCATCATTGCAGCCTGATCTGTGCCGGATTACACAAAGGGATCTCCTGTTTACTCTGCACAGGCAGTCACACACAGTCCTGCCTCCTTGGCCAGCTCTTACGATAGACAGAACACTGGTCCAATAATGTGACATCTATCCTAAGAGCCAGTACAGGAGTTGGGACTGTGTGTGACTGTGAGAGATCCCGGCTTTGTATAATGTGGCGGCGCTCAACCCACTCCCTTCCCCTCCGAGGCAGTCAGGTATAATATCGGCGTAGAACACGCACACACGATTTGCCCCCCATTTTCAGGGGGTAAAAGTGCATGTTTTATGTCAATAAATAGGGTATGTTCATATACACTA
Organism: Pelophylax lessonae; assembly: GCF_965119305.1. Lineage (NCBI taxonomy): Eukaryota > Metazoa > Chordata > Amphibia > Anura > Ranidae > Pelophylax > Pelophylax lessonae. The sequence continues at coordinate 509,170,404 of NC_138769.1, forward strand.
ATGAACAATAAAAAATGATACATTTCAAATCTAGATAATAGTATTTGCACACATTACATGGCAAGGTTACACCACTCCAGGTGAGAATAATCCTCCCTCTAATGACTGGGGTGCAGGTCCAGTCCATGGTCTCGGCAAATATCCAAGCATGAGAGAAACTCCAGATTATAGAGGATAAATTGTATTTATTGTTTTCCAGGTATACACAAATCATGACAACACTGATACAGACAAGTAACAGCAGGAGTTGATGCGTTTCACGAATTAACTTTGCTCAGCCATAGACTAAAATGCACCTCTACATTATAGCACCTAAATAGTATAAAATCAGCTGAACATAAGTGTTTAATTACGCTGTTTAACATATTCATCAGGTTCCTATAATCAAAGAACCACCCCATTAACAACCAACAACAACACTACTACTGTGTGTACAGGAACCTTGATGTAATCATCGCTGGTGTATGGGCATTACAAAAGGAAAAAAAAAAAAAAAAAAAGGTACTCGGAGCCAGGTGCTGAGCCAAACCCAACAGGAGGAAGGACAATATGTCCTACAGACTGCTTACAGGGATGATAGTTTACTCGCATTAAGAAAAACAGGCCTTCCAGGTGTGATGGTAGATTGAGTTGTTTTTTCCTCGTCTTCAAGAGGGTAAAAGTGCATGTTTTATGTCAATAAATAGGGTATGTTCATATACACTAATGAACAATAAAAAATGATACATTTCAAATCTAGATAATAGTATTTGCACACATTACATGGCAAGGTTACACCACTCCAGGTGAGAATAATCCTCCCTCTAATGACTGGGGTGCAGGTCCAGTCCATGGTCTCGGCAAATATCCAAGCATGAGAGAAACTCCAGATTATAGAGGATAAATTGTATTTATTGTTTTCCAGGTATACACAAATCATGACAACACTGATACAGACAAGTAACAGCAGGAGTTGATGCGTTTCACGAATTAACTTTGCTCAGCCATAGACTAAAATGCACCTCTACATTATAGCACCTAAATAGTATAAAATCAGCTGAACATAAGTGTTTAATTACGCTGTTTAACATATTCATCAGGTTCCTATAATCAAAGAACCACCCCATTAACAACCAACAACAACACTACTACTGTGTGTACAGGAACCTTGATGTAATCATCGCTGGTGTATGGGCATTACAAAAGGAAAAAAAAAAAAAAAAAAAGGTACTCGGAGCCAGGTGCTGAGCCAAACCCAACAGGAGGAAGGACAATATGTCCTACAGACTGCTTACAGGGATGATAGTTTACTCGCATTAAGAAAAACAGGCCTTCCAGGTGTGATGGTAGATTGAGTTGTTTTTTCCTCGTCTTCAAGAGGGTAGGGATGAGTTAAAAGTCCCCTTATTCTCTTTACCGTAGCTTTAATAGCCACGCTGTTGAAGCCCATGACCAAGAAGCAGGATGAAATATGGTCCCTGGGAGATAAGAGCAGAACGATTCAGAAGGTCTGCCAGGTGTCTTGACAATGTTTGAGTACCACATCATCCTGGTCCAATTTGGTGTGATGAAAATCATTGGAATCCCCTCCATCTTGATCCTGTGAAGTGGATGAGAGAATTTGAAAGAGCAGAAAGGCATAAATAATGTTGAACTGATTCATGGATTTACCAGAGCATCAAACCAGTCCAGTATTTTGTTGAATCTTGAAGCTAGAAGATCCAAGTCTGGTGTTGCCAAGAACTTGTCAATTTTCCACCTCAGATTGGAGAATGCAGGACAAGGCTAAAATACAAAGTTCTACACAGAGGAGAGTCAGGTCATCTTCTTTGAGAGTAGTATGGCTTTTGGTGCCTTGTTGATTGGTTCAGGTAGGTCACAGATGTGGCATGGATTTCACTTGATTCTCTTTAGGTGTCCTCACAAAAGAGGTTCAGAGTTAACAACTAATCAAGAGACAACCAAACTGTTCTGAGCTCCAGAACGTAGATGGAAAGGTGGGCTTCCTAGTTCCCAACAAAAAGGCATACAGGATTTTGTCCCAGTCTGAAAAGGCCTTTTCTTACTGCAGTAGATTAAAAATCTGGCCTGGGGTGTCAGACAGACAAATGGGGTGGTCTTCCTGTCCAAGTTAGTTAGTCCTACATGGTCTGGAGTGAGAATGGATGTATGGAAGAGCCTCAAAGCAGGCAACCATGACACCCAAGACCCTCATGCAGGCACAAAGCAAGAATCTCCTCCAAATTGGTAATGCTGATTACCCAATGAAAAACAAACCTAGTGCTGATGAGGCAGAAAGACGGGAATGTGCAAGTAAGCATCCTGGACATAGGATTTCCTTGATGTACTTATCCAAAGAAGTTCCAAAATAGTTCTCTTACAAAAGGTAAATTCTAAAGACAAATCTTGCATGGGAGATCAGTAGACCAGCATGAAGGCCAAAGCATCATGTGCATAAGAATGAAAAAAAAAAAACTCACGCTAGCCCCCCAAACAACTCGCCTCTCTGAACTGCCCCATTTCAAATAAAGAAATTTTGTTGGCTCTCAGAACCATGCCGAAAGGCAAATCTCCATGGCCTGATGGGTTTTTCAGCTGAATATTAAGAATATGCTGAAGTATTGCTTCCACTTTCAAACAAAGTTTAACAGGGCAGCGACCTTAGCCTCCTTTCCACCGGAGATTTTGAAGGCAATATTAGTCATACTTCATAAACTAGGAAAATCTCCAGACTGTCCCCAAAGCTTCCGTCAGATCTCTCTCTACTCAATTCGGACCTGAAACTTTATGAAAAAATAACAGATTGCTAGACATTTCTTCTACTTTAATCCAAGCCGACCAGGTAGGCTTAGTAATGGGGTAGGCAAGCGCCAGATGGCACAAGACGCATGTTCAACTTACTAAGGGTAGCAGAAACCCGTAAAAATCCCCAACAGTCTCTCGCATAAGTCGCTGAGAAGGCATTTGATAGGGTCCATTGGGAATACCTTCAAGCTACATTAACCAAATTTGGTTTCCATGGCCTTATCAAACAAGCCAAAACCGCACTTTACACTAGTCCATCTGCTCAAGTCTTCACCTCCAATGTACTATCAAACCAATTTCCCATCACAAATGGCACAAGGCAGGAGTGCCCCCTATTTTCACTAATTGTTTCCTTAGTTTTGGTACCACTAGCGGCCTTCATAAGATGGCATCCCCAGATTTATGGCATCAAAATTGGCAGACCGGAATACAAAATAGGGCTGTTCACAGATGAGATACTTACCCTTTCTGAACCAAAGTCATCTCTCAAAATAATTTTTAGGCAATCTTTTTCCTTGGGATTGCTGGCTTGACCACAGAAAGATGGGATAACCATCTCTTGTGATCTGTGAAAATTTGTAGATACTTTGGGAAGGAAACCTGGATCCGGTGATAGAACCACTATCAGGAAGAATGGAACAGTATGGTTTTGCTACGGACAAGGCTTGCAGCTCGCTGGCTCTCCTGGCTGTGAACCGGGCTACTAAGAGCACCGTTTTGTAGGTCAATAATTTTAAAGTACACGCGTCTAGCGGTTCAAATGGATGTTTTGAGAAACTCTGCAGCACTGTAGACAGATCCCAAGGGGGAAATCTATTGAGTTGTGGGCTCATAGAGACAGCCTTAATAAATATCTTTTAATTAGCGTGTGTTCTGCTAATCTGAAGTCTAGAAAGCTGGACAGCGCCGCCACCTGAACTTTTAAAAAGGTATTGGGGGATAAACCCAAGTCCGCCCCCCCACCCCGTAGGAAATCCAGCACTGCCAGGATGACGGGTCCAGAAATCCTGTTACTTTTGCGCCAAAAGCAGAATTTCTTCCATACCTTATTATAGATTACGTTAGTTGACTTTTTCCTACGGTTTAAGATCATGTCAATTACTTTTTCAGACAGACCTTTAACTTTTAGCAAGTACTGCTCAGGAGCAAAGCCACCAGAGATAGACAGCTCACTTGAGGATGGCAAAGCTCTCCCTGGACCAATAGGTCGCTCCTCTATGGCAACCTCCATGGTGTTGCTATTGAAAGCTTCTGAAGAGCGGCAAACCAAGACCTCTTTGGCCAAGCTGGAGCTATAAAGTTGACTTTTGCTCTTGCTCTTCTGACCTTCTGAATCACTTTGGGTATGAGATTGAATGGAGGGAAGGCATATAGGAGATCCTCTGTCCAAGGGAATGCAAACGCATCTAGACCCCGACTGCAAGAGTCCTTGTAAATTGAGTAAAAATCCTCCACTTTCGCATTCTTGGCTGAGGCGAACAGGTCCATTAGCAGGAACCCCCACCTTTCCGTGATTGTCCTGAACACTTTCTGGTTAAGGCTCCATTCCGTATCAAATCTTCTCTCTGCTTAAAAAATCTGCCAAATGGTTCAGCTCTCCTTTGAGGTGAATGGCCGCCAGCGAGAGAGTTTTTTTCTTCCGCCCAAGTAAGGATCTGTTCTGCCACCGACATGAGGGAAGGTGCCCGTGTCCCCCCTTGTTTGTTTATGTAGGCCACTGTAGCCACATTGTCGGACAGAATCAGAATATGCCTTCCTTCTATGCTGGGCCAAAAGGCAATCAGAGCCTTCCAAACTGCTTTTAGCTCCCTTAGAGTGGAGTCGTCGTCTCCCTCTGATCTCTCCCAATCTCCCTGGGTGGCTAGCTTTTTCGTGTGGGCTCCCCAGCCCCACACGCTTGCATCCGTTGTTATTCGGACTGGATTTGTCTGTGTCCAGGGTCTCCCCATCACCAGGTTTTCCTCCTGTAGCCACCAGTGTAAAGAGTTCTTTACTTGACCTGGCAGAGTTACCCGCTCGTTCAAGGTACTCAGTTGTCCATTCCATTCTGTCAAGAGAAATTCTGCAGTATTCTCACATGTGCTTGAGCCCAGGGTATCGCTGGGATAGCAGCTGTCATCAGTACCTGCAACCTCATAATTTCCCTGATGGATACTGCCTGTCTTAGAAGGAGATTGGAGATTTCCAACTTCAACAAGTTCTACTCTATTGGCAAATACATCTTTGCTTCCACAGAGTTGAGAGAATGTAACCCAAGAAAATTACTTTTTGAGTAGGTTGCAGGTTTGACTTTTCCGTATTCATAATCCACCCTAAAGACTGTAGGGGGTTTATCTTAAAGGCTAGATTTTTCTCTAGCTCTGCAGATGACTCCGCAAATAGCACCAGATCATCTAGGCAAGGTATTATCTGCACCCTTGTGGTCCTCAACCCCTGCAGAGCTTCTGCTAGAGCCTTGGTGAAGATACTGGGTGCCGATGCCAATCCAAACGGGAGAGCGTTGAACTGAAACCAGAGTGTCTGCTCTGGCCCTTTTACTGCAAACCGGAGAAAAGGTTTGGACAGTCCCTTATCGGGATATGCAGGTATGCATCCTTCAGATCGATCATTGACATAACAGGATTTTTGCCTTACCATAAAATCCTTTTCTCTTAAGCTCATTGACAGACGCAGGACACATATCTTGATATCAGTAGGGTATTGCTGCCCCCTAGAGGAGTAGGACACTAGGCAGAAAAAAAGTTCTGGCTACACCTATGGGCAGTCCCAGGGGGGTATACCCTCTCTCTTCCTGCTATAGGATGTCAGTTCTGTATCAAAGCAGAGTCAGAGAAACCACACCAACCCAACTCAAAAATAGAGGGGCGGGTGTTTTGCGTCTGTCAATGAGCTTAAGAGAAAAGGATTTTACGGCAAGTCAAAAATCCAGTTTTCTCTGTCGCTCATTGACAGACGCAGGACATCATATCTTGAAATCAGTAGGGACGTCCCAAAGCAGTGCCATAATTGAGGGGTGGGACAGCAGAAAAAACAGTCCACAAGGCTAAAAACATAGCCAACCAGGAAACATAGGACTCTTCAGAACAAGAAGATGAGACCCATCTGAAAACAAACAGAACCCCCAAGGTAGACCAAGGGACCCCTCAAACAGCAGCCTGCAAAACCTTGCGGCCAAAAGAGGCATCCGCATACGCCAGCACAACCTTATAAAACTTTGTAAAGGTATGAACAGATGACCAGGTAGCCGCCTGGCAAACCTGAAGTACAGATGCCTGATGGCGAAAAGCCCAGGAAGCACTAAGTGCCCGAGTAGAGTGCACCTTAAAAAGGGAAAGGAGGAACCTGACCCTTAATCGAAAAAGCCTGCACCACCGTCTGCCTGATCCATCTGGAAATAGTCACAGCAGACGCAGTCAACCCTTTTCTAGGGCCATCCGTGATCACAAAGAGCGAATCTGACTTACGAAAAGAGTCAGTAGTTGCCAGGTACACCCTGATTGCCCAAACCACATCCAAAGTGTGCAGTGCAAATTCCTTAGGATAGATTGGCTTAGGACACAAGGAAGGCAACACGATATCTTAATTTAAGCAAAAACTGGAAACCACCTTCGGAAGGAAGGACAGATGTGGACGAAGAACCACTTTATCCCTATGAACCACTAGATTGGGGGGGGGGGGAAGGGGACAGGACAGCGCAGCCAGTTCTATCACCCTTCCTGCAGAAGTAATAGCCACCAAGAAGGCCACCTTCTGGGATAAGGTAAGCAGGGGAATCGCCCTAATATTTTCAAAGGGAGGTTTCTGGAGAACCGACAGCACCAAATTAAGGTCCCAGTGTGGCAATGGAGGGCACACTGGAGGTACCAGGTGCCACACCCCCTGGAGGAAATTTCGCACCAGGGAATGAGTGGCCAGTGGCCTCTGGAAGAAAATCTGAGACCTGACCCTTGATAGTACTGAAAGCCAGCTTCTGCTCAACTCCCCGTTGAAGGAAGGCCAAGATCCGAGTCACCGAGTAAAAAAGTGGAGGAACCCCAAGGGACACCACGCAATATACGACGACTTCCACGTATGATGATAGATCTTCCTAGAAGTCGTTTTCCTCGCTTTAAGTAGAGAATCCCCTGCCCTTCAGCACCTGGTTTTCAACAGCCAAGCCATCAAAGCCAGCAACCGTAAAGCAGAATGGAAGATAGGCCCGAGACAGTAGGTCCTCCCTGAGAGGAAGTCTCCATGGAGCGTCTGCGACTAGCCTGATGAGGCCAGTCCGGAGCCACAAGAATGACTGGAATTCCTTCCGCCTCTATTCTGCGAAGAAGTCTCGGTAGTAACTTGAGAGGAGAAAAGGTGTACAGCAGCTGATACTGCCCCCACGGGGCAACCAGCGCGTCTGTGGCGTCTGCCAGAGGATCCCGGGAACGGGCTACAAACCTCTGCACTTTCCTGTTGATCCCGGGATGCCAACAGATCCACATCTGGGGTGCCCCAACAAAGGCACAGCTGGTGAAACACCTCTGGATGGAGAGACCATTCCCCTTGATCCAACATCTGTCTGCTGAGGAAATCCGCCTGCCAATTTTCCACACCTGGAATGAAAACAACGGAGAGAGCTGGAACAAAGCATTCTGCCCATCGGAGGATGCCGGATCACTTCCAAGGCCACAAAAACACTTTTGGTGCCCCCATGGCATTGTCTGATTGAATGCGCACTGAAAAACCCCGAAGATGCTTGGTCCAGTGAACCAGGCAAAGCCTGATCGTTCTCAGTTCCAATACATTTATCAGCAACCTGGATTCTTCCAGGGACCAGCTTCCCTGAGCAGAAAACCTGGCGAGAACCCCTCCCCACCCGGACAGACTAGCATCCATGGTGACATTCGTCCAATAGATCGGAAGAAAGGATTTTCCTTGAGTGAGCATTGGAGCCTGAAGCCACCATATCAGGGACTCCCTGATCTGATTGTCCAGGGAATCGGGATTCCTGTTCCCTTTGAGAAGGATCTCCTTCTGGAGGGTCCTCGTATGAAACTGAGTGAAAGGTACTGCCTCGAAGGACGCCACCATCAGTCCCAGAACTCTCATACAGGTCCAAAGGGATGACCATTTACTGGACAGCAACAGCTGAGTCGCTGTCTGGAGTTTGTGGAGTTCGCTAAGGACGAAACCAAAGTCAGGCCCAGATAGTCCACTGGAAGTGGAAGTCCCCCGGGAGGGAACCAGGGACGACTTCTGCAGGTTCACAATCCACCCAAACTCTTCCAGAGATTTCATGGTGATCTCCAAATTTGTCATCAGAACCTGTGCAGACTCCGCACGGAGAAGGAGGTCATTAAGGTAGCCCAGGACCAATATCCCCCATTGTCGCAACAGCACCAGAACCAGAGCCAAAACCTTTGTGAAGACCCGGGGAGCAGAGGCGAGACCAAAGGGAAACTCAATCTTGTACCTCGACCGTATGACCTCGTGAACCCATTTGTCTTGAATCCGGGAGAGCCATGGGTCCGGAAACTGACAAAGATGTCACCCCACCCCTGATATGGGTGGGAGCGCACCTTCAGGTTGAAGTGGCCTTGTCCTCAGGTCTGGAGCCCCCGCTTGGAACCCCCCCGAGGGGGCCTTGAAGGGATTCGCCTTGTCGACTGATTCAGAGGGACGAAAAAACTTCTTGCGTGTTGAAAAGGAGGCTCCCCGTCTGCGACGGGGGTCCTTACCCTTGATAGCCTGCGGGAGAAAGGTGCTCTTGCCCACAGTGAGACCTTTGATAATATCATCTAAAGGTAGCTCCAAACAGGCGATCCCCCGAAAAGGGAGATCAGTTAAGGCTTTCTTTGAAGCCTGATCCGCAGACCAGCACTAAAGCCACAGCATGTGCCTGAGGACCACCGCCGAAAACGACAAACGCCCCAGCATTGAAGCAGTATCGGCATCGCAAACAAATTGCAGCCCTTGCACCATTTGGTCCAGCAGTTCTGAAATGGCAGGGGGAAATGTGTCTCCCCTCCAGGTCAGGGCGTAGTAACTTAGCCCATTCCGTTAAAGTTTGCGAAACCAGGTCAATGGTAAACACAGGTCTTAAGGCAGACCCCGCTAGGGAGAACATAGTACGGGACACAGACTCTGCCCTACGATCCACCGGATCCCTAAAGGACGGGGAATCCTCCACCGGGATCACAGTAGCTGGCGGATCCACCATAGGCAGCACGGTCCACTTTTTAAGGAGGGCCTCTCAAAAAAGGTAGTGCCTAGCAATCTGCTTAGGCATCCCAGGGGAGCGTTTCGGACAGTCCCATTTCTCATGCGGGAAAAGGAAAAACCTTTGTCACCCTGGAGGGTTTGCAGGTGCCAAAAGTAACCTGCGCATCAGTTGCAGACGCAGCTGCGTCCTCCATCTTTAGGGTATCACGTACAGACACAATCAGTGCATCCACCAGCGCCTTGTCTTGCGCAGCAGCAGAGGCAGAAAGGTTATCCTCACTATCAGAAGAGACGGGCGTGAGGCAGTAGACCCGAACGGGAAACCTGTGTTAGAAGTGACTGATTTAGACTCAGATTCTGAGGCATCAGACGAGGCAGGAGTAGACAGAGGGCGTTTTCTAGCACCTCACCCCTGAAAGACCACCACCACCCGGGACACAAACTAATCCAGGACCGCCGAAAGTAAATCTGTAGTCAACTGGGAACCCGAGGGCCCTGCGGCCACCTCGAGGGGATCAGGTGGGGACACATGTTCAGCAGGGCCCATGGTATCCCAGGGGAACCCTTTAGAAAAATTTGAAGAAAAAAAAAACGTTTTTATTTTGTTAGGAAAATGCCGCCGCGCTACAGCACCCCCAAGTGGTAAGGCAGCGCGCCTAGAGACTCCCAGCAGAGAGAGAGAGAGAAAAGACACCCCAAGGCTCACCAACCCACAGCAAGATGCACCAGAAGGTCCAGAGTGTCACAGCAGCACGTGTCAGCAGCGATCTTCCTCTCAAAAAAATGCCTGCAGGAGCAGTGTGCTCTAGACCCCGACTGCAAGAGTCCTTGTAAATTGAGTAAAAATCCTCCACTTTCACATTCTTGGCCGAGGTGAACAGGTCCCTTAGCGGGAACACTGTAAAGAAGGGTGGCGCTCACTGGTGTCAATGAATAACTGTCCTCTATAGAAAAAAAGACCAGGAAGTGTCTCTGTATAGTATCACTCATATTTATTGAGATCATAAAAGGTTAAAATATAAACCATGACAGTCCCAACAATCCTACACCACCTAGGGTTGCTGTGGGATACCAAAGGAGATGTACCAACAACAGGTGATAACCGATGTTATTTGGGAGTCTGCTGGCGTCCCACCTTGATAAAGGTGGCTAGTGGAAATAAATGATGGAATAGGGAGTGGAGTACCTCGAGGGGCACATGGGTGCCGTTGTCCAGCTGGAGGGAGGACACTGTGCGCGGCCTCCGCACGGTCCTATGGTGGATGCAGCTCGCCTGTGTTGGATCCCCCGGGTCATCCGCACCTTCCGCGATAACCGGAAGTGACGTAGGGATCGCGTCACCGGAAGTGACGATCTGGAAGTCGGGCTAGTCAAGGGAACCCCCACCTTTCCGTGATTGTCCTGAACACTTCCTGGTTAAGGCTTCATTGGCTTAGACTACATGGTGCTTCAGGCATGTAAATGTCATCCACTTTGAGCCAGCTTAAATCCTTGCTTGATAAAAGCAGCCTTAGTAGTTTACAAAGGCAATTGTTAAAGCACTTTGTAATTAATAGTCGTAATTAATTTGCGATGGTTAGCGTGCATTTAAAATAATGGAAGGAGGAAATATGCATGTACAGCAGGTGTTTCAAAGCCACAGATATAATTGAATAAACACTTTATTACTACAAATCATCACATTAGTTCTTACGCTTCAACCTGTAGGGATTACAGATACCGAAGATGAAAGATGAGTGAATTTGTAGATGAAGTACATTATCTCAAACCATTTTCCCAAGTCAAAAAAAGAAATAAAAAATAGCATGCTTTTTCAATAGCTTTATTGTTCAAACTTGAAATGATGCCAGTGTAAAACCACCATCTTACCCACAGAAACCCCACATGGCACAACCCAAACTAAGCAGTCTTCATGATTTATGTAACAACAAAGGGATGGAAAAATTAAAGCAAGTCTTTGTAATAGAACCCAAACTGGTTTTAAAGTGATAACAAGGAAGATACTAAACCTTATCATCAAATCTGTCATTTGTATTTTGTTTATACTCAACATAAAGCAGTTCAGCAAAGAACCATAAAAGTTCCATTAACCACTTGGCAACAGCCCACCACAGATTTACGGCGGCAGGCATCCGCTCCTGGGCAAAGCGATGTAGTACTACATCGCTCGCTCCCGCCGCTCTGAGGCGCGCTCCCGCGCGCCCCCCGCCCCGCCGATGGTCTGATTGGGTTCAGAACCGATCAGTCATCAGGTCCAGGCCAATGATTTTTGGCCTTGACCGGTTGATTGGTCCTGACCAGAGACTGACTTGTGCCTGTGTAATGTAAACACAGGCACAGAAATGACCCTCTCTCTCTCCTCCCAAAATCCTTTTTGGATTCATCGAGAGAAGAGAGAGGATCAAAACTGAGTCCTGCACAAGCACAATTCCACACACCTAGCTAGGAACATTTAACCCCCGATCATCCCCCCCCGTTAACCCCTACACCCCCTGTCACATCGCACACTGTATACAGTATATAGCAGTTTCCTATATTTCTGTATTGGTCGCAAGCGCTAAACCAAGTCACACTGTTACTTTTAGGCTTAGGATACAGGTAATATAGTGGTTTTCTGTATTTCTGTGATAGTGTGATTGTGACTTCAGTGTGATTGTGACTTCAGTTAGCGCTAGCGAGTTTGTTTCTGTCCCAAGTAGGTTTAGGGTCCCCGCCACCCCCCCCCAAATAAAGATTTAACCCCCCGATTACCCCCAGTTAACCCCTACACCCCCTGTCACATTGCACACTATAGACATTATATAGTATTTGTCTAGATTTCTGTAATAGTGTGACTTGTGACTTGGTTTAGCGCTTGCGAACATTACCTTTAGGCTTAGGATACCCGCCACCCCCCAATAAATATTTAACCCCCTGATCCCCCCCCCCAGTTAACCCCTTCCCTCCTGTCACATTGCACACTATACAGACACATATATAGACCGTATATAACATTTGTCTAGATTTCTGTAATAGTGTGACTTGTGATTTGGTTTAGCGCTTGCGACTGTTACTTTTAGCCTTATGATACCTGCCAACCCCCCCCCCATAAAGATTTTACCCCCTGATCACCCCCAGTTAACCCCTTCATTGCCCTGTCAGTGTCACTTTTATAGTGTACAGTTTTTTTCTGATCACTATTATTAGTGTCACAGGTGACAGTTAGCGTCAGTCTAGGACAGCACAGATCCCCGGTGCATAGTTAGAAATATTAGTTAACCCCTTGATTATCACATCCACACAAATACACTTCCATTACTAGTATAGTATCTGAACGGATCAATATCTTTGATCTGATCAGAACTATACTAGCGTCCCCAATAGTTTAGGGTTTCCAAAACACAGCATTAGCAGGACCAGTCACGACACCTGCGTTTAGCCCCTCCTCCCAGACCACCCCACCCAGGAGAGTGCAGTAATCAACAGATTACGGACACTTCCAAAAAACACAACACACAAAACCGCTGTGTTAGCAGAGTCAGGCCTGATCCCTGCTAGCAGTTTTTTGGTAGCGGTTGAAATAGTCCTTGACAACCAGGTGCTTTTTTTACCTGTGAGCCACACTACTGTACCTGTAAATTGAGTTGCTAAAATGTCCAAAACGGTGGTACAGTAGTGAAGAGGCCTACAGCATACTGACCATGTCAGATGAGAGCGATGGGGAAGCCTCATTGGCAGAATCCGGGTCAGTATACGAGCCTGTAGAGAACAGTGGCTCCCTGACAGATAGCTCCGCCGACGGATGGGTCCCTGCTAGGATCAGGCGTACCTGACCCCATTCTGGAGTTGCTGAGGTGCAGGAATTGCAGGGTGCTTGTATGAAGCAGAGTGTCGGTACTAGTGCCGCTCACACTTCTGGTGAACTGGCAAGCACCAGCGGCCTAGTACACCCTGGACCTAGACATACCAGCACTGCAGTATCACTTGGTGACATGGCGAGTCCCATAAGTGCAGTTCAAGCTGGTGCGGTGGCTAGCACAAGTAGTGGCTCGCAGCCACCGCAAATTCAAAGACAGGCCCGTAGAGCCCATAGTGCCCTCCCTGATGCGCTGGCATATCCTAATTGGCAGCCCACTGATTCTACAGCGCCCGTACTTACCCCATTCACTGCCCAACCTGGAATCCACGTGGAAACAGCCAAATTTACTCCCCTGAATTTTTTCTAGCTGTTTTTCATGGAAGATCTTTTCAGATCTATTGTGGACCAAAGCAATTTATATGCTGGTTAATTCATCGTCGCCAACCCAAATTCGTCCCTTGCCAGACAATTCGGCTGGAAACCTATAACGGTTTCCGAGTTTAAAGCCTTTCTGGGCCTTTCCCTTAACATGGGCATAACCAAAAGGAGTTAGTTGCAGTTATATTCGTCCACTAACCTTATTCGCCATATGCGCGTGTTCTCTGCTTCCATGTCCAGGGCGAGATACAAGCAAACTTTGCAGTTCATGCACTTCAACGACAATGAACTCTGTCGTCCTATGGGAGACCCTGAATATGACCAGCTCCACAAAATTCGGCCCCACGTAAACAACTTCAATCAGCAGTTTGCAGCCTTGTTTACCCCCAAACAAGTCTGCTTTGATGAGTCCCTGATTAAGTTTACTGACCACCTTGCTATCAAGCAGTATCTCCCCAGCAAGCGTGCCAGATACGGGGTCAAGCTGTATAAGCTGTGTGACAGGGCCACAGGCTATAAAGTTAGTTTCCATGTTTACCCAACTGCCCAGACTACATAGGGAGCAGCGGCAAGATAGTTTTGGACTTGGTGTCATCCTTATTCGGAAAGGGGTACCATTTGTAAGTGGACAATTTTTATTCAAGCGTGCCACTATTTAGTCACCTGCTCGAATTACAAATCGGCGCATGTGGCACCGTGCGACCTAATCGCCCGGGCTTCCCCCAATGGCTTGTAAATTCCTGTCTTAGTCGGGGGGAGAGAGCCATCTTGAAAACGGACAAATTGCTTGCTGTGAAGTGGAGGGATACACGGAATGTTTTCGTTCTGTCCTCCCTTCACGCAGACACGACGGTCCAAATTCATACGGCAACTGGTGTTTTGGAGAAACCCCCTCTGTGCCCATTAATATAACCTTAATATGGGAGGGGTGAACCTCAACGACCAGCTTTTGGCGCCGTACTTAACTGTCCGTAAAGCCAGATGCTGGTACAAAAAAGTGTCTGTTTATTTATTCCAATTGGCTTTGCTGAACGCCTTTGTGCTATACAAAGCGTCAGGACGAACTGGATCCTTCCTAGAATTCCAGGAAGAGATCATCAGTGCATACCTGTATCCAGGAGGTGCTCCTGCCCAACTTCCCCTACCAGATGCAGTGAGCCGGCTGCATGGGAGGCATTTTCCACATGTCCTCCCGCGTACCCCTACCCAAAGACACCCACAAAGAAGATGTGTCTGTAGCAGGCGCAGATTTAGGCGTGAAACCCGCTATTATTGTCCCTTCTGTCCTGACCACCCTGGTCTCTGCATCGGGGACTGTTTCCAACGCTACCACACACACTAGTGGAGTATTAGCGCATGGTACAGCACGACACAGTATAGGGCACACTAACACAGGGTCTCGAAAGATGTTCGATTGCTATCGACATTTTGAGAGACCCTAACCTGGAATGTTGCAGTTGGAAAAAAAAAAAAAAAAAAAATTAAAAAAAAAAAAATATTACATAAAAAATAAAAGCCAAAAATAGTTGTCGTTAGAGTTTTTTTTTTCTGTTCTTACTCTGCTCTTCTACTTCTACCTCTTCCTACTTTACTTTTACTGTACTTTGTTACTGTTTTTCCTTGGTAACCATTTTTTACTTTTCAGTTACCAATGTAATCTTTTCTTTCTATTCTATTGTTAACCAGTTTGCCTTGCAGGTACACATCAGCTGCCACACTGATTTTATATATTCTGACACAAACAGCGTTTGCGCTCAGCATATATGGAAATCTCTGATGGCAGCGCTGTAGGAGGTGATTTCACAAGCGCAGTTAAAAAAACAATTAGGTATACATGGAATTTGTCATGTATACCCATCATTAGAAAGTGAGTTTGGATGTTTTGGGCGGCTAATGGTGGCAATACTACACAATTTTCTTGCGGACATTTCTGTTAGGTTCTCATTTTTTCGTTCAGCCCACAGGCTGCATGAAAATAAAAAAAACTACGATATATGCCAAACAAGGACCAGCAATGTACTGGTACGTTGATGGACTTTGAGTGGTTATACCAGGATGACCTGCAGATTTAGGCATCATTTTGGTATCATTTTTTACAGCCAGCGGTCATGTAAAAGCGATCCTAGCAGATAATTAGCTGCTAGAACCCCCAACCCCCCCTCCCCCAGTTTTTCTCTGGCTCTCCTGTCCCACCAGTTAACCCGAGAATACAGCCGGTGGTTCAATTATCTAAACATAGAGCTGAGTGGAGACGAGAATGGCTTCAATCAGCTCTATGGCCTAAGATACCGTAAGCTACGAGCATTTCATGACTTCAGTTTTGCCAGAAATAAACAGTGCCATTGGGAAATTTGGAAAGCATCTTATCACACTAACCTTGGTGTGGTTAGATGCTTTAAGTTAAGAGGAGAGATCTAGAGTCTAAAAGACTCCAATTTAAAAAAAAAAAAAAAAAAAAAAAAAAGGGGAGTACCTGTCACTACAGATTGCTATCATAGGGGATATTTAAATTCACTGTGATAATAAAAAAAAAAAAAAAAAACACAAATGAAGGAAAGGTGTCATAAAATGAATTAAAAAAAAAAAATCAAGCCCCCTGTCCCCCCCGTGCTTGCGCGCAAAGGCGCATGCAAGCATTGGACTAGTGTCATATGTAAACCGCAATTGCAGCATGCATGCGAGGTATCGCAGTGAATGCCAGGTCAAGGGCAGTAATTCTTGCAGTAGACCTCTTCTGCAAGTCCAAAGTGGTAACCTGTAAAGACTTTTAAAAGGCTTTTAAAAAATGTACATAGTTTATTGCCACTTCATGGGCGTGCGCAATTTTTAAAGAATGTCATGTTTGGTATCTGTGTACTCGGCATAAGATTATCTTTTAAATTTTACCAAACAATTAGGAATTATATAGTGTATTTGTGCATTAAATTTTTAAAAAAAATTATTTATTTTTTTTAACACAGAAATTGCATTTGGAAAATCTGTGCGCAAATAGCGTTCTGTAGGGCCTCTGCTTTAAAAAAATATATAATATTTGGGAGTTCAAAGTAATTTTCTAGTAAGAAAAAAAAAATATTTCCTGACAGACTACATGGCAGCATACGTATCGTGTTTGGCCCCGCCTCCAAACCTACCCATAGGACATCACTCCCATAAATCTTTGCACCTGTTCAGCACACGTGTTCCTTTTTTGTCCTCCAAAGGATTACCTGTATCCTACCTGAAGATGGATCCCGGGAGATGGATGTCTCTACCAATCTGGTATGGAGTTCTCCAATAAGCCCCAGCTGCTGCGGGGTATGGAATAGGGGCGAAGATGCATGCAGCCTTTGGCCAAAAAGCCCAGCTGCTGCAGGTGGCCGGTACCCTAAAAGTAACAAAAGTCCGGTGTGTGATCATCCATCCCTGGTGGTCAGCGGTCCGTGAGTATCTATTTTTGATATATATCCATGGCAGCTATATTGTTTTGCTCATAAAATGCCTTTTCTGTGTTTACCTTTTATTTTCCTTGTTTCCCTGGTGGCTAGCGGTCCGGGGCCGGTCAGCGATCACTTCCTGATCGGCTGCCGGTTCTGTGCGCTACTGCGCATGTGCGGCGCCTCGGGAACGAACGAGGCTTGGTTCTTGCGAATGCGCCGTGGCAGTGCGGCGCATGCGCAGTGGGTTTTTCATGCGGCGATCGCTGACGACGTCATAGGGCGCCATATTTAAATCCCCAGAGCTGTCAGCAGAATCTGTGTGTTTACACGCTGCTGATAAAAAGGAGTCTGTGCTGTTGCCAGCTGTTTTTTTTAGTTTGAAGGATTCCTTTCTGCTGCATTGCTGCCGCTCTGCTCTGTTCCCCACCTGGCTTCCTGGTGGTCCCCAGTTTGGGAGCCCCCCCCCCCATATTGCTTCATTTTTCTGACATCGTTGTCCGGCTCATCCCTGTAGCCCGCCCTTAACAGGTATTGGGGGCTTTTCAGATGGGGGTGCGGGTTACGGGGGGGGGGGGGGGGGGATTGGAACACAGGAGTTCCTAGCTTCCTGTTTGTTTTTCCTTTGTTTCCTTTTTGTTTCAGCCCTTCTCGTTCAGAGACTAGGCACTCCTCAAAGCAGTGAAAGGCGTTCAAGTTCCCACCACCGGCACTCTTCTCGGAGGTCCCCATCGGGCTCCCAACGTCATAAGAGCGTCCACATCATACAGCGCACGAAGACCTGAAAAAGCAGGTTGTTGGGGCTGTGGCGCTCGTGTCCCTGAAAAGAAGTCCCTACGTGACAATTGTTTTTCCCAGGCTGCGGGAGAAATGGATACTTCTGACCAGCATATTGAAGCCCTTGTTAAAAGGGTGGTAAAGGACTCTTTGGCCGAGATGGGCATCAGTCAATCCCAAGGCTCTGCAACGGCTCCTCCAAGCCCTTTCCCTGCAACGCTTCAACCGCAGGAAGACTGAGTCTGCCCATACAAGTCATCAGTCAGCACTCGTGTCGGGTAGCGACTCTGAAGCTGAGGACCCCTGTCTGGGGTTTGAGTACGCCTTAGTTCCTTCTTTGGTAAAGGCGGTCAGGGAGACCTTAAAATTGGGAGGAGTCAGCTGTTCCCCCTCCCAAACAAAAGAAATATTTTAAGCAGCTCAATAAGGAGTGTGTTAATTTTCCCTTCCTGGGAGAGTTGGGAGAAATTATCTCAGAGGAGTGGAGTAAGGTGGAGCGAAAAAACTCCTTAGTCTCCAAGATGTCCAAATTATATCCATTCAAAGAGGAAGATGTTAAAAATCTTATGTCTGCTCCTGAAAAGGATTTATCTGACGGCAGGTATGGCCTGCAAACCGGCCCTGGCTTTAGTCGCTCTATCCAAGGCTATGGAATCATGGGCTGACGTAGTGGATGAATCTGTCAGAGCAGTGTCGGAAGAAGTTGCCAGGAGTTCCCCAATCCAGGAACTTAGGCTGGCCTTGTCGTTTCTTGGGGAGGCTTCCATAGATCTGATCCGCCTGTTGGCCAGAGTTATGCTGTCCTCAGTCACAGCTAAAAAGGGCCCTATGGCTTCATCCTTGGGTCACTGATTCGGCGTCAAAACAAGTTTGGTGCCGTATTCCCTTTGAGGGGTCCTCCCTTTTTGGGAACAAGCTTGACGAGGCCATAACTCGGGCTACGGGCGGGAAGTCTGGGTTTCTTCCCCAGGATTGGCACCAGTTTAATGTAAAGAAGGGGCAGCCTAACAGGAAGTTTGTCCCAGATCGGGCCAGGGAGGCTCGCACATGGTCGAGAATTTAACTGAAATTGGAGGTCCAGACAATCCTCCGGGAAGACTTCAAAGAACGTCTCCTCTGGTGACCGCGAGCCCACTAAGTCTTTGAAGTTGGGCCCACTCAGGCATGCCGGGTGGGAGCACGTCTACTCTCCTTCCGTCATGTCTGGGCGGCTTTGATTCGAGACCCCTGGACCGTCAGGATGGTGTCTTCAGGTCACAAGTGGGTCTTCAAAGAGATGCCAGGTTCAAGATTCCTGCCTACTGCTCTACCATCTCTAGTAGAAAGACGTCAAATTTTACTTTCATACGTCGAGTGTCTCATTGCTCAAGGGGCTGTTATCCGTTCCAGAGTCCGAGCGAGGCCAGGGAATATACTTTTTCTGGTTCAAAAGAAAAACGGGTCATGGAGACCAGTCATAGATCTGACTTTCTTAAACCAGTTTATAAAGAAAGAGATTCAAAATGGAGACCCTGCTATCCATAAAACAAGCAGTTCAGCTGGCCAATTGGATGGTGTCCATCGACCTGAAGGACGCCGATTTTCATGTCCCTGTGGCAGAAGATTTTCAGAAATATCTCCGGTTCGCAGTGGGTGACTCCCATCTACAATTTATCTGTCTCCCATTCGGGCTTTCAACATCTCCACGGACCTTTTCAAAAATCTTATTGGCCGTGGTAGCCCTGTTGAGAACAAGAGGTATTCGGCTCCATCATTATTTGGACGACCTCCTCCTGTTGTCTCAAAACAGAGATCAACTCATAGATTTGAAACAGGTTGTGTCCACTCTCCAGAGCTTCGGTTGGCTACTGAACGAGGAGAAAAGCCACTTGACTCCAACACAGTTCCTTATTTACCTCGGTGCCCTATTCGATAAAGCGAGGGCGACAATCTCTCTTCCAGAAGAGAAAGTAGGTATAGTCTGGGACAGAGTTCGCTTCCCCCTCTCATCTTCCCATCTGCAAGCACGTCAATGCCTGAAGGCGATTGGGACTATGGTCGCAGTAGTCCCCATGGTGAAATGGGCACTGTGGAGGATGAGACCCTTTCAGAAGGGATTCCTGCAGCAATGGGATGCATGGCATTTGGATCAGCCCATCTTTCGGACTCCAGCCATGAGAGAGAGTCTCCCGTGGTGGTTGTGCAAAGATCACCTGCTGAACTGCCATTCACTGAGACCGACTCCGTGGGTAGTGATCACCTCAGACGCCAGCAATACAGGCTGGGGCACCCACTGTCTTTCGGAAGTGGCTCAGGGCAGGTGGAGGTTTCCTACTCAAGGGATAGTATCCAACGTCCTGGAACTTCGGGCAGCATTTCAAGCTCTACGGGCGTTCTCCCATTTGACAAAAAGCCTACCTGTCATGCTAAGGCTGGACAACACCTCAGCAGTAGCGTATGTGAGGAGGCAGGGAGGAACGTGCAGCTGGTCCTTATTGAGGGAAGTGGAGCCAATCATGTCGTGGGCACAGAGAAATCTTTCAGATCTGTCGGCAGTCTACGTTCCAGGAATCCAAAATGTTCAAGCGGATTTTCTGTCCAGAGTAAACCTGGACAACAACGAATGGTCCCTCCACAGGGAAGTATTCAGCTGGATTCTGTTGTTGGGGTTCTCCCCAGAAGTCGACCTCTTCGCCTCCCTCTGCAACCACAAGCTAGAGAAATACTACACGAGGTTCAGGGATCCCCAGGCATTCGGGGTGGACGCCCTCTCGGATCAGTGGAGATGTCACAGAGCGTATGCATTCCCGCCAGTTCCGATAATATTACAATTCCTTCGGAGACTCAGGTCGGAGCCAGTAGAAATAGTGGCGGTGATTACCTTCTGGCCCAACAGGCCATGGTTTTCCCTTCCGACTCTGCTCAGTGTCCAAGACCCAGTTCTACTACCAATCAGACCGGATCTGTTGTCCCAGGGGTCTGTACTCCATCCATGTCTGGCCCATCTACATCGGAGGGTATGGATGTTGAGAGGAGGAGGTTGTCCAGAAGACGCAATTTCCACGCTCCTCAGTGCCAGAAGAGACTCGACAAATAGGGTCTACCAAAGAATCTGGTCAAGATTTTCCTCACGGTTGGCTGCAAGACCTGATCCTCAGTCTTCCATAAAAATCCAGGATGTGCTGAGCTTCCTACAATCAGGTTTGGATCTCCGCTTTCTGTGAGTTCCTTCAGAGTCCAAGTATCTGCTAGCTCAGCCTTCACGGGTATTTCCTGGGCTAGTCATACCTTGATACGCCAGTTCTTTAAGGGAACAGTTAGAATTGGGCCGCAAAGAAAGCCTAGGTTTCCCAAGTGGGACCTTCCTCTGGTGCTGGATTTCCTATCAAATCACATTCAGGACACGTCTGAGTCCATTACTATCAAAGAGCTTACTCTGATAACGGTCTTCCTAGTAGCGGTGACTTCGGCAAAGAAGGTATCAGAGATTGGGGCCCTCGGGGCGCAAGAGCCCTTTTTGACATTCTTTCCTGATAGAGTGGTTCTTATTCCCATGTTGGATGCGAGACCAAAAGCAACATCGGTCTTCCGTGAAAATGTTGAAATTGTGTTACCTACTTTCAGACAAGAGGAAGACTCTCCGGTTCATCCACTGGATGTTGGTAATTGCATCAGAAAGTATCTGAAAGCCACAGCTTCTTTCAGGAAGTCGGAGTATCTTTTTGTCGCCTTTCATGGCAAAAGTAAAGGCTCAAGGGCCTCTACAAGGTCCATCTCCTCATGGATTATTCAAACCATCCAGTGGGCTTATAGGGCTAAGGGCTTGACCCCTCCAGCAGCAGTTACGGCTCATTCGACGCGGAGCATTTCTACCTCGTGGGCAGTTTCCAGACACGTAGCTCCCGATGTAATCTGCAAAGCAGCAGCGTGGTCTTCCATTAATACCTTCTTGTCCCACTACTGTGTTGAGCCAGCGGCTCTTTCCTCTGTAAATTTTGGTTTGCAAGTCTTGTCTGTTGACAAAGTGAATTAAACTTTTTTCTGTTCAGCACCTGCCCTCCCTGTGTGTACGGCGAGTTATTTCCCGATACGTATGCTGCCATGGAGTCTGTCAGGAAAACTGAAAATTTATATCAAATACTTACCGTAATTTTCCTTTCCTGATGGACTCCATGGCAGCAGGAGTTCCCTCCCGAATTCTGTGGAGGATAGTTACAGAGCACGTGTGCTGAACAGGTGCAAAGATTTATGGGAGTGATGTCCTATGGGTAGGTTTGGAGGCGGGGCCAAACCCGATACGTATGCTGCCATGGAGTCCATCAAGAAAGGAAAATTACGGTAAGTATTTGATATAAATTTTCAGTTTTTTTCATGTCAACAAAAAGTCACAGAAAAGGCTTGGTTTTCAAGTGGTTAGAAGAGTGGGTGAGGTGTGGCTAAGATTGGGCATAAAATGCCAGGACAGTTCAAACACCCCCCAAATGACCCTTTTTTGGAAAGTAGATACCCAAAGCTATTTGCTGAGAGGCATATTGATTCCATGGAGTATTTTATATTTTGCCCTAAGTTTCGGGAAGCTGACAATTTGGGTTTGTTTTTTGTTTTTTTGTTTTTTTTTATACAAAAGTTGTCACTAAATGATATATTGCTCAAGCATTCCATGGGTATATGTGAAATGACACCCCAAAACACATTCCAAAAAGGGGTCATTTGGGGTGGGAGGGTTTGTGCTGTCTTGGCATTTTATGGCCAAAATTGTGAAAGGTAGTGAGGAGTGAAATCAACAATTTATGCCCTTGGAAAGCCTGAAGATGGTGATTGGTTTTCGGGGTCCTGTACACAGCTAGGCTCCCAAAAAGTCTCATATGTGGTATCCCTGTACTCAGGAGAAGCAGCAGAATGTATTTTGGAGAAGCAGCAGAATATATTTTGGGGTGTAATTACCCATATACCCATGGCATGCTTGAGCAATATATCATTTCAATAAAAACTGTAAAAAAAAAAAATTTTTTTTTTTTTTAGTAATTTTCTGAAAAACTGACAAAAAAATTAAATATTCATTCAATGAGCTCAACATGCCTCAGGACATTTCTTAGGATGTCTACTTTCCAAAAAGTGGTAATTTGGGGGTGGTTTGTACTGCCCTGCCATTTTAGCACTTAATGAAATGACATAGGCAGTCAGAAAGTAAAAGCTGCATAAATTCCAGTATTTACACCATAGTTTGTAGACGCTATAACTTTTGCGCAAACCAATAAAATCAGTTTGAGATTTTTTTTGTCAAAGACATGTAGCTAAATACATTTTGGCCAAAATATATGACAAAAATTGAGTATATTGCATATTTTTAAAAAAAGTTGAAAATGTAATTTTTTCTTAAAATTTTCGCTCTTCTTATATTAATATCTCAAAAAATAAAAAAGCGCAGAGGTGATTAAATACCACCAAAAGAAAGCTCTGTTTGTGGGGAAAAAAAGACGTAAATTTTGTTTGGGTACAGCATTGCATGAATGCGCAATTGTCAGTTAAAGTCACGCAGGGGCAAGTTAAAAAAAAAGGGCCTGGCCATCGAGCAGTCAAATCCTCCGGGGCTAAAGTGGTTAAACCTTTCGCGCTGCCAGAGCAGTTTTTGCACACATGCTAAAAAAAAAAAAAAAAAATCAATTTAGGCATGCTGCAGATTACATATAACCCCCCAAACATTTTGAGACTCACTATGTTCATCTGTTCTCTTCAACTTCTCTGAGGATTGCAGTGATTTATTGGCCTCTCGACCCAGTATCACGCTTCCTTGATGACTTCCTGGCTTGGTTACCTTACTTTTTCTTCTCTAAAATACCCACTATCATTCTTGGGGACTTTAATACTCCCATTATTGTTAAAAGCCAGGCTACATCTCAACTTCACTGACCTAACACAATGGACACACACTTCCACTCGCTCCGAGGCCAACACCCTTGAGCTTGTATTCATCCATCTTTACACTCCTGGCAACCTTGCCAACACCCCACTTTCCGCTCTCTGCTCACAGCCTCATCAGTATAAGACCTCCTGCTCTCTAGCGCCCTAGTCTTCTCCTCCAATACTTCTCCAGAGCCTCTCCCATCCTCTGGAACACTGTACCTCAATCTGTCTGGCTATGTGCTACGGTGTCCACCTTTAGGCGATCCCGAAAAACAAATTTCTTTAGGGAAGCCCATCCTGTCTCCACCTAACAACTACATTTTTAATTCTTCCATCAGCTTATTCTTGACATGTATATCCTTTTGTACCACTTGCCCAACCATATTAGATTATAAGCTAACCCTCTTGCATTGTATTGTAACTGTACTGGTACCCTTTATATTGTAAAGTGTTGCACAAATTGTTGGCGCTATATAAATACTGTACTATAATAGTCATAATATTTTGTGCACTGTATGCTTGCCTGCAGTTCAGCTTTAACACGATTGTCAAATATCCCAACTTCTGCTCTACATTTACAAACAAAACTGTGTTTCTGCTTTTACAGACACATTCATGAACATTATAAGCAATTCTTTTCATTCAAGTGTCTTGTAGTTTGGGTTTACTGTTCCTTTAAAGCAATGCCTTGCGTATGTTCTCTAGATCCCATCTTCTGGTGTGAAGTGAAGCATGACTCCAGAATATGGTTATAAACTGAGCAGAGCCTCAGCTGAGACAGAAACAAGATGACAGTCATTAAGGGAGCACTGGACTATTCAGGTGAATCCAGAGAGCAAAGTGATTTCTCACACAAACCAGTAAAGCATGCCAAGAACATACTTCAGCCTCTTACCAGCACATCTTTGTCTCCTTTCCTCCTATTAAGACATCACTGGCTAAAGGCGAATAATTGCATACATGCATTCTGGCAACAACATCAGCATTGCTACTGGTTTTTTAAACCTATAGTGACTGATGGGCTTGAAATAAAACATTTAGGTAACGGTTTATCCTTTTTTTTTTTCCCTGGGGGGGGGGGGGGGGTTTGAGGCCTGCAGTATAATCCATTCAGGCACCAGTCACAGGCCATCGGAATCAGGAAGAGAATTACTACCTACATGACCAGCTGAGCCCCCTGCCATTAGACCCCCAACTGGCACTGAAATGGAACCCATGGCAGATGGACAAAACTAGGTGCTAGTTGTTGACAGATAACAAATAAGGATGAAAGACTCCAGTAGGGATTCTCTTACCAAAAATACGATTTTACATACAGAAAAAAAAAAAAAAACACATACATTTTTTATATGTGCTTGCACCCTTTCAACTAGACCTCCAACTGCTTTTTTTCATGTGTTAAACATTCATTAAATAGAAAGGGCTATACAAACGGGTGGAGTAGCATTCAAAAATATATCTTGTTCTTGATTAACATATGCTAACCAATGCATAAAGGCACAAAATACAAGTATACATTTATCCAACACATGTTAAGGCTCTGCTAAACACATGTAAATTTTCAAAAAAATAAAAAACAAACACACACACACACACACACACACACACACACCTAAAAAACAGAACATGTTTAAACAAGCAATATAGTAAAAATGGGATTTCCACTAAAAATAATCGTTTATTTGGTAAAATGCAGGTGTTTAGTCACAGGAAAAAATGGATAAATGTAAATGGGCTATGAAGCAACATCTGGAATTGCTGAAGCACCATAAACACTACTGGCTAACTGACTAGACCAAATCAACTTAAATAGCATAGGGAGCTAAATTCTGATAGTCAAAATGCATCATTGATTATTTGTTTGCTTTAACATCCTCCACCGCAATTCAAACTGAACATACAGAGATTTGGGGCTATGCCCTTAGGAGAAAGCATGCAAACATTTATCTCCAAAACGGAGAAAACACATCAAGGCAGGGTGGATAAAAGTCAATGAATAAAAAACAAAAATTCATATTTTTTATTTATCAGATATTTTGATTTAAATCAAGTTTATTTTAATAAAATGCTTTTGGAGTACATTTTTTTTTCTATTTAAGATACATGAATAAGTTCGGAATATGTAAAATGGAAGTGGGTATTCGCGCTGCTCTTCAGATAGGCTGCTAACAACCTATAGGACTAGTTGAATAAATGCCATGTGTCACTGTATTCAAAAAAAATACGTGTGTAACCACACTCTAAAATATAAAATTTAAAAACCTATGCGTGTCACTGTGCTCCATTTAAAAATGTGTTATGTGTGCAAATTATGCTCTGAAAGTGCAATACACATTCAATTAATTAAACACACACAAAACCTGTGCAAACCAATATTGGTACTATTCACCATAAAAGTGCAATAAAAAAGTGCCTGTGTACAAAAAACATCTGCAAAAACCAGCTTGTTCATAAGGTAGCATCCTGTACAACATATATAAAGTTCATAAAGGTGTGTTAGTGTCCTTTAGTTTCACTTTTCCCGTGGTCTTGCTGCTCCTTGTAGTACTTTCGGTAGAAAAAAAAAACAACGGCGTGGCCGGATGTGAGCGAGGGTAGACGTGCCGGACCGGAGCTCTCTGTTAATCCTGCAACTTACCTCCGTTTTCGGTGTGCGGTGGGGCTGCTCTCCTATACCATCTTGTGGGGGAAGCTCTCAGGTCTCCAGCGATGCCATCCTCGACCCCAAAACCCGCCCGGCAGCCGCCACAGGACCAGCGCCAGACCCGCTCCGTCAAGAGCCAGGGCTCGGGCTCCGCCTCCGCCATCTTGGCGCCCACGTCTTCCCGGAAGAGCGGTGGTACGGGTGCAGGCATGGAGTCTCAGAAGCCTACGGACCCCGCGCTCTCCGGCACTTCTCAGGGACAGGCTCAGGAGGTGGTCGCGGACCAGCGGGCGATCACGGCCCCCATCCTAGAAGCCATAGATGCTTGCAAAGCGGCATTGATGGTGCGCATTGATCACCTGGCATCGGAGTGCACGCTCATCCGCCATGACCTGGATAAATTCAGGGGGAGACTCACTGCTGCAGAGGATCGCATCTCGGAGGTGGAGGACAGCTCACACTCCCATGGCGCTCAGCTGGCTGACCTCCAGAACATTGTGAAATCCTTGCAACACCGAGCTGACGATGCGGAGGATAGACAGCGCCGGAATAATGTAAGGGTGGTGGGGCTTCCTGAGGGGCTGGAGGGGAAAAAGCCTGCTACATTTGCGGAACAGTTCTTCAAACAACTGCTCTCTCTGGAGAATTTACCCCCCACGTATGTGGTAGAAAGGGCTCATAGAGTGCCAACTGGGGCCAGACCCCCTGGAGCCCCCCCCCCGTCCGTTCCTGGTGAAGTTCCTCAATTATAGGGACAGAGACATGCTCCTCTCGGAGGCGCGGAAACACCCTGAACTTCGCTTTGAGAATGCGCGTGTCATGCTATTTCCCGATTTCTCGGCGGAGACACAACGCCGCAGGCGTTCCTTTACGGATGTCAGGAAGCGCCTAAGGGCCAAGGAACTTATCTATAGCATGCAATATCCTAGCAGGCTCAGAGTACAGTACAAGGGCTCGGTGAAATTCTTTGACACTCCTCAAGAGGCTTCGGACTGGCTGGATGGCGTGTGATGAGTCCTGACTGCCAGTGCTCTCGGCTGGCTCCCCTTTGGATGTGGTCCGTTTTTTCTTTTTCCCCTTTTTTTTTTTGTTTTTTGTTTTCCTGTTGTACGCTGCCCCTGCTGACTTTCTCCTCCTGTTGTATCATTCCTTCTGGATATCTACGGCTTGCTGATGGTTTAGGAATGTCTACTTTTGGGGTTCCCTATCCTGCTATCTGGAGACTGGTTATTGGAGGAGGGGTGTGTCGTGGCGCCCTCCTTGCACACCGGGTGATCCGGTCTCAGAGACTCCATCGGAACTGTTAGAACATCTTCTTTACCGGACTGTTGCTCACATTGGAAAACTGACGTGCGTCACTGTTTTTTTTTTTGGGCAGTTTGGGATTGAAGCCGCATACCAGACTACGTTTTTCACGTTTTGGGAAAGCTCGTTTTTGTTCAACTTTCCCTTTTTCTTTGTTTGTTGGGGGGGTTGTTCTGGTATAATGGCATGGGGAGTTCTGCACCAGCACCTGTTTTTGTTTGCTCATGTATATTTTGAGGGGGTAATTTATGGGTCCCTTTTTTTTTTCGTCCTGCCCATAGCCCTTACCTGGGCTCTGTGTAATTTTTTTCTAGATTCCCATGGCTGACAATATAAAACTTCTCTCATGGAATGTGAGGGGCCTGAACAATAAGTTCAAACGTGCCAGTGTCTTTCAGTATTTAAAGCTCATTAAGCCACATGTCATCCTCCTGCAGGAGACCCACCTTGATGGGAACTTGATTTTGGCTCTCCGTAGGCCGTGGATACAAAGGGCATTTCATGCCACGTACACCACCTATGCTAGAGGGGTTTCCATCCTCATTAGTAAATCTATCCCATGTTCGATCCAGCGGGTGATCTCCGATCCAGGGGGCAGATACGTGGCTGTGCTTTTGGATATGTACTCTGTTACCATGCTGTTGGTCGCTGTTTATGTGCCTCCACCTTTTCAGATACAACTGCTATATGATTTAACTGATAAGTTGGCTGAATATATGCATTTACCTGTACTGTTCATGGGTGATTTTAATGCCATCCTGGATGCTACCTTGGATACTTCCAACCCCAATAGACCGCCCTCGGTGGATCTGCTCACCTGGGCTTCCACGGTGGGCTTGACTGAACTTTGGAGATGGAAGCATCCGCTCTTGAGGGAATACTCTCACCTGTCCACCGCTCATCGTTCCTCTGCTCGCATAGATCTGGCGTTTGGTACTGCCAGAATGCAATCCCTTTTGACTGCCTCGGAATACAGGGCCGGGGGAGTGTCTGATCACAACCCGCTACTCTTGACAGTGAACCTCCAATTGGGGGCTGGAGTGCGGGGTTGGCGCCTGGCTGCGGGCTGGCTCCAACAGGATCAGGTCGCTTCCCGCCTTGAAAAGTCGATCCAGTCATATTGGCCAGAAAATGTGGACTCAGCTGATCAGAGAGTGGTGTGGGAGGCATTTAAGTCAGTGGAGAGGGGAGAGTGTATATCGGCCATTAAATCCGCTAGGAAAGATCACAATGAGGAGGTGAGGATGTTACAGGAGGAGGAGCGGAGATGTGCGGAGGAGAACGCGGCCTTGCCGTCTGATTCCAGCTATGCTGCATTGCTGGAGGCGAGACGCCTTCTCTCTCTTCACGTCTCGGATCTTGCTCATACAGAAGCTAACAATCTACGGGCTTCTATATTCGCACAGGGCGATAAGAATGGCAAGTTCCTGGCACTGCTGGTGGCTGACCAGCAGCCGCCAGTTAATATCCCGCTTATCAGGGCCGCTGGGGGTGTGCTCAGGTCGGATCCTCGTGACATTTTGGAGACATTTACTGACTATTTTGAGGCCCTGTACGCCCCGCTACCGGATAGTGACTCTGTGCACGCAGATGCCCTCCTGGAGGGAGTTGACTTGCCATCCTTGTCGGCGGAGGATAGCGCCCTCATGGATGCTCCGGTAACAGCTTTGGAGGTGGCAAGAGCCATTGCGGCCTTCCCACCACATAAGGCCCCGGGTCCTGACGGTTTCCCTGCTGACTTTTACAAACAATATTCCGAACATTTAGCGCCTAGACTTAGCTCTCTGTTGCAGCACTGTTTGGAGGTGGAGGAACTTCCTCCCTCCATGATGGATGCCTATATGGTGCTGCTTCAGAAACCGGGTAAGGACCCCCTGGACTGCTCCTCGTATCGCCCTATCGCCCTTTTAAATATGGACCTTAAAATCCTGACGAAGGTCCTGGCCACTCGTTTGGCTGGGGTTATTCACTCATTGATAGACCCAGATCAAACGGGCTTTATGCCGGGTAAATCTGTGGACACTAACATTCGGCGATTGTTCACCCATCTTCAAATTCCTGGGGAGGCGTCGGGGCAGCGGGTGGTGGTCTCAATCGACTTTGAGAAGGCCTTTGATTCGGTCGACTGGGCCTTTATGCACAAGACGCTGGATCGTATGGGGTTCGGACCCAAATTCAAGACCTGGATCCGACTCCTTTACGCAAGCCCTAGAACAGCCATACGATTGGGCTATCTCACTTCTCCATATTTCCGGGTGGGGAGGGGGACGAGGCAGGGGTGCCCCCTTTCCCCATTCCTGTTTGCCCTTACCCTTGAACCCATCGCAGCCGCACTGCGCAGCTCCCCGGCCGTGGGGTCGATTAAAGTCGGCTCTATTAAGGAATGTCTGGCGTTATATGCCGATGACATGCTGTTGTTCCTGGAGGATCCGGGTCCCTCCTTGAGGGCGGCCCTGTCCATCCTGAACGATTTTGGCAGGTGCTCAGGGCTTCGCGTTAACTGGAGTAAGTCCTCCATTTTGCCTCTCGATGACGGTGCTCGACCTGCTGCGGCCGGGGACCTGCCCCTTCGTTGGGTGGATAGCTTCACCTACTTGGGGATCAAGATAACTAGGCGTCCCCAGGATTATTTCTCGTTGAATTTGGCTCCTCTATTGCCTAAACTCCAACAAAATATCCAAGCTTGGAAGCGTCTACAACTTTCCTTATTAGGTCGTATTAGTGTCCTTAAGATGAAATTTCTGCCTGTAGTCTTATATTTCCTCCGCAATTCCCCGCTATGGGTACCACTGACCTTTTTCCGGAAGTTGGACGGCCTCGTCTGTTCATTCCTCTGGTCGCCCGGGGTTCCCAGGATTGGCCTTCGGGCCCTCCAGGAACCGTGGGGTAATGGAGGCCTGGCACTGCCCGATTGGCGCAAGTATTATTTGGCAGGACAGATGGTGTTTGCGCGGCGCTGGCTGCGGGCGGACGGGGAGGATTCGGCAACAATCTTAGAGGCGGCCCACCTGGGCTCCTTCGAAACCCTTAGGTTGGCGCTGTTTAGGGGTCTGGGCTCAGATCTCCCTTTAACGCTCTCCATGAGGGCGACTGTTAGGGCTTGGGCCCAGTCATTGAAGTTGACATGCCCCAGTTATGTTGGATCCTCCCCGTCCGAGCCGTTGTGGATGAACCCTACCTTTCCTCATTTTCGTCACTTACCTGATTTGATGTTGTGGGCGACGCGGGGCGTAAAAACCTTGGGTGATATAACAGCGGCGGGGGCTCTCTTGCCGTTTGACCGTTTGCGGGAGAAATTCGACCTGCCTAGTGGCTTTATCTTCAGATACCTCCAATTGCGGCATGCCTTTCAGGCCCAATTTGCCTCATCCTCTGTAGAGCTGTCTCCTTCGGACTTAGAATGCGTGTTGACCTGTGATACCACACTCAAAACTCTCTCCACTGTGTACAAGGATATGTTCCGACTTACACCCCCTGGCATAGTTAGATGTAGGGAAAAATGGACGGCTGAGGTGCCGGACCTACAGGGGGAGGACTGGGATGATGTATGGACGGAGCCGTTCAAATATTTAGTGGCTGCTAGGGACAAACTAATTCAGTTTAAATTCCTCCACAGGATTTACTATACTCCGGCCCGTCTGGCCAGAATCTTCCCGACTTCGTCTGCGGAGTGTTGGCGTTGTTCCGCTTCCCCCGCAGATGCAACTCACATTTTTTGGGGCTGTGGCCCAATTCAGCAGTTTTGGACTGCGGTGACGTCCTGTCTCGCCGAGGTGCTGCTGACTCCGATTCCGCGAACCCAGCGAGTCTGTTTGCTGGGTTTGGTGGAGGAGGTGGTCCCCTCTGTGGCCCACAGGACTTTGCTGAGTGTTCTTCTATTCTATGCCAAAAAGGCTATTTTACTACATTGGAAGAAGGTTTCCCCGCCATCCTTACTGTTCTGGAAAGGCCTAGTGAATGCAATGCTGCCCCTATACAAAGCCACCTATGTCTCACGAGGTTGCCCGAAAAAATTTGACAAGGTTTGGAGGGCGTGGGTGGACTCCTCAGACACTGTGGGCTGAACTGCATATTGTGTAACTGTTATGACGCTGGTGTATTGAACGCTCTATAGAAGTGTACTTATGCTATCTTGTATTCTAGCTTTGTAGTCCTGCAAGAACAGCCAGATATTGGGTCTCTTTAATGTTGAATTGACATGTTTTGATCCCGGGTAGGGGGGAGATATGGTGTGTGGTTTATGAGAAGGGACCGAAGGTTGTTTACTCCGGAGGCCGGTGGTAGGTCGTGCTGTCCTTGGACGGTGGCCTGCGCTGACCCCCTGACCTCTACGCTCCTGGTCTTCTCAGGGTGCTGGTGGTCGTTTTTGGGTGGGTGGGGGGGGGGGGGGGAGGTTGTTGTTGGGTTATTGTATGCCTTTTTTTGGCTGCTGTGTGTGTCTGTTTGTGTTACTCTGTTCTTTCTTTAAAAATCAATAAAAAGAATTTTTCAAAAAGAAAAAAAAAACAACAACAAGCAGCTGCGTTGTTATACCCAGATTACACCCATGTCGTGCGATAAACCCCAGTATCTTCACTCGTGTGCCCCACCTGAGGTAACACTCACCAGATGTCAGTCCCCTTCTGCAGGGGTGTCCCACTTTGCATATCTATGAGCGCCTCCTCAGTCTCTTATTTGCGCCCCATCGCATTCAAATTGGACCGATATGTGCCCATGGACGGCTCAATGGAATGTAGAAGAGACAATCTCCTTAGTGTAAATCCGCATAAAGTATATTTTATTTAAATTATTATCTGTTGTGACTAGTGCACAAACAATAAATAGTCCAACAGTCCAAAGTGATGAAAAACTATTCAGTCTGTGATCAAATGATTTAAATGGTGGTATAAAAGAAATCCAGCGAAATCAATATATGTCCCTTCACCTGGTGAATTTCCTCCTTACCCGGCGGAAAATAGGTAAGTGCAATAGATAGATCCACTGTATTTCAAAAGTGCACTCTTCACGTGATGTTCACCTCCAACCTTATAATAAACACCTGGTGCATAGACAACAATGGCCTCTTACCAAAATGATGCAAAGAATGGACTTGAAAACCACTGGTATAAGTATGACGCTGCTTCCCT
Source organism: Pelophylax lessonae (assembly GCF_965119305.1). Lineage (NCBI taxonomy): Eukaryota > Metazoa > Chordata > Amphibia > Anura > Ranidae > Pelophylax > Pelophylax lessonae. The sequence continues at coordinate 509,202,747 of NC_138769.1, forward strand.
TCTCCTTCAGATAGGGTTAGGCGGCTTTCCCAATGAGATCAGCATTAATGTTCCATCCACGATCGGACATGGGCGTTGTTGACCATCTCGGTGTGGGACCTCCAAAACTGTTGGCGTTCGATCACTCCCAGAGATTACTTGTTTTGCTGCGAGGAACAAATACGCCTACAATCACCGTAAGTACGCGAAGTACAAAAATCCCAATATGGTCTACAAGGTGGTGACCTGACTTCTCTCGAGTGCGATCTTGTCCGATCGTGGATGGAACATTCATGCTGATCTCATTGGGAAAGCCGCCTAACCCTATCTAAAAGGAGAAGGGAGCAGCGTCATACTTATACCAGTGGTTTCCAAGTCCATTCTTTGCATCATTTTGGTAAGAGGCCATTGTTGTCTATGCACCAGGTGTTTATTATAAGGTTGGAGGTGAACATCACGTGAAGAGTGCACTTTTGAAACACAGTGGATCTATCTATTGCACTTACCCATTTTCCGCCGGATAAGGAGGAAATTCACCAGGTGGAGGGACATCACTGTCATATATTGATTTCGTTGGATTTCTTTTATACCACCATTTAAATCATTTGATCACAGACTGAGTTTTTCATCACTTTGGACTGTTGGACTATTTATTGTTTGTGCACTAGTCACAAAAGATATTCATTTATTTAATTCCCTTTTTGAATATTTATATCACTGTTGGTTTATTCACACCACAGCACCAGTAGATTGCATAATTTTGTATGTACACCTATTTTGAATTAGCGCACCCACCTTTATTTATTCATCCATTTATATTTCTGGTAGCAGCTTTTCACCTATCAGCGCACCCCTTCTCTTAACCCATCAATATTTTATTTAAATTAGTAATGCATTTACATGAAAAGACGTTCAATCGCTCGTATAAACAATTCAGGAAGTCCGGGTCGCTCTGCGTTCCACAGACAGAAACCAGAAGTAGCGCAATGATGCTAGACATTTCGTCACTCTGACATCTGGAGCGGCGCCATATTGCTGCTCCCTCCAGTTTATATTGTGTGTAGTAACGTGGCAACCTGCCGCACATGTCCTATGGCCATATTGGACATATCATTACTGATACCTGCGTCCTCTATGTGGTCCTCATAGCTTAAATCCAATAAAATGTAAATATAAAAATAGATGGAAAAAAAATGAATGGGGCTGCTAAAGTTAATAAATCTTGACCGCAAATATTTAAAAATACAAATAAAAAATAATAATTTAGTTTTTCTATTTAAGATACATTAATAATTTAGTTTATTCATCATGAAATAGAGCTTAGTTATGTAGCATGAGGCTGTATATTCTGCAATATTTACATTTTTGGTAAACTCATTCAATAAATCCAAGCAGTGCAAGCTAAGATACTATGCGCTGCATTGATAAAGTCAAACAATTTCACAGTAACCATGAGATGAAACAAAGTTCAGGACTATTCCTTTATCCCATTATTTTGCAAATCTATGTACACTACAAACTGTATGATTGAATCGGTTCTGATATCGCTGTTTTACTAACCTGACAGCTTATTATTACAAATAGGAAACCTTCAAATTGTTTGCAAATATTAAAACTACCAGCAAGAATAAGGCCTTACATTTAAAGAGCACCTGTCATTTCAGATCAATCATGGCAGCGTCTGTTAGCAGGCATTCCCTCACCTGCTGCCGCCACATACCTCACCTTCTTGTGTCACTGCTGCATCACCAGTCGTCCATTAATGTGAATGGGACTGTCGGTGAGTAAACAGCGGGTCAGAGGAGGAGCCGCTGCGAGACAGATGACAGTTGCTCTTTAAAAATGAGGATTTAAAATTGAGTGTATTTAAAATCAAGCCTTTTTACTAGTGATTTAAAACAGGATTTAAATCCACTTGATTTAAATCAAATGCACCCTGCATCAAAGGTAAATGCCATTTTAGCAGGGCAGCCTTTTAAATGTGAAATGTGATGCTCTGCAAAGTTTGGATTAAAAATACAAAGCCATACCTTTGTATAACACATATATGTAAAAAACTTTAAGACAGCACAAAAATCAGTACCCATGGCCCTGCAAAGAATAAATTTTTTTGTGACGTGTCCTTATATACATAAGTGTCTCTATGTTCTTCAATATGCAGTTCACAAGCACTTCCCCGTATTGACATACAGAATTATTCCTACAGATACAGATGCAAGAAAAAGTATGTGAACCCTTTGGAATGATTTGGATTTCTGCACAAATTGGTCATAAAATGTGTCACAACAATAGACAATCACAGTCTGCTTAAACTATTAACACACAGAGAATGAAATGTTGCCATGTTTTCATTGAACACACCATGTAAACATTCACAGTGCAGGTGGAAAAAGTATGTGAGCCCTTGGATTTAATAACTGGTTGAACCTCCTTTGGCAGCAATAACTTCAAACGTTTCCTGTAGTTGCAGATCAGACGTGCACAACGGTCAGGAGTAATTCTTGACCATTCCTCTTTACAGAACTGTTTCAGTTCAGCAATATTCTTGGGATGTCTGGTGTGAATCGCTTTCTTGAGGTCATGCCACAGCATCTCAATTGGGTTGAGGTCAGGACTCTGACTGGGCCACTTCAAAAGGCATATTTTCTTCTGTTTAAGCCATTTTGTTGTTGATTTACTTCTATGCTTTGCATTGTCCTGTTGCAACACCCATCTTCTGTTGAGCTTCAGCTGGTAGACAGATGGCCTTAAGTTCTCCTGAAAAATGTCTTGATAAACTTGGGAATTTATTGTTCCTTCAATGATAGCAATCCGTCCAGGCCCTGATGCAGCAAAGCAGCCCCAAACCATGATGCCCCCACCACCATACTTCACAGTTGGGATGAGGTTTTGATGTTGGTTTGCTGTGCCTCTTTTTCGCTACACATAGTGTTGTGCATTTCTTCCAAACAACTCAACTTTGGTTTCATCTGTCCACAGAATATTTTGCCAGTACTGCTGTGGAACATCCAGGTGCTCTTGTGCAAACTGTAAACGTGCAGCAATGTTTTGTTTGGACAGCAGTGGCTTCCTCTGTTGTATCCTCCCATGAAATCCATTCTTGTTTAGCGTTTTACATATTGTAGATTCGCTAACTGGGAGGTTAGCATTTGCCAGTGACTTTTGTATGTCTTTAGCTGACACACTAGGATTCTCATCTTTACAGGACAGCCACTCCTAGGGAGAGTAGCAGCAGTGCTGAACTTTCTCCATTTATAGACAATTTGTCTTACCGTGGACTGATGAACAGCAAGGCTTTTGGAGATACTTTTATAACCCTTTCCAGTTTTATGCAAGTCAACAATTCTTAATAGTAGGTCTTCTGAGAGCTCGTTTGTGCAAGGCATCATTCACATCAGGCAATGCTTCTTGTGAAAAGATAACCCAGAACTGTCAACTGTGTCATTGATTGGACTCCAGTTGGCTGACATCTCCCTCCAATTAGCTCTTGGAGATGTAATTAGTCTAGGGGTTCACATACTTTTTCTACCTGCACTGTGAATGTTTACATGGTGTGTTCAATAAAAACATGGCAACATTTCATTCTTTGTGTGTTATTAGTTTAAGCAGACTGCGATTGTCTATTGTTGTGACTTAGATGATGATCAGATCACATTTTATGACCAATTTGTGCAGAAATCCATATCATTCCAAAGGGTTCACATACTTTATCTTGCAGCTGTATACGGGTAAGAACAACAAGCAACTCCATCGCTGTCAGTGCCAATAATCTCATCTTCTAGTGAAGAAAAATCTCCAGATAAAAATCCTGCAGACTCCATTAACTCCAGAGCATCTGTTTCTTAGGTTATCCATAAATGGAGAATTATTTTTATTTATTTATTTTTTTTTTTATTAACCAGCGGACTAAATCCGAAAAAAAAAAAACAAATTGATTTTCCCATTCACACAAGTAAGGTGTATGAAGCACTCCTCCCTGCTGTGCTATTTGTACTCTGACAGCTTGAGCTGCTCTGCTGTCAGAACACAGTGCTGTCACTGATCAGAGCTGAAGCAGCTGATTGAATTAAAATGTTCCAACATTCCCGTTCAACAATATTCAAAGATCAGTTTTTGTCTAGTGGGAATGGCCATAGATGGGTCAAAAATCATCCTGTCAAAATATCCAAATTTCAATCCTCCTATGGCCAGTTTTAGTCTGTAGCTGTGCATGGTGGTTTCTCCTGCTGGCCCCTATGTCACTACAGTAATGGAAAAAGCCTCAACGCTTCAGGTGAAGTAATCCCTCTCTGAAAGACAGGTGCTGGTCCAGTCCACGGTCTGAGCATGGTGTACAAGGAAGGGCTACCGCACTCCAAACTTGAGAGAACAAGGAGTTTTAGGTCATAAAATCCATACAGGACATGAAAACATGATGATACAGGAGGACAGCAGCATAGTGGATTTATGTCACGAAAAAAAAAAATATTAAGCAAATTTTTTCCTGATGTGCGCCAACCATGCTGCTGCCTTTTTTTTAAATAAAATTCATTTTTCTCTAGATGTTGGAGTACAGTCACCCTTCCTTGTTCACATTGCCCCCTATTTCACTACAGGACATTGTGAACCCCAGGACTCCTGAATATTGTGGGATTAGCTGGAGGTTTTTCTTTACTACTGGCAAGATCTTGTTAACAATTAACCCTTTTTTCTATCAATTCTTTAAGCAGCACAATCACTTTAACCCTGTTATACTGTGCCCAAGCTAGCTGCCCTGTAAGAAGAAGCCTTTGGGCCAAAACATACTTTTGCGATCGGAGGCAATTGGGTAACATTAATGCGCGTTGTGTGTGTTCTTGTGCTATTCAAAAAAAAAAAAAAACAAACATGGGTAAATCCTAAATTCTGCAGATGGGGGTGTCACATAATGGAGTGTAGTGGTGGCATTCTCCTGCAAGTCCAGGAATGGGACAGAGCCTTTGCGTCCTGCGCTCACACCAACTGAACTAAATGATGTGCATCATTCAATCCAGAGTAGAAGCGGTGCAGAGCTGAATCAGTGAGTCTGCAGGAAATAGCGCTGGGGGTCAGGTGAATTTAGAAGCTGGAGCGGCTTTATTTTAATTAATTGCTGGGGGTTAAACCCCCCCCCCCCCCCAAGCTGAAACAGGACAACAATTTATTAGTGATGCAAGCAGTTCTATCTATAGAAACTATAGAAGGGTTTTCATTATGTAGTAAGCAACCACAATACATTTTTATGGAGTTACATCAATGACCTATAATTCCATATTAACCACTTCGCACTCTGCTTTCTGTTTTACGATACGGAGTGCTGGGAAAGGGCACTTTATGCTTCTACCCATGCAACCTCTAACTGTTACAAAGGATTTCCAGTGATAGAGTGAGGTGCGTAGAAGAAGAGCATTCTTTCGATCTCCATGACATCTGCAATGTCCCTTAGTAGTTTACCATTGTCAGGTATGACGACATTCAGAAGTGACACAATGCTTGTAGATAGTAAACCAACAGTTTATTAGTGGCTAAGATAAGCAAGATCTTTAACTATCAAGATCCTTTGTTTATAATTTATGAAAATTCCTATCCACGGCTAAATGATGATGTTTAACATCGTTTCTAAATTTGCAGCACAATCTATACAAATGAAAATTTTGAATTCAGCCATAAGGTTTGAGCCAGTCTTTTAAAGTTCAAGTTAAAGATAGGACTAGAAAGTAAATAAAGCAGGAAAACATCTTTGGGTAATGTGCATTAAAGACCAATTCCACAATATATCTTTACTATCACCAGTGTACTGACATCAGTTTTATACACAAATTGCATGCCTAATAGAAAATGGTTTGGCAATCTATGATGCTACAAAACTACATACTTCCTTATTTACCTCAACAACCAGATTTGTTTTTTTTTCTCTTTGATGATAGGTTTGCAACCTAAGCTGCTACAAAACCAACAAATACCAGTCAAATATGGTCAAGAAACAAACATTTGAACTGAAACTTCAGCAAAAACCTCTTTTTTAGACAGACCGAGGAAGGCTTAGAACCGCTCTTGAATTTTTATAGCTATGTCCACATTAGGGAGGGCTTTCTTTAATCACTGTCCAAGTGATTAGTCACTAAGGCAGGAAGTAAATCTCTCCCAATAGAAATGCATGCAGCAAAAAAACAATTTTTACCAGCCTTGGAAAGATTTCGAGCCTCTGTCTGGTGCTTTTTTTTTATTATTCTTAAGATATTCTCATCAGAATGATTTTAAACTCACTTCCTATGCAAGAGAGAGAACTCAGCAGAAATGGGGGAAAGGAAAACATCCTAAGGGTGACACAGCCAGCAATAAAATCTGACAGATATGACAGGTTCCCTTTAAGCCTGCATTAACAACATGCTTTTTAAGTGTTCCTCTTCTGAGCTTCTCAGCTTTAACCAGGCAAGGCGTGTCCTGACCACATCTACCCAAAAATCAGATAACAATGGCAGCAATGTGTTCAGCTAGAAGGAACCAGAACATCCAGCTCAGCATTCCCATAAACGCCCCATGAAGTATTTTTTCAGAGACTGAATGACAATATTGATATGTTTATCCACAGTTTGAGACCTTTTTCCTCTCATTTTACATTAAAACCTGATACACACTCAACCCCCTACCTGCTATTATCCATAAATGCTTGTACACACAATATATACACATTGTATTAAACAAGCAGGACGAACACAAAAAAAAAAAAAAAAAAAAAAAAAAACACACAAAAGGGGGTGATTAAAATTTATACGTAGGCAGACTAAACATAACGCACATCAACATTATGTTGATTACCTTGCTCAAGTCGGAAGCAGAGAGAACGTTTTGCAGCTTCTATTTCAGGAGATGGATTGTCCAGAACCTGCCTACACCATTCCATTGGACTAAGGCTGGAATCAAATGGCCTCTGCTTCTTAGGAGGAGACACATAAAGCCTAAAGAAAGGAAGAAAAATCAAGTCAGATTAAAAGTCAAGGACGTTCAAAAGACAAATGCCTGCAATACTTTTATTTTCTATTTTTTTAATTTTTTATTAGGAGGACAAATATTGGTCATTCTCTATACTTTCTAAATTGGAACTCACTTTTCATGTGAGCAGATTCTTTAAACCAGGGACACTATATATGAGAAGTAAGAACGTGTATATCTAAAAATCACATTAACAAAAAAAAAAAAAAAAAGTCAGCTGACCAAGCTATAGTATTTTTTAAAGTCCAGATTTCAAGGCCATCATCTTTTCCTATGCCGTATTACGGAATACATTTCAAGGCCATCATCTTTTCCTATGCCGTATTACTGAATACCCAAGGCTTTATGTGCTGTACCCCCTGCTAGAACAGTTTAAAAGTTCTTTCTCACTGAACAACATAAACCCAAAACATCCATTAATGTACTGGATGCGCCTTCTAATCATGACCAGTTCAGGGCCAAGTCAGAGTTTGCAGCTTTAACTTCCTAAACCAGGGAGTAAACTGAACTCTGAGCACAAAAACAGTCATCTAAAAATATTCCTTCATAGCCACAAAGGATATAAATTCACTTTATGTTCACAAAATGTCTTTGCAAACCCATATTTTTACCTTGTAAAAGTATTAGGGACGTCATCATTGTGCTGCACTAGCCTGCGCAAGGAGCAGAGCTGTGGGAGGGACCCAGTAGATCCACCTACTAAAAGGTTGCCTGTAGAAGGCTACAGGAGGGGGCAGGAGGGTGGAAGGATACATGACCAGTCACCCTGCACAAGGGGAGAGAGCATCAGTGACAGGTCCTAATTATAGGAAGCTCCTGCACAAAGGTTTCATGCTGGATTCAGATCTGAATAATACACAAAGCACACCCACAATCAAGTACAAATGGACACGACTCTCATATTAAAACAATATTTGCTTACGCCAGATGTCAGCTTTAATGCGGAACTAAACCCTCCTATCCTTTACAGCCAAGGAATCTGCCATCTTAGCCTTTGATATGCAGTTGCCTTGGTGCTGCACATGTAATCAGTTATGACACCAGGCATTTGAGGACTTGACAGCTTGGATAAGTGCACTAGCAAGTATGAGTTTTCATTCACAGCATGCCTTAAATCAGTGCGCTTAGTTCCACTTTAAGTTATGCCCCAACTCTTTACAAATGTGTCCTGTAATCTGTGTACAACATGCTGCATTTTTTAGCTCACTTGGGGGTCTACAAAAATTACAAAACGAATATTATGGAGTCATTATTCCCAGGGCATACCCAACAAACGGCAACAGATACCCCTAGTCGAGGACCATCGGAGAAAGGGGGAACAATAATATAGGTTACAAAACCATACCTCCCCTTTTCCATACATTAATGCAACTATTCATGTTCAGGGATTTGCAGCCATGCACAGATGCCTGGGGGCAGTCAAATTTTACCAGCATGTTCGACAGCCCTCTAATGTCTGTGCAGTGTATGTACTGTACAGAGAACACAAGACACCAAGTTATCATTTTGTGGCCAATTCACTTTAAGTTGTTGGTTGTTGGGTGGAGAAGCACATCTATCACCTTTGTTACCGCAGGCTGCTTTTCACCTGAGGAGGCCCACTGGGAAAAGGAATTAGGGAAAAAAAAAAAAAAGGGCAACATTATCTACAGAGCACAATACTTTATCTGTGACAACATCTAGGGCTCTTAGCTGGCAACAGAAACACAGGCCAAGCGCAATCAGTTTTTAGTAGTAAAACACTTTTAATGTGCAGCTTGTGTAGATTCTACTGGTTTTCCAGTCAAACAGTTAAAATACACAGCTAAAATACATAGATTGGAGCAGTCCTGATTGCCAGTCATTGCCTTCCTGTCCTGGGGTTTATACAGCTCTGCCACACAGCAGAGTCTTAAATTAGACCCTAAAGATTTGGGCCCCTTTCACACATACGGGACCGTTTGTTTGTTTTTCATCCATCCGTTGACGGATGAAAAATGAACATCAATGCATTCCTATGGAAAAACAGACGACAACAGATGATTATCAGTTTTCATCTGCTTCCGTTAGTATCCATTTTTTGAATGGATGAAAGCCCTGCTTTTCTTCCGTTAAAAAAATGGATCGGACGAAATACGGATGTAAACTGACAATACTTCATCCATTTTGACGTGACTGAACTGATAAAATGAACGGTCCGTATGTGTGAAAGGGGCCTTACTAGAAGAGTAAATTATTAACTAGAGATTGCAAAATCTGATGCAGCTGTGCATAGTAGCTAATCAGCTTCAAACTTCAGCTTGTTCAATTAACTACATACCCACTGGGCACTTATACCGTCTTCCTAACCAGCCCAATTTTCAGCTTCCAGTGCTCTCAATTTGAATGACAATTACTCAGTCATGCAACACTGTACATATGACATTTGTGGCTCTTTTTCACACAAATAGATCTTCCTTTGGTGGTATTTAATCATCATTGGTTTTATTTTTTGCACTATAAAATGAAAAAAAAAAAAAAAGAAGACCTTGTTTCGGTTTTAAAATTTAGCAAATTTAGTCATTTTTCTTCTGAAATTTTGGCCAAAAGTTAATACTGCTACATATCTTTGGTAAAATTAACCCAAATAAATATATATACTATTTGGTCTTTGTGAAGGGTTTAGAGTCTTCAAGCTATGGTGCCAATCACTGAAAATTGATCACACCTGATGTACTGCGGGCCTCTCTCATTTCTTGAGACACCAACAAGCCAAGAAAGTACAAATACCCCCAAAAGGACCCCTTTTTGGAAAGTAGACATTCCAAGGTAATTTAGTAAGAGGCATGGTGAGTTTTTTGAAGTTGTAATTTTTCCCACAATTCTTTGCAAAAATATTTAATTTTCACAAAATATTACCAAGCTATTTCTCACACATTGTATAGGCATACTTGCAACTACACCCCAAAACACATTCTGCTACACCTGAGTATGAGGATACAGCAGGAGTGAGACTTTTAGACAGCCTGGCCCCATACATACAGAGGCCCAACATCCAAGGAGCGCCTCCAGGCATTCTAGAAGCATAAAATTACACATATAATTTCCTGACAACCGATCACACATTTGAAGGCCCTGAAGGACCAGGACAATGAAAACGCCCACAAAATGACCCCAACACATAATCCAGGAGGCATTATGGAGTCTTTTGAACATGTCTTTTTTCCACAGTTTTTTTAGAAAATGTGGAAAGAAAAAAAATCAAACCTTTTTTTTTTTTTAATACACAAAGTTGTCCATTTATAGGATATTTCTAACACGTAGCATGTGCATAGCCAAAACTACACCTCAAAATACATTCTGCTACTTATCTTAAGTATGGCAATACCACATGTGTGAGACACACAGCCTAGCCACATACAGAGGCCCAACATTCAGGGAGCACCATTAGGTGCTCTAGGCACAAATTACAAATATAATTCCCGGATTACCCACTACATTTTTGTGAGGCACTGTAGGGCAAGGATAAGCACTGTAGTGGCATGGATGAGCAGTGATGCGGCACGAATGAGCAGTGATGCGGCATGAATAAGGAATGGATGGGCATGATTAAGGCACGGATCAGGCAGGGGTGAGCAGTGCTGCAGTCTCCCTCCTCGCACGCTATACCAATCGCGGTGTACAGCGTGCGAGAACAGGCGAGAACTGAATCAGACATGTGCCAGTTTTTTGACAACTGACTGCTCCGTCATTGGACGGAGCCAGCACGTGGTAAAGTGCCGCTGTCACTGGCCCTTTACCACGATCTGTGATGCGCCGGGTCTACAAGTACACTTCCATGTGAGCCCCCAGGGGGCGCGCAGGAAGCGCTATTCTGGGACGACGACATTGTATGCCCTCCCAGAATAAGCTCACCGTGCTGTAGCCATCATTCGACTATGGCCCGGTCGGCAAGTGGTTAAGCTTTGACAAACAAAAAAACCCGAAGTGGACTGGTTTCCATACTAAGCTGCACCAGATTTTGCACCCTCCAGTCTCAGACTGTGTGCCATCTGCCACGTGCTGGACTGGGTCTGCCACCTTTTGGGAACAAGACAGGAACTGTAGCGCGGGGAGTACCCCACACTAGTACCCCCTCACTGGTGATCAGATGTTGTGCGAGGCTTGGAAACGCACAATGTATTTCAGCAGTTGCAACTGAAATAATAAGACCACCAGTGAGAGGGTACTAGATATTTTTGCATCCACTGACCCCAATGCTGGAGGGTTATGACTGCAGTCTTCGACAACTCTACTTTGTGTTATCACTGTGGCCACTGACATCAATACTGGGAGTATGCCCTGATTTCATCCGATCTCCTCAGCTGATGGTCTAGGGACCACCACACTACTGCTCTCTGGACTCATTCCTCTCTCTCCAGGGCTGAGCAGCGAGTGAAGAATTATCAATGTCGCTCCCTCCCTAGGCTGCCAACTTCCCATTTCACTACTTCTGGAGGTGGTTCTGCCCCACTAAACTGCGGGTCCTCTACTTCTTCTGCCATATTTTTATAGGCTAAAGAACTCTACATAACTCTCCCTCATATTTGCCCTCCAGAACTGCTGCTACGTCTCCTGGCACAGGGGTCCCTGCACTGTGATCCTCAAGGCTCCTCCCACTCTTCAGGGTTAAGAGATAAGTTCACCTTTATAGAAAAAAAAATAATAAATGCATATAGTTTTGCAGAAATAAAAAAAAAAAAAATTGCATTTATTATTTTTGTCTCGAAAGCTTTGAACCTGCAAACAGTAGATCACGGGTGAAATGTGGGCTCCTGCAGACATGTCCTCCAGCTTTTAGCCCTTACCTCTGTACAGGCTCTCGATTTGAAAACTGAAGGACATGTCCATTACCTACGAGAGCACTCATACGCAGCCCATGGCAACTAAAAGTCCATCTGCCATGGTGGAAGATGGTACCTGTAGTTTATTCATTCACAGGAATCTGAATGAATGACACAGCTGTGTGGATGAACTTATCCTATAATCAGTGAGAGGAAAAAAAAATTAAATTTCTTCCCACACTCCGAAGACATGCCGGTAGGCTATTAGGCCCCTGTCCAAATCGGTTATAGTATTTGTGTACCCATGGGAGATTGGAACCTTAAAATGTAAAAACTTTTGAGGGAAAATCTGATGTATGGTGTAGATTGTGGGTGTTATTCCGGTTGAAAGAAAGAATAGACTAGTTCATCCAGTTCAACCAACAAATGCCTGCAGTAATAAATAAAACAGCTTTTTTTTTTCCTAATACTGTAGGGACTTTTTTTAAATAAACCCATAACTATATTCACTGCCCAGGTTCAGCTTTAAAGCTATAAGTGAAAGGAAGCATTGTCTATAGAGTTTAAAAACAAAAAGATAATTTTTCTTGTTCTGTACAAGTGCAGTTGGTCACATGCCCTGAAAGTGAAGCTAATCTGCCGGCCTTGTTCACAATGAATGTTGTTACCCACTTCTTGACCCACTTAGAGAAAAGGCTTTCTCAGGAAAAGCATCAATAGCGTGAATGTGCAGCAATGCAGAAAAACTCAATGAAAAGTAGGCTGCTCATGTCAACAACAAAATTAATTTGTAAAATAACTACAGATTATAAAGATCATTAAAAAGAAAAGAAACAACTTGTCAAATATTTACACATAACATGCTACAATCTTTTTCTAATACACAAATGTATTCAATGAAAAAGTAGCAAGTTCTTTTCAGACTCCCTTTAGCCTGGTAGGGGAATTGCAGAAGAAACACAACAAGAGATATTACAATGCCATTGAATAGAACCATGAGTAATTTAACAGTTTACTGCAATGTCTGGGTGATGATAGACCAGATTACAGAACAGGAATAAGGGCCCATTCAGACCTCTCATTTCAGGTTATGCAGTTGCAGTGTGGTGTATTTACATTTGGTACGGTTCATCCTTATGGAAAATACACCAAGGGCATAGCAAGCAGCAGTTTAAGGTATATGGAAACCCAATCCCTACACTCCAATATGAATTGTAAGATGTTACTAGGTTTCAAAAGTATTTATTCATTTTTTTTTTAATTAATTAAACTGGTAATCCTGCAATGAAGGTCCTTGTTCAGGCACTTGCAATGGATAGCTTTACACCGTCTCCCAACTGGAGGAGCAGGGCCATCTTGCCAACCTAGGCTATGGGACTGTGCGTTTCTATTGATGTACACAGTGTAAGGAGACAGCGGTAGTCCCTGCATGCAAGGGCAGCTCCACAGGATGCTGAGGAGCTCAGTGTACATTTTGTGAGGACAGTGAACAGGCAGGGTAGTGTATTCTTCAATTCTGAGAACTATTGCTCATGCAAATCTCTAAATATAATAAATTGCAACCCCAGCATATGGAACAAGCTTATCCCCTTGACCAAGTACACACACATATATTATATACACATATATATATATATATATATATATATATATATATATATATATATATATATATATATATATATATATATATATATATATATATATATATATATATATATATACACACACACACACACACACACACACACACACACATATATACATACACTTTCACAAAAGTGAGTACACCACTCACATTTTTTAAAGATTTTATTAGATTTTTCCACGATACAGCACTGAAGAATCTACACTTTGCTACAATGTAAAGTAGTGAGTGTACAGCTTGTATAACAGTGTAAATTTGCTGTCCCCTCAAAATAACACACAGCCATTATTGTCTAAACCGCTGGCAACGAAAGTAAGTACATCCCTAAGTGGAAATATCCAAACTGGGCACAAATGTTAATATTTTATGTGGCCACCATTATTTTCCAGCACTGCCTTAACACTCTTGGGCATGGAGTTAACCAGAGCGTCACAGGTTGCCACTGGAGTCCTCTTCCACTCCTCCATGACAACATCACAGAGCTGGTGGATGTTAGAGACCTTGTGCTCCTCCAACATCCATTTGAGGAAGCCCCACACATGCCGTTAGGGTTTAGGTCTGGAGACATGCTTGGCAAGTCCATCACCTTTACGCTCAGCTTCCTTACCAAGGCAGTGGTGGTCATCTTGGAGGTGTGTTTGGGGTCACTATGTTGGAATACTGCCCTGTGGCCTAGTCTCTGAAGGGAGGGGGGGGGGGGGGGGGATCATGCTCTGCTTCAGTATGTCACAGTACATGTTGGCATTTGTGGTTCCCTCAATGAACTGAAGCTCCCCAGTGCCGGCAGCACTCATGCAGCCCCAGGCCACGACTCTCCCAGCACCATGCTTGACTGTAGGCAAGACACTTGTCTTTGTACTCCTCACCTGGTTGTCGCCGCAACACGCTTGACACCATCTGAACCAAATAAGTTTATCTTGGTCTCATCAGACCACAGGACATGGTTCCAGTAATCCATGTCCTTAGTCTGCTTGTCTTCAGCAAACTGTTTGCAGAAGAGGCTTCCTCCTGGGACGACAGCCATGCAGACCCAATTTGATGCAGTGTGCGGCGTATGGTCTGAGCACTGACAGGCTGACCCCCCACCCCTTCAACCTCTGCAGCAATGCTGGCATCATTCATACGTCTATTTCACAAAGACAACCTCTGGATATAACGCTGAGCAGGGGCACTCAATTTCTTTGGTCAACCATGGTGAGGCTTATTCTGAGTGGAACCTGTCCTGTTAATCGCTGTATAGCCTTGGCCACCATACTACAGCTCAGTTTTAGGGTCTTGGCAAACTTCCTGTAGCTTAGGTCATCTTTATGTAGAGCAACAACTCGTTTTTTTTAGATCCTCAGAGAGTTCTTTGCCATGAGGTGCCATGTTGAACTTCCAGTGACCAGCATGAGTGAGTGAGAGCGATAACACCAAATTTAACACACCTGAGACCTTGTAACACTTACAAGTCACATGACACCGGGGATGAAAAATGACTAATTGTGCCCAATTTGGACATTTTCACTTAGGGGTGTACTTACTTTTGTTGCCAGCGGTTTAGACATTAATGACTGTGTTGAGTTATTTTGAGGGGACAGCAAATGTACACTGTTATACAAGCTGTACACTCACTACTTTACATTGTAGCAAAGTGTCATTTCTTCAGTGTTGTCACATGAAAAGATAATTAAATATTTACAAAAATGTGAGGGGTGTACTCACTTTGGTAAGATACTGTGTACACACACACATATACACTATAACTATCTATGCTCTAGTATTTTTTTTATATCGAGAAGTGTATTTTATTACAAAAGAGACATGGGATGTCCGTTCTGCAATGAAACCAGCTTGTTTTTGGCTTTTTTTCTGCTTTAAGTCAACAGAAAGCTTCCATTTCCATTTTTTTTTTCTCGTTTTTTTCTTCCCTGCAAAGTAAATGCATAATGTGCTAGTATGCATTGCATACTAGCACATTAAGTGACACTTACCTGCAAACGTAGCCCGTGTTGTTTCCGCTGGCGGCCACATCCATCTCCAACAGCCTTCCTTCCGGGTCTGCAGACTCTGGCTGTATTACTGGCCGGAGCCATGTGACGTCAATCCCGCATACGCGCGCGGGAGCCGCCAGTCACGGCACAGGGCTCTGAAGAAACGGCACGGGTGGCCGTTTTTTCAGAGCACATGCGCTGATGACGTCATCGGCTGCATGTACTGTAAATATCTCCTAAAAAGGTGCAAGTTTAGGAGATATTTACAGTACCTATAGGTAAGCCTTAGTCCTATAATATTCAAGTTTGAACACTTCAGATTTCATGACAAAGATTATTATTGCATATAACATGAGCACCCTGTATCTCTGAATTTGATTGTTTTTACATGTTTTTTTTTTTTATTAAAGGCAGCCTCTACTTGTGTGTGGTGGTTTTTTTTTTTTCATATTATATGCAATAGAATTGCCCATATTTGTGACAGGTTTACTCTAAAGCAGACTGGGCACAGACCATACATTTCTCTGGTTGTTTTGTTTGATAGATCAACCTATTTATGTATAAGCAGCATTCTCCTTTACCACAGAAAAGGCAAATGTCAAAAGAATAGATATCTAAAGAAATCTGACATTAAAGTGGTTGGCCATATAGTACCTATAGGTAAACCGGATCCATTGAGGGCCAGTCACAGGCTTCTGACGTGCCAACTGGAAGCAGGTTAACCAGCATCCAATTCACACCAGTTTGAACCCAGCCTTAAACCGCAACTTTAAAGCGGTAATAAACATTGCTAGAATAAAAAAAATAAATGAAAAAAATCTTCTTCCTGCAAGGTAATGGCATATTGTGCTAGTATGCACTGCACATGCACGCAGGAGTCTCAGCCATGGCACAAAGCTCTGTAGGGATGGCACAAGAATGTTGTTCCTTCAGAGTGCATGCAAGTGTAGGGGATACTCCTTGTACCTACAGACAAGCTTTTTTATAAACTTACCTGTAGGTACAAGTGTCCAATGGGAGTTTTCTACCACCAACTTTAAATCAGTTACAGAGTCAAAAGATAGCTGCCCCCCTTTCCCTCAGCCTTAAGCCCCGTACACACGATCAGATTATCGAACGATCTGTCGTCCGTTTTTTGTGGCATGCTAGTCTGATGTGGAAAGTGAAGAGGTTATTTTCATCCGAATTTTCCCGTAGGACAGAATTCTACTTCAGAAGTGATGTCATGTGTTGGATTGTTTTGTATGTGTTCTTTCGTCTCTGATCATGCCTAGTCTTGCTCTTAAGATTTTTTTCCGTCGAAATCTGTACTAATGAGACGAAAATCGGACGTTGTTTTGACGAACGACAAAATTTATAGCCTGCACATCAGGATTTTGTCAGCCGAAAAGTCGGAGTTGGCTGTCGAAAGCATCATACTAACAATCCGAAAATCGACAGATCGGTCGTCGGACGAATTTTCCCTACAGATTTTCTTATCGTGCGTACGGGCCTTAATACTCACCTGTGTCCAAACCAACTAGATATGGCTGAGTGGACCACCCAGCAATCACATTTAGGAAACCTAAAACATGGAGGGTAAAAGAAAAAGAAAAGTGCCTCCAAGTGTAGTATTTAGAAAGTACAATATGTGAACAATCACATGAAGGTAAAGGATAAAAGGCTCATCTTTAAAAGGTAAATACCCAGCGGAATTACTTCTCAGCGCCTCCAGTTCAAAGGTTTAGGAGCCACGGTAGATGGGGAGATGCCAGCAAGTTCGAGTTGTTCCAGGTACAGCTCGATGAAAAGCAGCTTGGAGCACAGTGCCAGTAGGCATATGACCTCACCAGGGTGAAGGGAGAAAACCACAACACTTTTCAGAGCATGCATGCTCCTTTCTCAAGTGAGAAACTACACTTAGAGGCGTTTTTCTGTTTCTTTTACTTGTCACTTTCTAGAGTTGGCTTCAGTCCGGAGAAGAGATTTGCCATTAGTGTGTGTGTGTTTCCCTCAACACCTGCTAAATTGACAAGGGTTTTTCACCTATGGACTCCTTTATGGAATCATTAGACCATTCTTTTTCATTCAAATAATTCCTATGTAATTATCCTGTGCGCTGGCATTTTATTTGTTTTTGTCCTGTAAAACATGGAGGGTGCCACTGCCAACTTCCTTCTCCTACTACCTACCTGGCCACTATTTGCTTCAATGATTTCTGAGCCGGAACAAACATGCAACAACTAAAGTCAAAGCTATTGACCTATAGGTTTTTCCAAGGGCAAAATCTCAGAAAATACTTAAGTGCCGGTTTACATTTATGCGATCACAGAGACCACATGCGGAGCGCACTGCTCTGCACTGCTCCTAAAATTACATGCAATCTCTGTGCGGTGCAAATTCAGCCATACAGTTTGTATGGCTGAATTTGCACCGCAATCGCAGTGAACACGCACAGGACCCTTTTTTTGGTCCGCAGCAGAATCAGATCGCATGGTGGTTCACACTAGTGCGATCCGATTCTGTGCAAACTCTCAGATCACACTGCGATATGCGATCTGATCTGGGGGTGTCGTTAACTTTGAATTGACACCCCCAGCGTATCGCATATGGCAGTGTGAACTGCCTGTGCTGCGGATGTGATGCGGGAACACGCTGTATATTCGCAGCGTTCCTGCATTGCATAAATGTGAACCGGTGTAACGTGAGAATTACCTACCCCGTGAGAAAAACCTACCCCTCGTCACTTCCGGCCAGGAACAGCTGAGCAGCGCAGCAGTGCGCATGCTCACAGCCCCGGATACCTAATGGAAGAGCTGAGGATCAGACTACTGCGCATGCGCACTAGTCTGAAACGATCTCGGTGTCCGTTAAAAAAACCTACCGACGCGGCGGTGACATAAAATAGCTGTGCTGCACTATGAGTCATCTCCGCTCCTGTCCCGGTCACTTCCCTGATCTTGGCTAGTAAATATAAAAGCGGCTGGCGGCTCCGTGATTTATCTTTTCATACAGCCGCCGCCGCTTTTATATTTAGTAGCCGAGATCAGGGAAGTGACCGGGACAGGAGCGGAGATGACTCATAGTGCAGCACAGCTGTTTTAATGTAACTGCTCGCGTTACACACACTGCTGTGAACCGGAAGTGACGGGGGTAGGTTTTTCTCACGGGTAGGTAATTCTCACAGAACACCGGCACTAAAAGGGAAACTCCATCCAAAAGGGGAAGTTCTGCTTTAAAGCCTCCTCCCCCACCCCCCTCTAACATTTGGCACAGGTTTGTGGAGGCGGGTACCTGGTTTTGACAGGTACCCGCATATACTTCTGTTTGGATCGCTTCACTCCCTCTACGCAGTCTTCTGGGATATGTCACAGGTCCCAGAAGATTGCTGGACCATTCACAAGGTAAAGCGCGGCTCAGGCATGTGCAGCGGGCAACCCCTGTGAAGCCCCAAGCTGTGACAAGGGTGACCATAATTAGGATGCCGGCTCCAGGGACCAAATACGGTTCCCAGCACCCCCTTGGGTGAGCACAGCGCTGGATCCTGGGACAAGTAAGTGTCTGTTTATTAAAAGTCAGCAGCTACAGTTTTTTGGAGCTCGGCTTTAAAGCTGAACGCTTGGCAGGTAAAAAAGGGTAAAATAATGTAGCTCTAATCATTAAGAAATCATCAGTGCAAGTACCTGAATATGACCTGGTATTAGCCTCTTGCCGTTCCTGTACAACAGGGCTGCTGTGTGGGGGGAAAAAGCAGTACAAGGACCCAATCAGTTCATGTGTTGACAAAAAGCATGCTGATAGGAGGCGAAAGCAGAGTGAGACCGATTAGCTCATTACTATGCTGCTTCTCCATTCACTATCCAGTTACAAGCTGGGATAGTTCCAGGACAACCTGGGCTCAGAGGTAGTGAGTTGAATGATGCTTGCCATCAGACTGAGGACATCTATTGGCAAAACAAATGTACAGTGGGGGGAAAACTCTACATTAAAGGATATTTCAGCAAAAGCTAGTTTTATTTTATCTTTTAAAAAGCTATTGTTTTTAATCATTTTATTTTTGGTTAGAATTCTGTCTTAACTGGAGCAGCGAGGCAACCAGTACTATCAAATGGAGAGTTCAGCAATAGCAGCCTACATATTATTTTCAGTACAGGTTTTCTTTAGCCTTATCACACAGTAAGTGAGTAATGTTTATATAACCAGTTTTGATTATTACGGATTTTCCAGGATTGGAAAACACCTACGCGTTTCAATACACATACATTTCCACTGAAAGTCAATGAAAAGGCATGACAATGCATGTAAAAGCATACTTGGATCAACAATGATGTGTATTTCTATGCACAATGTGCAATACTAAGTGTATTGTGCAGTGCAACATGTTACACAATGTGTGGTTTTATGCATTTCCATTTACTTCAATGGAATATACATGCATCTAAACACAAGAAGGGTGAATCCAGCTTCACTAAACCCCCAAATAAAGGCTATGTTGCCCCTTTGTCTATGTCACTGTTCCAGCTCTAGTCATCAGAATGTCCACTGCACAGCTTAAACACAGCCTGTGTAGAAAGAAATAAGGGGCTGACATAGGTGACCTAAAAAAATGCTGGTTGCCTGGCTATCAAGCTGACCCTCTAACCTCAATGGCACAGAATTGGAACAAGTATGCAACCAGTGAAGTCAGAACTACGGCATGATTACTTGCAGATCAGAGACTGAAGCAAGAGAATCTGCATAACAGTCAGACAAGTAGCATTTTTCTAGAGGAGGGGCAACAAAAGGTAACCCCTGTATTTATCTATCCATGGGTTATTTTTTATGAAGCACACCTATTTCATCAGGGATTGTGTGAAGAAGTCTGGAAAACATGACCTGTTCCTGCTCTCCGCACACCAATATAAGGAAAAGCTGAAAGGAATACTGCATGGCACAGAGCACAGGCTGTTGTAGAATAGAAAGCAGTGCATCTCCGTAGTACCATATAGGAGGGTGCACTGCATAGAACCATAGAGGTGGCGTGATACAAAACAAAACACCCACAGCTCTACCCGCCAATCCGACGCAACATGCCACAAAAAAAAAAAGAAAAAACTGATGACGCTGTGCCATTCAAAAAGGAAAAAAAATTAAACCTGTACATAACGTGACAAAGAAGCAACACCTTCATAGCAGGTCCCCAGCCTTAAATAAGTGAGGATTTAAGGGAGCGAATAAATCCAGCCACTGCTCAAGGATATTCTAAATCCTATTGCCTGGAACAGATTGCACGCCTGCTGCCAATATCCGAGCAATGACAGACTAAATCCTCTTTGGCTAATCAAGGCCTTTCTTATCGGTAATGACAGCTCAGTCCTACCAGTACATCAGAATTGCCAATCATCACATCCCAGTCCTACCAGTACATCAGAATGGTCAATCACTACATCCCTGCCATATGAGTACTTCAGAACCATTGAAGCCCAGTCCTACCAGCACATCAAATTGTCAGTCAACACATGCCAGTCCTACCAGTAGCATCAGAATGCCAAGCACAAAATACCTAGTCTTACCAGTACAATGAAATGTCAATCAAAACATCCCAGTCTTACTTGTACATTGGAATGTCAACCAACACATCCAGTCTGGACTGGGATGTGTTGAATGACATTTTGATGTCACATCAGAAATTCAGAATTAACACAGTACATGGGAAAGTCCTCCCAGTCCATCAAAACCATCAGCTCCCTGTCCTATTACCTCCTAGTTCTCCCAGTGCCGTCAGAACCACCACGTCCCAGTGCCGTCAGAACCACCACGTCCCAGTGCCGTCAGAACCACCACGTCCCAGTGCCGTCAGAACCACCACCTCCCAGTGCCGTCAGAACCACCACCTCCCAGTGCCGTCAGAACCACCACCTCCCAGTGCCGTCAGAACCACCACCTCCCAGTGCCGTCAGAACCACCACCTCCCAGTGCCGTCAGAACCACCACCTCCCAGTCCCGTCAGAACCACCACCTCCCAGTCCCGTCAGAACCACCACCTCCCAGTCCCGTCAGAACCACCACCTCCCAGTCCCGTCAGAACCACCACCTCCCAGTGCCATCAGAACCACCACCTCCCAGTGCCATCAGAACCACCACCTCCCAGTGCCATCAGAACCATCACCTCCCAGTGCCATCAGAACCATCACCTCCCAGTGCCGTCAGAACCATCACCTCCCAGTGCCGTCAGAACCATCACCTCCCAGTGCCGTCAGAACCATCACCTCCCAGTGCCGTCAGAACCATCACCTCCCAGTGCCGTCAGAACCATCACCTCCCAGTGCCATCAGAACCATCACCTCCCAGTGCCATCAGAACCATCACCTCCCAGTGCCATCAGAATCATCACCTCCCAGTGCCGTCAGAACCATCACCTCCCAGTGCCGTCAGAACCATCACCTCCCAGTGCCATTAGAACCATCACCTCCCAGTGCCGTCAGAACCATCACCTCCCAGTGCCATTAGAACCATCACCTCCCAGTGCCGTCAGAACCATCACCTCCCAGTGCCATCAGAACCATCACCTCCCAGTGCCATCAGAACCATCACCTCCCAGTGCCATCAGAACCATCACCTCCCAGTGCCGTCAGAACCACCACCTCCCAGTGCCATCAGAACCATCACCTCCCAGTGCCGTCAGAACCATCACCTCCCAGTGCCATCAGAACCATCACCTCCCAGTGCCATCAGAACCATCACCTCCCAGTGCCATTAGAACCATCACCTCCCAGTGCCATCAGAACCATCACCTCCCAGTGCCGTCAGAACCATCACCTCCCAGTGCCATTAGAACCATCACCTCCCAGTGCCATCAGAACCACCACCTCCCAATGCATGAGAAGTATCCCCTCTTATTGTGGAAGGCCCCCTCCTCATGATGGTGGAGCCCAGTGATCAGCATTCAAGACATGCATCTCCTGAGTCCATCCAACCTGTTCCCTCCCAGCGAATCCAAGGGAAGCAGCGATTGTAGACAATGGCAGCACCCCTCTCTCTATCCATCCATCCATGATTAGGTGGTCCCCTCTCTCCTCTCCAGGATTACCAGCTATCCTCGTCTTCATAGCCGTCCTCCAGGTCCAGGATGTCCACTTCGTCCAGGATGGTGGTCCCCGGGGACGGGCAGGCCAGCCTGCTGTTGTAGTATCCCAGTGCTGGGTCTGATGGGTAGAGGCTCCCGCAGAGTAGAGTGGGCACAGGGCTGGGTAAGCAGAGGGCGGCGGGTCGGGTGAGTGTCGGACTGGCCAGCAGGCAGGGTTGATGCATTGCGGGAGGAGGCTGCAGCAGGTGCGGGCTGGCGGTGCAGTTACTGACGGCGCTGGCTCTGTTCCGGAGCTGTTCATTCTGTTTCTCTAGCTTCCTAACCAGCTCCTGCAGCTTCTTCACCTCCAACTCGGCGTTCACCACCAGCCCATTAGTGGCCCCTGAGGCGCACTTCACCTCCGCCATCTCTCTGCCCGCCCGTCCGTCCGCCTGCCCGCCCGCTGCCTCCTCCGGCTCTCTCCTCTCCTCTATGTCCGCCTCACTCAGGGATGGCTGCTCTGTACAGCCTGCATCCTCCTGACAGCGCTAACACTATTCTACTGTGATCGCTGGGCTCCCTCCCACCGAGAGGGGGGGCTACACACAATGGAACAAAGAGATCCGGGGATACACCGAGTATCCACTGTCCACTGACACCCTCATCTATCACTGCTAGGAGGAGGGTGGAGTCATTCCCACTTCATTATACACACCCAATCACCAATTACTCACTCTCCTCTCTCCTAGTCTACACATACTACTCATATCACATTGCAATGGCTCTATATACTATATACAATTTCATGTAAACATACCTATGGGACATTGTAAACATCACTATTCTTAAATCATTATATGACAATTGTGATATCACTATATGACAGCGTAAACATCACAATGTAGCATTGTAAACATCACTGTATGACATTGGAAACATTATAATATGACATTGCAAACATCACTTTGTGACATTGTAAACATCACTGTATGACATTGGAAACATAATCATATAACATTGTAAACATCACTACATGACATTGGAAACATAATCATATGACATTGGAAACATCACTATCTGACAACGTAAATACTATTATTACATTGTAAACATAACCATATGACATTGTTAACATCACTATATGACAATGTAAACATAATCATGTGACAATGTAAACATCACTATATGACAATGTAAACATAACCATATGACATTGTTAATATCACTATATGACAATGTAAACATAATCATGTGCCAATGTAAACATCACTATATGACAATGTAAACATAACCATATGACATTGTTAATATCACTATATGACAATGTAAACATCACTATATGACATTGGAAACAAAATCATTTGACATTGGAAACATTACTATATTACATCGTAACATTACCATGTGACAATGTAACTACTACTATGCTAAATTGTAAACATAACCATATGACAAGACATTGTTGTGACGAGACCAATCTCGCCACTGGGCATTGGAGAAGCCTGGTTGCTCGCCTCCTGCAATGAGACTATGGACCCTCTCATCAGCCCATGCTAAACGTAAACCCCATGGCGATTTGACTGTGTTTGTGGCATCTGAGCGCTGTTTGGATATGTTGAGCGCTGAGATACAGGCTATCTGGGGGTGGATTGGGGGTTCTGTTCAGTCTGTTCAGTGGGAGCCCATTTTGTGTTTCTTTAACCATGTGGCTAATGGAGTCTTGCCTCTATCCTGGAAGCTAAACCTTATTCCTGTAAACTGTAAGGCACAGGAAGTGCACTCCTAATATGGTCATTCCAGGAAGTCCAATGAGGAGACGGACTGTCTGAGGTGGCTCTCCATTCACCTATTGTCGGGTGTGCTAATGAACTTGCCTGCTGTCTGCTAAGAGATGTATTGACACCCAGAGTAATGTGTACTGAGGGCTCGTTAGGGAACCATTGTTCTGTGTCTGGCTATTGTGTACATTGATTACCCCCTGGGGGCTTCTGTCTCCTTGCACATGGCAGTCCTTCTGGTTAAGCTATCTGACCAATCACTGCTGACTCATTTTCAAGCCCTTATTTGCATGGCTGGAGAGGACCTTATGGGGAACTGCAGGTACTGTGCAATTGACCAATGGGAAAGCGGTTGTTGGGGGAAGGATGTTCCAAATTCTGTATAAAAGTGTGCTGTGTTCTTCCAATAAATGTTGTTCCTGTTTTACCCTCAACTCTGAGCTTTGTTTCGTTATTGGGGGGATTTATTGTATGCTGTTCCAGTTTGACTGCTAGGAGTGCAAACCCTTCATATGGTTTTTCCTATTCTGCTGTATGCAGCATTCATAAGGTTCCAGCTACACTGTTTGCATCATTCCTTGGTTTCCAGTTCGGGAGTTTGGTGTCCTGCAAGTAGCTGTGCCTGTAGCTCTGGAAGGGGAAGATCTCCTAAACGGTTTTAACCCTTTTGTGTCCGGGGTGCCGTTACAATTGGTGGCAAGCGGCGGGATCGTTCCCACAGCCAGAAGGACAGCTACAGGAGACACCATTCCGTGGATTTACAAGTTGGGGGCAACACGTCTCAGTACAGCAACCCTTAAAGCAACAGGATGGAACCAGCAGTGGAGTACAGATATTCTCTGAAAGAATATGACCGTATGGTGTGGTTACGGCTGAGCTTCTTTGGACCCAATCCACTGGAGAGATCCAAGCGGTTCGTGAGGAACTTAGTGTTCATGTCTCTGCTAGACAGGGCAGAGAGAGAGGGCCAGCTAGCACGTTGGGAGGAACTCCAGCGGCAGGTACAGTAAAGGGAAGAGGAAAACCCAGTCTCCATTCCCCAGCGGCAGCCTGATTTATTGGGAATTGGGAGCCCAGTCTCCATTCTCCAGCGGCAGGATGAGTTACAGGGGGCAGAGACAGTCGGTCCTGTCACCCAGCAGCAGATTGATTTGTTGGGAATTGGGAGCCCAGTCTCCATCCCACAGCAGCAGAGTGTCCTGCAGGAAACAGGGAGCCTAGTCTCCTTTCCCCAGCAACAGGACACTGTATTGGGAGCAGAGACAGTCGGTCTCCCTCCCCAGGGGCTGGAAGTATATTTGGGAGAGGAGCTTGTTACCCCCTCTCCCCATGGACAGTTTGATTTGTTGGGAATTGGGAGCCCAGTCTCTATCCCACAGCAGCCGAGTGAAGTGCAGGGAATTGGGAGCCCAGTCTCCATTCCCCAGCGGCAGGCTGAGTTACAGGGGGTAGACACAGTTGGTCCTGTCCCCCAGCAGCAGATGGATTCATTGGGAATTGGGAGCCCAGTCTCCATTCCACAGCGGCAGAATATTTCATTGGGAATTGGGAGCCCAGTCTCCATCCCACAGCAACAGGGCTGTTTAGCCAAAGGGGAGACAGTCGGTCTTCCCCCACAGCAGCATGGTGGGTTATCTAAAGGGGAGACAGTCGGTCTCTCCCTACCTCAGTATGGTGGTGTATCTAAAGGGGAGACAGTCTGTCTCCCCCTCCAACAACCAGGCTCCAACCAGGCTACTTCCGTGGTAGCGCTTGCAACAGGGCAGAGTACCGCTGGTCTCTGCCCACTCAGCAACCCACCAAGGCAGTCTACCAGTCCCCCACACAGCCAAGGTGAGGCACCTGGACATGGACAAATTTATCTTCTACCCAGGTGTAGTAACCAGCTATTTTGGGTGGGCTGTACTGCTGTTTCTGTTTTGTGGGTGGGCTGCTGGACTAACAAGGGCACTGACCGGCAGAAGGTCAGATACCCTGTTAGTCTGTTTGGAAAAGGGGAGAAATGTGACGAGACCAATCTCGCCACTGGGCATTGGAGAAGCCAACAAATTTTCTCAAAAGTTGAAATTGAAAAAGTTGCCCTAAATTTTTTTATTTTTTTTTTACAGCAAAAAAATATATTTTTTTTTTTCATAAATCAGCCAGGACTGGCAGCAGCCGGAAAATACATTGTCTAACCACTTGCCGACCGCCGCAAGTACATATACTGCGGCGGTCAGCCCCGCACAGGCAAAGTGACGTACCGGTACGTCACTAGCCTGTGAGGCTCTGGGGAGCGAGCACGCTGACAGCGGGAGAAAGGCAGGCGGCTAGTGTAAACAAGCCGCCTGTCATTCTCCCCTGTGTAGGAACAGTGATCATACGGTTCTACTATGTAGGACCGTTGATCATTGTTCCTACACCTAAAGCCACAGCCAATCACAGTTAGAATCACGCCCCTAGGGACACACACAGCCCCTCCCTCTCAAATAAAGTTAACCCCTTCACTACCAGTGTAATTTTACAGTAACAGTGCATAATGTCACTGGTAACCCCAAAAGTGTCAAAAATGTCAGTCAAGGGTCCGATCTGTCCGCCCCAATTGTTCCGCAAAAAAAATCGCAGATCGCCGCCATTACGCGTTAAAAAAAAAAAAAAATGACAAAAATCTTTCCCTTTGTTAGTAAACGTGATAACTTTTGCGCAAACCAATCAAAATAAGCTTTTTGCGATTTTTTTTTTTTACCAAACATATGTAGCATAAAACAAATTGACCGAAAATGTTAAAAAATTTTGATTTTTACATTTTTTTGGGCAAATTTCATATAAAAAAATATGAAAAATATTGTTATTTTTGCAAAATTGACGCTCTTTTTTTGTTTATAGCGCATGATCAAAAAATCGCACAGGTAATCAAATACCACCAAAAGAAAGCTCTGTTTGTGGGAAAAAAAGGACGTCAAATTCGTTTAGGTACAGCGTTGCACGACCGCGCAATTGTCCGTTAAAGTCACGCAGTGCCGAATCGCAAAATACCCCCTGGTCAGGAAGGGGGTAAAATCTTCCGGGGCTTAAGTGGCTAATACATATAGGGTCCATTCACACATCTGTAAAATGGGTCCGCATCCATTCCACAATTTGGCGAAACCTTTACAGACCCATTGTTTTTCATTTCCAGTCTGAAAAATTAGGCATTCACAGGATAAAGAAGTAAGTGTCGGCCATTCCAGGTCCCAAAAATTAACCCACATGCGTTTACCTGACAGCTAAGAACGTAGTATTCTGTGGCTGAAGGTACATTAGGCATTCACAGGTAACAGAAGTAAGTGTCGGACATAAAAGGCACCAAAAAATAGCCCACATGGGTTTACCTGACAGCTAAGAATGTAGTATTCTGTGGCTGAAGGTACATTAGGCATTCACAGGATACAGAAGTAAGTGTCGCCCATTCCAGGCCCCAAGCATTAGCCCACATGGGTTTACCTGAAAGCTAAGTACGTAGTATTCTGTGGCTGAAGGTACATTAGGCATTCACACAGTATACAGAAGTAAGTGTCGGCCTGTATAGCCTGCAAAAATTAGCTCACGTGGGTTGAACTGACAGCAAAAAACGTAGTTTTTGATGGCTAGAGGTATGGTAGGTGTTCACGGTACACAGAACCGTAAGTGTCGGCCTGTATAGGCTTCAAAAATTAGCTCACATGGTTTGAACTGAAAGCAAAAAACTTAGTTTTTGATGGCTAGAGGTATGGTAGGCGTTCACAGTACACAGAACCGTAAGTGTCGGCCTGTATAGGCTCCAAAAATTAGCTCACATGGTTTGAACTGACAGCAAAGAACTTAGTATTTGGTGGCTGGAGGTAAATTAGGCATTGACAGAAAAAATAATTGTCGGCCCTAAAAGGCCCCAAAAATTTGCCATTCAATGGACATGAAATGCCTTTTATGCCGCTGTATGTAGCAAAGCCAAGGACCAGGGATTGTTGTGGGTGGAGGAATTTCGATGAAACATGGTCTACTGGTCAAATGTGTTGAATTCCTCAGAGATCCATGCCTCATTCAATTTTATAAATGTGAGGTAGTCTACACTGTCATGAGCTAGGCGAGTTCGCTTATCGGTCACGATCCCCCCTGCTGCGCTGAACGTCCTTTTGGACAGGACCCTGGATGGGGGGCAAGCCAACATTTCCATTGCAAATTGTGCAAGCTCTGGCCAGAGGTCAAGCCTGCCCACCCAGTAGTCCAGGGGTTCATCACTCCTCAGAGCGTCCACATCGGCCGTTAACCCGATGTAGTCGGACACCTGTCGGTCTAGGCGTTCCCTCATGCTGGATCCGGAGTACAGCTGTCAAAGGTTCGGCTGAAAGAAGGATCTCATATCTGAAGTGACCAAGACATCTTCCAACCGCCCTCTTCTTGCAGGCGCTGTTGGATTGCTACCCACAACTGTCTCTCTGTGACTGGAAATTCCTCTGCCAGCGCACAGAAAATCAGAATGCAGCATTTCCCGCAGCAAGGCCTGGAAGTGCTGCATTCTGACCACCCTCTGTGATTGTGGTAACATTTCCGCCATTTTGTGTTTGTATCGGGGGTCTAAGTACGTTGCCACCCAGTACATGGTCCTTGGCCTTTATGCGTTTTATACAAGGGTCCCCCTTAAAACACTGCAGCATGTAGGCCCCCATTCCCACTAAACTGGAAGCGGTATAGTGGCCTGCTTCCAGCTCATCATCCAGGATAATGTCATCCTCGTTCTCCTCCCCCCATTCACGGATAACACCAGGGATCCCAGAAAGGTTTAAAGCATGCTCTTTTTGCTCCTCCTCTTCCCCCCCAGCACCATCCTCCTCCTCTGACTCCTCTTCAGACTCCTGCTGTTGATTTGTCTCAGAAGGAGTAGCACCCCCTGGGAATTCATTCAGCATTGCGACTTCCTGATCTTCCTACTCCTGCTCCTCGACGGCTTGATCAATGACACAACGCAATGCACGCTCCAGAAAGAAGGCATAAGGTATGATGTCACTTATGGTGCCCTGGCTGTGACTGACCAGTTTGGTGATCTCATTGAATGGCCGCAGAAGTCTGCATGTGTCCCGCATGAGCAGCCACTGGCAAGGTGAAAAAAAACCAAGCTCCCCAGAACCTGTCCTGCCGCAGAGTTCGAACAGGTAGTCATTAACTGCACATTTCTGCTGGAGCAGCCTATCGAGCATATGCAACGTTGAGTTCAATCGCTTTGGGCATTCACAAATAAGACGCCTGAGGGGCAGGTTGTGTCGCCGCTGAATCTCAGCAAGGCGAGCCATGGCTGTGTAAGATCTTCGGAAATGGCCCAAGATTTTCCTGGCCTGCCGCAAGACGACCTGGACCCCAGGGTATTTGGCAACCAATCGCTGCACCACCAAGTTCAGGACATGTGCCATGCATGGCACGTGTGTTATTTTGCCCTGTTTCAGCGTGCACAACAGATTGGCACCGTTGTCGCACACCACTTTACCAATTGACAAATTCAGCGGTGTCAGCCACTGATCTGCCTGCGAACGCAAAGCTGAAAGGAGTGCAGGACCAGTGTGGCTCTTGGCTTCCAGGCACAACAGACACAGCACAGCATGGCAACGTCTCACCTGGCATGTGGAATAGGTTCTGGGGATCTTGGGCAGCGCAGGAGAAGAGATAGTAGCAGCGGAAGAGGAGGAGTCAGCCGAGGAGGAGAGGGAGGATAGAGGAGGAGGAGAAGAAGAGGCAGGCCTGCTTGAAATCCGTGGCGGTACAACCAAATCTACACGGGTGCCAATGGTTGCATGCTTAAAGGCCATCAGAAGGTTCACCCAGTGGGCAGTAAAAGTGATATACCTTCCCTGCCCGTGTTTGCTAGACCATGTGTCTGTGTAGATAACACCCCGCTTCAATCCATGGTATTGGGGGCCCACAGGTTTATCACACCAGTTCTACAAATAATTGGCCAGTATCTGTTGTCAATGTGTGTAGCACAGTTAACACAGCAAAAGAGGCCAAATGTTTGCAGGACTAAAATACAATCTTATAAAAGCATACTGTTAAATAACACCCCGCTTCAATATGTGCTATTGGGCGGCCACTGGTCTATCACACCAGTTGTTCAAAAAATTGGCCAGTGAGTTTGGCACTGTTTGTATCAGAGTTAACACAGCAAAAGAGGCAATATTGTTTCAGGACACAAATACACTTGTAAAAGTATACTCAGATAACACCCCACTTCAATATGTGGTATTGGGGGGCCACTGGTTTATCACACCAGTTGTTCAAAAAATTGACCAGTGAGTTTGGCATTGGCACTGTGTGTAGCAGACTTCTCTCAGCAAAAGAGGCAATATTGTTGCAGGACACAAATACACTTTTGAAAGTATACTCAGATAACACCCCACTTCAATAGGTGGTATTGGGGGACCACTGGTTTATCACACCAGTTGTTCAAAAAATTGGCCAGTGAGTTTGGCACTGTGTGTATCAGACTTCACTCAGCAAAAGAGGCAATATTGTTGCAGGACACAAATACACTTGTAAAAGTATACTCAGATAGGCTCCAAAAATTAGCTCACATGGTTTGAACTGACAGCAAAGAATGTAGTATATGATGGCTAGAGGTACAGTAGGCGTTCACAGTATACACAAGTTGGTGGCGGGCTGTTTAGGCCGCAAACATGAGCTCACATGGGTTGAACTGACAGTAAAGAACGTAGTACATGATGGCTAGAGGTACAGTAGGCGTTCACAGTATACACAAGTAGGTGACGGGCTGTTTAGGTCGCAAAAATGAGCTCACATGGGTTGAACTGACAGCAAAGAACGTAGTATATGATGGCTAGAGGTACAGCAGGCATTCACAGTACACAGAACAGTAAGTGTCAGCCTGTATAGGCTGCAAAAATTAGCCATTCAATGGACATGAAATGCCTTTTATGCCGTTGTATTTAGCGAAGCAAAGGACCAAGAATTGTTGTGGGTGGATGGCGGTCTTTCGGATATTTGTGGCCTGGTATGAGGAATTTCGATGAAACCTGGTCTATTGGTCACATGTGTTGAATTCCTCAGAGATCCATGCCTCATTCATTTTTATAAATGTGAGGTAGTACTAGTCTACACTGTCATGAGCTAGGCGAGTGCGCTTATCGGTCACGATCCCCCCTGCTGCACTGAACGTCCTTTCGGACAAGACACTGGACGGGGGGGGCAAGCCAACAGTTGCATTGCAAATTGTTCAAGCTCTGGCCAGAGGTCAAGCCTGCCCACCCAGTAGTCCAGGGGTTCATCACTCCTCAGAGCGTCCACATCGGCCGTTAACCCGATGTAGTTGGACACCTGTCGGACACCTTTTTTTACGCTCCAACATTTGAGCCACAGAAGCCTGCCTTTTTCCAGAAAAACGTGACAACTGCATCATGGAAGGTGGAGTGTTGGACAACTGTGAGGAGACAGGAGAAGGAGAAGGGGGAGGAGAAGGAGAAGAGGCTGGACGGTGAGAGCATGGAGTGTGGCTTTGTGGGTTCTGACAGTTTTGCTCCCACTGGGCTTGGTGATGGGATTTCAGGTGCCTTCTTAAGGCGGTTGTCCCTAGGTGAGTGTTGGGCTTACCCCGACTTATGCGTTGACTGCAAAGGCTGCAGATGGCAACACTGGTGTCAGCAACGGACACATTAATAAAAGCCCACACTGCGGAGCCATGTGCCGGAGTCCTGGGAGCGCCAGATGTGACTGTACATGCTTGATGGCTCGGTCCTGATAGATTTGCAGTCTGCTTTCTACCTCTTCTGCAATGCAAGTTCTGCCTGCCTCTCCTCCCTATCTGCCGGTCCGTCAGTCCACCAGTTCTACATATAATTGGCCAGTAACTGTTGTCACTGTGTGTAGCAGAGTTAACACAGCAAAAGAGGCCAAATGTTTGCAGGACTAAAATACAATCTTAGAAAAGTATACTGTTAAATAACACCTCAATTCATTATGTGGCATGGGGGGGGGGGGCTCAGGTTTATTACACCAGTTCTACAAATAATTGGCCAGTAACTGTTGTCACTGTTTAGCACTGTGTAGCACTGTTTACACAGCGAGAGAGGCCAAATTTTTGCAGGACTAAAATACACTCTTAGAAATGTATACTGTTAAATAACACCCCACTTCAATATGTGGTCTTGGGGGGCCACTGGTTTATCACACCAGTTGTTCAAAAAATTGACCAGTGAGTTTGGCATTGGCACTGTGTGTAGCAGACTTCACTCAGCAAAAGAGGCAATATTGTTGCAGGACACAAATACACTTTTGAAAGTATACTCAGATAACACCCCACTTCAATAGGTGGTATTGGGGGACCACTGGTTTATCACACCAGTTGTTCAAAAAATTGGCCAGTGAGTTTGGCACTGTGTGTATCAGACTTCACTCAGCAAAAGAGGCAATATTGTTGCAGGACACAAATACACTTGTAAAAGTATACTCAGATAGGCTCCAAAAATTAGCTCACATGGTTTGAACTGACAGCAAAGAACGTAGTATATGATGGCTAGAGGTACAGTAGGCGTTCACAGTATACACAAGTTGGTGGCGGGCTGTATAGGCCACAAAAATGAGCTCACATGGTTTGAACTGACAGTAAAGAACGTAGTATATGATGGCTAGAGGTACAGTAGGCGTTCACAGTATACACAAGTAGGTGGCGGGCTGTTTAGGCCGCAAAAATGAGCTCACATGGGTTGAACTGACAGCAAAGAACGTAGTATATGTTGGCTAGAGGTACAGTAGGCGTTCACAGTATACACAAGTTGGTGGCGGGCTGTTTAGGCCGCAAACATGAGCTCACATGGGTTGAACTGTCAGTAAAGAACGTAGTACATGATGGCTAGAGGTACAGCAGACATTCACAGTACACAGAACAGTAAGTGTCGGCCTGTATAGGCTGCAAAAATTAGCCATTCAATGGACATGAAATGCCTTTTATGCCGCTGTATTTAGCGAAGCAAAGGACCAAGAATTGTTGTGGGTGGATGGCGGTCTTTCGGATATTTGTGGCCTGGCATGAGGAATTTCAATGAAATCTGGTCTATTGGTCACATGTGTTGAATTCCTCAGAGATCCATGCCTCATTCATTTTTATAAATGTGAGGTAGTACTAGTCTACACTGTCATGAGCTAGGTGAGTGCGCTTATCGGTCACGATCCCCCCTGCTGCGCTGAACGTCCTTTCGGACAAGACACTGGATGGGGGGGGGGGGGGGCAAGCCAACAGTTGCATTGCAAATTGTTCAAGCTCTGGCCAGAGGTCAAGCCTGCCCACCCAGTAGTCCAGGGGTTCATCGATCCTCAGAGCGTCCACATCGGCCGTTAACCCGATGTAGTTGGACACCTGTCGGACACCTTTTTTTACGCTCCAACATTTGAGCCACAGAAGCCTGCCGTTTTTCCAGAAAAACGTGACGACTGCATCATGGAAGGTGGAGTGTTGGACAACTGTGAGGAGACAGGAGAAGGAGAAGGGGGAGGAGAAGGAGAAGAGGCTGGACAGTGAGAGCATGGAGTGTGGCTTTGTGGGTTCTGACAGTTTTGCTCCCACTGGGCTTGGTGATGGGATTTCAGGTGCCTTCTTAAGGCGGTTGTCCCTAGGTGAGTGTTGGGCTTACCCCGACTTATGCGTTGACTGCAAAGGCTGCAGATGGCAACACTGGTGTCAGCAACGGACACATTAATAAAAGCCCACACTGCGGAGCCATGTGCCGGAGTCCTGGGAGCGCCAGATGTGACTGTACATGCTTGATGGTTCGCTCCTGATACATTTGCAGTCTGCTTTCTACCTCTTCTGCAATGCAAGTTCTGCCTGCCTCTCCTCCCTATCTGCCGGTCCGTCAGTCCACCAGTTCTACATATAATTGGCCAGTAACTGTTGTCACTGTGTGTAGCAGAGTTAACACAGCAAAAGAGGCCAAATGTTTGCAGGACTAAAATACAATCTTAGAAAAGTATACTGTTAAATAACACCTCAATTCATTATGTGGCATGGGGGGGGGGGGGGCACAGGTTTATTACACCAGTTCTACAAATAATTGGCCAGTAACTGTTGTCATTGTTTAGCACTGTGTAGCACTGTTTACACAGCGAGAGGCCAAATTTTTGCAGGACTAAAATACACTCTTAGAAATGTATACTGTTAAATAACACCCCACTTCAATATGTGGCATTGGGGGGGGGGGAGCATTAGTGTAGCACACCAGTTCAAAAAATTGGCCAGTGAGTTAGGCACTGTGTGTACCAGACTTCACTCAGCAAACTAGGCAATATTGTTGCATGACACAAATACACTTGAAAAAGTTTACTCAGATAACACCCCACTTCAATATGTGACATGGGGGGGGGGGCACAGGTTTATTACACCAGTTCTACAAATAATTGGCCAGTAACTGTTGTCACTGTGTGTAGCACTGTTTACACAGCAAGAGGCCAAATTTTTGTCGGACTAAAATACACTCTTAGAAAATTATACTGTTAAATAACACCCCACTTCAATATGTGGCATTGGTGTAGCACACCAGTTCAAAAAATTGGCCAGTAAGTTTGGCGCTGTGTGTACCAGACTTCACTCAGAAAACTAGGCAATATTGTTGCATGACACAAATACACCTGAAAAAGTTTACTCAGATAACACCCCACTTTAATATGTGGCATTGGGGGGGGAGCATTGGTGCAGCACACCAGTTCAAAAAATTGGCCAGTGAGTTAGGCGCTGTGTGTACCAGACTTCACTCAGCAAACTAGGCAATATTGTTGCATGACACAAATACACTTGAAAAAGTTTACTCAGATAACACCCCACTTCAATATGTGGCATTGGGGGGGGGGGGGGGGGGCACAGGTTTATTACACCAGTTCTACAAATAATTGGACAGTAACTGTTGTCACTGTGTGTAGCACTGTTTACACAGCAAAAGGCCAAATTTTTGCCGGACTAAAATACACTCTTAGAAAATTATACTGTTAACCGGTTGCCGACCGCCGCACGACTATATACTGCGGCGGTCAGCCCCGGCCAGGCAGAGTGACGTATCGGTACGTCACTCGCCTGTCACTGACTTGCGAGCCTATCGCGGGCGGGCGCGCGCCCGCCGCGGCTCGTTCACAGGCAAGTCAGTGCGTGTGACCGGCGGACTCGATGTCCGCCAGTCACACTGCGATCGCTCCTGTGAAGGGAGAAAGACAGAGCAGCTTGTGTAAACAAGCTGCCTGTCAGTTCTCCCTGTGTAAAAGTGAAGATCTGACCGTTCTACTATGTAGAACGGTTGATCTTTGCTTTTACACCAATAGGAATGTCCCTACACAGTTAGAAGCACGCCCCTAGGACACACTTAACCCCTCCCTGTCCAATAAAGTTAACCCCTTCCCTGCCAGTGTCATTTTTGCAGTAACAGTGCATATGTATAGCACTGATTACTGCAGTAATGTCACTGGTAACCCCAAAAGTGTCAAAAATGTCAGTCAAGGGTCCGATCTGTCCGCCGCAATGTCGCAGTACCGAAAAAAAAATCGCAGATCGCCCCTATTACGCATTAAAAAAAAAAACACCAAAAATGACAAAAATCTTTCTCTTTGTTAGTAAACACGATAACTTTTGCGCAAACCAATCAAAATACGCTTTTTGCGATTTTTTTTACCAAACATAGGTAGCATAAAACAAATTGGCCGAAAAATGTTAAAAAATTTTGATTTTTACTTTTTTTTTGGGGGAATTTCATATAAAAAAATGTGAAAAATATTGTTATTTTTGCAAAATTTACGCTCTTTTTTTGTTTATAGCGCGTGATCAAAAAATCGCACAGGTGATCAAATACCACCAAAAGAAAGCTCTGTTTGTGGGAAAAAAAGGACGTCAAATTCGTTTAGGTACAGCGTCGCACGACCGCGCAATTGTCCGTTAAAGTCACGCAGTAAAAAATAGCAAAAAAACCCCTGGTCCTTTAGCAGCCAAATCCTCCGGGGCTTAAGTGGTTAAATAACACCCCACTTCAATAAGTGGCATTGGTGTACCACACTAGACCCCTCCCCTGATCAGAAGACAAAACTTGAAATTTCTAGCACTGACTTGTTTTGATCTGGTACTATCTATGAAGTTCTTAAAGATAGGATTCATCTGTACTGTTCTTTTTGTTATATAAATATTTTGATCATTTTATAAAAAAAAAAAAATACGTTCCATAGGTAAACCCTATTTTTGTTAAATTGTATTTTTATATGATAAATACACGTATGTATAATGTTTTTGTAAAATACATATGCTAACTACATCTGTACTAATGTTGTATTTAAAAACTTTTCAATAAACGTTTTTAATCATAATCAAAAAAAAAAATTGGCCAGTAAGTTTGGCGCTGTGTGTACCAGACTTCACTCAGCAAACTAGGCAATATTGTTGCATGACACAAATACACTTGAAAAAGTTTACTCAGATAACACCCCACTTTAATATGTGGCATTGGGGGGGAGCATTGGTGTAGCATACCAGTTCAAAAAATTGGCCAGTGAGTTAGGCGCTGTGTGTACCAGACTTCACTCAGCAAACTAGGCAATATTGTTGCATGACACAAATACACTTGAAAAAGTTTACTCAGATAACACCCCACTTCAATATGTGGCATTGGGGGGGGGGATTGGTCTATCACACCAGTTATAATACATTATAAGTGCTTTTGTCACTGTGTGTAGTGTTGCTGCAGAAACGCTCAGTCTCACCACCACACCTGTCTCAATGCTGCACAGTGCACAATAATAGTACTAATCCACTATAGTATGCTTTCTAGAAAGTATATTATACTGTGGATTATCCCCCTCCCCCACCCCTTTTTAGTGCACTGCACAGCAATACCAAAACATTTGCAGCCCTTTACATGACTTTTGTGGACTTTAACAGAGCAATTTGTGTGTGACTCCAGCCGATCTCTAACTGCTCCTAAAGCAACCACTAGATACCTGCCCCTATAGTAAAAGAGACTGTAATAGACCCTATAACAACATTGGAGCATTTTAGATGACTTTTGTGGACATTGACAAAGCGATTTCTGTGTGCCTGCAGCCGATCTCTAACTTCCCTTAAAGCAACCACAGGATACCTGGCCCTATAGTAAAGAGACTGTAATAGACCCTAAAACGACATTGGAGCATTTTAAATGACTTTTGTGGACATTGACAAAGCGATTTCTGTGTGACTGCAGCTGATCTCTAACTTCCCCTAAAGCAACCACAGGATACCTGGCCCTATAGTAAAGAGACTGTAATAGACCCTAAAACGACATTGGAGCATTTTAAATGACTTTTGTGGACATTGACAAAGCGATTTCTGTGTGACTGCAGCTGATCTCTAACTGCCCCTAAAGCAACCACAGGATACCTGGCCCTATAGTAAATAGACTGTAATAGACCCTAAAATGACATTGGAGCATAAATGACTTTGGTGGACATTGACAAAGCAATTTGTGTGTGACTGCAGCCGATCTCTAACTGCCCCTAAAGCAACTACAGGATACCTCTCCCTAAGCTCAAAAGATACTAGACCTATACCGAAATACCAGCCCTGAAAAGGACTTTTGTGGACATTGACAGAGCGATTTGTGACTGCAGCCGATCTCTAACTGCCCCTAAAGCAACCACTGGATACCTCTCCCTAAGCTCAAAAGATACTAGTCGACCTATACCGAAAAATACCAGCCCTGGAAAGGTTTTTTGTGGATCTTCACAACGCTATATGTGTCTAGCAAACTCTCCCTGACGAGCACAGCAGAACTCTCTCTACACTGGCAGAAATCGGAATGTGAAATGGCCGCCAGATCGGGTCTATTTATAGGGTAGGGGGACTGTCCATGTGCTGGAATGTTTCTATTGGCTGTCCCGTTCCACCTGACGGCTGTGTCACGGGTCAAAGTTCTCCCCAATGTAAACAAATATGGCCGCCACGAGCGAAGCCATGTGTTCGCAAATTTGGCGGGTAGCAAACAAGCAAAATTTGCCGCAAACCGACCGTCGGGCGAACCGCAAGGCCATCTCTAATGTTGGAGATGTGGCCAATCTCCAGGTACACTCATTCATATTTGGCGGCAGTGCCCCAAGATATCTGCCTTCTGGGACCAGATTTGCGATTTGATACTTAAAATCACCAATACCTCCATACCACTAACACCAGAATGTTGTCTTTTACAAATTACAAATCTCTCACTTTAAACTTAAGTCTTCCAACCCCCCGTCAGTCAAAGAATGGCTTTATACCAACAATAATATCTACAGCATGGAAGAATCAATAGCGATAGCTTTAGATAGAACTGAGAAATTCCATACGCTGTGGACATCTTGGTACCTTTTTAGGCATTCTAGAGGTTACGAACACCTGATTAATAGCTGAGTTCATCCTCTGGATTCTACTCTCAAACTGCCCAGAGGTATGCTTTAGCTACTTTATCTACTGTACTTTCTTTATGGACATCTCTTGTCAGACAACTATCCCTCAATCCCAATCTATATCACCAATACATGATTCTTCTGCTATACTATATCTCACTTTTACATCCACTCTTTAGATTGTTGTGTAATGTTAGTTTCTGATTTAAGAAGTATACATAGGATTATATACGATTCTCTTACGTATTTGTAACCTAGTTGATATAAGACTTTACTATACAATGTGATTCAAATGTTGTTAGAATTGCACTATGAGACTTCATTTGCAATGCTGCATTGCATTCTTCTGTATACCTACCAATGATTCCTTTGCCATCTTACACATTTCATCTTAATGTTTCTGTAACGTTCTGTTTCCTTGTTTTCTCAATAAACTTGATTGTGAAAAAAAAATATGTATATATATATATGACAGGGGGACATGTTTACTGTTTTTGGGGTCTGATTGAGAAAGAAGGAAGTCAATAAATGTCCTTCTTCCCCCTCAGTTCTCTGCGGATTCTGTCTTCTCTCCCCGATTCTCCACCTCTGGGCTGGTGTATCTGGGAGGGTGAATTCTGGCACAGATTGCCAGTGAAGTGCAGAGATCACAGCTTCATAAACTCGTGTGGAGATGATCAGCGGAAGAACATGCTATATATCAAACATACTCATGTGCTTATTTTTGCTATGTAACTCAAAATTAATTACAAAACAATGGTTACGTTAGCCTGATCAGAATCCAATAAATGCTTACCTTAATGTATGTTAGCATCGTGTTGCTATTTTTAGCTTCCCTTTTTCCAAATTTGCGCTATGCAGTAAACTGCTGCAGTAGGAGTATCTAATTTCAGTATGGTTTATAGCAGCTATTGATCCAGATTTGCAAAGCTTCTATCCTGGCCTACATACAACATTAGCATCACACATCAATTGTACATCAAAGAAGAAATTCCTCCATCTCTTATGACTTATCATATTGTAATATTTATTATTTGTAGTTGTCAGCAACATTTTCTGTGAGATGGGTGTTGCTTGAACGGTTTGTTTCCAGCTTGCCTAATTAATTAGATTGGTGCAAACAATTTAAAGTGGTTGTAAAGGCAGAAGGCTTTTTTATCTTTATGCTTTCTATGCATTAAGATAAAAAGCCTTCTGTGTGCAGCAGCCCCCCTTCAGCCCCCTAATACTTACCTGAGCCCCATCTAGATCCAGCAATGTTTTAGAAGTGTCCCGACTGCCCAGGACTCCCCTCCTCATTGGCTGAGACAACAGCACAGCACCATTGGCTTCTGGTGCTGTCAATCAATAAGGAGAGAAAGGGGCAGGCCCAAGACTCAATTCCATGTCTGAATGGACACAGGGAGCTGTGACTCAGTTCGGGTGCCCCCATATCAAGCTGCTTGCTATGGGGGCACTCAACAGGAGGGAGGGGCCATGTGTACTGAAGAGGGACTCGAGAAGAGGAGGGTCAAGGCTGCTCTGTGCTAATCCAAGTAGTTTGACATGTTTGTTATTTTTAAATTTAAAACAAGACTTTAGTATCACTTTAATGCTGGGTACACACGGGCAGAAAATCAGCCGAAAACTGATGGTTCAGCAGGAACCAGCCGACTTACAGCTCCCTATCTCATAACTGGCTTCTGTCGAACAGGCATGCTAGAAAACCAACATCTAATTGGCATCCCATCAGCACTAGCAGCTAGTGGCTGGGAGCGCTGATCGGTGGGTCTTGGCGGGGGGGGTTGGGGGCGGTCCCCCTGTCATAACAAAAAAGCACAGGGGAGATCGCTGTACTAATATCACATGTGTTAGTATAGCGTATTGTTAGTATTTTTCATTCAGCCGGTTGAACATAAAAAAAAAAAAAACTTATAGTGTGTAGTAGGCTTAAGACACCTTACAATCTAAAAATAAACAAGAAAAATAACGCAGACATGCTTAAAGTAAAAGGAAGCCTTCAGATAAAGTATATTTGCCCACTATGCTTAACTTGCTGAACTAAACTACCCTCCTCATTACCTAAGCCCCGTACACACGCTACGAATTTCCGCCAACTGATTGTCCGTCTTTTGTCGAGAGTGCGGGTCCGTGACATTGGAATGTGTTCTAGACTGCCAGAATTTTGTCGTCCGACAAAAGATGATGTAGCTACATCCAACGCTACAAAAGAGGAAGTGAGTTTGTGGCCGTGACCCTTCTGGGCATCTGGCACTGATTTCGGTAGCATTTGTTTGGTAAACGACATTTCGCTATATTCCGAGACATCGTTCGAGGACCAATTATGATGACCAAGGATGCTACTCTTGCTATTGTTGGGCTTGGAGTAATTGCTCTAAGCCGAGTTCTTGGCAAGAAAAGAAAAAGAGGACCTCCTGGTCCAAAAATTGGTTGCTCAACCGTGAGCAATTTTCCCACATGTCGGATGTCGGATCCATGTTTTAACCGTCTTCTTGCCTTGGTGTCCCACTATATTTGGAAGCAGGATACATGTATGCGGGTTGCAATTACTCGTGAGCAAAGGCTAAATGCAACATTGAGATATCTTGCAACAGAGAGAAGCCTGCAGGATCTCAAGTTTACCACAGGTATCTCCCCCACCCCCAAGCTCTTGGAGTCATCATCACTGAGACCTGCTCTGCTATCATTAAAGTCTTGCAGAAGGACTATATCAAGGTATGTTTCTTGTTTTTTAATTACATTCTATGTGTTTGTCATGTCAACATAATTTTGTTTATTTTGTATGTACATCAAACTACATATTTCATTATTTTGTAACTGCCCTCTGGCCTCATGCACATTGTTGCAATGCTCTTTTTTTCTAAGCATTTTTACAATTAGCCAGTAACCACCCCAGCATCCTCTCCTATGTGTCCATCAATGCATAGCCTGTTAACAGTATATTTTATCTGTGTCATTTTCTTTCATTCCCAGAATCCATTATTCCTTTTTATTGTGTATGTTTATTTTCTGCTGTAAAAAAGTTCAGTGTGCACAAGGCCTTAATAATGTTTAAAAGCATAGTTCTACCCACTCACCCATGCTAAATATAAAAGTCAGCATATACAAAGACTGTAGCTGCTGAATTACAATATTATGACATTAGGAGGCGAGTATTAAATGTATGTAGATGTTATACCCAAAAATGCAAAAGATTCCCTTCATTTTGTTCTTATCCTAAAGTTGCATAAGCATTTGTGTGCCAAATGTGTGTGTAATAATGTGATGTGCACAAGCACTAATTTTTATAATAAGTTTTTCCTACAGTTTCCAACCAACCCAGAGCAGTGGCAGGAAGTTGCTGGCCAATTCCAGGAGCAGTGGGATTTTCCAAATTGTGGGGGTGCTATAGATGGCAAGCACGTCCGCATCGTCCCACCACCTAATTCTGGATCATATTATTTTAACTACAAGGGTTTTTTTTAGCATTGTAATGCTTGCCATTGTAAATGCTAATTATGAGTTTCTTTTTTTTGGACATTAGGAAGAATGGCCGAAACTCTGATGGCGGAGTCATCAACCAAACAGAGTTTGTTCGGCATCTACAAAATGGCACTCTCAACTTGCCTTCCAGTGACCAAACAGTTGAGGGTCTAAATTTTGTTTTTGTGGCAGATGACGCCTTTGCTCTTGGGGAACATCTTCTGAAGCCATTGCCTCTGCGAAACCTCACCCCTGAGCAAAGGATTTACAATAATTGGCAATCCCGTGTCAGAAGAGTGGTGGAGAATTCCTTTGGGATTATGTCCAATAGGTTTAGACTTTTTCTCACCTCAATCAATCTGGCATTGTATAAAATCAATAATGTTGTCCTCTGCTGCTGCATCCTGCATAATTTTTTTGCGCAGGCATGCAGAGAGATATGTCACCTCTCTGCCAATTGAGAGTTACCCTGCCATGCCAGGGCCTAGTGTAGAGGCTGAAGGACGTGGGGCTGTAGATCCAATGACACCCATGGAAGTAGCCCGTTCTGGCTTGGCCTCCAGAAGTGCCCGTGATGTGCGGCAAAAATATGTTGAATATTTTGTTGTTAGAGGGGCCATTTCTTGGGAGCAATTCCTGCCCGATACAGTATAATTTGTCAATATATATTATTATTTGTGAAATTAAAAAAGTTTTCCATTTATTGTGTATTAGTGTGTATTAGTGTGTATTAGAATGTTTTTGGTACATCCCAAAATCAACATGTTTTTTGTTCAGGATGTGTTATATATGTGTCACTTTTTGAGGGTTAATACATTGATCAGTGTGTTAATCTACTGTTGTCTCTCCCCTGCTGTTAAAATTATATTTTTTAACATGTGTGTTTGGTTTACCACTTGCTCCAAAAGTGAAATTAGACCTTAACTGATCCACGAGGTCACTATATCTTATTTATTTTTAACCACCACATGTTTCAGTAAAGATAATCTAAATTGTAGAAGATACGTGTGCATTTGGGTACATATGTCAAGTATCTTGATTCATATTTTTTAGCATACAATTTAATATGCAAAATATGAAATCGCCAAGCTCAGGGGCGTTGCTAGGTAGCCAAAAGACCAGGGCATTCAGCCCCCCAGGTAAATTAGATAACCCCTCTCACATTGTAAAGTAGGTCCTGCCCAAGGTCCACCCAATGTCTGCTTACATTGGTGGTCATTGGGCAGAAGTCCCCCATACATAGTTTTTTTTTATTAAACCATTAGTGTAATACCAACTTAGCTACATCTGTTATGTTGTGTTAATTTATGACATCCTTCTCACTGACCACCAATGTAAGGAGATGTCAGTCTTATGTGAAACTCACTCAGTGTAGAGATATAAGTGTTATATATAGGTAATCTAAAGGGAAATGAACAAACAAAGCTGCAATTCACTATATATTACACTGATTGCTAGTACCTATAACACTGACATATCGAATCCTATGAGTGCTAGTCATTAAATACAAATACAAGTGGCACTCAGTCTACAGATATCAATGTGACTAGCAAAAGTCCTATCTCCTCCCCAGACACCCCACAATCCATATCCTCTAGCCCCCCCCCCCCCCTTCCCGATGCCACTGGGCAAGCTACAATTTCCATGAGTGCATAACATGTACAAAGAGCAAGTTTGAGATCTTAAATTAGGCAACTTTTGAAGATGACAGATATTAGGCAAAGAAATATTAGAACACACACTGTTGAATGAAAACATTTTTTATTAAAACACATTCACAGGGTAAGGGTTAGGGTAAGGGTAAGGGTAAGGGTTAGGGTAAGGGTTAGGGTAAGGGTTAGGGTAAGGGTTAGGGTAAGGGTTAGGGTTAGGGTTAGGGTAAGGGTTAGGGTAAGGGTTAGGGTTAGGGTGTTGTAAAGTGCTTTAACACCAGACTCTCTTGGGTGAGAACATCTAGCTTCCTTATAATTTGTGGTAACTTTGTTCAGTAGACATGTAACAAAATTTAACGAAAAACAGTTCTTCAACTCTTCTTATTTTGGACTAAACAAAAATAGTCATATGCAGAGGAGCCCTGTATAAAAATTTTAAAAAACATTTGGACACCTCTTGCACCTCAACAATTAGTGGCCAAAAAATAGCCGATAAAATTTTTATATAACATTGGGAAAAAACAAAATGTATCCCAAATACAAAAATAAAACATAATAAAATCCAAGTAACCTTAAAATTTAGCAAGCAGGTCAACAAAGTCACGCATTTTGCACTGTAAAGCTGTAGCAGCCTCCTTTATTTTTTCTAGTTCGGAGCAACACGTCAACACATCAACAGTCATCCTGGCAATTG
Source organism: Pelophylax lessonae (assembly GCF_965119305.1). NCBI lineage: Eukaryota > Metazoa > Chordata > Amphibia > Anura > Ranidae > Pelophylax > Pelophylax lessonae. The sequence goes on from NC_138769.1 coordinate 509,247,107, forward strand.
CACAACTGTGAATAACATGACCTGTTAATAAGACAACAAAAAAAGTAAGGCAATTACAAGCAAGTAGCTGAGATCATAATGTATAATAATTTGTGGTCAAGTTCATCATAAACTAATTAATAGTTTCTACCTAACCTGTGCATTGTTGTGTGTAACCTGCTTGCCCTTATGGCACCTATACTACTATGAAAGTACACAGTGCAAACATTATGTTCTCTTTGCACTGGTGTCTGTGGCTCATAAACAATTCCACCTGTTGACACAAACAGCTCCTTACACCTCTTCTCCCCCCCCCCCCCCCAAAAACACAAAAATGGAAATACACAAATACACAATAACCAACATTATAATAATACTTACTAATAGTACTTAATACTTTTTACACTCACTCCGAGTCATGGCAGGGGATCTTGGAGCAAATAGTTCCAGATCTGAGGCAGCTGTAGGTGACAGATCCCATGGCTCAAATGAGGGAACTTCGGGGACATCTGGAATGTCCATTTTGTCTGAAATACAACAATAGAAGGGTAAAGAATCATCCCAAACTCACAGCTGTATCTGGCTCACATTTCTTAACATTATTTGGCTACCAACCTTGATGTTGCTGTGGTGGTAAGATGATTTGGTCAACACTTGACTCCACCATGCTGCACTCTGGACTACATGACACATTGCTTTCCTCCATAGGGTTCCCACTGGCTTTTGGTTGATAATTTTCTACATAAACATCATAAAAATGTGGCATGTCAGAAAATTGACAGGGGGCAAGTTAGCAATGACATGGTGCACTGCTTGACAGCTGTTTTCATATTCTGACATGTACATGGTTACCTCCTAAAAAGTCAGGGCATTAATGATCTAGTGAGCAAAGGAGCCAATTACCTTTTTTTTTGGAATGTTTCATGCCATCAGGGACCATGTCTTCATTATTTTCCTCCAATGTGGATGGAGCAGGCATGGTAGATTCCCTTCTCCTCATCTGTTGTCTTTGTTTTATGTTCTTTTTTTTCCTATTTTAAGGTGAAAAATACAATATGGAACAAATATGAGTTATTATAAAAAAAATATTAGCAATAATATGCATATATAGTTGATATTTGGATTAATGTTTTTTAATTTAACCGCTTGCCGACTGCGCACAGTATATTTACTGCGGCAGTCGGCCCCGGCCAGGCAGAGTGACGTAGGTCTACGTCGCTCGCCTGTCACTCCTTCCAGAGCCAATAGCGGGCGGGCGCGCGCCCGCCGAGGCGCGCGCCCGCCGAGGCTCGTTCACGGAGGAGTGCGGGAGTGTGACTGGCGGACCCGATGTCCGCCGGTCACACTACGATCGCCGCTACAGCGGGAGAAAGACAGAGCGGCTTGTGTAAACAAGCCACCTGTCAGTTCTCCCTGTGTAAAAGTGAAGATCAAACAGTTCTACTATGTAGAACTGTTGATCTTTGTTTTTACACTAGTAGACCTGTCCCTACACAGTTAGAATCACGCCCCTAGGACACACTTAACCCCTCCCTGTCCAATACTGTTAACCCCTTCCCTGCCAGTGTCATTTTTGCAGTAACAGTGCATATATATAGCACTGATTACTGCAGTAATGTCACTGGTACCCCCAAAAGTGTCAAAAATGTCAGTCAAGGGTCCGATCTGTCCGCCGCAATGTCGCAGTACCGCAAAAAAAATCGCAGATCGCCGCCATTACTCGTTAAAAAAAAAAACACCAAAAATGACAAAAATCTTTCCCTTTGTTAGTAAACGCGATAACTTTTGCGCAAACCAATCAAAATACGCTTTTTGCGATTTTTTTTACCAAACATAGGTAGCGTAAAACAAATTGGCCGAAAATTTTAAAAAATTTTGATTTTTACATTTTTTTTTGGGGGAATTTCATATAAAAAAAGTGAAAAATATTGTTGTTTTTGCAAAAATTACGCTCTTTTTTTGTTTATAGCGCGTGATCAAAAAATCGCACAGGTGATCAAATACCACCAAAAGAAAGCTCTGTTTGTGGGAAAAAAAGGACGTGAAATTCGTTTAGGTACAGCGTCGCACGACCGCGCGATTGTCCGTTAAAGTCACGCAGTAAAAAATCGCAAAATAACCCCTGGTCTTTTAGCAGGAAAATCCTCCGGTGGTAAAGTGGTTAATATACAAAAACCTAATAAATATAGAAATAAAATACATACATGACAAATTTACAAATTAAAAAAAGTTTTCATATAAATTAGTATATATACATTTCAAAATAACATACACCAAATATACACAATACATATTGCTTAGACACAACTATTGCTTACTTCTTTTCAGGATATGATGGATATGACCTAGCTGCGATCGATCCACACCATAAATATTCTTTCGGCCCCTTTCACACAGGCGGACCATTCAGATCCACCTGTCAATTTATTTGGCAGATCTGAACGGTCCCCCCATGCATCCCTATGGGGCATCGGATGTCAGCGGAGACATGTCCGCTGACACCCGATCCGATCCGTCAAATCTGGACGGATGGAAACCCTATTTTCCATCCATCCAGCAGATCGGATCGGATGGGAACGGACCGATGATTCCCCCATAGAGATGCATGGGGAACTGACAGCTGTGTCTCCGCTTGTCCGTTTACATCCGTTTATCGTCCGATCCGTTTCTTTGACGGATGAAAAATAGGGCATTCATCCATACCAAAAAACTGACATTGACGGAAGTGGATGAAAACGGATGTTAACCGTTGTCATCCATTTTTCCATAGACATGCATTGATGTCCGTTTTTTATCCGTCGACGGATGGATGAAAAATGGACGAACGGACCATATGTGTGAAAGGGGGCTAAAAGCTGAATACTCTTGCCATTCACTGCAGCTTTGTGGTAAGCCCCATAGACTTTTTTATGACCAATCTTTTGAGCATATCAAGTTTCAGGAGGTGCTATTTCTTACTTGTTTGTACTTGTAGAATCTGGGGCTCATATCCAGATCCTGGCTTTATTACCTAAACCCGTGAAGACTAAAAAATCAGAACTAGGATCCTAATAATAGCCCCTTACAAGCAAAGACATCACTTTAACCACTTAAGCCCCGGAAGATTTTACCCCCTTCCTGACCAGGGGGTATTTTGCGATTCGGCACTGCGTGACTTTAACGGACAATTGCGCGGTCGTGCGACGCTGTACCTAAACGAATTTGACGTCCTTTTTTTCCCACAAACAGAGCTTTCGTTTGGTGGTATTTGATCACCTGTGCGATTTTTTGATCACACGCTATAAACAAAAAAATAGCGTCAATTTTGCAAAAATAACAATATTTTTCACATTTTTTTATATGAAATTCCCCCCAAAAAAAAAGTAAAAATCAAAATTTTTTAAAATTTTCAGCCAATTTGTTTTATGCTACATATGTTTGGTAAAAAAAATCGCAAAAAGCGTATTTTGATTGGTTTGCGCAAAAGTTTTCGCGTTTACTAACAAAGGGAAAGATTTTTGTCATTTTTGTTGTTTTTTTTTTTAACGCGTAATGGCGGCGATCTGCGATTTTTTTGCGGTACTGCAACATTGGGGCGGACAGATCGGACCCTTGACTGACATTTGTGACACTTTTGGGGTTACCAGTGACATTTCTACAGTAATGAGTGCTATACATATGCACTGTTACTGTAAAAATACACTGGTTGTGAAGGGGTTAACTTTATTTGGGAGGGAGGGGCTGTGTGTATCCCTAGGGGCGTGCTTTCTACTGTGATTGGCTGTGGCTTGAGCTGTAAGGACACTGATCAACGGATCTACATACTAGATCCGTTTGATCAGTGTCTTTACAGCGAGGAGAATGACAGCTGCCTGACATTCTCCCTCTCCCCCGCCGATCGCCGAGTGACCGGCGGACATCGGGTCCGCTGGTCACACGCGCGGGGGGGTCCGTGACCACGCGGGAGCGGGAGCGCGCCTCCGGGGGCACGCGCTCGCTCCCTAGACCCTCACAAGCTAGTGACGTAGCCCTACGTCACTTTGCCTGTGAGGGGCTGACTGCCGACGTAGATCGGCGTTAGGCAGTCGGCAAGTGGTTAAAGGTTCGTGGGAAAAAAAAAATAGCAAACACAGAAAAAATAATATAGCGTATGCAATTGTGATAAAAGTCATATTGTAATTGAATGTTATTAAAACCTTTCCTTTTCAATCTGCAGCTCTGTCATTTTCTAAAAATGCAATGCAATATGGCTACCTGAAGGTGTTCTGTAGACAAAATATGTACAAAATGCCCCCAAGAATTATAATTTCCTGCTTGTGTGATTGGCTCACTGATTTTCCCAGAAGTCTGCACTAAGATACAAGTCAGGCATCATGTATCCCCTGGAACAAAAATTAAATTTTTGGTGAGACACTCCTAATAGCAAATCCCGTCTAAAGGGATGCAGGCCCAGCAGCTTTCCTCATTAACCACTCTACTACCGCTCACGGTAATACTACTGCGGCAGAGTGGCTCGTTCCCGTCCAGTCACGTAGTATTAACGTGACTGGACTCCTCCCCTTCTGGGCGGCGCTTGCGCGCCGCCGGAGGCTCGCTCCCGCTGTTTTCATTCACAGCGGGAGTCGGGCCAGGGGAGGAGCAGCGGCGATCGCCGCTGCTCTTACCCGATCGTCGGGGATCGAGTCTGGAGATCCGCCCGCTGTGTGTAAACACAGCGGGCGGATCTCCATAGTGACAGGGAGTGACAGATCGGACTGTTCAGCATAGCTGGACATCCGATCTGTCCATGAATCACATAGTCACCTCCCCCCCTACACGTCAGTAAGCACCAGGCATACATTAACCCCTCCCTCTCCAATAAAATTAACCCCTTCCCTGCCAGTGTCATTTTTACAGTAACAGTGCATATATATAGCACTGATTACTGCAGTAATGTCACTGGTACCCCCAAAAGTGTCAAAAATGTCAGTCAGGGGTCCAGTCTGTCCGCCGCAATGTCGCAGTCCCGCAAAAAAAATCGCAGATCGCCGCCATTACGCGTTAAAAAAAAAACACCAAAAATGACAGAAATCTTTCCCTTTGTTAGTAAACGCAATAACTTTTGCGCAAACCAATCAAAATACGCTTATTGCGATTTTTTTTACCAAACATATGTAGCATAAAACAAATTGGCCAAAAACTTTTAAAAAAATTGGTTTTTACATCTTTTTTGGGGGGAATTTCATATAAAAAAATGTGAAAAATATTGTTATTTTTTCAAAATAAACGCTCTTTTTTTGTTTATAGCGCAAAAAGTAAAAATCGCACAGGTGATCAAATACCACCAAAAGAAAGCTCTGTTTGTGGGAGAAAAAGGACGTAAATTTCGTTTGGGTACGGCGTCGCACGACCGCGCAATTGTCAGTTGAAGTCGCACAGCGCCGAATCGCAAAAAGTGGCCTGGACGGAAGACAGCAAAATCCTCCGGTTGTAAAGTGGTTAAAGCCCAGCAGGTGCTGCAGCTGGTAACCGCTTACTACCTGCCCATCGTCAAATGACTAGGATGGATGGTGTATCCAAGCTCTCTAAGTAGTGGTAGCCTCTTAGCTGTTTGGCTTCACTGTAAAGGCCCGTAAATATTCGGCCGCCGAACGATCGGCCGATTGTCGGCTTGTTAGTATGATGCTTCCGACAACTGACTGCGACTTTTCGGCTAAACAGAATCGGGTGTGCAGGCTATAAAATTTTTGTTGGCCGTCACCAGAACGGCCGATTGTTCGCCAGTCAGTACAGAATTCGGCCGACTAACAGCAGATGAGCAAGACTGGGCATGCTCAGAGAAGAAAAAACACACGGAAAGTTAACCATCACATGGCATCACTTCTGCAGTCGGCTGTTGTTGGCCGACAAAATTCGTGTGCAGTCTTTAGCACTTTTCAACTGACAGGACAGCACCGGACAAAAGACGGCCGATCGTTCGGCCGACATTCGGTACGTGTGTATGGGGCTTATGCAACGTTCAATGTTTGAATTTCCCTCCCTAGTTCCGCTCCCATGCAGCATTGCTGCTGCAGGGAACGGAACTAGGAAGCCATCACAACGACGGAGGACGGACGAGCGGCGGGGATCTCAGACGGCTGGCGATCTCAGCAATAGGAGATCATCGCTGGATCGCCAGGAGAAGGTAAGAGACCGCTGCGCGCTCTGCCCATCCACCCCGAGTGTGACTCGGGGATACCGATCCTAGCACAGAAAATCCACCCCGAGTCACGCTCGGGGTTACCGCTAGGAGGGTTAAAGGACTTTTGTGGACCTATTACACTTTGTCCACATTTTGTCTGAAAGCAGAAAGCCTCTTTAACTTAGCTTCTCTTCTCCCACATTTATAGTTACAATTTCTAAAATGAATCAGACATTATTTTGATATGGAAGATTTTTTGATAATTCAGTGCCTTTAAAGTGGTTCCCTAGGCTAATGCTGCCTGTCCCTGACCTGATAAAAGTACATTCTGTCTATGTTCCCTATATAGATAAAATGTTTTAAATTATTTTATGGCACTTCATATTTTAGACACTGATCTTGTACACACATTTGTACAATTTTTTTCAAATATAGGAGTGTAGACTAAAATGATTCTCTGTATATGCCAGATCTACTTTGTGCTGATTATGCATCAGTATACAACTACGTTGCTAGACTGGATTTCATTAATTACTGCTGTTAGCATAACAAAGCTGTTGTAATTTACATGAGAGTGTTTTTTTTTTTTTTGGTTCTACCCAAAAAATACAATCCTTTTAGGGCATGAGCTATAATTAAAGATGATATTATCAAGTCTACAATTACATACCCTTCACTCAGTGAAAATGTAAATTGTAGACTGAAAGCTTTCTTGTAAGACAGCAGATGCAGATGCAATTTTTTAAAATATTTAACGCATTTGTTGCCAGCACAATTAAGGCTGAAATAGCTCACTCGTACCCAACCTATCATGAAAATAATATCTTTAAATATCACAGTGAGTTTAGATACTGAAAGCACGTAGTACCTGCTTTTCTACTGTTTTGCACCTCTTAATATGGCAGTGTTCCTAATATGCATGCCCTCTGCCATTTTTTCCATTTTCTGATATTAAGGGGTGGTCTTAAGATTAAAAAAATGATATGTGCAATCCTTATAAATATATTTCAAGGGTCTGATTAAATAAAAGTATGGTATATTTTTACATAGTTACATTAGTCTAGCTTGGACAATGGTAACTATGTACTGTATATACCATACCTGGTCAATGCCCCTGAAAGCTGTCAGTTACTGAAGCAGACACTGCTACTCTAGTGATCTCAGGTTACTTTTAGGTCCTTTGCTGAGTAGCCAGCCTGATACATTAGCCTGATACATTAAGAACACAGGAGGTTGGCTACTCAGAATTGGCACAGTTGTGTACTTCAGTGATTATCAGTTTCCAGGTGCATTGGCCAGGTATGATATATGTATAATTAGGATATGCATATTAGGTACCCCAAGGCTCTGTCCTTGGGCCCCCCTATTCTCTCTCTACACCTCTTCCCTGGGCCTGTTGATAACCTCCTATGGCTTTTAATACCACCTCTTGCCACCTTAATCTCTGTAACATTTCCAGAATTTTCTCTTTCTAATTAATCACACCACTAAACAACTTATTCACTTCCTGGTTATCTCCCACCTTGACTACTGCAACTCCCTTCTTACTAGACTACCTTTACACAGGCTATACCCCCTTCAGTCTATCATGAATGCTGCTGCTAGACTTATACACCATACTACCTGAACTGTGGCTGCTCCCCTCCCTGCCAGGGCAGCCATCAGAAATTTTGGGGCTCCTTACACAGCTTTAGGCATGCCCCCCCCGGACCTGATGATCACTGGCCATCCCACCAAGTTCCATATCATGTTCCCCTCCATCCAATGGCCTCCTTTTCCAGTCCCATCTCCCCCAACCCATGTCCTCCTTCCTCATCCCATGTCCTCCTCCTCCTCCAGTCTCATCTCCTCCATCCCATGTCCTTTTCCTCCTCCATCCTATCTCCTCCTCCTGCAGTCTCATCTCCTCCATACCATGTCCTCTCCTCTATCCCATTTCCTCTTTCCCCTTGCCATGTCCTCATCTTCCTTCATCCCATGTCCTCCTCCTCCAGTCCCATCTCCTCAATCCCATGTTCTTCTCCTCCAGTCCCATTTCCTCCATCCCATGTCCTCCTTCTCTAGGAGGATAATTCAGCACAGACACAATGAGCAGTGTATTAACACAGCGTCATATCCTAGATCACACTATAAATGTTCAGAAACTTCTTTAAAGTGAAACTAAATCCATATTTTATCTTAGTTTTGCATGGAGTAGTAAAGGGTTAGAACCCCCTCCCCCTTCTGGTGACAACTCTGTTTTTTTTCCTTTTGATCACCAGGACAAAGAGCTCCTTGTGCCAGTGACTCCATATCGAATGGGGAATTTAGTTCTAGCGACAACTGTCTTTGAGGGCATTTCCCTCTCACTACCTGTTGTATCTATGGGACCTCACAATGGAACACAGGAAAAAAATGGGTTTTAACACTTCAATAATTGAGCCAAAATGGGGGAAAAAAGTGCTAGCTTTATATAGATTGTAAGCTCTAACGAGCAGGGTCCTCTAGTTCCTCCTGTTTTGAATTGTATTGTAACTGTATTGTCTTCACTCACATTGTAAAGCGCTGCGCAAACTGTTGGCGATATATAAATCCTGTATAATATAATAATAATAATAATAATATATGCTTTAGTTTTATACATAAATAGAACATCTAACAGGGTTATATAATTGCAGGAGATTTCTCTTCACTTGCCATCTTAGTGTCGCCAGGACAGCAAGTGGAGGAATCTCACTGTGTGAACATAGCTTACCATTGTTGCCTTATAATGTCCATAATATATATTATATTTAATATATATAAGGAAACAATTGCTGGCTATGTCCCCTGTGACAGGTCAAGACTCTGTCACGGTGAAAGTGGTAATTTAAAGGACACAGACTGTGCACATTTGCTCTGTGCAGGACTACAGAGCGTAGATGTGCAGTGGAGAAAACTGCTTTTGCAGCTTTCTCCATGTTTTGGTATTCCTGGATGGGGCTCTGTAGTTTGGAGATTTCATAGTGTCTTGGGAGCGACGGAATCTCCAAACGCTGTGTCCATGTTTTGTGGATGACCAGCAGGGTGTGTGCTCAGGTGCACACAGCCCTTACAATTAAGGCTTTAGGAAGACATCAGGGCTCCCAGTTGGAGGAGACTGCTTCATCCAACAGACAGGAGGTCTGTTCGTAGGGAGTCAGGAGGACTCCAATGCTCTCTGGGAGTCAGTGGCTGCAGGTGGCAGCCAGAGCACATGTGTGTGTCTGAAGAGACAGGAGACAGCCTGAGGACCAAGGCCAGTGAAGCTGTCAGCTTCAGAGAGTCCATGGTCTGGAGACCAGCATAAAGTGCAGGGGTACTGCTAAGAAAAACTGCACGAGAGCGAGAGAGCCAGGTGGGCTGGTATTTTCAGTTTTGTATTGACTGGAGAAGAACCCCTGCGTGGGAAAACCGATGTTACGGACTGTTTATTTTTGCTTTTTAATAAAAATGGGCTACCAGGCCCTTAAAATATGATACCTGCCTGCAGTGAATCACTGGAAAAACGCATCTGCCACTGAACTAATGGCCCCCCATGTTACACCCCACAGTGGAATTCTCTCACTTCCTGCCCTGGTGACACCAAGACAGGACGTGAGGGGAAATCTACTGTAACAATATAATCCTGTTAGATGTTCTAATTAGGTATAAAATTAATGTGTATATACAGTGCCTTGCGAAAGCATTCGGCCCCCTTGAACTTTTCAACCTTTTGCCACATTTCAGGCTTCAAACATACAGTGGGTACGGAAAGTATTCAGACCCCCTTAAATTTTTCACTCTTTGTTATATTGCAGCCATTTGCTAAAATCATTTAGGTTCATTCTTCTTCCTCATGAATGTACACATAGCACCCCATACTGACAGAAAAACACAGAATTGTTGACATTGTTGCAGATTTATTAAAAAAGAAAAACTGAAATATCACATGGTCCTAAGTATTCAGACCCTTTGCTGTGACACTCATATATTTAACTCAGGTGCTTTCCATTTCTTCTGATCATCCTTGAGATGGTTCTACACCTTCATTTGAGTCCAGCTGTGTTTGATTATACTGATTGGACTTGATTAGGAAAGCCACACACCTGTCTATATAAGACCTTCCAGATCACAATGCATGTCAGAGCAAATGAGAATCATGAGGTCAAAGGAACTGCCTGAAGAGCTCAGAGACAGAATTGTGGCAAGGCACAGATCTGGCCAAGGTTACAAAAAGATTTCTGCTGCACTTAAGGTTCCTAAGAGCACAGTGGCCTCCATAATCCTCAAATGGAAGATGTTTGGGACGACCAGAACCCTTCCTAGAGCTGGCCGTTCGGCCAAACTGAGCTATCGGGGGAGAAGAGCCTTGGTGAGAGAGGTAAAGAAGAACCCAAAGATCACTGTGGCTGAGCTCCAGAGATGCAGTCAGGAGATGGGAGAAAGTTGTAGAAAGTCAACCATCACTACAGCCCTCCACCAGTCGGGGCTTTATGGCAGAGTGGCCCGACGGAAGCCTCTCCTCAGTGTAAGACACATGAAAGCCCGCATGGAGTTTGCTAAAAAAACACCTGAAGGACTCCAAGATGGTGAGAAATAAGATTCTCTGGTCTGATGAGACCAAAATAGAACTTTTTGGCCTTAATTCTAAGCGGTATGTGTGGAGAAAACCAGGCACTGCTCATCACCTGTCCAATACAGTCCCAACAGTGAAGCATGGTGGTGGCAGCATCATGCTGTGGGGGTGTTTTTCAGCTGCAGGGACAGGACGACTGGTTGCAATCGAGGGAAAGATGAATGCGGCCAAGTACAGGGATATGCTGGACAAAAACCTTCTCCAGAGTGCTCTGGACCTCAGACTGGGCCGAAGGTTTACCTTCCAACAAGACAATGACCCTAAGCACACAGCTAAAATAACGAAGGAGTGGCTTCACAACAACTCCGTGACTGTTCTTGAATGGCCCAGCCAGAGCCCTGACTTAAACCCAATTGAGCATCTCTGGAGAGACCTAAAAATGGCTGTCCACCAACGTTTACCATCCAACCTGACAGAACTGGAGAGGATCTGCAAGGAGGAATGGCAGAGGATCCCCAAATCCAGGTGTGAAAGACTTGTTGCATCTTTCCCAAAAAGACTCCTGGCTGTATTAGATCAAAAGGGGGCTTCCACTAAATACTGAGCAAAGGGTCTGAATACTTAGGACCATGTGATATTTCCGTTTTTCTTTTTTAATAAATCTGCAACAATGTCAACAATTCTGTGTTTTTCTGTCAGTATGGGGTGCTATGTGTACATTCATGAGGAAGAAGAATGAACTTAAATGATTTTAGCAAATGGCTGCAATATAACAAAGAGTGAAAAATTTAAGGGGGTCTGAATACTTTCCGTACCCACTGTAAAGACATAAAACTGTAATTTTTTTGTGAAGAATCAACAACAAGTGGGACACAATCATGAAGTGGAACAAAATGTATTGGATATTTAAAACTTTTTTAACAAATAAAAAAATGAAAAATTGGGTGTGCAAAATTATTCAGCCCCCTTAAGTTAATACTTTGTAGCACCACCTTTTGCTGCGATTACAGCTGTAAGTCGCTTGGGATATGTCTCTATCAGTTTTGCACACCGAGAGTCTGAAATTTTTGCCCATTCCTCCTTGCAAAACAGCTCGAGCTCAGTGAGTTTGGATGGGGAGTGTTTGTGAACACAAAAGAGAAACACATTACCAGTCCCTGCGCAGATCCTGGAGATTAATTCTCAAGCTGGGGAACCTTGTAGTTTGGCCAGTGGTGAAACACATGAGTAAAAGCGTGGCAGCTCTCTTAACCCTCCATGGGAGCAGAGCGTGCAGCGAGCGGCTGGACCGTGCGCAGGCGCACCGCATTGAGCTACCTTGAGTCATCCGAGGTGGTTGCCTTAGCTGGACGTTATCCACGTACTACTGCGGGAACGAACAGCTGAGCCGCCGGCAAGGAGGAGAGTACCCTACACACATCAGATCGGGGGATATCATTTCCATGCATGACACTATACTTGTTTGTGAGTACCTGTTTTTATGGCTCTAATTATTTTCATTAAATGGTGTTACACTAGGGCGGTGTGCGCTCTCTTTCTTTTGTTTTCTGCCTAGCGTTTGTAAACAGAAGTTTTCAGTTCTTTCCACAGATTCTCGATTGGATTCAGGTCTGGACTTTGACTTGGCCATTCTAACACTGGATATGTTTATTTTTGAACCATTCCATTGTAGATTTTGCTTTATGTTTTGGATCATTGTCTTGTTGGAAGACAAATCTCTGTTCCAGAGTTAGCTCTTTTGCAGACTCCATCAGGTTTTCTTCCAGAATGGTCCTGTATTTGGCTCCATCCATCTTCCCATCAATTTTAACCATCTTCCCTGTCCCTGCTGAAGAAAAGCAGGCACAAACCATGATGCTGCCACCACCATTTTTGACAGTGGGGATGGTGTGTTCAGGATGATGAGCTGTGTTGCTTTTACGCCAAACATAACGTTTTGCATTGTTGCCAAAAAGTTCTATTTTTTTGGTTTCATCTGACCAGAGCACCTTCTTCCACATGTTTGTTGTGCCTCCCAGGTGGCTTGTGGCAAACTTTAAACGACACTTTTTATGGATATCTTTAAGAAATGGCTTTCTTCTTGCCACTCTTCCATAAAGGCCAGATTTGTGCAGTATACGACTGATTGATGTCCTATGGACAGAGTCTCCCACCTCAGCTGTAGATCTCTGCAGTTCATCCAGAGTGATCATGGGCCTCTTGGCTGCATCTCTAATCAGTCTTCTCCTTGTATGAGCTGAAAGTTTAGAGGGACGGCTAGGTCTTCGTAGATTTGCAGTGGTCTGATACTCCTTCCATTTCAATATTATCGCTTGCACAGTGCTCCTTGGGATGTTTAAAGCTTGGGAAATCTTTTTGTATCCAAATCCGGCTTTAAACTTCTCCACAACAGTATCTTGGACCTGCCTGGTGTGTTCCTTGTTCTTCATGATGCTCTCTGCGCTTTAAACGGACCTCTGAGACTATCACAGTGCAGGTGCATTTATACGGAGACTTGATTACACGCAGGTGGATTCTATTTATCATCATTAGTCATTTAGGTCAACATTGGATCATTCAGAGATCCTCACTGAACTTCTGGAGAGAGTTTGCTGCACTGAAAGTAAAGGGGCTGAATCATTTTGCATGCCCAATTTTTCAGTTTTTTATTTGTTAGCAAAGTTTGAAATATCCAAAAAATGTCATTCCACTTCATGATTGTGTCCCACTTGTTGTTGATTCTTCACAAAAAATTACAGTTTTATATCTTTATGTTTGAAGCCTGAAATGTGGCAAAAGGTCGAAAAGTTCAAGGGGGCCGAATACTTTCGCAAGGCACTGTATAAAGCCAGCCCTTTTTGACTAAATTATGGAAAGTCCCATTCATTTTTATTCCCCCCATCTGTATACCATGAATTGCAGGAAAAATAATTGCTAGATTCCCCCTCCTGCTGAGTCATTGTGTTCTCCCAGGTGAGGGGAGGGGGAAGCCAGCCCCACCGGGAGAAAACAAGGATTATTGCTAGCGACTACAACAGCTAGAGGCCAAAGTTACTTTCAGCCTGCCCAAACATGGTTCAAACCTCGGCCAAGATTCTAACTGTCTATGGCCGGCCTTCTCTGCACTCTAGTTGCAGTCTTCACACATGAGCCTGATCCAGTTTTTCTCAGCAGGGTTTATGTCTGTGGATCTCCTGCTGAGCCGAGCAAAGCGGGTGACTGACAGGGACTTCTCTGCTCATGCTGTCTGTTTACACCCAACTTCCCTCTGATCTAGCCAGATGGAGGGCAATGGATGCCCATTTTCACATCGGATTGGAGGTAGGCAGGTGTACATGGATACAATCCATTTACTTCTGCTGCTCCATAGAGGAAAATGCAGGGTCTGATCCTTTCTGCCTGAAAAACGGACAGGCGGACCCGATCGGAACGATCATGTGAAAGGGGCCTGAAAAGCAAGCCGCATGGATTGCTTTTCAGATCATTGACTAATTTAGTGAACCAAGACTAATAGTAATAATTAATCATTAAATTATTAATAAATAATTAAAGGGTAACTCCACTTTCGTGGCAAAAGTAAATAGCAATTAAAGAAAAAACAATATAGCGTGTACAATTGTGACAAAAATCATATTGTAATTGAATGTTAATAAAAATTACCTTTTCTTTTCAGAAAATTCAGAAATTACAGCTGTTGTAATTTTCTGAATTTGCAATGCAATATGGCCACCTGGAGCTGTTTCTGCATACAGAATATGTACTGACCACACCCCAAAAACATAATTTCCAGCTTGTGTGATTGGCTCACCAATTTTCCCAGAAGTCTGCCTAAGATACAAGTCAGATTTCTGGTATCCCCTGCAACAAAAATGTCACTTTTGGTGAGATACTCCCAATAGAAACACGTCTAAATGGATGCAGGCCCAGCAGCTTTCCTCATTAGAGCCCTGCAGCTGCCACAGCTGATAGATAATTATGAAACCACTCCCATTTGACCCACTCAGCACAGAGGAACAAACAATGATTTCTTCTGAAAAACAAAAGGTAGGAATCTGCAAAAAAAGTATATTAAAATCCTTGTAATGTGTAGAGGTCATGTTTTTACTCAACAACAGTGGAGTTATGCTTTAATACCAGTCACTGTAATTCTACCAATATTGCTGCCCTTTTAACATGGTGACATAGGTTGACACCTATGCTGCACATGTGTAAAGTTACTTTCACACTGCTAAAATACCGCAATAGGGTTGGCAATACAGTGATTGTTATTAACGGGGCAGAAGGCACAGGCTGTGCACTCTACATTCTAGCAGCTTTAGGGAAACACTCTTTTCTCTTACGTCCTCTGACAGACGCAGCTCTTCAATGTTTCTTCACCAATGGGTTATGCACCCTCTACAGGAGTAGACTAGGCAGTGAAAGCTTTCACTTGGCACGACTATAGGGGCTGTCCTACACACATAACCCCTGACACACTGTGCTCATAGATCAGTTTCTTGCTGCATAGTTTCAGGAGTAAGACCTAGGTTCCTGCTGGGACTCACTACTACTACTACTCACTATCGCTAGCTCAAGGGTGGACTGACAACCCATGGGGCCCCCGGGCAATCAGAGATCATGGGGCCCCCTGTGTCCACACTCAAGCCACACAAAGCCCCACCTACAAAATTGCAGCTCAGTCACATAGAGTGGGCATTTAAATATCTACCACAGCATAGCCTACATGGAAGTTCCTGGCTTCTTTCTGTTGTGTGTAGCCTCTCATGGGGCCCCCTACTGACCCTGGGCCCTCGGGCAGTGCCCTAATCCCCGAATGGTCAGTCCGCCCCTGCGCTAGCTAGTGTCAGGGGGATCCTCCTGGTGAACTACAAGCGACAGCCGGGCTGAGGTTTCACACTGGATAATCTAGATCCTTACGGTCTCCCAGCCTGGCCAACGAGTGTGAACAGGTTGTGGTCCACCCAGGCCTCGCCTTGACTGATGGGGACGAGCCTGCAAGCAGATGCTTTGCCGGGACGCATCATACTGGTACGCCCTGAGTTGCAGCATCCCCTTTTATGGCTGGCAGCACCCCCACTCCGGTGGGAGGCGAGCTGTCTCGGAGCGGAGCCCCAAGGTCCATGGTATGTGAGTGATGCAATGCCCCCTGTGTCCCTGGGACAGATATCTGAGGGGGTGATGTGGGCCCACTCCTGGGGATAATAGGGCTGTGTTCTCTGAAAGATCCCCCTGGCCTGTCAGGACAGGTTCTGCCCTCCCTGCTCCCGCTGGGGGTGCTATAGCGGTGTCTTACCCCTGGGGGGGTGTGAAGTTGTTACCTTGTCCTGGGGGGGTCCACTGAAGTGGATTCCCGCGCTGGCCTCATCCCTGGGCTCCTGAACGTTTGGCGCCGTTTTCGGCTGCCATTTAAGGTGTGGGCATCAGGCTGCAGCTGTATAAGGGCAGCAGCCATTTTCTTGCCTTCCTGTGTGCTTGGCGCCATTTTCGGGTGCCATCTTAAGTGTGGGCAGGCCACGCTGTATGGGTGGTGGCCAGTTTCCCTGTGCTTCCTATCTAAATTCTATTGGCACCATTTGATCTATGGTTTGTGCCGGCAGGGCCTCTAGTGCTTGTTTGGACACTTCCTCCCAGAAGTTTCACTTGCTGAAGACAGATTGCAGAGTGGTTGCTTCTCCAGATTGTTTGCACAGTAAGGGGTTTTTAGTCCTTTGGCCATTCCTCTGATACACTTAGCTCCTGTCAGGACACCTGCTAGCTTAAAGGGGGACTCCAGCTGTATAAAGGTGCGGACCGTGATCGTAACTTAAAGGGCCAGTGTAGTAAATAATTTGCCTTGCTAAAAATGGAGTCCCAAGGTGAAAATTTCCCCGCTGAATTTATATGTGCATCCGGCCCATCCGGATCACCTTCTCTGGTGTCTCTGTCTGCAGCCATAGAAACTCTGGCGTCCAAAGTGGATCTTGTAATGAAAAAAGTTGCTATCCAAAAACGGCCGATGAGGAGGATGAGTCCGCCTCAGCTGCAGCGCGGGAACAAGCTTTGGTGGAAGCATTGATTCAATCAGTAAGGGAGTCATTGCATATAGATGATGAGCCCACAAAGTCAGGAAAGTGGGTTGTCTTCGGCTCCCACAAAGCCCAGAAGTCAGGTCAGGTTTTCCTTTGTGGATTTTCACGATATCATGAATGAGCAATGGCAGTGCATTAAGCACATGCTGGTGGTGCCCAATCGATTTCAGCGCCGTTACCCGTTTGCTGACTCAGTTTCCAATCGTTGGACAGTGTCTCCTGATTTATGCCTTTCCTCGGATACAGCTGCAGTCACGGTTCCTCCGCAGGGTGGCAGTGGAGAAGGTGCAGGTGATTCTGGTGGCACCAGACTGGCTTGGCCGGTCTTGGTACATGGACTTGGTAAGAATGGCAGTCGAGCCTCACTGGCGGCTGCCTCAGAGAGAGGATCTGCTGTAGCAGGGGCCGATCTTCCATCCTGCTTTACCGTCGCTGGCTTTAATGGCTTGGCTGTTGAAGGCCAGGTGTTGAGAGACAGAGGTCTCTCTGATGCTGTGATTCCTAGGAATCACAGGGCTAGGGCTAGGAAGGCTACTTCCAGGAAGATTTATCATCGTACTTGGAAGATTTATATATCCTGGTGTAAGTTGCAGTGGTTGCATCCTCGCTCCATTTGGATGGCGAGAGTCTTGGCTTTCCTGCAGAAAGGAGTGGAGCAACGTTTGGCTTTAGGCACAATTAAAGGTCAGGTGTCAGCCTTAGCCATTTACTTCCAACGTCCCTTGGCGACTAACTCATTGATTCGCACCTTTTATCAAGGGGTGCGTCATCTGGCTCCCCTTTGCCTCCGTGGGATCTGAATTTGGTTTTGTCCATACTGCAACGACCTACCTTTGAGAATATCAGAGAAAGTTGCCTTTCTGGTGGCTATCATCTCTTCTCGCAGGGTGTCTGAGTTGGCGGCTTTGTCTTGCCGTTCGCCTTATCTGGTCGTTCATAGGGATAAGGTTGTTCTGCGACCTAACCAATTTTTTCTCCCTAAGATGGTGTCGGTTTTCCATCTCAATGAGGATATTGTTTTGCCTTCACTCTGTGCGAAGCCCAAGCATCCTAAGGAATTTGCCTTGCATTTGCTGGATGTGGTTCGGGCGATCAGGGTTTACCTGTCGGCCACGGAATCCTTTCGGACGTCTGATTCCCTGTTTGTCCTTCCTGAGGGATCTCATAAGGGTTCGGCTGCGTCTGCTGCAACCATATCAAAATGGATCAGACAGACTATTGTTCAGGCCTATTCCTTGAAGAGTCAGATTCCACCCTTCCCCATGAGGGCGAATTCTACAAGAGCACTGAGTGCTCTTAGGCTTTTTGCCATCAGGCTTCTGTGGCTCAGGTGTGTAAAGTGGCGTCCTGGTCATCTGTACACACTTTTACAAAATTCTACAAGATTGTTGGCATCCTCGAATGCTTCCTTTGGTCGCAAGGTTTTTCAGGCTGCTCTTTGCTGAAGAGATTGATGTTTTCTTTCAGGGGTGAATTTTTGTTTTGGGGTAAGCTCCTGTTGGTGTTGGTTGAGCTTTCTGTTGCCCTGTTGGCTACGTTTTCTAGCGTTGTTGATACGTTAACAGTTGTTGGTTGCGTTCTTCCCAACCCTCATGCCTACACTGCTATGGGACGTCCAATTGGTGAAGAAACACTGAAGAGCTGCACCTGTCAGAGGACGTAAGAGAAAATTGAATTTTTGTAAGAACTTACCGTGTCCTCTGACAGACGCAGCTCCCATCCCTCTGTTCTGCGGTTGGTTGTGTTTTCCTTCACTGCTTGCTATGAAACTGATCTATGAGCACAGTGTGTCAGGGGTTATGTGTGTAGGACAGCCCCTATAGGCATACCAAGTGAAAGCTTTCACTGCCTAGTCTACTCCTGTAGAGGGCGCATAACCCATTATTGAAAAAACATTGAAGAGCTGCATCTGTCAGAAGACTCAAAGAAAATAATTTTACGGTAAATTCTTACAAAAATTCTATTTTTTTGTTTCCTCTCTTACCTCGATCTCTGCAGCAGCGTGCTTGCAGAGGAATTCTTTCCCACCAGCACAGGACAGAGGCTGTGTTGTGATACAGTGCACCCTGTGTATCCATTGGCTAAGGAGGCAGTGGGAGGTTGAACGGTCTGTCTCCTACTGCCTCCTCAGCCAATAGGTAGCTGAAATTGTCTAAAGTCCCTCCCCCAAAACATCTCCCAAGTCCCAGCCCTGCCATCTAGTATATTATGCTATGCATTCGGGAGGGCTGGAATAACAGACAGGACCAGCAGCTTCCGGCTCCTCTCTCTTGCACACTTCCTGGTTGCCGGGGCCTGGGCCCTTTGGGATGCTTGGGGCCCCATACATGTGTATCACCTGTACCCCCCTAATGCTGGCCTTGCTCCCTGCCATTCTCCCCACTGTCTTCCACCAACCCAAAGTATAAAATTCAAAACACTAGCTAGGGCCCCTTTCACACTTGTGCGACTTGTCCTGCATCTTGGGACTGCAAAGTCAGATGACAAGTTGTACCCCATGATTTCCAATGAGTACTGTTCATATCTGTGCGACTTCATGTCGCAGCGACTTCAAAGCAGTCTACTTTGGTCCGCCTTTGATGCAACTTGAGGTCTATAGACCTCAAGATTACACAGGCATTCCTTCAAGTCGTGTCAAAGTTGTGTTAACGTCGCACTACAAAGACGCACCAAAGTCACACGACTTTCAGGTTACACATGTGTGAAAGGGACCTAACAAAAACATACAGAGCCATCCACAACATTTTCCTCAGTTAGATCACCAGCCTCATCTATATATATTGCCCAAATTTTCCACTCTGCCCCTCTGCTTGCTTTCAAAACTTCTCACATCCTCTGGAACTCCCTACCCTAATATGTCCAGTTGGCTTCTACCCTGTCCACCTTTAGGTGATCCTTGGAAAACTAATTTATTCAGGGAAGCCTACCCTACCTTCACCTATAAACTGTACTTTGGCCACCTCAAATCATCCCTGGCAACTATTATCTATTGTACCACCTCCCTCTCCCTTTAGATTGTAGGCTCCATGAGCAGTGCCTTCCTATTTTTTCTGCATTTAACTACATTGTAATTGTACTGTATCCCTTTGTAGTGTAAATCCTCTATACTATTAATTAAATAATAATAAATACATTTGTCATTCAGTCTGCCCAAGTCCTGTTCCAAACACCTAGAAAGGTAAAAATTTATATTTTCAGAAATTGTTTTAGAAGTGCTGTGTGAATGGAAACACAGTAAAAGTATATAGATGGGTTTTCTCAAATTTAACTGCAATAGTGCAAATATAGAAAGTTTTGATTTAAGTGGCCATGAGTTACTTTATTGTAAATCAGCTAGCATTGTAGTAAATCAGGCCTATTGAATGGGTTTTGATATTTGTTCCTCTGAGCTACACTAGAGATGTATAGAACTGTTCGCCGGCGAACAGTTCCCGGCGAACTTAGCATGTTCGCGTTCGCCGCTGCCGGCGAACATATGCGATGTTCGGTCCGCCCCCCATAAGACATCATTGAGGCAAACTTTGACCCTGAACTTTACAGTCAGCAGACACATTTCCAGCCAATCAGCATACCTCCCTCCCACACCCTCCCACCTCCTATAAATAAGCAAGGGCAGCATCCATCTTAGATCATTCTGAAGCAGTGTGTGTAGTGAGAGTAGGGAGAGAGCTGATGCTGCTGCTGCTGCTGCTGCTGTTAAGCTAGGGACAGTTAGTCAGTGTTCCTGGTCTTGCAGTGTTCTTGGTCCACTACTGCTGTAATATCAGCACCCCAAAAAGCCCTTCTAAGGGCTGGTATTTGTGTTTTTTTTTTTTTTTTTATATATATATATATATATATATATATATATACCTAGCGTCCCCAAAAGCCCTTTTAAGGGCTGGTAATTGAGTTGTTTCTTCTTATATATATATATATATATCTATATCTATCTAGTGTCCCCAAAAGCCCTTTTAAGGGCTGGTAATTGAGGATTTTTTTTATTTATATATATACATATATATATATATATATAGTGTCCCCAAAAGCCCTTTTAAGGGCTGGTAAGGTAATAGAGTTTTTTCTTTATATATATATCTATATATATCTATTGTACACTGCAGTTGCCTGCCCGCTGTGTGTGAGAGGCCACAGACCTACCACAGACTGTACTGTGTGCACACCACACTCATTTCGGGTGGCACAGGCACAGTACCTTGCATTTTAAAAAATATTTTTTTTTTCCTCTGTCATAATTGCAGTGAGTGCTGTGTCAGGTCCACAGAGTGCACTGTACCCACTGCAGTGCACTGCCCACCACTGATATATATACGGTGGCACAGCATCTTGTTGCAATAAATTGAAAAAAAAAAATATTTTTTATTATTGCAGTTGCCTGGGCTGCCAGTTACTGTCAGGTCCACAGAGTGTACTGTGCCCACTGCAGTGCCACTGTGTGCCCACCCACCACTGATATATAAGGTGGCACAGCAGCTTGCAAAGTAAAAAAAAAAATATATATTTTTTAATTGCAGTTGCCTGGGTGCCAGTGACTGCTGTCAGGTCCACAGAGAGTGTACTGTGCCACTGCCCACCCACCACTGATATATAAGGTGGCACAGCAGCTTGCAAAGTAAAATAAAATATATTTTTTTAAAATTGCAGTTGCCTGGGTGCCAGTGACTGCTGTCAGGTCCACAGAGAGTGTACTGTGCCACTGCCCACCCACCACTGATATATAAGGTGGCACAGCAGCTTGCAAAGTAAAAAAAAATATATTTTTTTTTAAAATGCAGTTGCCTGGGTGCCAGTGACTGCTGTCAGGTCCACAGAGAGTGTACTGTGCCACTGCCCACCCACCACTGATATATAAAGTGGCACAGCAGCTTGCAAAGTAAAAAAAAATATATATATTTTTTAAATTGCAGTTGCCTGGGTGCCAGTGACTGCTGTCAGGTCCACAGAGAGTGTACTGTGCCACTGCCCGCCCACCACTGATATATAAAGTGGCACAGCAGCTTGCAAAGTAAAAAAAATATATATATATTTTTTAAATTGCAGTTGCCTGGGTGCCAGTGACTGCTGTCAGGTCCACAGAGAGTGTACTGTGCCACTGCCCACCCACCACTGATATATATGCCTGCAAGAGAAAAAGCCAGCCGCAGAGAAGCCGTATTCCTGAAAATATAAGAAAAATGCTGTTTTTTAGGGGTTCTGGACATGCTACAGAGCTGAAACTTGACAGGTACACTTTTTAGACCCCCCAGACACTAAATACAAAAAATGACATGCCTGCCTAAAAAAATGCCCGCTAAATGCCTGCATGAGAAAAAGCCAGCCGCAGAGAAGCCATATTCCTGAAAATATAAGAAAAATGCTGTTTTTTAGGGGTTCTGGACATGCTACAGAGCTGAAACTTGACAGGTACACTTTTTAGACCCCCCAGACACTAAATACAAAAAATGACATGCCTGCCTAAAAAAATGCCCGATAAATGCCTGCAAGAGAAAAAGCCAGCCGCAGAGAAGCCATATTCCTGAAAATATAAGACAAATGCTGTTTTTTAGGGGTTCTGGACATGCTACAGAGCTGAAACTTCACAGGTACACTTTTTAGACCCCCCAGATGCTAAATCCAAAGAAATTTTTTATTTTTATTTTTTTTTAATTTTTCCAATAATTGGCTCTCTATCAAAAAATTATAATTTTTAAGAACTTTTTTTTGCGTGATCCCTCTCCGGCATGCCACAGTCCAGGTGTTAGTCCCCTTGAAACAACTTTTCCATCACTATTGTGGCCAGAAAGAGTCCCTGTGTGTTTTAAAATTCGCCTGCCTATTGAAGTCTATGGCGGTTCGCCCGGTTCGCCGGTTCGCGAACATTTGCCGATGTTCGCGTTCGCCGTTCGCGAACGGCGAATTTTAGGTTCGCGACATCACTAAGCTACACTAGGTCAGCTTTCAAATGAATGGAAATGATGTTCTGCACTCATACACTGTGCCCTGGTAATATAGCCTAAAAGTAGTGTGTTTTGTTTGTTTACTGCGAGGGACCTGTTGTCACTTTGGACACCCAATCACATGCAGTTTCTTAAAAAAAAAAAAAGGAAATTCCCTTGCAAATAATTGGATCTTGAATGCAGGTTCATTGAGTTAAATAAAAAGTTTACATCCATTAGACCAAAATTGGCAAATTGCTTCAAGACATACAGTATATTCTATGTCAACTAAAATAATTTGATCTCTACCATAGAAAAGTAATCCATTATGCATTTGTAACATTTGCACATTAATCTGCATATTTATCACGTTCATTATTAATATTAGTATCAAGCCAATGTATCAATGGATAAGAGGCTTAAATCGGAACTACTACACTTCATCTAAGCGCCAAAAAAAAAAAACACAGTTTATAAAATTTTAATACCCAAAGCAAACTCACCCATCCACCCATATCTCTATGCTTTATTTTGCTGGGAAATCACTTTGAAAAACACACCCTAGCATTTCTGACTATGGCTGTCTTCAGTAATGGCAGATGATTCATGTAGCATTTACATCCTGAGGTAGCATTTACACCCTGAAATGTATCTACCTGAAGAAATGTGAAAAAAAAGGTTAAAACAAGGAAATATGACATACCTTCTTATGTATTTGCTAATGCTAGCAGCATAAGGATTTAAAATAGCCAATGTTAAATGATAGCGTGAAGTTCTGCTTTAAAGAGGACCCTAACTGTAAAAGCTGTGCCAAAAAAGACAAGCAGAGGGCAAAGGACTAGTCACCAGTGCTGCCTGTTGACCCCCTGCAGCTGAATTTATTTTCCTTATTACCAACTTAATTTGCCTTGCTCCACTCCTTGAAGGCAGCCATGCTGGTAAAGAATAAGGGCTTTGCTTTCTCATGTCAGAGCTGCCACCCAATGACTGATGATTTGATGACTGGTGGGTTAATATTCAAGCCTGGTAGGAAAATGATAAATGGTTTTCACATTTTTTTACAAATAAATATCTGAAAAGTGTGGCGTGCATTTGTATTCAGCCCCCCTGAATCAATACTTTGTAGAACCACCTTTTGCTGCAATTACAGCTGCAAGTCTTTTAAGGGATGTCTCTACCAGCTTTGCACATCTGGGGAGTGAAATGTTTGCCCATTCTTCTTTGCAAAATAGCTCAAGCTCTGTCAGATTGGATGGATACGGTCTGTGAACAGCAATTTTCAAGCCCTGCTACAGATTTTCAATTGGATTTAGGTCTGGATTTTGACTGGGCCATTCTAACACATGAATATGCTTTGATTTAAACCATTCCATTGTAGCTCTGGCTGTATGTTTATGACCATTGTCCTGCTGGAGGGTGAACCTTCTCCCCAGTCTCAAGTCTTTTGCATACTCTAACAGATTTTCTTTTAAGATTGCCCTGTATTTGGTGCCAACCATCTTCCCATCAACTCTAAACAGCTTTAGAAAGAAAGAAAAGCATCCCCACAACATGATGCCGCCACACATAGCATTTTGCTTTTAGGAAAAATGTTCAATTTTGGTCTCATCTGACCAGAGCACCTTCTGCTACATGGTTGCTGTGTCCCCCACATGGCTTCTCGCAAACTGCAATCGGGACTTCTTATGGCTTTCTTTCAACAATGGCTTTCTTCTTGCCACTTCCTTAAAGGCCAGATTTGTGGAGTGCACGACTAATAGTTGTCCTGGGGACAGATTCTCCCACCTGAGCTGTGGATCTCTGCAGCTCCTCCAGAGTTACCATGGGCCTCTTGGCTGCTTCTCTGATTTATGCTTTCCTTGCTCGGCCTGTCAGTTTAGGTGGATGCCCATGTCTTGATAGGTTTGCAGTTCTGCCATTCTCTTTCCATTTTTGGATGACGGTGCTCCATGAGATGTTCAAAGCTTGGGATAATTTTTTTTAACCAAACCCTGCTTTACTTCTCCACAACTTTAGCCCTGACCTGTCTGGTGTGTTCCTTGGCCTTGATGATGCTGTTTGTTCACAGAACAGCTGCATTTATACTGAGTTTAAATTACACACAGGTGGACTCTATTTACTAATTAGGTAACTTCTGAAGGCAATTGGTTGCACTCGATTTTAGTTAGGGATATCAGAGTAAAGGGGCTGAATACAAATGCATGTCACACTTTTCAGCTTTTTATTTGTAAAAAAATGTGAAAACCATTTATCATTTTCCATCCACTTCACAATTATGTGCCACTTTTTGTTGGTCTATCACATAAAATCCCAATAAAATACATTATAATTTTGGGTTGTAACCTGACATAATGTGGAAAATTTTAAGGGGTATGAATACTTTTTCGAGGCACTGTAGTTATGGGAACTCAAACCCCCTACCTTGTGGCAACAAAGTTTCTGTGTCTATGTGGCTCAATTGGACATTGATGGCCAACGCCATCAGATGTCAGGAAGTGCAGGAGGGATTGAAGAAAAATTAGCAAATTTTCACCGGTTTCCGCGTTGCCACAATTAAACTTTCTAAATGTCCACTTAAAGATAGCAAATATTCCCTTTTTCTGTTAAGGTCCATTTTAAATATCGACTTAAAGTGGAGTTCCAGCCTCAAATACCTTTTTTAACTAAAAATACCCCTATAATACTAATCCATCACCCTTTACAGAGCTGCTATTCTCATACTTACAAGGTGTACAATATTGGATTTTAGTCAAAATCTTACTTTTAAAAACGCTGTCTGGGCGTGGCCATCTTGGATGTGGGCATCTGAAGCCGCAGTGTAATCTGCTGTGTCCTTCTTCCTGATTCCAGAGAGTGTTCTGGGAGTTCTTCCTGATTCCAGCCTCCTGGGAGTGATGACAAACAGCTCCCAGGATGCAATGCAAAGGCGGAAGTGATGTCGGTGGCCGTGGCTACAGAGGGGGTAGAAGGAGGAAATACAATCAAAAATGCCCTGAAAATAAGGTAAGGGACACCCGAAAAAATTGAAAATGCCCAATTGTTGATCAGCATAGCGAGCACTCCAGGAATCACTAAAGTTGCAAAATAGGCCGGAACTCCACTTTAACATTAGGCAAATGCTACTTATTTTTCAGTTGTGAGTCGCAAATATACTTTTTGTGTTGAACATTTGTGTCTAGAATGTATGTCATTAAAATGGTTCTTTTTCTTTTTTAAATGGAACAACTACGCCTAAAAAAAAGAAAATCAAAACCTATGAATGTTGCTTGTGCCTATAGACTGTAGAGGTGTCTTTTCCCTGGACAGTTTTTTGCTGCACAATTTTCCCATTATGTGGCCATCTAGAATCATGTTAAGACCAGTAAAACAAGAAATGCTGTGTATATTAGATGTGATCCTAGCAAAGGGATGTTGCTTTGAGCACTAAAAGCTGCGTGGCCCCGGTGATGGAAATCCAGCCCTAAATGTCCCAATGGCTTTTTTAAGTAAATGTTTCTTAAAAAAACAGAATGCCAAAGGGTACTTATTTTTTCATTTACGAAGCATTTATAAATTTGATGTTAAATGACTCATAAAAGTCCATAATAAATACTTAATTTGAGCAGTATCATGTTCTTGGGACTGGATGTTAATTCTAGCATACACTAACACAAATGTATTATATACTGCTCTCTAAGTAAAAACAGTAACATAATAATTAGGATGTCAAACTGATATGCTTTTTTTTTTCTGCTTTTTGCAGAATTTACATGTTCTAATGTACTCTTAGTGCTTCTGCTAGTACATCAACTGTATTTAATTAGCCTTGCAAGAACATTCTCTTCTTTTTTACTTATGCAAAGGAATTCCCCTGGATGTATTTCAAGCTTCACACACATGTGCCATTTACAAGGCAAATTTAGCTGATTTTAGGCCTGACCTGGTTATCACAGTCCTTTTTACAACAGCATTTTAATATTCATTCAGATATCAGGTATCATTTGTGACAGCTGGTATGGAAGAAGGAGCAAAAGAAGAGTGCTGTGAAGGTGAGTATAAGCCACACAGGGCAAAGTAACAAAGCCTTTTAGAGTGGTTCTAAAATCAAAATGTTTTTTGTTGCTTTATTGCATTCTCAACATGAAGGTTAAAAAAATCCCCACTACCTATCCAACCCCCCCCCACCCCTAAACACTTCCCTGACCTGTCACCGATCCAATGCTGTCCAGTCTGCAACATTGCTCCTCTCTCTTCCTGGTCTCGAAGGAGACATAGGCAGCAGCAGAAACCATTGGCTCCTAATGCTGTCAGTCAAACTAGTATGAGGAGGGTGCGGGGGTATGTCTTACTGGTGCTTTGTCTATGGACGCACACAGCCCAGAACAGAACCATGCTTGTGCAAATGCCCCTTAGCAGCCGGCTTGCTAAGGGGGCGCTCGGAAGAAGAAGGAACAGACAGTGCTGGCAGGAAACTGCCAAAGAGGAGGTACAGGACTGCTCTGTGCAATATCATTGCACAGAGCAGGTAAATATAACCCCTTTTTTTTTCTAAAAAAACATACTGTATGTGAAACTGTGTTTGTGGAAAAAATATAATGAGGCTCTGTTCACACTTCCAAATCATGTGGCAATTGCTGCATAACATGCAATGCACATCTGGGTGCCATTATCCTTAAATCCCGCCCCTAATGCGGTGAAATTTTGCAGCAATTGTCATGTAACAGGATCACGCAGCAGTGGTGGAAAACAGCATCTTTAAAATTTTCAAGAAGCTTGTAGCCTGAAAAGGACACACGCGCAAAGGGCAGTCTGTTGGAATACATTGTTTATGTATTTTGTGCAACAACTATATCAGCCAGTAGATGGCAGTGTTTATAATTTTTTAGCTTGATCTATGGTTAAACTCTATGTCTCTTCTCTTTAATAAAAAACACATGTTTCCTGTCTGCAGTAAAGCAGCATCAACGCCTATGTAGACTGTGTACTGTTTGTTTTGTAGGGCTATATACAGAATCTTTAACATGGTACATTCAAGTGATTGGGTCAGCCATATGCGGCACACAAAATCATGTGCAAATTGCTCAAACAAAATTGCGACCAGGAACGCTTGTTCCTGCTACAAGAAAATGTAAATGCAGCCTAATACACAGTGAAAAGCACTTCACATGCTAGGAGATATTTTGCTATCGAAAAAAATAAGAAAAAAAAGTATCTGGAATGCATCAAAAACACGTTAAAAACTTGCATGCATTAAAGCATCCGGAACGGATTAGGAAGATGTTTTTGTGGTGTGATTTGGCACTAATTATGCAAATAGATAAGTATTCAATTCAGAATAATAATAAGAAGAATAAACTTTATTTTATACAGAGCCTTTAAAGGTAGCTTCTCAAAGTGCTTTACAAGGAAAACACAAGAAATACGAAGGATAACATAAAGGAAAAAGGGACAATTAAGTGAAAGCTTGTCTAAAGAAAAAAGTTTTTAGATCTGATTTGAATGAGTATAGAGGCGATAACTCTCTCATGTAATTTGGAAGTGAATTCCAGAGTTTTGGGGCATAGCAGGAGAAGGCTCTGCCATTGAGTGTAGGTGAAAAGGGGGGAGACACAACAAACCAGAATTTGAGGAGCGGAGGTTACAATGGGGGAGGAAGTTCATAAAAGTTCAGAGAGATATTGGGGTGCCAACCCATAAAGAGCCTTATAGCTGAGCAAGGGGATCTTAAAATCTATGCGAAACCTAACAGGAGGCCAGTGCAAGGACTCCAAGATAGGGGTAATATGGTCACTTGTACCAGACCTAGCCAGGATTCTGGCTTCAGATTTTTCAACATATTGAAGTCGATTAATAATGAATTTAGGTACACTAGTGAGTAGAACATTGCAGTAAAGTCGGGAGATCACAAATGTATTGATCAGCTTTTCAGCTACAGTGTGTGATCACATAGTAAGCAATAGTGGTAAAAAGATGTTCTGACAACATTTTGTATATGTGGTTCAAAGGGTAAATTAGCATCAAATATTACCCCTAGATTTTTTATTTTAAACTGAAGCTCAAGTACAGTGCCATTTATAGATAAACTATTAGGAATAGCCTTACGTAATTGATGGGGGTGCCAATAAGCATGACTTTAGTCTAGTCACAGTGTAAGCAAAGGAAATTATGGGCCATCTACAAAAACAGTTAGATAAGAGAGAAGTGTTCAAAGTAGAATCTAGGTTAGTGTGGATGTATATCATCAGCATACAAGTGATAATTGAGCCCATGTAATCTAAGCAGTTGGCCAAGTGGAAACATGTAAATGCTAAAAAGTAAGGGACCCAAGATTGAGCCCTGAAGAACACCGTACTTGACTGGACCAATTTCAGACTGGAATCCGCCAAGAGAAACAAAGTGACAGTGATCAGTGAGATATGACTTAATCCATTTCAGAGCCAATTTTGAGACTCCGATTATGGTGTCAAGGCAAGAGAGTAAAAGATTGTGGTCTTCAGTATCAAAGGCAGAACTAAGATCCAGTAGAATAAGAATAGTTAGTGAGCTGGAATTAGAAGCTAACAGAAGGTCGTTATTGATTTTGTTCAAGGCGGTTTCTGTGTTGTGCAGTTGCCGAAAACCAGATTGGAGGTGTTCAAATAGGTTATTTAAAGTCAGGTGTTATGTACCTGAGATATCACAGCCCGCTCAAGGGTCTTGGCAAGGAAGGTTAAGTTAGATATTGGGCAAAAATTGTTTAAAATGCCCAGAGCCATGTTAGTTTTTTTTTGGTAGTGGGGTGATGATGGCAGTTTCGAGGATTTGTGGTGCAAACCCAGTGCTAAGAGAGTGAGTAATTTATGATATTGAGAATAATGGGGCATAGAGAACTAAAATTGGATTTCAATAAATGGATGGGAATAGGATCAAGTATGCAGGTGTAAGATTTCATATTAGAGACCAATTTAATTAGGAATGCAGACTCACATAGAGAGATGTGGGAGAGAGAAGAACCAATAAAACTAAGTGGATCAGGAAGTGATGTGGATGAATCATGTGGTTGGGTAAGAATTTGATGCCTCATTTTGTCAAGTTTTGAGGAGAAAAAATTTAGGAATGTGTTACAGAGCTGTGTTAAGGCTGGTAATGTGGATGCGTTTTAATGGGAGGGGTAGATTGTGGTCCTAGAGGCTGCTCACCAGCAAAAACTGAGTCTTGCTGGACCCCCAGAAGAGTTTGTTGAAGTTTTGAAACGATGGGAGCCCCATACCAGCTTTTACAGAGTTTTTTTTTGTAAAATCTAATTTTTTAGGTTTTCGAACATATTAAAATGAACATTATAGGTGTTCTCCGGTAACATATATTGTTCCACTAGACATGTACATCTCTGGCTATACAAAATAATAAACCAGGAATCTCTGTGACTGTCTTCTCTGTTGCAGGAAACAGAAGCCCATGGGGGAACATATCAACACAAGATGTGTAAACACTTCGTACATAGTCATAGTAGCTCATTGACTAAAACACATCAGAGAACTAAATAAATAAAAGGAGAAAGGGTAGGAAGAAAAAAGAAAAAGAAAATGAAGGTTGTCTATTCAACTAGTACCTGGGTTACCATAGAAGGACATGCTCAAACATTTGGTATCTCAGACGAGTAGTACATCCACCCCATCAAGATGTCTCTAAATTTTTCTTGTTGGTCCCTAACAGTGTATATCCAACATTCAGCCTCCATAATAGTATCTACTTCCCTCTTCCATTCAGATAGCATAGGGCAAGTAGATTGCTTCCAGAATATTGCAGACTTTTTAAAAGATCTTATTTTTGGTAATTTACAAAATAAAAATATTTTTTAAAGTCTATAAAAGCTGGTGTGGCGCTCCCATCCTTTCAAAACTTCAAAAGTTTTTTCAATAGCATGGGATTGATGCTTTTTTTCAATAGCATGGGATCTAACAGTCTCAATTTTACACTTATAGGCAGACAAATGGTCTTTACAAACCTGATAATGGACAGTCAGGCCAGACCAGCGCCATTTGCGTTCCAGTCTCCGAGACTGTTTTTATTAAATGTAGGGGAGAATTATACCACAAAGGCGGACGGAAAAATGAGACTGTTTGGGTTTTTAATGGGGCAAAGGTTTCAACAGAAGAATAAAGTACTTGATTAAGGGCATCTAAGGTCAACAAGGGTGTCGGAAGAGGAGATGCAGTCTAGTGAGGAAGTAACAGAATTTTCAAATTTGGGCTGATCAATAGAAGCCCAGTTGCGATAATTTACAGATCGAGACATGGAGGTGTTAGAAATTGCTAATTCCAGATTGAAATGAATATCTAGATGGTCAGACAGTCCTAATTCAAGGGGAGAGTAGTCAGAGACAAAAGAGCCATAGCAATGACATGCTCCAGGGTGTGCCCTTTGATTTGTGTGGGGGTAAGGGCAAATTGAGTTAGGTCAAAACATTCCAATAGAGCCAAGGCATCTTTAGCTAAATGGAAGACTCCTGAGTTAATGAGTATATTAAAATCCCCGAGTATAATGATTCTTTTAAAACTAAGGCATAAAAATAACAGCAAATCAGCAAATTCACCTAAGAAATCTCTACAAGACTTGGGTGGTCGATAAACAGCAGCATTAACATATGAGTAGGGCATTTAAAGGAAGATAAAGAGGGTACATTTACAGAGGATAAAGTATACAGCAAGCTTTAAATAACAATTACACCTCCACCTTTGCCAGAGAGATGTGGGAGGTCAAACAAATCCCTACCCCGTAGGTGTGAGTTGGTTGAAAATCATTTTGTTTGTGCCAGGTTTCAGTTAAGCACAGTCTAGCTTATTACCTACAATAATGTCCAAAATGAGTAGTGCCTTGTTCAGGAGCGCTGATCTGGCCTTCCTTGGAGGATCCATGGGAATCAAAGTGGAGTCAGAGCATGTCAGTGAAAGTCGGATTTTAAGGCTTGTGCCAGTGC
The DNA here is from genome assembly GCF_965119305.1 of Pelophylax lessonae. Taxonomy (NCBI): domain Eukaryota; kingdom Metazoa; phylum Chordata; class Amphibia; order Anura; family Ranidae; genus Pelophylax; species Pelophylax lessonae. Next base: position 509,278,677 of record NC_138769.1, read on the forward strand.
GAGATGGTCTTGCAGCCTTACGCTGATTAGCAGGGATTGAGACCGCACAGGTACTTGAAGGGAGGAGATGGTGTCCAGTGCCACGATGCATGTATCTGTTTGGTCGTAAAATCTCAATATTCCGGCAGAGATTATATGCGCCTTTAGCCATGAAATAGTGCAGTGTGAGCAGCATATTTGAGAGACAGTGGGTGAGAAAAATGTCCAGTTGTTCACAGTTCAGGGCAAGGAAATAGGTCCAGTAATCCAAGGAAGATTCAGAGGAGAGTCAGCAGCAAGCTGGAGCAGATTGTGAACAGAAGTGCAGTGCAGGGCAACGGAAGAGGTCCAGTGATCTGGGGAAGATTCAGAGCAGGAGCAAGCTGGGGCAATTGTGAGACAGGGAGCAGTCACTTATAGAGAAACAATCCCACAGAACGGCCCTCACACCTCTCAGCCAGGACAAGAAGCCTCCATCTTCCATCTGGGAAACAGAGGAGAGACAGTGAAGATCCTCACACAGGTCAGAGCAGAATCAGCTTCATGTCTACAGTCTGCACATTGCAGGCCTAGGACCCCCCACAAGGTGGAATGACACTTTAAGGGGAACTTTCCCCTGATTGTGGACACTTGTGAGCAGGAGGAAGAGAAGCCGAGAGTTGGGAGAGATTTCCCCCCTTCATGTCCGGTCACCGTGCTGGGAAGTGTCAGAAGTCACCCAACCATTGAAGACTCATCAGAGGAGCTCCACATCAACCTCCAGACCAGGACACCATCAGCCAGATCGATGCTCCTGGTATAAGATGCTATAGTGGAAAAGCCATATTATCATATGAGCATTACGGAGCATAAAGACTCCGCCATCCATTCATCCAAAAAGAGCGGACTGTGGAGCGGTTTTGGAGCAAAGCCCTTTCATCATTGGATTACACACATGCGTTTTTTCTGTGTGTTGGAGGTAAGCGGCCACTACACACTTTAAAGCATCAAGATTTGGATTTTTACCTGCTGGTTTACTCCATTTTTATTGCATCAGATCTCGGACACTATTATGGGAATTTTTATGCTTATAGGAGTGGACATTTGTTGCACATTTTTTTGCACAGTCATTTATAACCATTTTATTGGATTGATTGGGACATTCACAGTGCAATACGATTGATTTTACCATTTTATATAGGATTGGGACATTTCACAATATGGAATTGATTTGCTTCACATCACTATCAATTTAATTTATTTATGCAACTGGGATATTATTTATTTATTTATTTGGATTCATTTGAATTGAACATTGTGGGAATTTTTATGCTTATAAGAGCGGACATTTTTTTGCACATCTTTTTTCACAGTTATTCATAACGATTTTCTTGGATTGGGACATTCACAGTGCAATACGATTGAATTTTCTATCTTATATAGGATTGGGATATTTCACAATATGAAATGTATTTGCTTCACATTAGTATCAATTTAATTAATTTATTTATGCTCCTGGGATATTATTTATTTATTTGGATTAATTTGAATTGATTTTATAGCAAATTTTCACTCTTTTGATACAAGATTGTCTTTTGAAGGAATGGCAAGAGATTTGTCCACCTGTACCGTCCATTCACAGAAATTGTCCATTTGTTATTGTTTTGATATTTATTGAGGCATTTTCGTTATTAATTGAGACACTTATAATCACTACACAGATCATTCATTTTGCACTTTATTTTTAGAATATTCACTATTTTAACCAATTTAGCATCATTTGGAGGAATACATTTTCACTGTACAACACACTATATAGATTTGTTCATCTGTACGGGTGTAGTTTATTGATTTTTATTTACATCAAAGTTTTTACATCAAAGTTTTTTATGAATTAGCGCAGATTTTTGGGGTTTTTTAATCCCACAGAACCAAGATCAGATAAATCAATCCAGGGAAGCTAAAAATTTGATAAATCAATCCTAGTAGTCAGAAAATAGAGTAAGTTGAAAAGAAAAAAATAGATTTTAAATTTGTAAAATTTTAATTTTTGTGAGGAGTGGCAGCCAAATGCGCCAGCATTCCCTCTACAGCCAACAGGAGGGCTAGGAGAGCTCCTTCCACCTCAGAAGTCAGAATTCATTGTATAGTAACACAATGGTGTTGATTTCTTAAAACTGGAGAGTGCAAAATCTGGTGCAGCTCTGCATAGAAGCCAATCCGCTTCCAGATTTTTTTGAACAAGCTGAAGTTAGAAGCTGATTGGCTGTTGTTTGAAATTTAGTGAAAACTAACTTTAAGGCGAATCCCTTTAAAGTTGTAGTAAACGCTCTAATTTTATTTTTACCTACAGGTAGGTCTTATAATAAAGACTAGGTAAGCAGCAGCCGGTTATGTCACCGGCACATGCGCTCTGAAGGAACAGCATACTGTGCCGTTTCTTCAGAGCTCTGTGCAGTGGCCGTGACTCCCGTGCTCATGTTTGGAAGTAACTCAAGTGGCCATTCAAGTAGCCGTTCAAGCGGCTGCAGCCCTTGAACCTGTAAGGAGGACCAGGTGAAGATGGAAGCCTCTGCAGCAATGACAGCGTGCAGCTGCAGGGCTTCATTTCAAGGTAAGTCTTTCATAATGTGCTAGCAGTAGTGCTTACTAGCATATTATCCATTTACCTTGCAGGGAGAGTTTTTTTTTTTTGTTTTTGTTTTTTACCTTTACCTTTAACCTTTACTACTGCCTAAAAGTCTATAGTGGGGTCAGTCTTGATAAATTCTTACAATTTGTAATAGACAAAGTTTTGTAATATTAAAGACATGGGAATCTGGGCTCTGCCGTGAGAGACATGTGAGTGAATTTACTAAAACTGGAGAGTGTAAAATCTGATGCAGCTCTGCATAGAAGCCAATCAGCTTCCAGGTTTTTTTTTTTGTTAAAGCTTAATTGAACAAGCTGAAGTTAGAAGCTGATTGGCTACCATGCACAGTTGTACCAGATTTTTCACTCTCCAGTTTTAGTAAATCAACCCCAATGTGGGGTTGGGGTGTAGACGCTCTTCATAGTCAAGGTCCTCCAATCCCAATGGGGATTGGAGGATTGGAGGACCTTGACTATGAAGAGCGTCTACAATCGCTCGATTTATTCTCCCTGGAGAAGAGACGTCTGAGGGGGGACATGATAGCAATTTATAAATATCTTAATGGGGATCCCAGCTTAGAAAAAAAGCTGTTCATTCGAAGGGATTGCATGAGGACTCGAGGGCATACAATGCGATTAGAGGAGAAGCGTTTTAACCTCAGGCAACGTGGGGGGGTTCTTTACTGTTAGGGCAACAAGATTGTGGAATTCTCTACCACAAGAGGTGGTTTCTGCGGGTAGAATGGTGGCTTTCAAAAGACTCTTAGACTTACTTCTCAAGGATCAGAACATTCAGGGGTATGTGAGATGATTACAGCCACACACACCTACACAGGTTGAACTGGATGGACTATTGTCTTTATTCAACCTCACCTACTATATGTGTCATAGAATAGGAAACCATCACAGGTGAAGATAAATAAATAAAGGGTGGAGCTGAAGGCTGTGATGTCACCAGGTTCCCAGAAGTGTCCCCATGTTTTTCCAGGTGGACATAGTACAGTGCTGTCATTTCTTGATTTACGGCATTTGAGTTCATTTATATATGTTTAATACAAAATTATCTGGATTTTACACTATGAGGAGTGCTTGCCTGTTTTTGTCTTTTTAACATGGGTGCAATAACTGGACAATGTTTGATGAGAGGGGGGGGGGGGGGGGTTGATCACCAGATTCATATGCTCAGTATTTCCATCCTTTTGGCCACTTGTCCTGATTGGCAGTGATTGGTCCATGCGCTATATGACTTCTCTTTAACTAAAGGGTCATATATTTTCGGTCAGCCTTCTGGTATGGCAGCACGGTGGAGGAGACTCTTTTGGTGTGCAATACATACCACAACTTTCTCTCTTTTTTGAACTTTTAATATGGCTTTTTTTATTATTATTTATTTATTTTTCATGAGTGATGTTTTTTTTAAATTACACATATTGTGTTACTATACAATGAGTTTATTTTGTAACCAATTACATAATTATTGAATTCACACTTTTTGGTGCAATTTGTTTATTGGGTTGTATTTGAAGAATAGCTTTTCTGCAGCTCTTTTTTATTTCAGCCTCCCAAAATTTTACCTTTAGTATCACTTTACAGCAGTATTAAATCCAAAACCAAAAATGTAATAAATTGCAGCTTACCAAAGTGGCTGCATTAGTTTTCTTTTTTAGGCTTTCTTCCTTCTGCATTTACCTGATGATCTGCCCAGTAGCACACTGCGCTTTATTACAGTGCTCCCACACTGGATGAATGAGCTTAGGGTGCACATTTGGACAACAGTATTGTCATCCTGGGGGGGAGAGGAGTGTTAGATGTACTAGCAGATTTAGATACACTAATAAATTGAAGACAAACTCCAGCTAACACTTTAAAAGCAGTTAAAGCAAACATTTTTTTTCATCCTTTTGTAATAACATAAATAAAAGCTGACTATTGTAAACACAGCCAGTATTAAATGGTTTGTCTCATCTCTGTAACGTATACATTTGCAAGAGAGCTGCACGAAAACTAATGCAACCATCACTTCTATGACCTGGTAAGCTGCAATATAATTAATAAATGTTTGCTTTTGGGTTTATTACCATTTTAAGCCAAAGCGGTGTCGTGCAGCCAAAATGACTGTGAACAGATATTTATATTTTCAGAGGTTATTTTGCAGAACAAAAAGCCCAAGCAAACACATTAAAGTAGAACTTTATTCAAAATACCTTGTTTTTGTTTTTTTTTTTTTTCTTTGGTGTAGCTAAAAAATGGACAATAGGTTAGAGCCTAATTTTGGTCTTTATTTTTTGTGTGTCTCTGCTGGGAAGAATTATCCTAATTTTCCTGTTCCAGGGATCACCAAGACACTTCTGTCAGCAGAACTTCCTATTTTATATTTCAGGGGGGAATTATGCATTTAGGAAATTCACTAGTAGGTATTCACAGGCCTGCTTATGATGTGTGGCATTGGCAAAATGCGTAGGAACGTGATTACTGCACATCACTTCTGGTTTGGAGATTTCTAGGCAGTGGAATGCATATCGGTTCTGGGGATAAACTGAGTGGAGCAGCATCCAAAAAAAGTGAGTGGTATTTTATGTTGTTGTTGAATACATGTTATAGAGATTTTACGCAATGGTATCCCCTGTGTGATTTATGTGTTTCCACGTGAGCATGATTATGGAGGGAAGGAGCGATGGATAGCAGCGGTAAACCTCCCAAATAGAACAGCGAAATTATTTCCTAAATTGTAAGTGCAAAATTATTTCAAAAATATTTCAGAATTTTTCATTATAATCTGTTCAATTGACATAGAATCAATCAATTATTCACATAACAAATCTCTTAGAAAAGTCCATAAATCATAGTCTTCCACAAAATATCACAAAAAAACTATATATATATATATATGTAAAGTGCCTGTGCAATCCTCCCCCTGTGCTCTCTGGCCGCTCACCTCCAGTTATGACTCCTTTTTTATCAGTTATTCACAACTCGCTGTTCCCCTTAAGGGTATAATAAAAGCCGTATAGTTTGGTATCCTTCCGTTTTCTTTACCCGGCTCTCTCCTTCACTTGTGCATGCACAGAATCACTGCAGTGTAAGGCTCCTTTCACACACTCCGTCCGTTGGACGGAGTCCGTTTTTCTCAGCGGGGGATCGAGCTGCCGACACGGAGACACGGAGACACAGCTGACAGTTCCCCATGCATCTCTATGGGGGAAATCGGATGTCAACGGACCGTCAGTCCGTTCTCACCCGATCCCATCCGATCCGATCCACTGGACGGATGGAAAATAGGGTTTCCATCCGTCCAGATTTGACGGATCGGGTCGGATGTCAGCGGACATGTCTCCGCTGACATCCGATGCCCCATAGGAATGCATGGGGGGACTGTTCAGATCCGCCAAAAAAACGGACAGGCGGATCTGAACGGTCCGCCTGTGTGAAAGGGGCCTTAAACAGAAAATACAGCATCCAGTGCTCTTTGTCTTCTTTAAGGCTAGTGTCCCCTCTCCAGAGCAAACATTTTTTTTCTCCAAGGCTTTCCTTTAAAAAGATTTGTTTCAAAATTGGTTATTTTAGGGGTATTCTTTTATTTTTATTTATGTTGATAGAGCCTTTAATCACAACTCGCTGTTCCCCTTAAAGGTATAATCAAATCCGCATAGTTTGGTATCCTTCCGTTTTCTTTACCCGGCTCTCTCCTTGACTGGTGCATTCACAGAATCACTGCAATGTAAAACAGAAAATACAGCACCTAGTGCTCTCTGTCTAATTTAAGGCTAGTGTCCCCTCTCCAGAGCAAACTTTTTTTTTTCCAAGGCTTTCCTTTAAAAACATTGGTTTCAAAATTGGTTATTTTAGGGTTTTTCTTTTTTTTATTTATGTTGATAGGGCCTTTTTCAGGTTAAACTGTTTTGTTTTTTTTTGTTTTGTTTTTTTTTGCTGCACCTTTTCCCTATTAACCTCCCTGGCAGTATGATTCTTTCCGATTTTAGGTGCTGAAAGCGGTACAATTATTTTGCTAGTAATTCTTAAGGACGAGCAGCCCAAATCAACTATATACATATGATTTTTTTTTTACTGTGCATTGTTCTTTTGAACATCTCGGGTATGATAAAGTTTGAAACACAAAATCAAAAACTATAATATAATAAATAACTATAAATAATATAAATAAGATAAAGTATATATATATATATATATATATATATATATATATATATATATATATATATATATATATATATATATATGTGTGTGTGTATATATATATATATATATACATATATTATATATGTATATATATATATGTGTGTGTGTGTGTGTGTATATATATATATATATTATATATGTACGTATACATATTATATATATATATATATATATATACACCGTATATATATATATATATATATATATTTATAAAGTACAGTAAAACTGCAGGAAAGGGCACTGGGGGGCAACTAATATCAATTTATTTTATTTTGTAATGAAATCAGTGTGTTTGTGTTTTTTTACTTTTCAAATTTGCCGCCAGTTCCACCCCCCTGCAAGCGTCACGTCGCAGGAGACGGAAGCCAGGGCTCACAAGCATCAGGCGGAAGATCCGGCTGCCGTATGCCGAAGGGACACATCACTGGATCCCGGCGACAAGGTAAGTAACCTCTACCAGGATCCAGCGATGCTCCCTGGCGGTACCCCGAGTGTGGCTCGGGGTTACCGCTAATGGCACTAAAATTTCACCCCGAGCCACACTCGGGAATACCGCCAGGGAGGTTAAAAAGTAGGCTTTTGTTTCAGGGGTGGAATGTTGGGGTTCCAGGATTTATTCCAAAGCCTAATTGAACAAGCTGATGTTAGAAGCTGATTGGCTACCATGCAAGGCTGCACCAGATCTTGAGTGCTTCAATTTTAGTAAGCCTCTAATAGGTAAAAAAAAAATTAACAGTTACACATCTTAGACTTTCTGTAATAATAAAAACATAATAAGTAGGAATATTGTTATTTATTAGTCCTTATATCGAAATACATAATACAGTAGAAAAGTAACAGTATACAATAAAGTAAATAAGATATATAAAGAAAATGCAACTTTAAAATGACAGCTGAAACAGATAAAAATGATAGATTATAGTTGATTTATTATGTTAGGTAAACTAAAAACCTTCTGTCTAGAACATAAAAACTCAATGTGTTTAAAAATATTTTGAAAGTTAAAAACTCAATGTAGACCTATATTTAAACATTAGCAGTTATACATATAACAGAGGTGCTAAGATTTTTTCCTGTTCTGGAGAAAATGTTGCTCTTGGCTTCTTTTAGTGCTGATCCCAAATCGGTAGACCTAAACACAGGTATGTGACCTCAGTTTAAGGAGGGGATCAGAGTTTAAATCGGCTCATAATCTCCTGCAGCAGAGATTGTGAAATGCAAGTATTTTAGCCCATCTGATTTTCTCAATCACAGCAATACTGTATTTCAGGTTCACTTTAAATTTGACTGCTAATGGAAGCTAATAATTTCTTATGTTCTAGTTTTAAAAAGTCAGTCGTAGCGTATATTTGACTACATATTACAATAAGATTAGATATGACACTCTAAGTACTTAAAGTAAAATTGTACAGGACAGTGATCTACTAATAACATTAAGTACCGGTAGTTTACAGATGGTAGTTACAGAGGCAATTAATGGTAGTATCCAAAGAAGTAACAACATTTAAATTCATGGATGGTAACCAAACAACAAATTGTATGCCATCTCAAAAAAGCACCTTGCAGAAAAGACAATAAAGAGTGCATTTTAAAAATGTTAGCAGTCAGTTGTTAGTAGCCTCCTAATATTATGTAGTCTATCAAGCGAAAACGCTCATAAAACAATGGCAGATTCCCAGTACCCAAAACATAGCTCACCTATATTTAGTGCACTTGCAAAATTTGATTTGAGTATTAATTAAAATATTTACAAAGATACTCTATTAAAGAAAAATTCCAGGCCAATATATACATAACACCCTTTAGTCTGTAGACAGAAGTAGTGAAGTGAAGTAGAGTTATTTTGCCAGGTAAAATGGGTAGAATCATCCCTAAACATGCATTCCAACTGGGCATCAGTTTGCTTAGAGTTGTTTTTTATATAAACATATTATTTATATTTTTTCCCAACATTTCCTATATGGGGGTAAGCAAATGACATAATTGGTACTTTATAAGTCCCATTATCCAGAATACTGAGAAATCTTAGCAACTAAGTTACATTAAGAACATTCTTTCTGTATAAATGTCGTAAGTTTAAGGGAGTGTCTTTTCTTTTTTGTGACTGACAGGATCCGTTTTATGTCATAGATGTACAATTTAATGGTGTATGATCAGCCTTGCTTTTTACTAATTTATTATTTTTGTGTCGACTGAATTAGAGTTACATTGTTGTTTCTGCAGATATCTAACGCTAAAGTACAGCAATCCTATTTGTGTTCTTGGTTACGGAACAGCGAATAGCTCTTTCATTCCATAATTCAAATGATACAACAACAGAATTTTCTTGGCTTTAATATTAATTGGAAAATATTGTTTTCTGTACATTCCTTTTTTATTTATTCTAAAATAAGTTCTATATTAAAAATAGAAAGTTGCAAATCTTTGAGGAAGTCAATAATTCTTCTCCAGCCTTTATACATTATAACCCCAGCCATATTTAGTTACACAAGAAAAGCTATATATTGACATTTTCCGTATTTGATCTTCTATTGTTGGATTTTAGATCCTAAATTTAGATGATCCATTTTTCTGAAAGAGAAAATACAGCTCGTAAGTCTACATGGAAATGAAAACACAAACTAGACTGTCAAAGCACATCAAATTTACAGACAGCTGGATAAATAATCTGATATGTTTAATAAAAGAAAGCTTGTATACTAAATCGGCAGAGCTAATCTGATTTGTAAAATGCCTGCTGTTGGACTTACAATGTGTTCTACAGTTCACAGCTGACAGAAATGTCTTTTTCATGCCATTCACTTAATTTTCTGCTGCACACTTAGTTAATAACAAAGTGATACTTCAAATCATAGCAACCAATCATTCATCCCCTTGTACCTGTTTAGTGTAAAGCCTGCTGAAAGTCGATCTAAAGAAGAATGGTTGTCTGACGTTAGCCCTTCCATTGCTTATTCCAGTGGGGTCAATAATCTACAACTTGTTTATTTAATAAAATATGCAAATGGATTTACTTAGTCTGATTGAATAGTCTAACCATCTGAGAAAATTGGGTTGATTTACTAAGGGCAAATAGGCTGTTCACTTTGCAAGGGAAGTTGCACTTTGCAATAGGAATGTGTCTCAGAGCTTAGTGAATGTGGCCAAGTTTTACCTTTCAAAGAATACCCAATTAGGTTCTTGGAAAAGAAAAATAGAATTTCGGCTTGGGCATGATTGGATGATGAAAGTCAGTAGAACATCACCTAATTCCCTAAGCCCTGAGACAAATGTCCTTTCAAAGTGCAGCTCAGCTCCCTATGCAAAATGAACAGTCTGTTTGCCTTTAGTAAATTACCCACAGTCTTGCAAACAATAGCAGTGATATCACTGCTAGCACAGCAGCCCACTTGGTTTCTTCAAGGCCAGTAGTCAAGCAAAACCTCTGTTTCAAGGTTCTCTGCTTTGTTCAATGTATTATTATTTCTTTGGCCCACTGGTCCAGTCTAGCCAGGCAGTACGAATAGTACAGAGTATGCTGCTCAAAGCATAGCATGATTTTCACAAATTTAAAGCACCTACCAGCTCTGCGCAGGCTTTATTTGCAAATACGTAAAAGTAAGTAGAGAGGAGAGATGGATTTCAAAAACATAGGTTTTACATCATTGTATGTATTATTGATACTGTATAAAATAGATTGATAAAATAAATAAAAACAAAAATTAGGTTTTAAATCACTTGTATCACTATCTGTCAGTATCAGTGCTAACATACAATTTTTCAGGACAAGCTTTCGGGGGATGTATCCTTCATCAAGGTCCAAGCAGTGCTGCTCTTTCATCAAGGTCCAAGCAGAGACCCCGATGAAGGGGATATACCCAGAATGCTTGTCCTGAAAAATTGCATGTTAGTGCATATAAAAAAAAGTACTCAATTGTCTCTGTCGCAAGTGCTCTTATATGGCTACAATCACCTCAAGCATGTCAGTATCAGTAAAATATATACTTTCTATTGCCAGACTTACACAATACAGACAATGGAAAATAGTGTAAAAAACTATCAAAACATCCAACCAAATATACATGATGGTGATTATTATTATTATTGACTTTTTTTATTTACTATTTTAAATTTTATATATATATATATATATATATATATATATATATATATATATATATATATATATATATTACTATAATAGTATTTTATTTACTATTATTTACTTTTTATTATTATTATAGTGTTATTATAGACCGAGTGGTGTTAAATTCCTAAAAGGAAACTGTAATTGAAACTGGTTTGCCATTACATTTATTTTCATGTATTTTTTTTAAATGTATACATTATTACACTGACCTTTTACATCTTTTTTATACTGTATACATATATATAATGAATGTATAGGATTTCTAGAGCACTATGTGATAGAGCTAAAAAGAAAGCATAGCCAAGTATTTCCATTTCAAGCATTCTGATACCCATTAAACAACAAACAGAATTGAGTCACTTGTGCAAGTAACTTTAGCATGAGCTTCTGATCTCTGCAACTTTTCACAACAAAGGTAAGGAGCTTGGTTTGTTGTATTTGGATTTTGCATTTTACAGCTTACCTCTAGCAGAAAAATAGCATGGTTCACAGTGAATAGTTTGTTTATAGATCCACATACTGTCACCAGCCTTTAGATTTTCCAAGGACCCAGAACATGCTTCACACTGAAATACAAAAGATATGTTCATGTAGCTGATGTATAGATTCAAAGATCATGTAATGTATAAACATGCTTTGTCTGCAATGATAGACATAGAGATGTTTCCCCTACAATGATACATGGGCTGATATCTACAGTATGTGTCAATTTGTCTGCAGAGACTCGCCAGAGTTAATTGTATGATACACACGTTGAAGTGAAAACAGCTACCCTGTTCTTAGTAAGGAAGATGCAAGATTTGTTTCTGGGAGTGATACCAATGTCCAGCACACAAATTTTAACCATCTAGGATGTCATTAGGCAGACAACCAAGGCAGGACTGGGTCATTTATGGCCAACCTATTCATAGCATTCAGATTGGAGCAGTGATTCCTTACCTGTTAGTAGGTTACTGCACAGAAAAAGACACTGTACCATAGATGGATGAAGTCTTTAGCTAAGGGAAGAACTCAAGCACAAGTTCAGTTTCTGGTCACCTGAGTCTGTTGGGATGACTTAAGCCCCGTACACACTTCCCGATTGTCGGCCGTAAATATTCGGCCGCTGACCGATCGGCCGATTGTAGGCTTGTTAGTATGATGCTTCCGACAGCGCATTTTCGGCAGAACTGAATCTGTCGTGCAGACTTTAAAATATTTGTTGGCCGTCACCAGAACGGCCGATTGTTCGCCAGTCAGTACAGAATTCGGCCGACAAACAGCAGATTAGCAAGACTGGGCATGCTCAGAAAAGAAAAAACACACGGAAAGTTAACCATCACATGACATCACTTCTGCAGTCGGCTGTTGTTGGCCGACAAAATTTGTGTGTAGTCTTTAGCAATTTTTTAGCCGACAGGACAACACCAGACAAAAGAAGGCCGATCGTTTGGCCGACATTCGGTACGTGTGTACGGGGCTTAAGAAACAAAAATATGGTTGGTAGTAATGTACTGACATTTCACAGTGCATTAGAGAAACTCCCTAATATTTGCACTTGGCAAAGAAATGTTTTTGTGTATCTGCAGTAGAACTGTATCTTGGTTGATCATTTTTGTAGTGCAGCTCTAGCCAAAACCTTTTTTTTTGGACAAAGTGTGAAAGGGTGATATTGCCTTGGAGTATTTTTCTGTAACCATTGGGGTTTTTCCCTGATTTCCTATGTAGTCACTGAGACAAGAAGAACATAAATCTCCCAAGCAGGGGCACAGAGAGAAATAAAACATTTTGAAAAGTAGAATGGGGAAGCTGAAAATCTCTGCCTGTTTTTTGTTGTTATCTGTGTCCCGTATGGAGAGATCACCAAACATTCTCTTTGGTTACCAGAGCACAAATGTAAAAGCAGATGTAAAATGGTTACAGATGGTTACTAGATGTAAAATCCCCTCAATAGCTAAAGTGTTTGGTTCAGACCAATTAAGCTGAGCTATGTATGGGGAAGATATGACTTTAGAGATAATGCATGACGAATATAACAATTAACCACTTCTGGACCACCTGCTGCATATATACTGCGGCAGGGTGGCCCAGCTGCGCAAAATCACGTACACGTACGTGATTTTGTGCATGAGATTGATTGTGATTGGACACAGCGGGGGCCAATCAGCGGGTCCGGCGGCCACGATGTCCACCAGGACACGCTGATCATTTGGCAGAATAACAGAATGGCAGTCTGCCTATGTAAACAAAGTAGACCGCTGTTCTGTCAGGGGGGAAAAAGAGAGATCTTGTGTTTCAGCTAAGCTTAAAAACATATCTCTCTTTTCCACTAGTACATCTACTGCCCACACAGTTAGAAAACACTCCCTAGGAGCAGACTTCACCCCTTGATCACCCCTGGTGTTAACTCCTTCCCTGCCAGTGTCATTTATACAGTAACAGTGCATTTGTTTTAGCACTGATCACTGTATTGGTGTCACTGGTCCCCAAAAAGTGTCACTTGTGTCAGATTTGTCCGCAATGTCGCAGCCCCACTAAAAATCGCTGATTGCTGCCATTACTAGTAAAAATAATTAAAAAATAAAAAAAAGTCCATAACTGTATCCCATAGTTTGTAGACGCTATAACTTTTGCATAAAGCAATCAATATACACTTATTAGAATTTTGTTTTGCCAAAAAATATATGTAGCAGAATACATATTGGCCTAAATTGTTTAAAATATTTGATTTTTTAAAAATTTTTACTGGGTATGTTTTATAGCAGAAAGTAAAAAATATTGTTTTTTTTTTTTTTGTTTTTTTCAAAACTGTTTTTTTTTTTTTTTTTTTTATAGCGCAAAAAATAAAAACCAGAGGTGATCAAATACCACCAAAATAAAGCTCTATTTGTGGGGGGAAAAAAAATACATAAAAATACGCAATTGTCAGTTAAAGCAATGCAGTGCCGTATCGCAATGGCCTGGTTATTAAGGGGGTAAAACCTTTCCGGAGCTGAAGTGGTTAATGACTGAATATTCACACTATTGTATAACTTTAATCATGATTTGATATCTTTACCTTGAAGCATGTTGCATGGCAGCATATGCTTAAATCTTTAAGGATCATCTTGGCATCAATGCCAAGTGGCTTCCGACAGTAAGTACACAAGTCCTTTTCAATAACAGATCTATTTAATATAAAAAAGTAATACGTTCACACATTTTTATACATATAAACCAATGTACAACTTTTATCATGTATTCTAAAAAGCATTACATGGCATCATGAATGTCATATAATACTAATTATTATTACCTCTAAACTCAAACTATGGCATTTACTGTAGGTATATACCTAAAAAGCAAGTTTACTCATAACAGCTATATTGACACTTACTTTTTGTTACCACATGACAGAGGACAAAAGCAATTCGCTTACATGCTATAACGGTGTAATGCATTTCCAGTATAGACTCGTATTAGAGAACATCTGTTTACACCCTTTGTTTTCCTTATATGGACATTAGCATAGACTTTTACCCACTTCAGGACCTTTCTAGGACATCTCTCCAAGTAGGCTTCTCTCCCCTTGCCTCTGTTGTTATTACCAGCAATTACCTGCTGTCAGAATGACAGACAGAAATCCCTGGGTGTTTCATAGGGGGACAATGACACTGCAAGCACCATTTAGTAATACAGTATAATAATATATTGTTACATTGTATTTACCTCTTCTTTCATATGCAGATCAAAGCTATGACATTTGATAGCACTTGGCATATGGCATGGTTTAAAAAAAAAAAATTACAAAGTAAAAAAAAAAAAGGTTTATTAAATAAAATGCTCCTATTTAAACCATTATTAGCCCTTAGTTAAAATGTTTGTTACCCCAAAACTTTATATTCCTGATATGTGCCTGCTGTACTATGTACTTGTATGAGAAAGTATCATGTTCTCTTTGTATGCTTCCTTTGTGTGAAATCTGCCAGTTACCCTGCTTTACTATTAAAAACTGACCACACTAAGCAGGAGAAGGCATCGTGATCAGTTCTCTAGCTTTGCTGGTTAGTCAGTGTGCTCTCCTCCAATGATTAGACTTGTCCTGACAAGCCATTTACTGGGAAGCTAAGTGTGCTGCTGCTTCTCCCCCCCTCCCCCCCTCTCCCCCAAGCTCTTATGCAGCTGAGAACAGAAGGAATGTGATCACTTATTTAAAAAAAAAGGGGAAAAAGTTACTTATAATGCATTTTAATATCTATACAAAAATGTTTTGCCTTTCATTTCTATTTTAAACTAGATGGGTTGTTTTACAAGGTGATCGTTTACAATCACTTTAACTACTCCCCTCCTCCCCAATCATTCTCCCCTTAGCTATTATTCTATGAAGATTTTTAAATTACATTTTTTTTTACAGTTTTTTCCTAGTTTCATTTATTTTGTTTTTTATTTTTTTTAAATTGAAAAAAATGCAAAAACATTAAAAAAACAATGTTTCACTTTCAAAAACTTTGCCATGCTTTCTATCAGAAAAAATAAATTTAGTGTTATTTTAAGCAGCATTTTAAGCAGTATGAATTATGGAATAAAATGCATAGTTTTGTTACAGTAAAACTACTTTTTTTTTTTTATCCAACATTGGTCAAAATCGACAAAAAAATTTTTAATACTCTCAAGTCTTTTTGGTTATAGGTTACACAGAAAATGAAATAATTTTTGCAGGATGATGTTACCAAAAGAAAGCTTTGCCCTTACCGATCAGAAGTTGAATACACCGTTTTAATTGAATTTGACACAATGGATTCTCCATATGTATTAGGTGATGATTTCCTGTTAAAAAAAAATAAAATAAAATGTAGACAAAATGCCAGTAAATTATTATTACCAAGGTAATCAAAATAATACACCGCAATAACTTATTGCTACCAATTATAAAGTACCTTTAGTTAGCCTTACTACACCAAGGGCTCATATACTAAATTGTGACTTGAGCCAAAAGTGGCTCTTCAGTCATTTTATCATCTTTCCATCTATTAAATCCTCTGCTCTTGTTGTTTTAACTTTAGATAGTAAAACATTTATTTTCTGACAGTAAATACCTTATATAGCTCACTTCCTCTTTCTTGTCTGCTAATTAGCCTAGGCTAATGACATCATGCACAGCTCTCTCTCCAACTCTCGTAAGAGTTTGCCAACAAGGGAGGAAGGGATTAGTCATAGGAAAGCCAAGGAGAGCTGGAGGGGGCTGGCTGAGGGCAGAGATAACAAGAGACTGCAGAGATCCATGAGTATTCTTCAAGAGAGGAGAAATGTGCAGGCAAGTAGTGGTGTGAGTGTGTCTGTCTGTATATATGTGAGTGTGTATATATATATATGTGAAAAAGTGGATATTTCTGCGCTAATATAATTATTTTTGTAAAAAATTAGTATTATGAAGGTGAGCTGCTGCACAAAGGAATCACAGAAAAAACCCAAAGTAAATGTTGAACGAAAATGTGCTGCGCTAGAATATAGTGAATAATAAAATCACCAAAAGAATGCAAAAAAATATTCCACACTGTATGTATGTGAGGAGAAGGTAACCAGAAATTAATCAGTATTCCTTAAAAGTGTTAATGCCATCAATATAAATCAATAATCACATATATCATAAATCATCCAGTGTAAATTATAATAAAGTGCAAAAAAGGAATTATAAATCCCAATTAGATCCCAATAAAGTCCATGCATAAAAATATAGAGGGAAATCCAAGAGGGTGTGCCACAAAATCCCAAAGAGTGCATCCACACAATTCCTTGTGAAAATATGATAGACACCGATGTGCAAATCACCCAGGGAAATCAGATGGCTGCTTACCAGAACGGATAGGTCTCTCAAGCTAATGAGTAGACCACAGAAGGCTTAAGTGTAATGCCAAGGATGGCCACAGGATGTCTCCTTTATATTCTCAATGGCGATGTCCACATAGTGGGAAACAAATTATGACAGGGACATAGTGTAACTCCGTATAAAAAGCATTTATTAGCAATAAAAAGCGGATAAAACACTCACATTTGCAATGTGAATTCAAAGCATCTAAAGGTTACAGGTAGTCACGCTGGAAACGAACGAACATCTCCCTCGCTGTTAGTTTCTAAGGTAGCCGGCTTGTTGGGGGCGTGGTCTCGTCACGTCTAGGTGACGAGCTTGAGAGACCTATCCGTTCTGGTAAGCAGCCATCTGATTTCCCTGGGTGATTTGCACATCGGTGTCTATCATATTTTCACAAGGAATTGTGTGGATGCACTCTTTGGGATTTTGTGGCACACCCTCTTGGATTTCCCTCTATATTTTTATGTATGGACTTTATTGGGATCTAATTGGGATTTATAATTCCTTTTTTGCACTTTATTATAATTTACACTGGATGATTTATGATATATGTGATTATTGATTTATATTGATGGCATTAACACTTTTAAGGAATACTGATTAATTTCTGGTTACCTTCTCCTCACATACATACAGTGTGGAATATTTTTTTGCATTCTTTTGGTGATTTTATTATTCACTATATTCTAGCGCAGCACATTTTCGTTCAACATATATATATATGTGTGTGTGTGTGTGTGTGTGTGTGTGTGTGTGCGCCTCTGTGTGTCTGTGTAAATCCAGGAAGTGAGCAGTCAGCAGCTTCAGCTGTCCACTGTTAAAATGGTTGCAGCCAGACTTAGTGGAGCGAAATTTCTGCAGCGTATTTGGCAAGTACGGAATCACAGTACATATAAAATTATATGTAAAGTGATTGGAGGGAAGCTTCAGAATGGCAAATATGTTTTTATTACAAGTTATGTGAGCAGACTGCAGTTCCTCTTTAACTGAAGTAAAGTGAACATCTGCGCATTCCAACACCCAATCATGCAGGTTTACTTCACATGTTAGTAAATTAGACCACTAACCACTAATATCTGGATTGTTATTACGAGAAAGTGCACTGTATTGATCTTTTTATTTTTAGATGTTATCGGTTGATGCTATGTATGATGTATGTTGTGTAATATGATTAGTAGTTATCAGGCAAGTTAAAATTACATTCTGTGCACCTAAAGTGTAATCCCAGCTTACACATAACTAATCTTAAAACTGTCCCCTTTTCCTTCTAACACCAATACTAGCTAATATGTGTAAGAAAGATGTATATTCTTATCTATTTTCAGACTGGTCATGTTATCTCGCCTGTGTTAGCCAGCAGCAGCTGCAGGGGAGAGGAGAGAGTGCTCCGACAATGGCTAGCAAAGCCGTATTAAGGGTAATTTTCTAGAGATAAGAGCATGTTCACTCTGTAAGTGAATTTTCACTTTGCAAAGAAATTGTTAGTTGGCTCAGTGAAAGTATTGAAGCTGTGCAATCATCAAATCATGTGCAACAGAGTTGGGCTGAACTCCCCACTGTTAGGTTCCCTCCAGAACTCGCAAACATGTAAAAAGTTTGCAAACTCTATTAATGTCTATAGGACCCGAACTTGAAAAATCAAAAGCCCCAATTTTGAAGGCTTATATGCAAGTTATTGGCCATAAACAGGGTATGGGGCCCAGGGTACTGCACTGGGGGACATGTATCAATGCAAACATTTTTTTAAAAAAATATTGTTTTTACAGGAACAGTGATTTTAATGATGTTTTAAGTAAAACAATAAAAATGAAAATTTTCCTTAATATAGTGCCTAGGGGGTTCCCTTAGTCTGTCTACCCCAAAGCACCTTGTCTCCATGCTAATGGGGCAAGGGCCTCTTTCCGACAACCCTGGGCTGTGGTTGTGGGTGTCTGCCGGCAGGGGGCATATCAGAATCTAGAAGCCCTACCCATTCACCAAAAAAGTGTCAAAAATAAATAAAGACACGCACACAGTTTTTGACAAATCCTTTATTAAAAATATAAAAAACAACGTCCCCTGATGTAGATCCATCGTCATTCATGATGCCCGCCGCCACCACCAGACCCAAAGGTAAAAGGAATGCTCGGCCCACGACAAAGGCTAAGTGCTGACTGCCTGCTACCTGGCCACCTGGCGGCACCGCCCGATGTGACATCACCGACTGGTGCATGCTGGGTCAGGGACGTCACAAGGGGGCGGTGCCATCAAGTGACATCACCAGGTGGCCCCGTCTCTTACCTATATACGAACTGTCAAACAGGGGAGCAGGTAGCTGGCGGTTATCCTTCATCATGGGCGGAGCATTTTTGTTATTTTTTTTGGGGTCCAGCAGTGGCGATAGGTTTCCTGATTGACGATGGCTCTACATTGGGGGACATTGTTTTTTTATTTTTAATAAAGGTATTGTCAAAAACTGTTTGTGTGTTTTTATTTCTTTTTTACACTTTTTTTGGTGAATGAGAAGGGGTGCAATCTACCCCATACTCATTAACATGGGGAGCCAGGCCTGCCTACAGACCCCCACAACCACAGCCCAGGGTTGTAGGGAAGAGGCCCTTGTCCCCATCAATATGGAGACAAAGTGATTTGGGGAGGGGAGGCAGAGCTCCCCCTGCCCCCAGAGCACCCCATTGATGTTTTAAACTTTGGCATAGGGTTCCCCTAAAAATCCATACCAGACCCAAAGGGCCTAGTATAGATTTGGGGGATTCCCACGCCATTTGTTTTTTACATTTTTCTATTGCCGACAACGGTTTTCATTTTTCCATTCAGCTGTCAGCGGGGAAGCCTGTTGACAGCTGATGACTCATACATTAAGGAGGCCGCTGCCGGCCCGCTCCTTAACAACCAGCTATTTACTGTACGCTGATTGGGCAAAGCTTTGTACAATACTGGAGTGCATAAAAAAACTGCACCAAAAGATGAGACATTTGTGCCACAGAAAAAACTAGAATTTCTAGCATTTTGTTGCAAAACGTATGGTGATCAACCAATACACAAAATATGTACACTGTACTTTGTAGAATTACCATGAATCTTGTGTGTAGGTAACATTAGACCGAGGGCTTGGTCCATCAGTAATGTTTTTATAAGATGTTGTTGTTGTTGTTGTTGTAGGACGACGAGATGGAGCTTCACTGTTGTCATCTGAAAGTTTGTAGGTTGTTGTGGTAGCCGAACCTCTGAATGGGGAATCTTGGGAATCACTGGAGACATTGTAAGTTCTACTTGTGGTTGAACGCCTGCTGGGTGCATCAGAGTTGTCGCTTGTAACATTGTAAGTGGTAGTTGTAGTTGAGCTACGGGATGTATTGCTGCTATTAGCAGGATATTTAGTTGTCCTAAAAAGAATAAATTATGCATTTTAGGTTCATCATACAGTATACAACATTAGGGACCTTAGATTGTAAGCTCCTTCAGGGCAGGGACTGATGTGAATGTACAATATATATGTAAAACAGTACGTCAATTGTCAGCACTTTATAAGGTACCTGTAATAAATAAATAATACATTTTAAGAGCACAGTGACTAGAAACAGTTGCAAAAACTCCTTAAACACTGCAAACAGAGACAAAAAAATTTATACTCAAGAGCTACAACCATGTCCAAAGAGTTCAAAATTGAATCATTAATAAATTACAAACCCACCTGTGCTGTAAAATAATTGCTTCAGCTCAGATTCCTTAGTCATACATGTCGCATTCCAGCATCAAGCATACTAAGCTTGATGTTGTTAGTATACCTTTTGCTCCACCAGCCCCTCCCTATCAGATTGTAAGATTACAGGAGCAGGGCCCTCCTAAGGCCGACCATTCAAGCCATGGGTTGACAGACAGTGTTGATGCAGGAATCCCTCCTGCCCAGCCATTGACTTCAGAGTTAAGGGCAGGGGAAGCCACCCCTGCCGGGAGAAGACAGTGATTATTGCTAGCAGCTATAGCAGCCACTTGCAATAATTGCAAGTGAATCTGGCAGGCTGGTTGTACCCAAGTTTATCAATCAATCAACTTGGTACATTCAGCCTACCCATTAATGGTTCAAATCTCTGGCTGGTTCCTGCTTAAACAACTGAGATTCAAACTGTGTATGGCCAGCCTAACCCTCTTGTATTAAGTTGTATTATTGCTGCATTGTCTCCCTTTATATTGTAAAGCACAGTGCAAACTGTTGGCGCTATATAAATCCTGTATAATAATAATAATAACTGCTTTTGAAAGTTAAAGTGCTCTTGAGCTCAACCTTCCAAGCCAACATTTGGCTCTGTTGTTCAACCTCCAGAACCAGGGGACGAGGGAAAAAATAATGCCAGAAAGAAGCTCTACCTGTAAGGCCATCTAACATAATAATGAGGTAGCAACAATAGCACCCACCACATCACTAATAATTTGAGCAATAGGTTGTTTAGCAATGAAGGCCACTAACTCAGTAGACAGGAGCAAATTCTTCTCCAAAGAAGGCAAAGGAAATGTAAAGAGGCCCCACCCATGTGCACATGCACATTTTGGAATGAATGCATTACATTTTTACCAGCAATTACCTATGAGAAAACAGCCTTGATAAAGGGATCCCTGAAACTTGCTGCCCTTATATTTACTTTCCATAATAAATCATTCCAACTTGTATTGTTTGGAACCTCTTTTGCATCTATTTGATCAACTCTATTTCAACTTGAGTTGAATGTTAATAAAAAAGCCTTCTCCTTTTCATTAACATAAGCGATATGACAGCTTCTGTAAAAGTGAAGTCTCTCACACGGCAATCTGTATTGAACAGGGCAGCCTCTCATATGTTTGCCAAACTCTCTCCAATCTGCTTAACACAGTAATGGCTGGTTAAGCCAAGCTACTGGCCCATACATTGCTGTAAAACACACATCGCAAATAGGTTGGACAGCTCTGTTTTAGAACATGGACTTCTAAACATTCACATATGAGTTACATCTCCCTTAATTGTAGTAGTCCTTCTCTAGTCCCTGACAAGGATTGATATTTATAAGCAAACACTTTCAGTGTTTGCCACATAAGCAACTATATCAGTAAACATAATTTCAAAAATAATTTACAGGTTTCCAGGACAGACCTTTTTAAATTAAACTGGAGTCGAATTGAAGCTGAATCCCAGCCTCAGATCCTTTCCATACAGAACCAGTTTCTCCCAGACTGGTAGCTAAAACTATAGGGTTCATATCCTGTGTCACTATCTGGAAAAATATTTTGGCTAATCTAACAAGATATATTAAAGCTCTTTGCATGAACCCTTCAGCCTTTTTTTAGAATACAATCACAGAGAGAAGAGTGTATTTCTGTTGCCAGGTGGATGATATTCAATGTGAATGGGCCCCTGTAGATTCCCATTCCCACTAAACTGCAGCTCCTAGACTTTTTTTTCATTTCGGAGAAAGTAAGGGAGGGTTATAACCCGTCATGTTTTTTTGCCATCTGTGTCCCTTGGGGGACATATACCTTCACTTCCTGTTCCATAGCCAAAACAGAAAGTGAGAACAAATCCCTGCAAATTAAGGAATTCTTGGGACAGCCCTAAATTTGGGACTCCTACTTTCACTTTTATTGATGACTGTAAACAAGAAAAATGGAAAGGGTGAATTTCCCTAACGGGGGCAGAGGTAGCAATAAAAACCTGACAAGTATTGTAAACCATTTCCCCACAGTCCAAAATGTTTTTTAAAATGTGCCTTTACTTTACTTTAAACCTTTACAACAGTGTTGCCTTACCTCTAGGGGATAAGCGTGTGTGCTGCGATTGTAATATCTGTTTTGTAAAGCAAACATGTCAAGCCAGTACCTGGCATTCAAAACCCTCAAAGTTAAGCTGGCCATACTATGTATCTTTTTTTTTTTTTTCTTTTGATCAGCCAGAAGGCTAATAAAAAAAAAAACATATTTCCCTATTCACACAATTGAGATGGATGGCGGAATCCTCCATGCTGCACCGCTGTATTCTAACAGCAGGGACTCCTTGCTGTCAGAATACACTAATCAGCACTACAGCCAATTGGCTGCAATGCTGATTAAATAAAAGTTTTCCAACAGTCCTGTTGAAGAGGAGTCAGCCATTAGATTGACTCCTCCTGAACGGGAATGGCCTTAGATAACTCAAAACTCTGCTGGATCCTGCTGAACCTGATGCATATGAATCCATCTATGGCCAGTATACAACAGTGTTGCCTAACCTCTAGGGGATAAAAATGTGTGCTGCAATTGTAATATCTGTTTTGCAAAGCAAACATGTCAAGCCAGTACCTGGCTGCAAGACCCTCGAGTTAAGCTGACCATACTATGTATCTTTTTTCTGGGTGATGAAAAAAGAAATGGATTTCCCTTTTTACACAACTGAGGAGGATGGGGGAATCCTCCATGCTGCACTACTGTATTCTAACAGCAGGGAATCCTTGCTGTCAGAATACACTGATCAGCACTACAGCTGATTGACTGCATTGCTGATCAAACAAAAGTTTTCCAACAGTCATGTTGAAGAGGAGTCAGCCATTAGATTGACTCCTACTGAGTGGGAATGGCCATAGATAACTCAAAATTCTGCCGGTTCCACGTATGAATCTATCTATGGCTAGTTTTATGCTTTTACCTGTCTGAGCTCAAGGCTAATAAATCACACATATTTTTAACACCTTTTTTATATGGTAAGTTTCTGTTTGTCAATGAGTAATGAGCCAAGGCAGGGGATAGGACAGCATTACAATCTGTCACTCAGACAGACACATCTGCTCCATAGGTGTGCGCACAGGGTGTGCCAGGTGTGCCCAGGCACACCCTAATCACCCTGTGCAGCACAGATTCCCCCTACTGCCCTGGTTCCCCTCCCCTTTACCCCCACAGTTCTTCCGGCTTCCCTCTTCTCCTCTCCAGCCCGCTGTTGCTGTGGGGATGTTTTAGGATGAGTGGGTAAAGGGGCGGGTAAATATATAATTTGCCGGCCCCTTCACTTTCTGAATGAACATCATGAGGGATCGGTAGTGTGTGTTTGAGCTTTGGTGTGCACACCCTAATGCATTAGGCTGCGCACACCTATGATCTGCTCTGACAGGAAGAGAATACACACAAGAAAAAAATCTCTGGGAGACAATAGTAACAATTCAAGAATGAAGATACAGATTGCTATAAATGCCCTTTGCTCTGTAAAAAACATAAACATAAGACTTTAATACACTGTATCTATTAGGGCTTTTGAAAAACATTAACCTACCTATGCTTTTGAACATATAGTCAGTGAACAATTCATTATTTTGCCAGCATTGCAGACTTTTTACAATAAAATTGATCCTCTAACAAGGCCATTTCCTAGCAGCAAATAACAAAGCAGATTCGTTGCATCTGAATAGCTCTATTTGTGTGCTATAACAAGAACAACACATTCACAGTCTAAATTTAGAATACGTTGCTTCTAACCCAGCTGAAATTAGTAACAATTGCTTATCCTTCACCCATTTTCCTATGCCTGTTAATTATTTCCATGGGCTCTAAAAGCATTTGTTATCTCATTTACACCACATACAAATTCAAATCTTCCATTAGGAAATGCATTCAGTACAATTATTTCTTCACATAAGAACATGGCTTGATCATGATAAGCATCCTTATTCAATAAAACAGCGCTAAATAAAATAAAAAGTGTAAATACAGAAATATGTTGGCCACCATTATTTATCTCCTTCTGGAAATGCTAGTTGACTGAATGCTACGCTGACTCTCTAGCTTCAATACAATGAGTCATTGATCCAGAATAAATATGACAACCAGGACAGTCTAAATCTGGCCATAGATGGACTGAAATTTAGTTGGTTCAGCAGGAACCAGCCAAATTTCCAACCATCCTTCAGTCAGCACATGTAATGCAACCAAGCAGCTGCAGTGCTGATCAGTGTGTTCTCAAGGTGAGGAAGTCCTGCTGTCGGTATACAATGACACAGCTGGGATGATTCCTGCATTCAACTTGAATGTGTGGTTGGGGGAATCGGTTCAGTTTTTTTGTTCAAAACATGTAAGAAGTGGCGCAAGCAGGTGTGCGTTTATACTAATACAAGGCCCGTGATACAGTTCTTAGAGCAACAAGCTTGATGCTGAAGTTGGGATATGCACAATCAGGAAACTCAGGGCCAGCGTGGGGGGAGCAGAAGCGAACTCCAAACATGCAAAAAACAGACGAAAGACGGGTGCCTCTGAGTGCAGACTGCTGCAGTTTTAATGACAAAACAGAAGAATGAAACTTACATGATATACAAGATTTGTAGGCACATAGGGTAAGCCTGTGACTGGGAGGTGCACTTGTCCATCCTGGGAATCGTCCTGGGAACAGTTTCAGCCCTTAGAGACTGCTGGAGATAGAGATGATGTTGGGCATGCTCCGAAACGCGTCGCAAGCACACCCGTGATGTCTTTACGGACGACACTGTAGTCCAGTCTGCATTCCAGCCTGTGTTCCAGCCCTTGTTCCCACACATCATCATCATCAAAGCCACTTCCTGCTGCCCAGAACGGCCTCTCTAACGGTGGAAACGGCTTCCAGGACCAACAAGCACAGCAACCGGCTTACCATATGTGACTACAAATCTTGTATATCATGTGAGTATCATTCTTCTATTTTATCATTAAAACTGTAGCAGTCTGCACTCAGAGGCACCTGTCTTTCTTCAGTTTTTTTTTGTTCAGCCTGCTGGCAAATGAAAATAACTGAGCAATGTATGGCCAGATTTAGGAATGTCAAGAGTCTTGTGTGCCTCTTTGGCACAAGGTTTTAACATTTTAAAGCTAGAGGTTAAGTCAGGAAAATAGCTTTTTCAAAAAACATAGGCAATAGCAGCCTCCAATATTTTCCCTTTAAGTGCAATAAATTAGAATGAACTCTACTAAGAATACTCAATTAAATCACATCTGTGACATAGCGTATTTTTCAAAATCATTACATCTACACATGCCACACTTTCATTCCTCATCTTATGTATTGCTCACCTCTGCCTGCCCTTTAGAAAGCTGTATCAACCACCACGTGAAAAGCCCAGTACTTCTAAATATGGTGTAAATATGCTCACACAACACACTGCTGTGTTGCTTGGAACCTAAATAGACTAGCGCCATACTGGGCACTGTCATGGGGGGTATGCCAACCCACATGTGAATACCAACTTTAAGACAGTCAGTGGGCCTGAAAACTATGGTTGGCATTTGTAGCGGAATGCGAAATGTCACATCTGATCACAATACATCTGACTGTGGCACTTGGCCTTTCATCTAACCTATTATGTCAATGTTCATATAGTTTATTCTCAACTCAACATTTTGAATTTCTTCTCACTTTTGTTTCCATTGACAATAGACACCACAACAAGTAGAGAATAAACTCTTCTCTGCTTTGTCCAAACACAAGAAAAAAAAAAAAAACGTTTTCACCTTAGATACACTTTAAGAATAATTTATCAAACTTGCTCTGCAGAAATAATATGTTATGCATATTTAATATTCTCACCCTTTGTTTCTTTCTCCTGCTATGGCAATGAAGTCATCCAAATCTTGATTTCTTCAATATCCCAGTAAAAGAAAATTTAGAGATGTATAACTAAACATTAGCATTTTCTAAAACATGACCCCATTACACAAATTATGTTAAGGGTGCAGTCCACCAATAATGGGAAGGCTATCCACATGGTTTAGGAGTGTGTCTATGGGAATATTTGACCATTCTTCCAGAAGCACATTTGTGAGATCAGGCACTGATGTTGGAGTTAAGGCCTGGCTTGCAGTCTCCCCTCTAATTCATCTCAAAGGTGTTCTATTGGGTTGAGGTCAAGACTTTGCTCAGGCCAGTCATGTTCCTCCACTCCAAACTCCTTCATCCATGTCTTTATGGACCTTGCTTTGTGCACTGGTCCAAATCATTTGGTGGAGGGGGATTATGGTGGGGGGTTGTTTTTCAAAGCTGGAGTGAATTCAAAACTCCCAGTCTACATACTTTTTAGGCAGTCAGCATTTTTAGAACAGGTCACAAGAGCAGTCTCCATATTGTCCCAGGAGAGTTTTTTTTATTGAAATGGTAGTTACAAGAACATACACTTAATTGGCAGCAGCAAAATTATATAAATGGCAGTTAGTCTCCATAATATCCCCATTCCACTAGGCCTTACATTGGGGTGGCAGTATGGGCTGGCTGAAGCTGTGGTCTGTAGATGTTAGAGTTGTGAATGGGATTTTAAAGTAGGTATTGGGTAAAATGCAAGCTATACATATTCATTGCTAAGAAGCTGAGATAGACTCTCAGCAGTGCCTTAGTATACCATAAACCTAGACTAATACCATAATACAAAAATAAGTATCTTCAATGGTATAAGCTTTCTTTACACATTGTCACAAAAAAAAATGAGCCAGTATAGGACCAGTAAACAAGGAAATGATCAGCATAAAGTATTTGATCCTAGTGGGGTGCTACCTTAGAAACTACAGTATGTTTCTTTGTCTACAAAATCCAGTAATGGAAACAAACTTTGAATATAATGAATATAACTCACTGTAAATATTGCCATTATAGTAAGATTTGGGTTATATTTAGGGGTTAGAATCAGGTTAAAAGTAAGACTTATGAGTTAGTTAGACCGAAATTAAAGGTTTAGGGGTTAATTTAGGTTTAAGGGCAATGGTGACCTTATGGGCCCATTCCCAACCATGGCAATAGTCATGGTACCACAACACATGTTAACACATCATAACACATTAGTACATTGTATTGCTGCTCATTTCATGTGTTATGGTGCACTATGTTTCTAGAAATTGTACATGTGCTTCGCTTTGCCTGTTCTGGTGCATTGTTAGCCCATTCAAATAAATGGAGCCCCTTAAGATGAAGTGCATTAACTAAACACACCACGAAAAGCCAAAAACTAAAACACACCAAACACGTTGCAATCTGAATGCACAATCTCCTTTAGCTCTACCATCGCCTGTAGAGCAAGGGGCTGCCTGATTGTATATTAATTCAATGGATAGTTTAAATAGGTTCTCATGGTTTTGCTAAATCTAAACTGAGATTGTACAGTCAGTTTGTAACTTAAAGCGGAGTTCCGGCCTCAAATACCTTTTTTAACTAAAAATACCCCTATAATACTAATCCATCGCCCTTTACAGAACCATTATTCTCATACTTACAAGGTGTATTGGATTTTAGTCAAAATCTTACTGTCTGGGCGCTGTCATCTTAGACGTGGGCATCTGAAGCCTCAGTGTAATCTGCTGTGTCCTTCTTCCTGATTCCAGCCTCCTGGTAGTGATGACAAACAGCTCCCAGGATGCAATGCAAAGGCGGAAGTGATGTCAGTGGCCGTGGCCACAGAGGGGGAGAAGGAGGAAGTACAATCAAAAATGCCCTGAAAATAAGGTAAGGGACCCCCGAAAAAAATTGAAAATGCCCAATTGTTGATCAACATAGCGAGCACTCCAGGAATCACTAAAGTTGCAAAATAGGCCGGAACTCCACTTTAACACACCAACCCCAAGATAACACACACGTTTTTTTTATGTTAAAACTTTATAAACTTTAATAAACAGAATATTAACAAAACTACAATCAATGAATCTGTCATTGTTTTAAGCAGCCAATTGGACTAAGGGTATATTGAAAACAAAACTGGAAAACCCAACTCAAACTAATTGGGTTTTGAGGGAATAACATTTTGGCAGCCTTTAGAAACTTACCCCATGAGAATTAACCTCCCTGGCGGTATGATTATGTCAGGAATTACATACCAAAAGCGGTACAATTGTTTTCATGGAAATTTGGCGTTATGTATTATAGACCTACAATTCTTAGTAATTACTGACTTAAACCTGACCAAAACAAGACTCTAGTAGACATCCCAGATGTGATAAATTTGAAACACAAACACGTGAATTATAATCGAATCAATAATATTATTTTATTATTTAATATATAATATATATAATAAAATTATATTATTGATTAGATTATAATTCATGCATTATATATAGATATATGTGTGTGTGCATATATATATATATATATATATACATATATGCATATATATATATATATATATATATATATATATATATATATATATATATGCGCATATATATATATATATATATATATATATATATATATATATATATATATATATATATATATATATATATATATATATATATATATGCATATATATATATATATATGCATATATATATATATATATATATATATATATATATATATATATATATATATATATGCATATATATATATATATATGCATATATATATATATATATACATGCATATATATATATATACATGCATATATATATATATATATGCATATATATATATATATAATATAAAATGTGTTTTGTGTAACGTTTTTTTTTTTTTTTTTTTTTTTAATTTCCCTCCCTAGTTCCGCTCCCATGCAGCATTGCTGCTGCAGGGAACGGAACTAGGAAGTGATCAGACCGACGGAGGGATGGAGGAGCGGCGGGATTCTCGGCTGGCAGTCACAGCAATGAGAGATCATCGCTGGATCGCCAGGATAAGGTAAGAGAACACCGCTGCGCTCTCTGCAATCCACCCCGAGCGTGACTCGGGGTTACCGCTCCTGATATGAAAAATCAACCCCGAGTCACGCTCGGGATTACCGCTAAGGGTGTTAAAGAGCTGCCCCCACCAAAAGTGGTTTGTCCACTGTGGAAATCGTGACTGACTAAATTACCCCCAAATTTGTTTTTAGATTCTTCTATCTCAGAGGGATAAATAAACTATCAACATCTAAAGTGATTGTCAAATAAATTGGATAATTTGTATGTTGTACTTACCCCTTATTTGTACTAGCAGTGTTAGTATTTTTAATTTCAATTAGATTGTCAACATTTTGAGTCCTGAAAAATATACATAGTATTGTTAAATAAAGATTAGAAAAAGAAATACTAAAAATGTTCATTTTATAGAAGTTGATCCTAGCTGAAGGGTGTCCTTTTGGGGCTAGGTTTGGGTGCTTGCAGGTTTCAGCAACAGAAATTCAGACCTAAATGTAATAGTATTTTCTTTATTTTTATTATTTTATTATGTTGTTTATTGCTCTGTTGAAGGGTAAGTTCAGTGTTACATTCATGAGTTAGGCTGAGGTTAGTTTATGGATCAATTTAGGTTAAAGGGCAAATGCTGAAATTAAAGTATAGCTAAAGGCAAACATTTTTTTATTTTGGATTCCCTCCATTTTCAGTCCCAAAGATAGTGGCCAGCAAGACAATTAGAGAATGGATCTATCTGATGGGGATATACATATAGAGCAATAAAAACCTTACAGAAGTTCTGACCTTCCCCTGCTCTATTTAAATCTAAAAATAAAAGGTTTGGCTTTAAATACACTTAAAGTCATTAAGCGAGTGTCACTTTTTCAGGTGCAATAAGTGAATAACATGGTAAAAGCTGTTCATGCTTCATACACACTATATTGACAATAGTATTGAGACGCCTGCCTTTTCATGCACATGAAGTTTAATGGCATCCCAGTCTTAGTCCGTAGGGTTCAATATTGAATCGGCCCACCCTTTGCAGCTACAACAGCTTCATCTCTTCTGCGAAGGCTGTCTAGAAGATTTAGGATTGTGTCTACGGGAATATTTGACCATTCTTCCAGAAGCACATTTGTGAGGTCAGGCACTGATGTTGGAGTTAAGGTCTGGCTTGCAGTCTCCGCTCTAATTCATCTCAAAAGTGTTCTATCGGGTTGAGGTTTAGGACTTTGTGCAGGCCAGTCATGTTCCTCCACCCCAAACTCCTTCATCCATGTCTTTATGGACCTTGCTTTGTGCACTGGTCCAAATCATTTGGTGGAGGGGGATTATGGCGTGGGGTTGTTTTTTCAAAGCTGGAGTGAATTCAGAACTACCAGTCTGCATATTTTGTAGGCAGTCAGTATTTTTAGAACAGGTCACAAGAGCAGATATTCTCCCAGTAAAGTTTTTTTAGTGAAATACCAGAATGCAAAAATAAGTATCTTCAATAGTATAAGCTTTATTTACACATTGTCACAAACAATGGAGGTAGTATAGGACCATTAAACAAGGAAATGATCAGCATAAAGTATTTGATCCTAGTGGGGTGCTACCTTGGAAACTACAGTATGTTTCTTTGTCTACACAATCCAGTAATGGAAACCAACTTTGAATATAATGGATATAATTAATATAACTCACTGTAAATATTGCCAATTTGCCATTATACTAAGATTTGGGTTATATTTAGGGGTTAGAATCAGGTTAAAAGTTAGACTTATGAGTTAGACAGTTAGATTGATATTAAAGGTTTAGGTGTTAATTTAGGTTTAAGGGCAATGGTGACCTTATGGGCCCATTCCCAACCATGGGAATAGTCATGTTACCACAACACATGTTAACACACCATAACGCATTAATACATTGTACTGCTGCTTGTTTCATGTGTTGTGGTGCACTATACTTCTAAAAATTGTACATGTTTTGCCTGTTCTGGTGCATTGTCAGCCCATTTAAATAAATGGAGTCCCTTAAGACAAAGTGCGTTAACGAAACGCACCACAAAAAGCCAAAAACGAAAACACACCACACATGTTGCAATCTGAATACACAATCTCCTTTAGCTCTACCATTGCCTGTAGAGCAAGTGGCTGCCTGATTGTATATTAATTCAATGGATAGTTCACATAGGTTGTCATGGTTTTGATAAATCTAAACTGAGACTGTACAGTCAGTTTGTAATTTAACACACCAACCCCAACACACATTTTTTTTTCATGTTAAAATTTTATAAACTCTAATAAACTACAATCAATGAATCTGCCATTGTTTAAAGCAGCCAATTGGACTAAGGGTATATTGGAAACAAAACTGGAAAACCCAACTCAACCAAATTGGGTTTTTGAGGGAATAAAGTTTTAGCAGCCTTTAGAAGCTTACCCCATGAGAGTTAAAGAGCCACCCCCACCAAAAGTGTTTTTCCACTGTGGAAATCGTGACGGACTAAATTACCCACAAATTTGTTTTTAGATTCTTCTATCTCCGGGGGATATATAATCTATCAACATCTAAAGTGATTGTCAAATAAATCAGATAATTTGTATGTTGTACTTACCCCTTATTTGTACTAGCAGTGTTAGTATTTTTAATTTCAATTAGATTGTCAAAATCTTGAGTCCTAAAAAGTATACATAGTATTGTTAAATAGAGATTAGAATAAGAAATTCTAAAAATGTTAATTTTATAGAAGTTGATCCTAGCTAAAGGGTGTCCTTTTGGGGCTAGGTTTGGGTGCTTGCAGAAAGAAAGAAAAGAAATTCAGACCTGAATGTAAATAGTATCTTCATTATTATTATTTCATTGTGTTGTTTATTGCTCTGTTGAAGGGTAAGTTCAGTGTTACATTCATGAGTTAGGCTGAGGTTAGTTTATGGATCAATTTAGGTTAAAGGGCAAATGCTGAAATAAAGTATTTCTAAAGGCAAACTTTTTTTTTATTTCGAACTTCCCCCATTTTCAGTCCCAAAGATAGTGGTCACCAAGACAAATAGAGAGTGAATCTATCTGATGGGGACATATAGAGCAATAAAAACCTTACAGGGGTTCTGGCCTTTCCCAGTTCTATTCACATCTAAAATTAAAAGTTTTCGCTATAAATACATTTTAGGTCATTAAGTGAGTGTCACTTTTCCAGGTGTGATAAGTGAATAACATAAGCTGTTCATACATCATATACACTATATTGTCAAAAATATTGGGATGCCTGCCATAACACGCACATGACCTTTAATGACATCCCAGTCATAGTCTGTAAGGTTCAGTATTGAGTTGGCCCACCCTTTGCAGCTATAACAGCTTTAACTATTCTAAGCAGGCTGCCCACAAGGTTAAGGAGTGTGTCTATGGTAATATTTGACCATTCTTCCAGAAGTGCATTTGTGAGTTCAGGCACTGATGTTGGACGAGAAGGCCTGGCACGCAGTCTCTGTTCTAATTCATCTCAAATATGTTCTATCGAATTGCGGTCAGGACTCTGTGCAGGCCAGTCATGTTCCTCCACCCCAAACTCCTTCATCCATGTCTTTATGGACCTTGCTTTGTGCACTAGTCCAAATTATTTGGTGGAGGGGGGATTATGGTGTGGGGTTGTTTTGCAGAGGTTGGGCTTGGCCCCTTAGTTCCTGTGAAGGGAACTCTTAAGGCTTCAGCATACCAAGACATTTTTGGACAATTTCATGCTCCCAACTTTGTGGGAACAGTTTGGGGATGGTCCCTTCCTGTTCCAGTGTAACTGTGCCGCAGTGCACAAAGCAAGGTCCATAAAAACACGGACGAGCGAGTTTGGGGTGGAGGAATTTGACTGGCCTACGCAGGGTCCTGAAAAAATGCTCTTCTGGAAGAATGGTCAAACAATCCCATAGACACACTCCTAGACCTTATGGAAAACCTTCACAAAAGAGTTGAAGCTGTTATAGCTGCGAAGGGGGGGGCCAACTCAATATTGAACCTTACGCACTAAGACTGAGATGCCATTAATATTCATGTGCGCGTAAAAGCAGGCGCCCTAATACTTTTGACAATATAGTATATGTGCAAAGTTTTTGGCAACAAAACTCCCAATGCAGGGGGAAAAAAAATACTGATTTTTGGAAGGCCAAAAAAAAAAACATGTCAACCTCAAAATGGCACACAACAGTTTTATAATAAAAATTATATATACTAAGAAAGTGCATATTAATAGCACAATCTTACTTTACCTATGAAAAACCTGGATGACAGTTAATTCGATCAATAGGCAAGTGTTAAAAAGCCAGTCCGTTTAACCACTTGCCGACCGCCGCAAGTACATATACTGCGGCGGTGAGCCCCTCACAGGCAAAGTGACGTACCAGTACGTCACTAGCCTGTGAGGCTCTGGGGAGCTCCCACGCGCCGCCGGAGGCACGCTCCCGCGTGGTCACGGACCCCCCCCTGCGCGTGTGAGCGGCGGACCCAATGTCCGCCACTCACTCACGATCGTCTGTGACAGCGGGAGAAAGGCAGGCGGCTGATGTAAACAAGCCGCCTGTCATTCTCCCCTGTGTAGGAATAGTGATCATACGGTTAGACCGTTGATCATTGTTCCTACACCTCAAGCCACAGCCAATTACAGTTAGAATCACGCCCCTAGGGACACACACCACCCCTCCCTCTCAAAAAAAGTTAACCCCTTCACTACCAGTGTAATTTTACAGTAACAGTGCATATGTATAGCACTGATTACTGTAATCATGTCACTGGTAACCCCAAAAGTGTCAAATATGTCAGTCAAGGGTCCGATCTGTCCGCCCCAATGTCGCAGTCCCGCAAAAAAAATTGCAGATCGCCGCCATTACGCGTTAAAAAAAAACAACAAAAATTACAAAAATCTTTCCCTTTGTTAGTAAACGCGATAACTTTTGCGCAAACCAATCAAAATACGCTTTTTGCGATTTTTTTTACCAAACATATGTAGCATAAAACAAATTGGCCGAAAATGTTAAAAAATTTTGGTTTTTACATTTTTTTTTTTTGGGAATTTCATATAAAAAATTTTGAAAAATATTGTTATTTCTGCAAAATTGACGTTCTTTTTTTGTTTATAGCGCATGATCAAAAAATCGCACAGGTGATCAAATACCACCAAAAGAAAGCTCTGTTTGTGGGGGAAAAAAGGACGTCAAATTTTAGGTACAGCCTCGCACGACTGCGCAATTGTCCGTTAAAGTCACGCAGTGCCGAATCGCAAAATACCCCCTGGTCAGGAAGGGGGTAAAATCTTCCGGGGCTTAAGTGATTAAGGAAAAACTGGAAATTCAACCTTAATCTGAATGTGTTTGAAGGGAATACAGTTTTGGCACCCTCGTGAAACTACAGAAAGTCACACCCATAATTAGATGAAAAGGGCAACTCTATAAAAAGTGGTGTTGCAATGTATAAGTGGTAAAAAACGGAATCACCCACAAGTTTTTTTTTATCTTTTTTCTAGGCTTCACCAGAGAGATCTATGCACCACCTTCAGTCCTGAGGCCATCATATAGGGTTTCCTGCTAGCTCTGCATTTACTTTACATTATGGACAAAACAGCGGAATACATCTCCCATTCATGCTTTTGCAGTGGCGGTAGTGACAAACAGATCTTGGGATGCAGAGATACCGCTGTAAGGGCCCCTTCACACCACAATAAAGTGCACAGCAGCACATTTATATATGTTGATGCGTGGCCATAATATACCTCCATGTAAAACAGGTGCCGCCTGCAATGTTTTGCAGAGCAACATGCAGAACACTATAGGTTGTGCTGCACTAAGGTGCATTGCAGCACACATGTATTTTGGGTGCCATTTACAATGAATGGAACCGCAGAGTGCAACACACATAACATGCAATAATGCAACATGATGGTTTTGCATTGTACGTTGCTGACCAGATTTGAACTGGCTACCTTAGCACAATGCATATAAGTGCATGATATAATGCACATAAATGCCCGTGCATTAAACATACCGCAACGGACTGCCCTGGTTTGAATGAACCCTTACTCCTTCGACTACTAATATACTGTGCTTATGTCATATAAATCTATTACTTGTACAGTTTACTTACCCTTTATTTGTACTGATAGTGTTAGTATTTTTAATGTCAATAAGGTTGTCAAGATTCCTGAAAAATATACATGCATTATTGTTTAATAGAACACTCATACTGGCACATTATTGTTTAAACATAGAAATACACACAACTTATTAAAGTCATTTAAAGGACACCTCTACTGAAAGAAATACAGAGTTTCCTGGCTGGCTCTGGAGTCAGTACTTTCTTAGTCACTGATCTGCAACAAGTTTTGAGATTATAAAGCTGGAGTGAATTCAGAACTACCAGTCTGCATATTTTTTGGGCAGTCAGCATTTTTAGAACAGGTCACAAGAGCAGTCTCCATATTCTCCCAGTAAAGTTTTTTTTGTGAAATGGTAGTTAGAAAAACATACACTTAGTTGGCAGCAGCAAAATTATAAAAATGGCAGTTAGTCTTCCTAATATCCCCATGCCACTAGGCCTCACATTGGAGTGGCAGTATGGGCTGGCTGAAGCTGTGGTCTGTGGATGTTAGAGTAATGAGTGGGATTTCTAGGTAGATATTGGGTAAAATGCAAGCCATACACATTTATAAAAACAGAAAAAACACTGTGCTTTAGGAGAAGCAGCTAACACCTGAAACAATAGTACAAGTTCCAAATAAAATAAAAAATACGGAGGAGGAATGTTCTGCAGGAACGCTGCGGCTGCATGTCATTGTTTGTTCTGCTGACATACGAAGTTTTTACATGTGAGTGCATCCCTTTTTATTTATTAACCTCCCAGGCGGTATGATTCTTTTGGATTTTAGGTGCTGAAAGCGGTACCATTATTTTGCATGTAATTCTTGTGAATGAGCAGCCCAAACCAACTGTATACATTATATATACATATATATATATATATATATATATATATATATATAATGTATACAGTTGGTTTGGGCTGCTCATTCACAAGAATTACGTATATATATATATATATATATATATATATATATATATATACACGTGTATATATATATATATATATATATATACGTATATATACATATATATATATATATATATATATATATATATATATACGTATATATACATATATATATATATATATATATATATATGTGTGTGTATATATATATATGTGTGTGTGTGTGTGTGTATATATATATATACATAAAAAGTACAGTAAAACTGCAGGAAAGGGCCCTGGGGGGCAATGTAATGTGAATTTTTTTTATTTTGAATGGTATCAGTGTGTTTGGTGTGTTTTACATTTGAATTTGCCGCCGGTTCCAACCCCCGGCGGACGTCACGTCGCCGGAGACGGAAGCCGGGGCTCGCAGACGTTCCGGAGGAAGCTCCGCCGCCGCATACCGCTGTCATGGTCTTACCTTCTTGCTGTTCTCCTTCGTTTGACATGTGCTGGCGGCCATCTTGGTTTCTGGGTTTCTTGTAGCCTCCCACCCTGCGGCTCCTCCTTCCCACTGGGAGGAGCTGGATGCCTAGCTCATATATATAGGAGGTCTGTGGCTTCAGTTCCCTGCTTGGTCCTCCTGTGTTCACATGCTTCTAAGACTGCTGCTGCTCCTGGTTCCTGTTCCTGGCTTTGTCTGACTACCCTGCTGGTTCCTGATCCTGGCTTCGTCTGACTACCCTGCTGGTTCCTGATCCTGGCTTCGTCTGACTACCCTGCTGGTTCCTGACCCCTGGCTTCGCAAAAGACTCTGCATCAGTTTCGCCATCCGTTTGGACTTTTGCTGTACAGCTTGTTTTTCAATAAAGCTTTCTTATTTTCACTTATCTGTTGTTGTACGTCTGGTTCATGGTTCCGTGACAACCGCCCGCATTCTTCGCTGGATCCCGGAGAAAAGGTAAGTAAAACCTCTACCAGGATCCAGCGATCTTCCTAGCGCTACCCCGAGTGTGGCTCGGGGTTACCGCTTTTGGCTCTAAAATTTAACCCCGAGTCACGCTCGGGAATACCGCTAGGAAGGTTAAAGTTATACATTGGTAATGCACTATGGGAGTGTTTCCCCTTTTTATTTCCATGGTTATACACTGGATATCCCTGTGACCTATGATTGGTTGTCCCCGGAGAGAGTGACCTATGCTCCTGCCTGGCCATTCCACTACATTGGAGGATCTCTCTTTCATATGAGCGTTCAGCCACCTATAATCTAGTGGCAAGAGCAATTTGGTAAGGAGCCATCTCTCACTATATTGTCTGGTGGATTCATTTCTACTCCTGGGCACACCTGATCTTCACCTTTCTTCATTTGTTTGGAGCTTTTCCTTTCCTGGGAATCTGTTTCAGCCAATACCTTCCTTTGTGGACTTCAGTGATCATTTTTTGCACTGTATATGTTAATATCATACTTTGATTCAGTATAAGTGTTTGTCATTCATCATTTAGCGCTAAGCCATACACATTGATTGCCAAGAAGCCAAGACAGACTCTTAGCAGTGTCTTACCATAAACCTAGACTAATAACATAATACAAAAATAAGTATCTTCAAAAGTATAAGTTTTTTTACACATGGTCACAAAAAATTGAGCCAGTATAGAACCAGTAAACAAGGAAATTATCAGAATTAAGTATCTGAACCTAGTGGACCATAATATGTTTCTTTGTCTACATGATCCAATGATGGAAACCAGCTTTGAATGTAATGGATATAATGAATATAGTTCACTGTAAATATTGTCATGATAGTAAGATTCGGGTTACATTTAGGCATTAGGATCAGGTTAAAAGTTTGACTTATGAATTAGACCGATATTAAAGTGTTAGGTGTTAATTTATGTTTAAGGGCAATGGTGACCATATGGGCTCATTCCCAACAATGGGAATAGTAATGTTACTGCAACACATGCTAACACACCATAACGCATTAGTACATTGTAGTGCTGCCCATTTCATGTGTTGTGGTGCACTACATTTCTAAAAATTGTACATGTGCTTTGTTTTGCCTGTTCTGATGCATTGTCAGCCCATTCAAATAAATGGAGTCCCTTATGACGAAGTGCGTTAACTAAACACACCACAAAAAGTCAAAAACTAAAACACACCACACACGTTGCAATCTGAATATACAATCTCCTTTAGCTCAAACATCACCTGTAGAGCAAGGGACTGCCTGATTGTGCATTAATTCAATGAATAGTATAGATAGGTTCTTATAGTTTTGGTATATCTAAACCGAGATTGTACAGTCAGTTTGTAAGTTAACAAACCAACCCCAAGATAGCACACACATTTTTTTTTTTTATGCAAAAAAATGTCATGAACTCTAATAAACAGCATATTAACAGAACTACAAATCAATGAATCTGCCATTATATTGGAAACAAAGCTGGAAAACCCAACTCCGTCTATTTTTGAGGGAATAAAGTTTTTGCAGCCTGGTAAACCTTTAGCCGCTCACCCCATGAGAGTTAAAGAGACACCCCCACCAAAAGTGGTTTTCCACTGTGGAAATCGCGACTGATTGAATTACCCACATTTTTTTTTTTTTTAGATTCTCTTATCTCCGAGGGATAAATAAACTATCAACATCCACCCAAATCAGAGTCTTTCTAAAGTGATTGTCAAATAAATTGAATAATTTGTATGTTGTACTTACCCCTTATTTGTACTAGCATTGTTAGTATTTTTAATTTCAATTAGATTGTCAAAATTTTGACTCCTGAAAAATATACGTAGTATTGTTAAATAAAGCACTGAAACTAACAAAAGATTATTTAAGAAAAATGAAATGCACAAAATGCATAAATTATTACAGCCATTTTAAGGACACCTGTAGAGAAATAAACAAAATACTAGTTTCCTGGCTGACTCTTGTTCAGAACTTTCTGAGTCACCAAACTCATAAATACCAATCTGTATACTTGTTCATGGTCAGTGCCTCAGAAAATATGAAGACCTGGCACCTAGAAGTTTTAGGATAGGTTAGCATAAGCCATCTCAATCACCCATTCTCAGTAGAGGTTTTATTTTAGGATGAAATTGAGAGAAACATATGCATGGTTACTATCAGCAAACTGACATACAGTATATGCTGTCTAATAATACTATGCCTACTATGCCTCCCGGCTTCACCCTGAGGTGGCTGTATGGATTGGTGGAGGTGGTTGATTAGCTAGTACATTGGAGGAAAAATTGGTGTAGTAGATTACATTTCTGGATAGGTATTGAGTTGTAATGTATAGTATGGTGTAATGTATGCACTGCCAAGAAGCCAAGAAGGACTCACAGCAGTGCCTAAGTATACTATAAAACTAGTCCAACCAAATAGATTTACAAAATACAAAAAAAGTATATTTAATGTTATAATGAAGCATAGATAGCAAAAGAAAAACTGGCATCAGTTTTAACCCTTTTTATACACTACAGTATATAACAAAAGACAATTTTTTATTAGTAGAGAGGGATTAGAACAGGTTTTCATTTCTGTTTCTACCCCGTTATGGAGATTCACTCTCTCTATTTGTCATGTTTACCCAAATTGTGGGTTGTGCTCACAATTGGAGAAATCTTCCATTGGGGACACTAGCTCAGGTGACCCTGGTTGACAACCAGGGATTTACTCACTTTGGAGAGATTTCCTCTGACTTCCTGTTTTGGCTATGGGACAGAAAGTGCAGAGAATGCTCACCTATGGGACACAAATGGTATAAAAAAAACCTGACAGGGGTTATAATCCTTTCTTACTTTATCCAAAATGACAAAACAAAAAAAAAAAAAAGTTTTTTCCTTTAGTTCTACTTTAATGAAGTTTGATATTCCTTAGATCCCAAAGGCTTTACCCCACCTTTTACTCCCTAAAACATGATTACCGTCTCAGGGAAAAAGCTAAAAATAAAATCAGGGTGCATGATAATAGTAGGTGGTATATGTCTCCCTTTTGCTAAGTCAAGCCTCAGGAAAAAAAAAGGTCTTTTGCTGCGCGAAAGTCCCCCAATGAGTCAGACCTACATAGCTCAGGTAAGTATTGCTTTACCTTATGTTTAACACATTGCTCCAAGTCCACAAGTCCGTTGCTTTGCTTGCACACAGTGTTGACATCCTCCCTCTCTACTACCCTTGTTATGTTTTAATTTAAGGTGTACACAATAGCTGTAGTGGGGGTGAGGCTACTGTGCAAGTGTTGCTGTCTGAGTGCATGGATCATAAGACTGGCTTCTCACATAGATGTGTTTCAACTGTGTACCTATAGTCATTTTCATAGATTTCTGCTATAATAACTATTTGAAGGCAACACTGACATTGCTAAATTTGGCTGTTTCCATTGGAAAAAAGGTTTCCTTCCTCCTTTCCTTTCCTAGTTCAGCTGAATATTTTCCAAGTAAAAATCTCTTTATTAAAGTAATTGTAATATAGTAGCTGTAGTAATAATAAAGTAGCAATAGTTGAATAAGAAGAAATAGTAGCAGCAGTGGCAGTAGTAGAGGTAGTAGTTGTTATGATGATTATTATTATGTTAAGCAACATAATTACCTGGCCTTCGCTTCAGGTTTTTTTATGTCAATGAAGTCGCTGAGTTGATCATCCCTAAAATATATATATATAAATGTATACTTCTATGAGAATATAAATTGGTGTTTACGGTGTACAATACTGTACTGCAAATACCAAGAGAAGACTGTACTAAATGTAATGGTAAAAATGATGAAAAGTATCAGATTAATAAAACCTTAGTGAAAATATCTTTAAAGGAATAACCAAATGTATATCTACGTTGTTTAATGTTGTATATAAATATTTTCTATGTGATGGGCTTCAATGGTATTTTGTGCATACTGTGTACCTAGTATGCTGGTTTTTGGTACCAAAAGTCAGCGATGGTAGTTTTTGGTGCAGGACATACAGTGCCTAATAAAGGAATAAAATAAAGCAGGAAACTGTGGGTCACAACTCACTGGTGGGTCGCGAGCTGCATTTGAGTGGGCCGCCGGCGGATTTTACTGAGAGCAGTCAGAGCTACCCAGGCATCGGCAGCGCACTGTGTTATCAGTGGAGCCGTTATCAGAGTGCAGTGCATTGGATTGGAGCTGAGCACCAGGACCAGTCGCCAGGTAGGCCAGACACTTCTTGATGGCTTATTTTAGGCCTGGTTGGCGACCCACATTTGCACAGGCATAGCAGCCCACTGATTCAAATGGGCTGCTATGCCTGCATTTTCTGCTGAAAAAAGGTGCAAGCAGAATTTAAAAAAATGCAGTGGCCGTGAAATCCATCCTGCTCTTGCACCATGCGACTTGCCTGCAGTTCCTGCACACACAAACTGTGTTTTTAAATGCTGGGCCCACGTATATATAAAAATACAGAAAGCTTGCCAGTGCAGGAACTGCAGGTAAGTTGCATGGTGCAAAAGAAGGATGAAGTTCAAGGCCACTGCATTTTTTAAATGCGGCATGCACCTTTTTTCTGCGGAAAACGAGGGCATAGCAGCCCATTTAAATCAATGGGCTGCTATGCCTGTACAAAAGTGAGCCGCCGACCTGCATACATGTGAACCAGGCCTAAAGCAATAGTAAAGTAATTTACAAATAAAAACACTGGTCCTCCTGCAGGTTTTACCACTTCTGGACTGCAAGGATTTGCCCCCTTTATGACCAGGCCATTAGATCGGAGCTGAGCACCAGGACCAGTCACCAGGTAGCCCAGACACTGCTTGATAGCTTATTTTAGGCCTGGTTCACATGTATGCGGGTTGGCGAGTAGCAGTAGTAAAGTAATTTACAAATAAAAACTGCAACGGGCGGTCGAGAACCAGTTAAGTCATACCGCACTAGTATAACACTATGATGTGTAAAGGGGCACTATGACGTGAAAATGGCTACAGTGTAATGGGACGGTGCGATGTGAAAAGGAGCACTATGACCTGAAAATGACTTCAAGTGGGTCCCGAAAAATAACTGTATTCAGAAGTGGGTCTCGGCCCAAAAAAGTTTTGGAAGCCCTGAAATAAAGTGTTTCCCCAAATAAAAAGAGAGACCACAGCAAAAGCTGACTCTCCCTCTCTCTCTCTCTCTCTCTCTCTCTCTCAGACCATTCTGCCATCCGTTACAGTTGGGTCTAAAGCTCAACTATTACATGTAATGCCATGATTTGAATTTGTATTTTGAATTCTATACTTCTCAATGAAGTAATTTAATTGACACAAGGTAACTTGTGATTTTATATTGTTTTATGGTTTTACAGTTTGCATTGCTCAGATTTATGACATTTACTATAAGAATTTTTTCTCTTTTTGCAG
Source organism: Pelophylax lessonae (assembly GCF_965119305.1). Classification (NCBI taxonomy): domain Eukaryota; kingdom Metazoa; phylum Chordata; class Amphibia; order Anura; family Ranidae; genus Pelophylax; species Pelophylax lessonae. Next base: position 509,321,350 of record NC_138769.1, read on the forward strand.
GTTTCTGCTGAAACGTATTGCCAAAGCTCTTTCTACTTCTATTACCATACTTGTTTTTACCATGGATTAATACATTCTCCTACCTTCACTTACAAGCTCAAATTGAATTTCTATTGCCTAATATTTCTATCTTAAACTTATTGTATTATTTCTTAGCATAATAAATGTAAAATAAAATGATCTATTTTGTTCCACCTTTTACGAGTATTCTTTGCAGTGTCTGAAATTTCAATAAGACCATCCAGTTGATCGCTTAAAAAGAGATAAGAGTTAGTGTTAAAAAGTAAAATTAATTGGCGTTGTGAGAGAGAAAATATTGATGTAATTAAAAAGACAGAGCGAGCGAGAGAAAGCATAATTAATTGATGTAATTGTTTAAATATTTATACTTATCTATTTTCAGATCTGTAAATAATGATTTACACTTAAAGCTGTATTAAACCCAAAAGCAAACATTTATTATATTATAGTTCCAGTGAAACACAAATGTGTGTTTCACTGGAATTTTTCCACTGATTTTTTTCACTTGATTTATTGTCCACTAATTCATTTTGGGATTGGATTTTCAGTGATTATTTGAACACATTTATATGTATGTATATATATATATATATATATATATATATATATATATATATATATTGATTTATTTTTTTGTTTATTTTGTTCACATATATTGTGTGCACTTTTCTGAGTTGAGCACTGCTAGGTGGGATTATTTTTATTTTTCACTTTTTTGGTATATTGTTTGTTTTTAAGCAACAGCACAATCATTTAAATTTTTTCTTCTGATGCAGGATCAGCTCAGTAGCGCAGGAGCCTGCTAAATATAATATAAGAACATATATAATGATTGTGTATATATATATATATACATATACACACACACACAGTGTATTTACATATATATATATATATATATATATATATATACACACACACGTGTGTGTGTGTGTGTGTGTGTGTGTGTGTGTGTGTGTGTGTATTGTACACACTCCTAGCTGGGGTATCATATGCCAAGCTAAACTGTGTGACAGGGATGTATAAGTCTCAGGTAAAAAGCTCACTTATATGTGTTCCATGTGTATATTTAGTTATTCCCTTGGAATATAGATTTAATCAAACTAAATTTAGACCACTCATTTTTGTAGTGATATGTGGGATTAGGCTGTAAGCATCCCTTTGTGATAAGATTATTTAGCATGCCTACAGAATTTCTGAACATATAACCATGAAAATAACAAATATGACGTGAATTTGTGGCTAAACTAGAGAAGTGTGGTACTCCGGGGAACACAAAGGTTTACAATAACCAAAAGTTATATTTCACTAATAGTTACACACTGACAGGCTGAATCACTAATTTAACCTACTATTACCATTATCTTGTATTGTAGTGCGCAGTTCCAATGCCGACCTGCAGTCAATTATTTTTACAGGCAGTTGTTACCCATTCCCGGATATTTATGAACAGGTAAAAAATCCGACAATTTTTACAAACTGTCAATAAATTTACGGGCAGTTGGCAACAATGATTTTGATCCATGTATTGGCAGGCTGGTTGTACTTGACTTGTGTACAATCAGCCTGTTGGATTTTTTCTGAACAATCAGTGCCACCGGCTATAGCTATCATTGTATTCTGACAGCAGGAAAGGCTAGATGCTGTCTGAATACAATAATTAAGCACAGAAGTGAATCCCCCATCCACCTCAAATGTGTGGATAGGGGAATTTGCTCATTTAATTTTTCCATTCAATCCACAGCTTTAAAGCAAAAAAAAGAATCATGTTTGGCCAGCTTTTTTTCGAGCTAGGAGTGCACAAATAAGTAGAAAATAATCAGTTCCTAATCTGTTTAAAACAACTCATTTGCCAAAAGATCTTCAGCACATTTTTCATAATTACAGTATTAATCAAAGTATTGGAGTTGATTTAGTAAAGGAGTTACTTTGCAAAATACATTTTCACTTTGCAAGGGAATTTTAACTTAGTTTAGTGTACTTGGAGAAAATCCACTTTGTAGAGAATACCAAATCACATTAAAGGGAAACTTACTCAAACAGTATTTTTGCTTGCACATGAGTTTAGGATCATGTGTACAAAGTGCAAAGTGAACAACCTAATTTCTTTTAGAAAATCAACCCAACTGAGCCATACTAATTTTTGTGGACAGTGACAAAAGAATAAACCAAGAATGCTTGTGTTTTTGTTTCTCATTGTTCCTCTTTTAGAGCATACAGTCGGTGCATTTTTTTATTGTCATTCCAGAATTTGTGTACATTTTTCAAAGATCCACAAAATGCAGTGGAACTTTGCACTTAGGATCCTAAAAAATTGTAGCAGTGAACAAAAAAGCCTTGAGTTTTTTTTTTATTATGCATCCCCTTTCTGTAGTATAGGTTCAAGAATGTCTTAAGTATACCTTTTCACTCCCTTGTTTGCAGTGGGTTTGATGTCTATCAGATTGTCCAAATTTTGAGCTCTGCTAAAAAATCAAAATGCAAACTGACAATGTAACATATAAATCAACACAGAATACTGTTACTAACGGCCTTATTCAATATAGAAAGCTAACTCTTTTAGCGAATGCATCAAGATAGCGTATATATTTTCTGTCTGTTATATGATCAGGAACAAAATGAAGATACAAAATAGAATTAATTTTTTTAATCAGGTGAAGAAAATATACATTATTTGTGGTTATCTAATAATCATTTCAAGCCAGCAGGTGAAGTGATAAGCTTTTTATACATGCAAATCTGTACATTAATAGCGGCTCTGTGAAAAAAAAAATCCTTACAGAGCTCAATAGCTCAACCTCACATTTTGCACAGAACTGAACAGTGGCGGCCAGTCCATAATGGGCGCAGGGGAGCCGCCCCCCTGGTTTACATGCGGGGCGCCGGACTCATAGCTTCCAATTGTTCTTTTTAAACACATGATTAGAGCCTGAGGCTCTATTTGGCTTGAAAAAGGTTAGTCAGAGCACTGCATCCGAACTCACCCACCTGTGACACTAACGAATCAGTATTCGCTATCGGCTCCTGGCTTCTCCTCCCGGACAGTCGGGACAGGAGGCGGATCTAAAGAAGACCAAGTTAGCTGGGAGGAGAAGCCAGGGAAGCCACAGTGCCATGACCCTGGAGGGGTGAGTGCAGACCCTGGGGGGGTTTGTTTGCCACCCCCCCCAAAATAAATTTAGCACTAGCGGCCCCTAGAACTGAATGAGTCAGATAAGTGATACATGACCCCCTACCCCCCCAACCACCCACCCACTATGTTGCATTCAGTTTGGGCTATAAGGAGTTTTATTAGAGAATAATAATAATAAGAATTATCACCACAACGTAATAAACTATTGAATCCCCCCGGTGAACCAAGTATATGTAGCTATTGGTCCCGTTCAGATCTCGTTTGTAGTTGGAAAGTAAAAGCATATTTTTTTTTGTTTTTGTGAAGGCTGTCAATCCACCGCAGGCTGAAGCCCAATGTATAGGCATTCCTATGGGGCGAGTTACAGTCCGCATATAAAAACTTCCCTTAACGAGGGGGTGTGGGTTTTTGATCTTGAGGTAGTGGAAGCAGGTTTTTGCCTCCGTCCCTTGTGTCTAAAAGGTAGGGGGTTTTTTGGTGTCTCAGGCCAAAGTAGTGGGACTTTGTGGGCAAGTAATGAATTTAATTCAAGAAGTAAAATAATTTGGATTTATTCCATTATATACATATAACATACATATCGATAATGTGAGCATTGGTGTTTGGGTATAGGCCCAATGTGATAAAGATTAGAGAAAGAAAGTACTGCCTTTATTTACCAAATGTATACCTTGTTTCAAATGGCAAAACATCTCTGTCCTCAGATATCTGCACCCGGCACGGTAAGCCCTTGTCTCACAATGACAGGGGCTGAAAATGAGACCTGAAAGGGTTAACAGACATCTCCCCATCTGACCGCAGTCAGATGACTTCAAGTCTCTCATTCCGTGTCGGCGGCCGAAAGTCAGGCTGGCTCGTACTGCACGCGTATCACCCAGGCGCATGCGCAGTACGGGGACACCACGTCACTGACCAAAAAGCTGAGTACGTGCAGCGCCATCTGCGCATGCGCGAACAGCTTTAAAAGGCCGGGGAGCCGACGTCTCTCCTCACTTCCCTCCAGGCGAAGGAACAGGACGGACACGGACCTGCAGCGCTGGAAGAAGCACACCCATACCCCTTCCTTCTCCTCCTCAAACACTTGGCAAAAGTAAGTTATAATGGATCTTGAAGATCCATACAAAATTACCAAAAGTCACCTAATAAATGCTGCAAAACTCACCATGTTGATGTAAAAGCAATGAAACAAAACCATTCATATGATCCCCCCAGAAACGGTCTACCAGAACAGGGCTGCAATTTATCTGCGGCGCTTGAAGAACCACCCTCTTCCTTCCTATTACAATACTTGGCAAAAGTAAGTTATAATGGGCACCAAGATCCATATAAAAGTCATCTAATATCATTGATTTCATAAACTTGGATGTAACAAGCATCTTAAATAAATATTTATATGATTTCCCTAGAACGGATTATTCAGGATAGTGCTGCAATCCACCTGGCTACCCATATATGAACGTTTACACCTAATTTGTGAGTAAATGAAAATAACCAAAATTACATGGTATAAACACCTAGATATGACCTAAACCTGTATACAATATATATCCTTCCAGACCAAGGTGCACTACGGTTCCTTGTTGCAGTTGTTGAGGACACAGAGAAAAGTTTTTTGCAGAAACTATGTATGTACAAATACCTTATATTTTTATTTAATTATTTGAAACTCAAATTACATGTATATCTTCAATAACGGCAATGTTATTGTTTATACATTACAGCTGGGTGACAAAAAATCTTTGAAAAAGGCTATAAACAGCCGAAACGCGTCAGAATACGGATGAACTCTGTGAACCACCCTTTTCCTGGAAATTCTACAGGAAACACAGAGACTATATCCATATTTTTGTCACAAGTTATCACACATGTCACAGATTCACCAGAATCTTTCTTTCTCTAATCTTTATCACATTGGGCCTATACCCAAACACCAATGCTCACATTATCGATATGTATGTTATATGTATATAATGGAATAAATCCAAATTATTTTACTTCTTGAATTAAATTCATAACTTGCCCACAAAGTCCCACTACTTTGGCCTGAGACACCAAAAAACCCCCTACCATAAAAACTCACTTTGCAAAATGTATTATTGTAATGGACAATAAGATTGCTAACTGTGGGACAATCTCACTTCCTCCACCCACCTACCCCAACCGGCAGGACCTGTTCAACTTGACATACCCCAAAACCCCACAGAGAGCCTGCTGAAGGGGGAGAACACACAGAAAACACAACCCACCCTGTGAAGATAGCATTTGTGCACAGAGATTTCTTACAAGGGAGCTGCTGAGGAACAGGGGACACAAACACTTGCAGGATACTCCACAGACTATAGCAGTGGTAGCTGCTGGATTTGAGAGACACTTGCTAGGGATCAGCTGTGTTTCTTCAGAGGCACCACCTTTACTGTATTACTTATCTTCACACAGCCTGTTGCAAGCCTAGCTGCGACCACTGCTGTAAAAATATGTGGAGTTGCTTGGAAGTGCCTGGATGTTTACTAGTAGCCGGCCAGCAGGATCACAGAGATGCTTCAACCACGTCTGCTGGCAGATACAACACACAACCCTTGCATTGCATTGTGATACAAACGGATCCCTACTTCTACTGTGCTGAATGACAGTGCCCCTCTCCAGCATGTTTCAGCTGCCAGAAAAGAGCAATGTCAATTAGATTTTACCTTCTGTGTGCAGCAGTAACCCTAGCCCCCCTAATACTTAGCCGAGCCCCATCTCGATCCAGCAATGGGACCTCTGCTGTTTCTGGCAGTGACTCTTCCCGTTAAGCTACCAGAGATGCTGAACAGCACCTTGTCTGATCTGTTGCACAACCCTGCCTTGTGCCTTAACTTATGCTGAACCTTGAACTCTTTGCTCCTCCCATTAACTTCCTAATTTAAGCCATGTCTCTGCACTTCCTGTTTGTCAGATTATTGTGCTTTCTTCAGCCAGCATCTCGCTCTCGTCTTCCCAGCTGCGGTCCATATTATGCTACCACTCGTTATCAACCCTTGGCTTGTTCCTCAACTACGATTCTGCCTGTTCCCCACCTGCAACTATTCGTTATTGAACGTTGGCTTGTTTACTCACTACTCTTCTGTTTGATCCTTACCTGCTAATCCGCTACTGGACCTTCGGCTTGCTTACCTCCTGGTGGGGTGATCCTGAGGACTGAAACTTGGTACTAATATACAGCAAAACCACCTCCATCATCAGGAGCTCTGGCGAACACTGGTTAGTACTCGCACCTCAGATGAGCCCACGTTATCAGCCAGGGTGCTGCATTTGTACCTATCCTGCTAGTCAGTGGTAGTTGCACAAATGCTATAGCAACCGGACTTCCCCCTGGCCTGATCCCTGATACAATCACAGTCAAACAGCCAATGAGGAGAAAGAAGGGGCGGGGTGAACCATGCCTCTGTGTCTGATTGGACAGGCACAGCAGTGTCTCAGGAGTGTGCCTGCTTTGGTGCCTCCATTGTAACCTGCTTGCTCTTGGGGCACTCAAGAAGAGCGAGGGGCCAGGAGCACTGGGAGTGACCCAAGAAGAGGAGGATCAGGGCTGCTCTGTTCAAGACCACTGCACAGAGCAGATGAGTATGACATGTTTTCTTTTTTTTGCCTTTAATATAACTTAGTAAGTGTTTTGCTGTTGTGGTAATACTTTTTCTTCTCTCTTTATAAAACCCATAAGGCTCTGTAAATCTTGTGCCATGGGTTTATTGACATTTAAACCTTACCTAGAATACATTTAGTTTGCTAAAGTACTGCACATTGTAAGACATTTCTGTGTTTTTCTTTTACATCTTTTTAATATTTTATTTGCATCTCAGTGCTGCTCCTCCAGCATTTTCAGCCACTTCCTCTATACATATACATGCTGAACATCATTGCTGTGGACCAGTTTGCTGATAGTGACAGTGAACAATGCCTGCTCAATGTGTGTCAGCGCAGCCGCTTGTAGTTTTAACCAGTGAATATAACAGGAAATACCTGAACAATGACCTTAGTGAAAAGATCACCCTGTATATGCTTTTAACCAAAAATGCAGATTAAAATAGATTCTAAGCATCTTTTGAAAATACATCAACATGCTAAAAATGTATGAGATATTAGTAGTTAGATTAGGATCTACTTTAAATATTTGTAAAATACATAGTTAAAAAATTATAAACTCAAAAAGTAAATTAAAACAAAATTGGCCCAAATCTTTATCAGTTTCCCCTAAATGTAATATCCCAAAGCAGCCAATTAGATGTCTAATGCTTGCATGTAAATTAAAGATTTTCACACTTTCTAACTACATTATTTATAAACGTGCTTGGTTTTATCTGCCTTTTAAAAGGACACATGTTAACAGTGGCAAGGTTAATAATCTTATCAACATGTGAGCCAAATTAGATAGCAACTGGCAGAAAACTACTCTACTCTGAAAACAGCATTCAGTTTTTTTAATGTACCCTGTAAATGCAATAGCAGACAAGTACTGTGCACACACTGACAGCTTGCCACAGGCAATATCAAAGATAGCTGTAAAACACATAAAGCTCACAATCATACATACATAGAGTCCAGATATTTGTTTTAGGCATGTTCTTATTATATTGCTACAGAACAAGACACATTGTGATGCAAAGGTCACAATTACATATCAGTCAAATTTAAATTTAATCACTCATTGTTAATCATTGTTAAGATAGATTTGCACATTACTGAGCACTCGGTAACAGGAAGCACAGCTTTTTTATGGTTTATTTTCACTGCATGGATGACACAGAAGAGATATACAACATGATCAGCCTATTTACGTATGCATGTGCAAAAAGCAGCGGTTGTTTGGAAAGTTTCCTTTAACAACCTATACAACAAAGTTTGCGGCAGTCACCGCTGTGACATAATGATCACATGCAGACTGAAGATTTTGCTGGGGAAAAAAAGCCTTTAACCTGCATATAAACACTGTGGTAGTATCTGCAGTGCCATCTGTTTAATGCTGCAATTGCTAAATGCTTTTACAGCATTAGAAAAAAAATACAAATAATGATAAAAAAAAGTTAAAAAATGAGTATAGAAATGAATATAACTTAAAAAAGCAGAGCAGGGTGTGACGTCCCTAAAAAAAACTAAAAATTATTTAAGTATGCAAATTAGTCAAAGTTATTGTCAAGTCAACCAACACATATCGATGCTGCTAAATTTGCAATGGACATTTAGGCACTATTGATCTCTGATCATAAAAGGTTTAAGGAATTGCAGATTCAGCAAAAAGTAATACATTTACATGAACATACTATAAAAAATGTATTTGAGTGAAATGTTTCCGACAGAACCCTGAATATGCAAGGGAGTTTGCCTGGCAACTCAACAAAAAAACAATTAATTAATGTTGGTGCATGACTGAGGTTAAGCAGTAACTCCTATTTCTGTAATAAGGTTTAACAATATTATTATTTAATGTACCTTTTCACTCCTTTATCTACAGTAGATTTGATATCAATCAGATTATCCACATTTTGAGTTCTGTCAATAAATCAAAGCACAAATGTAACATTTATGTAAAGTAGCATGGGCATATATTATTTATAGTAGCTTGGTTTTATTTGTTAGAAACTGTGGCAAAAATAAATTTTTAATCCACATTCACTTAGCACTGTAGCAGTAGGCTACACTAGATATAAAAAGCAACTTTCAGTGGTCCTGTGTTGAAATTGATTATAATCATGTAAATAAATATCTATAATTGGGGAATTTTGCTTGTTTCATAGCTTACAGGAACTGTATAATTGAGTAGATGGGGCGCTTCTGCCTAAGAGATCACCAATATGCTGTTCCTCTTTAAATCATCATCCAGAAGAGGTATACAATTGGGCTGAAGTAGCACTAGGGAAGCACTTAAAGGAGTAAAAGCAGGCTGCCATAACAAGAAATATGTAGAAAAGGCACTTCTAAGTGCAGTACACAAAGGCTTTTATTAACACAATCTGTTAAAAACACTTACAGGAGTGAAGTGTAAAGCAGGCTCATCAAGTGAAGCATCTAGGCTCCTGTCGCTGTTCAGCAGCTACAGGAGAAGGTTGGAGCACAGGGTCAAGATGACCGTCACGTTTCCAGGAACATTGTGGAATGCACATGGGGTGCCTGGAATGTACAGACCATAAGTGATGTCAATAAGGGGGCAGTGATGCATTTTGGAGAATGTGCAGAAGCTCCTTCATCAAAACCCCCTATTGACGTCACTTCTAGTCTGTGCATTCCATGATGATCCCAGAAGCATGGCAGTTATCTTGACCCTGCGCTCCAACCTTCACCTGTAGCTGCTGGTCAGCATAGCGTTCTGGAAGAACAACGACAGGAGCCAGGATGATTCACTTGATGAGCCTGCTTTATACTTCACTCCTGTAAGTGTTTTTAACCTATTCTTTTAATAAAATCCTTGGTGTACTGCACTTTCAAATGCCTTTTCCACATATTTCTAGAAACTGTATAATGTTGTACAAATTCAAACAGACAACTATTGTTTAACAAGTAGAATCAATGGTAGCTCATATGGTTCATAATGGTTTTTGACCATTTATCTTAAACACTTCAATGTTTTAATAAATGCTAAATAAACACTCTTTACATCTCTATGTTATACGTAATATATAACATCAAGTCAGAAATCCACTTTCAGCGAGTTAGAGTAAGCACACTATGCATAGTTCATTTTTTCATTGGCTCACATGATATACTACATTAACCTACTTTTTGCACCATTTTATTAAAAAACAAATCATTCAAGAACCTTATACAGAAAAAAATGATTCTTCCTTTGGTTGAATAAAGAGCACACAATTACGCTGCTGATGCCAGGTGTGGACTCCTTATGGAGCCTATGTAGTATTTTCATATTTGGCAATCCAAAGTGTTGACTATTACCCTTTGTGAAAGCACCCTTTGTGGAGAGTATATGAGCAAGAGTACTTATGAGCAAATAAGAGACAGCTAAACACAGCTTATTTCACAAATATAAGTGCAAAAACAGAAAGAGGACAAATAAAAACACTAAAAGCATTAATCAAACTCAAATAACCCTCTCCGTATCAAATCTGCATATTGATTTTGTGAATACCTAAAACTGTAAAATACTAGTTTCAATATTGTTCCTAAATCCATATTAAGAGTAAAGAATTGCACCGCCTACATATATTCCAAACAAAAAAATAAATAAATATCAATTGGTTTTAATTATTGTGTGCTAGTATGTTAGGGAATTTGCAAAATACTGTATTATTTTACAATCACATAGCCATGTGAGGCAGCACTGTGACCTAAATAATAAATGCTAAAAATTAGCAAACAATCATTTGTATGAAAATCAAACTCCTAAAATAAAGTCCTTAATGGAAAGTCCCATATTACAACATCCGTGCTCAGTGCAAAGAAAATGATAGTCTAATTTCCAACAACAAAATCACAATCCCGTGATTCCACTCTTCCTTTATCACCGCAAGTGAAGCCCCTCAAACTTGTCTTCAGTCTCACTCACTGACTAATATCATATAAATGACTGTCTCTCATATAAATGACTGGCAAAAGGCGCTCAAAATAGTTGTCATCCTCACACTGCCGACTCCTCAGGATCAACTCTCCATTAAAATGTCCCCAAGCAGCTCATATTAAAAGATAGAGAGGCCTTGAATAATGTAGTATCATCAAAAGAAAACATTTATTTCATCCCATTCAAAAACATACTCACCAACATAGTTAACCACTGGCCTATCAAATGTACACAATTATCATATGCAAAATTTCATTGTGTCCACCAGCCTCCTCATTCCCTCCTCTGTGTGCAGCACTCGACGTCTCCCCCAGTCCTCCAATCCACGTCCCAGATGGGTCGGATGTCCCTTCCTGGTTACCACGTAGACCAGCCTTAATGCGTTTCATCGTTACGACTTCGCCAAAAGGCTGAGAGACAAGATTAGTCATGAGTGAGACTAAAGATGGGTGTGAGGGACATCACTTGCGGAACTAAAGGAAGAGTGGAATCACAAGATTGTGATTTTGTTGCTGGAAATTAGGCTATCATTTTCTTTGCCCTAAACACGGGTGTTGTTATATGGGAATTCTATTAACAACTTTATTTTAGGAGTTTGATTTTTATACGAATGATTGTTTGGTAATTTTTGACATTTGTTGTTTAGGTCACAGCACTGTCTCACATGGCTATGTGATTGTATATGAGATTTTATTTTATTTTATTTTAAAGGTAGCAATGGGGAACTCACATTGGTTTTTAGATTACTTGATTTAGCACATATTGACATTTTGACACTATTAAGGATATTTCTCTGGTGCTGTAATTTGTGTAAATGAGATTTGCAACACACAATTATTGGTTAATTCTGTATTGTTTTAATTTTCAGCTTTTGAGGTATAGGTCATGGCTGGATCGCTGCTTCACGGAACCCCATGTAAACTGTAAAGCTGCAGCTCTTTAATCCACAGTGAGAGTTGTACTATCCAGCATAAACAAAAGTATTCATTTTGAAGTACAGAGCAGCAATAAAGCCATGGCATACCCTTCAGCAGAGGTAATGTTTGTTTACACTCCAGAAATCTAGAAAATTCCTGTTGTAAATTTTATAAGAAAACAATCGGACATATTTATAAAAGTGTACTAAAAGTGACCCTGGTGTTAGTTTCTTTGTATTTGTTCTTAAAAAGAAGCAATTTCATTAACTTTTTTTGTGAAGAGTTCAGTTGAAGGCTTTTTATTCTATGTTATACTAGCCTGAATTATACTGACACAAAATAATTTCAAAAGTATGTTGGAACACCATATGTAACAGTTGCATGATTCTATAGCAGTAGCTTACCCCTTGCTGCTTACAACCTTAGGGTTTGAAACTTCAATAAGATTATCCAGATCTTGACTTCTGTAACCAAAAATACAGTTGCAAAATCAATTATTTTTCACATTCATAACCAGATGTGCTTTACATGGACAATAAAACTTGAAGGTGTTTTACTGTATACAATGTTACTAAAAGTTGTAGTGTAGCCAACTATATTTGGCCTTGTCTAGGATATGTACAGCCAATGCCCAGCTACAAAAGAGAACTTTGTGACACCACAAAAATCTCACAAATCACCAGAGGCCAGTCAGAAGGAGCTAGTCACAACAGGGTTGATTTATTAAAACTGGAAGGTGCAAAATCTGGTGCAGCTGTGTATGTTAGCCAATCCACTTCTAACTTCAGCTTGTTCAATTAAGCTTTGCAAAAAAAAAAAAAAAAAAAAAGAGCTTAACCAAATTTTGCACTCTCCAGTTTTGGTAAATTAACCCCAATGAGTTTGGAACATGTTTAATAACACTTGGCAAGTGACATAATTTCTAGCAGTAGCTTACCCTTGGCTTTTCACAACTCTAGAGTTCGATACTTCAATCAGATTATCCAGATCTTGACTTCTGTAACCAAAATTACAATTGCACAGTCAATAATTACTCACATTCATAACTCCAAGCTGAAGATAAAGATAGCCTGTTGTCAGGCTACGGACATTAGGGTATTTACATATTCTTAGGCAGTACATTCGTTTTAAATTATGCTTTCACTGACCACTGTTACTATAGGCACTGTTGAGCAAATTATCTCCAAAGTTAATAGCTGTTCTCTCAGCAGCTCAGCTCACTCTGCTTCCCTGTTTACATTAGAGATTGAATGGCTGTAAAGCTGTTGTCATTGGAAGGGGAGCCCTACCTGACAGAGCAACTTTAATACTTTTGCTGTGGCCCATGATAAATGCCTAAAGCAGAGCTCCAGCCCCCCTGCCCCCCTGCCCAAAAACAAATACTGTAGCTGCTGACTTTTAATATTAGGTTGCAAACCTGTTCTGGGATCCCGCAATGTCAGCACCCCAGTTTATTTTTCAATCAGCTCTTGGGTGCTGCCATTGCCATTTCTTGAAAGTGAAACCAGCAGGGAAGCCTCGCTGCTTCACAGGTGGTTCCCTATTGCGTATGCACGAAGGGCGATTAACTTTGTGAATGGCCTGACAGCAGGGGAAGGAGTAGGGGACTGAACTTCCAGGTTATTTTGCAGCGGCGAGGTCATCCCAGAAGAAGAAAACAGGTAAAACAGGTACCCGCTCCCCTACCCCCCCAAAAGTTGCCAAATGTGGCAGCAGGGGGAGGGAGGAAGCAAACAAGCGGTGCTTCCCCTTTTAGGTGGAGCTCTGCTTTAAGGGTCCCCACTCAGGCTTTCAAGGTCTAGTGAGTTTGATGCCCCTGACTAGTAAGGGTGTAGGTTGAGGAAAGGTCTCTCCATACCCAAATCATACTGCAGAAATAGCAAGAGATAGCCTGGCCGCCGCACACCTTACCTGACTAGAGTGGTTAGCAGGTAAAACTTTTGCTGTTAACTTTGAGGGTTAATTTTTTTTTTCTAAAATACCTAAATCATAAAAAATACTGCATTACAGCCAATATATGGGGCTGACAAGGTTAGGAAATCACTGCAGTAAGAAAAACATGACTAGAATTTGTGAAGGATGTACAAATGCTTGTCACATTTGTCCAACATTTTTTTTTTTACTGCTTAAAGGCACACGGGACAAGATATTATGGTAATGTATATTTAACCACTTGCCGACTGCGCACAGTATATTTACTGCGGCAGTCGGCCCCGGCCAGGCAGAGTGACGTAGGTCTACGTCGCTCGCCTGTCACTCCTTCTAGAGCCGATAGCGGGCGAGCGCGCGCCCGCCGAGGCGCTCGCCCGCCGAGGCTCGTTCACGGAGGAATGCGGGAGTGTGACTGGCGGACCCGATGTCCGCCGGTCACACTACGATCGCCGGTACAGTGGGAGAAAGACAGAGCGGCTTATGTAAACAAGCCGCCTGTCAGTTCTCCCTATGTAAAAATGAAGATCAGACGGTTCTACTATGTAGAACCGTTGATCTTTTTTTTTACACCAATAGGAATGTCCCACTACAGTTAGAAGCACGCCCCTAGGACACACTTAACCCCTCCCTGTCCAATAAAGTTAACCCCTTCCCTGCCAGTGTCATTTTTGCAGTAACAGTGCATATATATAGCACTGATTACTGCAGTAATGTCACTGGTACCCCCAAAAGTGTCAAAAATGTCAGTCAAGGGTCCGATCTGTCCGCCGCAATGTCGCAGTACCGCAAAAAAAAAATCGCAGATCGCCGCCATTACTCGTTAAAAAAAAAAACACCAAAAATGACAAAAATCTTTCCCTTTGTTAGTAAACGCGATAACTTTTGCGCAAACCAATCAAAATACGCTTTTTGCGATTTTTTTACCAAACATAGGTAGCGTAAAACAAATTGGCTGAAAATGTTAAAAAATTTTGATTTTTACATTTTTTTGGGGGGGAATTTCATATAAAAAAAAGTGAAAAATATTGTTATTTTTGCAAAAATTACTCACTTTTTTTGTTTATAGCGCGTGATCAAAAAATCGCACAGGTGATCAAATACCATCAAAAGAAAGCTCTGTTTGTGGGAAAAAAAGGACGTGAAATTCGTTTAGGTACAGCGTCGCACGACCGCGCCATTGTCCGTTAAAGTCACGCAGTAAAAAATCGCAAAAAACCCCCTGGTCTTTTAGCAGGAAAATCCTCCGGTGGTAAAGTGGTTAACAGAACATTTCTGACAAGGTGGTAACAGAGTGACTGCAACATGCCCAGCCTGGCACAGCAGCATTTACAAGGAGTTGCAGAGAATTCCTGCAAACACAGACAATTGCAGACAGCATTCAACAGAGGAGGTGGCTGGGTGGCAACAAGGTGCCTGATGATGGAGCAGCTCCTAGCTGATGATGGAGAGGAGAGGGGACCCTACACTGTCCCTTCTCTATGGGAACCTCTTCCAGTGCTAGACACACTGGGGTTGATTTACTAAAACTGGAGAGTGCAAAATCTGGTGCATCTGTGCATGGTAATTAGCTTCTAACTTCAGCTTGTTCAATTAGGCTTTGACAAAAAAAACTGGAAGCTGAGATGAACCAAATTTTACGCTCTCCAGTTTAAGTAAATCAACCCTGATGAGTTTAGGACAAGTTAAATAACACTTGGTAAGTGAAATCATTTATAGCTGTAGCTTACCCCTTGTTTTTCACAACTCTAGAGCTTGATACGTCAATGAGATTATCCAGATCTTGACTTCTGTAACCAAATTTACAATTGCACAGTCAATTAATTACTCACATTTATAAATCCTGGCTGGAGATAAAGTCAGCCTGTTGTCACGCTATGGACATTAAGGTATTTTCATCTTTTCAGGCAGTAAGTGAGTTTTAAATGATGCTTTCACTGACCACTGTAACTGTAGGCACTGCTGAGCAAATTATCTCCAAAGTTCATAGCTGTTCTCTCAGCAGCTAAGCTCACTCTGCTTCCCTGTTTACATTTGAGATTTAAAGGGTGGAAAGCTGTTGTCATTGGAAGGGGGGAGCCCTGCCTAACAGAACAACTTTAATACTTTTGAGGTGGCCCATGATAAATGCTTAAATGGAGCTCCCGCCCCCTACCAAAAAAAATGAAAAGTCAGCAGCTAAAAATACTGTAGCTGCTGATTTTTTTAATATTAGGACACTTACCTGTCCTGGGATCCCGCAAGGTCAGCACCCCAGTTTATTTTTCAATCAGCTCTTGGGTGCTGCCATTGCCATTTCTTGAAAGTGAAACCAGCAGGGAAGCCTCGCTGCTTCACAGGTGGTTCCCTATTGCGTATGCACGAAGGGCGATTAACTTTGTGAATGGCCTGACAGCAGGGGAAGGAGTAGGGGACTGAACTTCCAGGGGATTTTGCAGCGGCGAGGTCATCCCAGAAGAAGAAAACAGGTAAAACATGTACCCGCTCCCCTACCCCCCCAAAAGTTGCCAAATGTGGCAGCAGGGGGAGGGAGGAAGCAAACAAGCGGTGCTTCCCCTTTTAGGTGGAGCTCTGCTTTAAGGGTCCCCACTCAGGCTTTCAAGGTCTAGTGAGTTTGATGCCCCTGACTAGTAAGGGTGTAGGTTGAGGAAAGGTCTCTCCATACCCAAATCATACTGCAGAAATAGCAAGAGATAGCCTGGCCGCCGCACACCTTACCTGACTAGAGTGGTTAGCAGGTAAAACTTTTGCTGTTAACTTTGAGGGTTAATTTTTTTTTTCTAAAATACCTAAATCATAAAAAATACTGCATTACAGCCAATATATGGGGCTGACAAGGTTAGGAAATCACTGCAGTAAGAAAAACATGACTAGAATTTGTGAAGGATGTACAAATGCTTGTCACATTTGTCCAACATTTTTTTTTTTACTGCTTAAAGGCACACGGGACAAGATATTATGGTAATGTATATTTAACAGAACATTTCTGACAAGGTGGTAACAGAGTGACTGCAACATGCCCAGCCTGGCACAGCAGCATTTACAAGGAGTTGCAGAGAATTCCTGCAAACACAGACAATTGCAGACAGCATTCAACAGAGGAGGTGGCTGGGTGGCAACAAGGTGCCTGATGATGGAGCAGCTCCTAGCTGATGATGGAGAGGAGAGGGGACCCTACACTGTCCCTTCTCTATGGGAACCTCTTCCAGTGCTAGACACACTGGGGTTGATTTACTAAAACTGGAGAGTGCAAAATCTGGTGCATCTGTGCATGGTAATTAGCTTCTAACTTCAGCTTGTTCAATTAGGCTTTGACAAAAAAAAACTGGAAGCTGAGATGAACCAAATTTTACGCTCTCCAGTTTAAGTAAATCAACCCTGATGAGTTTAGGACAAGTTAAATAACACTTGGTAAGTGAAATCATTTATAGCTGTAGCTTACCCCTTGTTTTTCACAACTCTAGAGCTTGATACGTCAATGAGATTATCCAGATCTTGACTTCTGTAACCAAATTTACAATTGCACAGTCAATTAATTACTCACATTTATAAATCCTGGCTGGAGATAAAGTCAGCCTGTTGTCAGGCTATGGACATTAAGGTATTTTCATCTTTTCAGGCAGTAAGTGAGTTTTAAATGATGCTTTCACTGACCACTGTAACTGTAGGCACTGCTGAGCAAATTATCTCCAAAGTTCATAGCTGTTCTCTCAGCAGCTAAGCTCACTCTGCTTCCCTGTTTACATTTGAGATTTAAAGGGTGGAAAGCTGTTGTCATTGGAAGGGGGGAGCCCTGCCTAACAGAACAACTTTAATACTTGAGGTGGCCCATGATAAATGCTTAAATGGAGCTCCCGCCCCCTACCAAAAAAATGAAAAGTCAGCAGCTACAAATACTGTAGCTGCTGATTTTTTTAATATTAGGACACTTACCTGTCCTGGGAACTCACAATGTCAGCACCCCAGCTGATTTTTCAATCAGCTCTTGGGTGCTGCTGCCGCCGCCATTTCTTGTAAGGTAAACCTGCAGGCTTCAAAGCCAGTTCCCTACTGCACATGCGTGAAACACACTATGCTTTGTAAATGGCCCGGCAGGGGGGAAGGAGGAGGGGGGCCAAACCTCCAGGGAACTTTGCCATGATGAGGACCCCCTGGAAGTGGGGAAAGGTACCTGTCAAAAACAGGTTTCCACTCCCCCTTAAAAGATGCCAAATGTGGCAGTGGAGGGAGGAAGAAAGCAACCAAGCGGAGCTTAACCTTTGGGGTGGAGCTTTGCTGTAAGGGTCCCCACTCAGGCTGCCAAGGTCCGGTGACTTGGATGCCACTGATTAGTGAGGGTGTAGGCTGAGGAAAGGTCTGTCCAGACCCAAATCATACTGCAGAATTAGGAAGAGATAGCCCAGCCACCACACACCTCACATTTAAGTGACGCTAAAGTAAAAATGAATGGTCGCACTACACTCACACTGACTGAACTATCACTAGATTAACACTAAACTGATTTTCTACACTGACAATAGAATCAGAATAGCACACTATAGCATACTAACTCTCTAGTAGCACTGAACAGAGCCCTGTTCTATCTTTCTCTATGCCGATATGACACTACAAAAGGCCGCTATTGAAAGAATACTTTTATAGTGTGGAGTAGGATTAAGAGAAATGAGCCATGATTGGATAGAGTCAGCATTACTTTCTCAAATCATGGCTCTGACAGTGCTCTGTTCCCTGATTGGGCAAAGCTTTCATTGCTTCAGCCAATTAGGGCTTCCAATGCACTGTGCTGGGGAACAGTGCATTGTGGTCATTCGTCAGGCCTAACAAACGGTCGAATGTCCCGATAATTCGGGTGTTCGTTGAATGGGTAAATAGCCAATGTTCGGCCCAAACTCATGCTCGGGCTGAACCGTTTGCCCATCTCTAATCACTAAACACTATTTTTTCTTTTTCTTCTACCTCATTAAATTTGTAATACCTTTGCTTTCGATCAACTGCACTTCTTCTTTCTCCACTGTCTGATGTAACAGGCTTAGAAGGGTATCCCGGCCTAAAATAAAAATATATTCATCACTGTACCGTATGTCAGTGCATGCTTATTTTTCATGAAGTATCCAACCACCAATGAATTATATATATTGATGTTCAAATAAACATTAGCTATCCATCTACTATTGTCACATCTTTATAAAATAAAGTGGTGTGATCAGGCATGTTTAAATTTTTAAACCTCCATGATGAAAATGTAAGGATTTCAGCATTTGGTAATTTAAAGTGAATCTGTCTGTGTTAAAAGACATTTAAATCAGTTTCCAGGCAGCGAAGAGGCATCTTTTTCCTGACTCATTGAAATGAAAAACATTTGTGGTCCATGCATAGTAACTTTCATCAAAGGTTTTTACTTAGGTGTTTTGCTTTTTGATAGATTTCTTTTCAAACAGTTAGTTCATCTACAATTACATTCAGTTTTCCTTGAAAGCTGACATGTTGAATCACCTATTGTCTGCTTATACTTTTTGCAGATACAGGACACAAAATCTTTGCAGTTCATAGCTATGCCCATCTGCTGCAACCATATTGAAGTTGATTTTTCATTTTCCACCATGGAGAATGCAGCATCAGCAGTGATACCTCCTCTACAAAAAAAAAAAAAAAATAGAGGAAAAAGAAAAATGTGTGGAAAAAGGGAAATGTCCTCTTTATGGACAAGAGCACGAGAAATCTTTGTGAGGAATATGAAATGTACTGTGAATGAGCAGGAGAAGGAAAAACATTCTCTTAATGGACAAGAGAACTAAAACCTTTGTCAGGGACACAGCCGTACTGGCATTTCTGCCAGTACTAGTCATGGACGCTCCTGGCTCAATCGACACAGCCCTCTGCTGGCCCATCAGGGAAATGGCCGTAGGAGAACTGGCAACATTGCCAGTAATAGCAATGGTCGTTCCTCCCTCAATTGACACTGCCCTCTGCTGGCCTATATAAGGTGGCCATAGGAGCAAACTCATTGCTGGATTATCTCTCAGCTTCCTGTGTTTCTGTGCTTCCTGTTTCCTGTTTGTACTTCCTGTTGTGACCCGGCTTGTTTCTGAATCATCTGATCTCCTCCTGGTGTTTGACCCTCGGCTTGCCTCTCGGACTTTGCTCTTGCTACTACCTGCTTGTTTTCCCAGTGTATGACCCCGGCTTGCCTAAGGACTCTGTTTCTGCCTGCTCACCTGTGTATGACCCCGGCTCGTCCCTGTTCTGCTACTTACCTTGCTCTTGGACTGATCACGGTGTTTGACCCTCGGCCTGGCTTTTACTACTCCTCTAGTTGCCTGCCTTACCCAGAGTTTCTGAAATCATCTGGTGCTCACCACAGGCGACTTGTGCTACTTGGGACGCTTCACCTCCTGTACCACTTCCAGGGGTGACTCGCACTGAGCTGCAAGGGAAGCCCTCTCTGCACTTCGGCCTCCATCCAGATTGTGACAACCTTTGAGGAGAAAGTAAAAGGTCCTCTGCAATAACAGGAGAATGAAAAACTTTTGTGGATAAAGCAAAAGGTTCTCTGCATGGACAGGAATGTAAAGTATTTGTGGAAAAAGTGAAATGTCTTCTGCATGGACAGGAGAATGCACAGACTTTGTGGAGAAAGTGAAATGTCCTCTGCATGGACAGGAGAACAAGAAAGCTTAGTTAAGAAAGTGAAATGTCCTCTGCATGGACAGGAGATTGAGAATTATTTGAGGAGAATGTGAAACGTCCTCTGCATGGACATGAGGACAAGAAATCTTCTTGGGGAAGGTGAAATGTCCTTTTCGTGAACAAGAGAGCGAGAAACATTTGTGAGATAAGTGAAATGTTCCCTCAATAGGCAGGAGAAGCAGAAACATTTGTGGAGAAAGTAAAATGTCCTGTGAATAGGCAAGAGGATGAGAATCTTTGAGGAGAAAATGAAAAGTCCTCTGCATAAACAGGAGAGGGAAAAACTTTGATGGAGAATGTGAAATGTCCTTTGCATAACCAGGAGAACAAGAAATCTTTGTGAAGAAAGTGAAATTTAATCTGCTTGGACAGGGGAAGAAAAAAGAAAAACCTTTGTGGAGAAAGTGAAATGTAAAAAGAGGAGAGGGGGATGAGAGAATCCCACAATCCACAATGGTATTATATTAATGCAGGGGTGGGGAACCTACGGTTCGGGGGCCGTATGCGGCCCTCGAAGTCATCTGGTCCGGCCCCCTGTGCAGCTGAGTATGTGTCTCTCAGCTGATCTGTCAGAACGGAGCCGATGCTTCCTGTATAGTTCCTGCTCCGTTATGACAGTCTGAGTGAGTCACAGCTGGCCAGAGACAGCGTGAGCTCCTTGAGGAGAGGTCGTCGTTAATATAATACCTCCTGAGCATTTGCCTTAAAGTGAAGGGTGCACTGGACAAACCGATTCCTCTGCAGCACACGGATGTTCCCTACAACCATATTTGTGACCACCAGCATTCTTTTGGCGGCTAATAAGGGACATAACGGTGGAGCCATATGAGATATGCTTGCATATAAACTGGACACCCTATTCTGATTAAGGGGTTAATCAAAAAAGTCCAGTTTTTCAGACAACCTTTCAGGAATCACCTGAGGAAGCGACCAAGTGAAACGAGTCGCGATTCCACGTCTACCACAAGTGAACCCTACATTTCTATGATCTTTCATCATGATTTATCATGATTTGTCATATACCTATATGAGTTGCCTTAGTTTTTAGAGGCATGGGGGTTCCAGTGGTCAAAGACTATGTCTTATGATTTATATGCATGTATATACCATGTTTTATTGAACACATGTATACTGTTACATTCTTTGTATGTTCACGTTAAATAAATGATATATGTTAATTAGATGACTGTTATACTCATTCCCACCGAGATCAGCACTTACTAGTAGCCTATAAAGTCCCAACATACTTGAGAGGCTGAGAGACCCCATTGGATTGTGGGATTCTCTCATCCCCCTCTTCTCTTTGTTCTATTTTGCTACTACAGGGATGTGGCAATAGTATGATTTAGAGTATGTCTCATCTATTCTTTATCGAGAAAGTGAAATGTCCTCTGCATGGGCAGGAGAATGAAAAACCTTTGAGGAGAAAATGATGCGTCCTTTGCAGGGACAAGAGAACAAGAAACCTTTATCATCAAAACATGTATTTGTTGGAATCCCTGATCACCTCAACATTGGAATTTATGAGAGACATGAAGAGAGCTAGCATCACCCAAGTTTACCTATAACCAAGGTTTTTTTGTATTGGGATATTAAAAACATTATCAGTTCAAGCCCTGCAGTATTAAAAATGTTTTTGTTTTTGTCCCTGAAGCAAAGGTTTCCTTTCACTTCCTGTTGCAAGAAATAAGGGGAAATCTCTCCAACAGGGACCATCCTAGACAACAATACAAATGTGACAGAAACTCTAAATTTCCCTTGTATCAGAAACAGACTTTTTTTTTTTTTTTTGCAACCAACATTCTGTGATTGTTATTCTGTACTTTTTTTCAGCACCATCATATTCAATAGAGTTGTACAAAGTAATATATATAATATGAAACCTTTACCTGCTCTCAATTCTGGCTGGTGGAGAAGTGGGTGGGATAGGTTTTTCTTCCGTTTTTTCAAATCTATAAATGACAAAGCACACAAAACTTAATCTCATGAGCATGAAGTACAAAATACCACCTAATTGTATGATGCAAATGTGGGAGCTTTTGTTGGAGTCTCTGAATTAGCTATGTACTGCTTACAGCAGTGACATTGTAGTTCATATGCTGTGTGTGCAATCAGAATGGTGAGCTGTTACTATAGCAACCGTCAAAATGTAAATGTCTATCGTTTCCAGAACTGATGAGATTAAAACTAGCTGAGTGATATTAACCCACACATTTCCTCGCAGGAGACCACCAATACTGTTACATGCTATTATTCTTCATGTTTGTAGCATTCCAAAGGGGATACATTTTATTTGATTTCATTTTTTCTAGTTTTATTTTTAATTGAGTGTGCTCTGGGGTAACAGTGTGTTTTGTCTTGATTTGCATTTGCTTTTCAGTGTACTTTGTATTAGCTTTATGTATTTTATGTACTACATTATATCGACAGCTGGAAAAGTATTTTAATGTGGACTCCCACACAAAATTGACCACCAAGGTAAAAGACTCCTACAATAACTACTCTGCACAGTGTATATGTTGCCATAATGTTAACTGACCACCAAGGTGATAGAGTCCTACAATAACTACTCTGCACAGTATATATGTTGCCATACTGTTGACCGCTGCACTCTGCAAGATGTTCTGTATATTACACACTGCTGATTGCTGCACTTGTTAACCCTTTTTAAACCAGTGTTCTTTGAAGTTGACATGCCAAAACCAACAGCGTTGGTATGCATCAGTTAACTTGACAATGAATTTATGATTCATTTTTCCAATTGAGCAGGTCTGAGATCTAGGAAGACACACGGTTGCAAATTTATACTTCTCTGCTGCAAAGTAAATTGATATTCTCATGGCAAGGGGCATTTTACATTTAAACTTTTCAAGGGATATTGCGGTCACAAAGAGGTTCGTTTGTGCATTATACAATCCTGGCCACTCTATTCTATATGACCAGATCAATACCCAAGGAATTTTATTGACTTGATGCTATACTCTGATTAAAAAGTGTTCCTTTATATTTTTTGAGCACTATATATGTATATATGTATATATATATATGTATATATATATATATATATATATATACACACACACACACACTATATTACCAAAAGTAT
Organism: Pelophylax lessonae; assembly: GCF_965119305.1. Taxonomy (NCBI): domain Eukaryota; kingdom Metazoa; phylum Chordata; class Amphibia; order Anura; family Ranidae; genus Pelophylax; species Pelophylax lessonae. Next base: position 509,344,689 of record NC_138769.1, read on the forward strand.
GGAGACGCCTGCCTTTACACACACATATGAACTTTAATGGCATCCCGTCTTAGTCCGTAGAGTTCCATATTGAATTGGCACACCTATTGGAGCAATTACAGCTGAAACTCTTCTGGGAAGGCTGTGCACAAGGTTTAGGAGTGTGTCTATTGGAATGATTGACCATTCTTCCAGAAGCTAATTTGGTTTGCAGTCTCCACAGTAATTCATCCAAAAGGTGTTCTATCAGGTTGAGGTCAGGACTCTGTGCAGGCCAGTCAAGTTCCTCCACCCCAAACCTGCTCATCAATGTCTTTATGGGCCTTGCTTTGTGCACTGAAACGCAGTCATGCTGGAACAGGAAGGAGCCATCCCCAAACGGTTTCCACAAAGTTGGGAGCATGAAATTGTCCAAAATGTCTTGGTATGTTGACGTCTTAAGAGTTCCCTTCACTGGAACTAAGGGGCCATGCCAAACCCCGGGAAAAAAAACCCCACAGCCTAATCCCCCCTCCACCAAATGATTTGGAGCAGTGCAAAAAGCAGGGTGTATAAAGACATGGATGAGTGCATTTGGGGTGGAGGAACTTGACTGGCCAGCACAGAGTCTTGACCTCAACCCGATAGAACACCTTTGGGATGAATTAGAATGAAGACTGTGAGCCAGGCCTTCACGTCCAACATCAGTGCCTCACCTCACAAATGTGCTTCTGGAAGAATGGTCAAACATTCCCATAGACACAATCCTAAACCTTGTGGACAGCCTTCCAGAAGAGTTGAAGCTGTTATTGCTGCAATGGATGTGCCAACTCAAAATGTAACCCTACAAACTAAGACTGGGATGCAATTAAAGTTCATGTGTGTGGAAAGGCAAGTGCCCCAATACTTTTGACAATAGAGTGTATATAGACCTTTTTGGTAATTAAAAGCAGCTTCTGGCAACTGGCAACAATACCTTGATCTGGCGCTGTCAATAAAATTGGTCCTTGTTGGCTTATCTGTAGTCCTGGTGTCTGATGAGTAGATGGTGCTATATATACACACAAAGAAATATGAAGATTAGTTTAGTTGTTTTTTCATATGAAATGCCAAATGAAACACTAAATATTAATGGATAACCAAAATGTTATATAACATACTAAAATTTTTCTATATCTATCCATAAAAAAAGGCCTTAAATGAGGCACAAAGTATTTATTTTTATCTGTAACTGAGCAATAACCTGTAAAAAATGTTTCCTATACCAATGTTTTAGTGCAGGGATTTTTGGTTCCCTTTGGGACATCTCACAAGAGTCCCACTGATTATACTGTTTTCCTTTTCCAAATGTCCAATCCAAAGTAGACGGTTTCCATACCTTGCATTGATAGCTAGCTAGTAATTAAAAAATGACTATACGCCAATTTGGCAAACAACTCTATATTCTATATTGTACCTTTTACTACAAATTAGCAGCTTCAGGGGCCACAGAGGCATAAAGAAATAATTTGCAGGGCTCCAACCCCTAGCCATACTCTATGTGCCGGTTCACACTTATGCGCTTGCGCTTGCAATGCGAATTTGCAGTGCGAGTTTACCTTATGTTTTTCAATAGTACCAGCGCGATTGTAATAAAAATTTGATTGCGTTGATTATGTTAATTAAGCTCAGGAGGGGTGGAGCTGAGGGGAAAATCAAACAAAAAATAAGAATTCGCACATAAGAATTCGCACATATCTGAACTGATAATGCGAGTCCAGACCGATTTACATTGATGTCTATGGAGACTAAATTCGCAACGCAACGCTGTAAACTCGCACAAGACCCTTTTTATAATCGCATCACATTCGCATCTGGATCGCAACGCATAGATGTGAACGACCGTCACGAATTCAATGTATTTTGTAAATGCATGCGATTGGAGACTATTTAGAACGCATCGCATTCGCAGTACAAGCGCATAAGTGTGAACCGGCACTTAATCTAATGTAGAATATTTTGTTTGTTTTCTGGATTAGTAAAATAAAAACAAGTTAATAGCGTTTGTCTTAAAAATGACAATGTTACACTTAACAATATTTTAGTGGAGTGTTTTAACTTTTGGTCAATTACCCTAAAAAGAACCAGCCATTGTTGTATTTATCAATTTATCATAAAATATGAATATTCATTTTTATTTTCAAAATAATATTTCCCGCCTTCCTTATCTTTAATTACTTTACTTTAGTCTGGCTCCTCACTTTGAGATTTAGGTGGGATAGAATACCTGAGGTCTGTATGCAAATCATAAAAGTCATAGCCCCACCTGCTGGCTCTACTACTGTAGCAAACAGTGAGCATATTATGGAAGTCTCACAGCTCCCAGGACTTTATACTAATGTTAATTAACACTTATGTTGATTATGTAAATAAAATGAATAAAATGTGTATTTATAACATTTATGACCAAATTTTGGGATGCTTGGATTAAAAGAAAAGTATGGGAATAGGAACAAACATATATACTCAACTCTATTCTGCAGCATGGGTCTGATGCTGCAGCTGTCCCCCACTAATATTAAGCCTGAAAACTGAGTGATCACATGATAGCTGATCACTCAGTTCTCGGTCCACTCCGAGCTGAGAGTGGTGGCTGTCAGTCACCAAACTCCTTTCTGCCCCTCCAGCACTCACTGGAGAAGCAGGCTGGCGAAGAGGCAGGCAAAGCTGACTCCATCTCTCAGCCACATGCTAAGAGGCTGAGCCAGCAGTTTAGGCATCTGCGGGGATCCTGACAATATTGTCGGAATCCTTCCAGAGCCCGGAGAGAGTCTATGATGGGCTAAAGCCCACTGTAGACTGATTCTAGCTCACAGGACAGAAAAAGAAGGTGCACTCAGAAAAGATGTATGAACAAAAAAACTTTGGCCATACTTCTCTTTCAATCCAGTTGTGACAGGGTCTCTTTAATGTGGTTAGTTATGAATAGAGAATTTAATTCAAGTTCCTCAAGCTTTCGGATACCTGAAATGAATCAACCTCCAGACTGTATAAGAAAGGGATTCCTATCAATATATAGTTATACCAATGTAATCAGAAAGGAAGAATATTTTATTTTATAAGTTAAGCTATGTTGTGTATAACAGATGCTCCTAATTATTTTGATATGATTTCCTTTTTTCTTTTACTTAATAAGCAGTAATAAAGCTGTTAATAAAATATCTTACATTTTTTGTCCATCTGGTTTGCTAGGAATAACCCTGTTGATGAGTAAAAAGTAACATAATTATTTATGGACATTGCAACATTTTTATTTGTAGCTATGTGAATCAATCTTTATCGAGAAATGCAGTCGGTTTAACTGTTTTTGCCCACCTAGGCCCTGTTCACACCTGAGCGTTTTTCAGCTCGTAAAATTCTTATCTCTTAGGTCTCAAAATGCCCAAAAAGCAAAATCCCATTTATTTCAATGGCCACTGTTCACATATGAGCGTTTTGTCGCCTGAAGCAAAACGCCTGAAGCTTAAAAAAAAGTACATGAGCTTCTTTTTTGGCAGATTACAAGCGTTTTTTTTTAGATGTCAATGCCTGCCTCCTAACACCTGCAAAAAACACCTGAAAAACGCCCCAAAAAAGCCTGAAAAATGCCCAAAAAAAGGCCTGAAAACAATAAGCTCAGGTGAGAAAAATGGAGCCTAACTATACATTGATCCATTTATTAAACCATGATAATGCCTCTATCATGGCTCATCCTTTCTCTGCATATCACCAAGATTTTTTATGACTGCTGGAGAAAAGTTTAAGCCTGTTTAAGTGTCTGGATAAGCCATGGTAGGCAGCAGGGAAATATCACAGTGGTGTGCAGAAAAAAGACTAGAGAGAACGGGGAGGGGAAGACTTTTTAGGTATTTGTGGAAGTAAACCTATGATCCTGAAAGAAAGGATCATAGGTTATTCTTCCCTCATAAGTGACTTAAGCTAGGTATACACACACAGTTATTTTTTTCGTTCAGGCAGCAGGTTAAAGAAAAAAAAAATTACAGGCCCCTGCATCCACACAAGCGATGTTGATGCTGGGACTCCCCCCCCCTGCCAGAATACACTGATCGGCACTTGCAGCCACTGGTTGCAAGCACTGATTGAATGCTGGTTTTGTATCATGACTGTTCGACAAAAGCTAGTCGTCAGACCAGTTTCTGAACAGACAGCAGTACACATTGATCAAATTTTGCCCAGTTCCTGGTAAACCAACAAATTTTGATCCATGCGTACTGGGATTTACCAAAAAAAAATTAAAAAGCGGAGTTCCGACCTCAAATACCTTTTTTAACTAAAAAAACCCCTATAATACTAATCCATTGCCCTTTACAGAACCGCTATTCTCATACTTACAAGGTGTACAGTATTGGCTTTTAGTCAAAATCTTACTTTTAAAAATGCTGTCTGAGCGCGGCCATCTTGGATGTGGGCATCTGAAGCCGCAGTGTAATCTGCTTTGTCCTTCTTCCTGATTCCAGGGAGTGTTCTGGGAGTTCTTCCTGATTCCAGCCTCCTGGGAGTGATAACAAACAGCTCCCAGGATGCAATGCAAAGGCGGAAGTGATGTCGGTGGCCGTGGCCACAGATGGGGAGGAGGAGGAAGTACAATCAAAAATGCCCTGAAAATAAGGTAAGGGACCCCCGAAAAAAATTGAAAATGCCCAATTGATGATCAGCATAGGGAGCACTCCAGGAATCACTAAAGTTGCAAAATAGGCCGGAACTCCGCTTTAAGTTAAAGCCTATGAGAGATAGAATGACTTTTTGCACAGAAAAAAAAAAAAAAAAAAACAATGTATATAATATGTATTGAACATACATGTAATGTGTCTGTGCAATTTCTGTGCAGTGTACTTGGTGCACAGTGGCTATTTTACATGGTCCACGGACCAAACCATTAACGTGACCACTGATTGTTCTGAAGATATTTTTTGTTTTTAGTTGTACATTGTGAGGTTTACACCTCAGCGATGTGCAGTATTTTGGTACTTCTGAAGCTACTTCACTTCCTAGAAATGTGTATGTTATATTTTTCCATGTACACCATAAACATCAATCTTTTTCTTACGGTTTGGTTTCTGTGGTTGTTGTGAATGTTGTATTCCTGTTTGTTGGACCCCAGGACTTCCTGCAAATAATAAAAATGCATTTTAACCAGGATTTCACTGTTACTATGCATGCCTTGTAACAATTATTTGATCAGAAACAGAGCTGTAATGAATACTTTAAGCCAATTTGTAAGATAATGTTCCCTGCATAATAAAGACAAATCCAATTGTGCTGAATAGCTAATTATTCTGCATTCATGTTGATTTTTATTCTTCAGCATATAGAAAACCTTTATCACATACAATGAACCTTAATCATTTTGTCCATCTAAATCAGGATAGATAAAAACGGACAAATAAACCTACATACCTAAAAAAAAGATATGTTGTCTTAACCAATTCGGCTCCAGAGCAATTTTATTTCTTTGTTGCATACACGTAAAAAAACACATTTTTAGTAATAAAATTACATAAACCCCAAGAACATTATATGTTTTCTAAAAGCAGAGGCCCTGTAGAATATAAAGGCGATAGTTGCAAATTTTTGTGTAATTGTTTTTTAAATAAAAAAATTTCTAGAAAAAAATATATTAAAATTAATTTTATTGCAAAATTACACCATATAATACCCATTTTTGGTTAAAATATAAAAGACGAGGATGCATTGAGTGAATAGATAGCTAACATTTGATGTTTTAAAATTGCGTGCACCCGTGATATCACCAAAAATTATGGTGCCCAAAAATCACCATAGGCGACATTTTAAAACCCGGTATAGCTCATCAATTTAGAGTTAACTAACTTGTGCTAGAATTATTGTTCTCACACTGACGTTCGCAGCGATATGTCACATGTGAGGTGCGCCCGCGGTTTACATACACGTACTCACCCTGGGCTTGCATTTGCACAGGTGTGCGGGGAAACGGGGGTTTTGGGTTTTTGGTTTGTCTTTTACGTGATTGCTATCACAAGGGGTTAATAAACTGCACGGCAAGCTCTGTGAAAGTGGTCGGTACCACTTTCAGTTTGAAGTTGGTCGCTGGCTCTACAAAACCCACACAAGCTGATGGTGCTATTGCTATTTGTGATCAAAGGGTTATTATTTGGACCTCCATAGTATACCCAAAGAGCTGAACTGGTTAAAGGGACTTTATTAGCCTAATTATGAAACTAATTCTTTGTATACATAGGACACAAATTCTTTCATTTTCTTTAATTTCCTTAGTAAATGAAAAGAGCCAATATATATATACATATATATATATATATATATATATATATATATATATATATATATATATATATATATATATATATATATATACACAGTGCCCTGCGAAAGTATTCGCCCCCCTTGAACTTTGCGACCTTTTGCCACATTTCAGGCTTCAAACATGGAGATATAAAACTGTAATTTTTGTGAAGAATCAACAACAAGTGGGACACAATCATGAGGTGGAACGAAATTTATTGGATATTTAAAACTTTTTTAACAAATAAAAAACTGAAAAATTGGGCGTGCAAAATTATTCAGCCCCCTTAAGTTAATACTTTGTAGCGCCACCTTTTGCTGCGATTACAGCTGTAAGTCGCTTGGAGTATGTCTCTATCAGTTTTGCACATCTAGAGACTGAAATTTTTGCCCATTCCTCCTTGCAAAACAGCTCGAGCTCAGTGAGGTTGGATGGAGAGCGTTTGTGAACAGCAGTTTTTAGTTCTTTCCACAGATTCTCAATTGGATTCAGGTCTGGACTTTGACTTGGCCATTCTAACACCTGGATATGTTTATTTGTGAACCAATACATTGTAGATTTTGCTTTATGTTGTGGATCATTGTCTTGTTGGAAGACAAATCTCCGTCCCAGTCTCAGGTCTTTTGCAGACTTCATCAGGTTTTCTTCCAGAATGGTCCTGTATTTGGCTCAATCCATCTTCCCATCAATTTTAACTATCTTCCCTGTCCCTGCTGAAGAAAAGCAGGCCCAAACCATGATTCTGCCACCACCATGTTTGTCAGTGGGGATGGTGTGTTCAGGGTGATGAGCTGTGTTGCTTTTACGCCAAACATAATGTTTTGCATTGTTGCCAAAAAGTTCGATTTTGGTTTCATCTGACCAGAGCACCTTCTTCCACATGTTTGGTGTGTCTCCCAGGTGGCTTGTGGCAAACTTTAAAAGACACTTTTTATGGATATCTTTAAGAAATGGCTTTCTACTTGCCACTCTTCCATAAAGGCCAGATTTGTGCAATATACGACTGATTGTTGTCCTATGGACAGAGTCTCCCACCTTGGCTGTAGATCTCTGCAGTTCATCCAGAGTGATCATGGGCCTCTTGGCTGCATCTCTGATCAGTCTTCTCCTTGTATGAGCTGAAAGTTTAGAGGGACGGCCAGGTCTTCGTAGATTTGCAGTGGTCTGATACTCCTTCCATTTCAATATTATCGCTTGCACAGTGCTCCTTGGGATGTTTAAAGCTTGGGAAATCTTTTTGTATCCAAATCCCGCTTTAAACTTCTCCACAACAGTATCTCGGACCTGCCTGGTGTGTTCCTTGTTCTTCATGATGCTCTCTGCACTTTAAACGGACCTCTGAGACTATCACAGTGCAGGTGCATTTATACGGAGATTTGATTACACACAGGTGGATTCTATTTATCATCATTAGTCATTTAGGTCAACATTGGATCATTCAGAGATCCTCACTGAACTTCTGGAGAGAGTTTGCTGCACTGAAAGTAAAGGGGCTGAATAATTTTGCACGCCCAATTTTTCAGTTTTTTATTTGTTAACAAAGTTTGAAATATTCAATAAATTTCGTTCCACTTCATGATTGTGTCCCACTTGTTGTTGATTCTTCACAAAAAATTACAGTTTTATATCTTTATGTTTGAAGCCTGAAATGTGGCAAAAGGTTCCAAAGTTCAAGGGGGGGGGGGTGAATACTTTCGCAAGGCACTGTATATATGCAATAGAATAGACCAGAATCGGTGTTACGAAAAAAGACAAGGTATGCAATGGAAAAGAGTATATACTCTGTGTTATGTTTCCCATAGACACGTGCAGAACAGAAAAAATTGTTTTGTTGGATAGATTTGCTATGTTACTAGTTTTGTTTCATTACGTTTATTAATTTCTAATGAATTGCAGATTTTCAGAACGATTTAAATTTTCATCAGTTAAAAAATGATCAACCGATTCAAATTCTGTGTGAAGAATAGCTGGTTGTTAAGGAGAGGGCCAAGAAGTGGGCCACCACGCCCTTAAAAATCAACGACTCATCAGCTGCCAGAGGGTTTCCTCACTGACAACTGAAATGTAAACAAAAAAAGGCCAACAATGAATGTCTGTAAAAAAACAGTGTGGGGTCCCCCCAAAAATCCATACCAGACCTTTATCAGAGCATGCAGCCCGGGAAGGCCAGGAAAGGTGGGGGGTTAAGCGAACGTCCCCCCCCCCCTTCATACCAGATGATCTCAACATGAAGGGGTGCTTTGGGGCAGGGGGGCTGCCCCCAAAGCACCTTGTCCCCATGTTAATGGAGACAGGGGCCTCTTCCCCACAATCCTGGCCTGGTGGTTGTGGGGGTGCAGGGGGTGACTTTTCAGAATCTGGAAGCCCCCTTTAATGAGGGGCCCCCAGATCCCATGTGAATGAGCATTGGGTACATAGTACCGAAAAATGTTAAAGTTAGTAAAAACACAACAACAGTTTTTGACAAGTCTTTTATTTAAAAGGGACATAAAAACGCCGACCCGAATATTAAAAGAAAATATGCCTGCCGAACATGACTGAATGACAGGTAAACATAAGGGCGGGGTTACCCAGAGATGTAACTGGGTGACTCCACCCACCCATGTCTACCACTCATTGGGCGAGTGTCATTATGGGGAGAGAACAACCAGCGATGTCACCGGGCAACCCCCACCCCCATGTTTATCTGTCATTCAGGAATGATGCTCGCCCAATGGGAGGTAGACATGGTAGTGGGGTCAGCCCTACATGCGGTAAATAGGTTGCTCACATAGGACATTTGCAAGTGAATTAACCCCGATACGGGGATGGAGACGCTGGGCATACCTGCTGGTGTCTCACTTAAAGTCCCACATAGCCCACATTGTCTATGTAACAAGGGATGGAGGCACCTTGCCTACAGGCTGGTGCTTCATTTAAAGTCCCACTGTGCGATTTTCGTGTGTTTTTGGTGGATGCAGTCCAGACTTGTATAAAGTACTCGAAATTTCTACTTGAGTAAAAGTACAAGTGCTCGATCAAAAAGTGACTTGAGTAGAAGTGGAAGTGCTCGCAGAAAAATTTACTTAAGTAGAAGTACTAAAGTATTCAACATTTTTTTTACTTAAGTATTGCAAGTAGTTTTTTCAAAAAATTTGCTACTTAAGTACTAAAAGTAAAAAGTACCAGTAGTTTTGAAAAAAAAATTCTACTCAAGTACTGAAAGTAGAAGTAGAAGTACTGTGTTATGTAGTTATTAAAGAAAGAAGTCAAAAGTTTGAACATCATATTGTTTTTTATTATTTCAAATGATTTATTCAAATGATTAACCTGTGTTTGTTAGTAGTTTCTTGATGCACTTTAAGCGCTGTAGCACCATTTATTTGTTTGTTTCATATTTTATTCTTATTGGAAAGATTGGGTATAGCAGCTTTTATTATACACAGCCTTTATTTTCGTATGCGCTGATTTACAAATGACATTATACACATTTTTTTGAGCTTTATGCAACCTGCCATCTACTGTTCTGGCAGTGGTAATTTTTTTAAAAGTAACGAGTAACTATGCAGCACAAAAAAAAAAATATCGGAGTAGAAGTATCGAAATCATCGAAAAAAATGTAGTGAAGTAAAAGTAGAAGTAGGAGAAAAAAATTCTACTCTAGGAAAGTACAGATACCGCATTTTGGTACTTAAGTACAGTACTTAAGTAGTTCTACTTCGTTACTATACATCTCTGATGCAGTCTAATTTGATCCCAGTTTTTTCATATACAGGGATGGAGACCATAGCATGACCTGCTTGTCTCATGTAAAGTCCCAAATATTTTATGAAATTAGGGATGGAGGCACTGTGCTATACAGGCAAATTGCTTCATATAAAGTACCAATCTGTGTTTTACACTGCATCCACCAAGGGGTTGGAGGTGTATGCTTCTCAGCTTGTCGTTTTCAGTTTGTACCATCTTAAGAACATTGCTATTAGGGTTTTGAGATACTAGACCAGTCATGGATGGAGGTGGGTTGGGTTGGGGGAAGTTTGGGCTGCTCCCTCTCACCTGCCTCCTATCCATCCATTAGCAGCCATGTGCTCCCAGAGTGGAGACACTCAAATTTAAAAGTGTTAGGACTGTAGATAAAACAGGGTGCCGTGTCGTGGCTCTGCAGCTTACACATGCGTTTGCAAATGCGTGTCAACTAAACCCCTGTTCTTTATTTATATCATTAGACAGGTCTACTTGGTTGGTGGCAGACTGGAGGGTGAGTACATCAGACTGGGGGCTGGCTGGCTTCCATGCACCTCTTTTAATCCTTTCCAATTTGTTTTTTCCGATACAGGGATGGAGACGCTGGGCATACCTGCTGGTGTCTCACTTAAAGTCCCACATAGCCCACATTGTCTGTGTGAATTAACCCAAGGAGCTTGGTGGATGTAGTGACGCTCTAGTGACTTTAAAATTATTAATTTTTTTAAAGTTTCCTTTAATGTGATTGGGTAATCCTTGCACAGTGAAATTTCACCACATTCCCAAAGCAGGTAGACGTTTGTCTCTAATGCTAATGATTATTGTGGAAAAAGCATTCCAGATTAGCCAATGCAAACTGTTATGCTGCCTATTGATTATGGTTCAGCCTTTCTTTTTTTGTCATTAATTAAATCAATAATCACAATGATTACATATAAACTTGAAAGTAATTGTTCACACATTTTTAGGTATTATCTATTGTCTGTGTCAGAATTTATGCTGACGCCTTATAAATTACAGTGACGAAAATAAATGCAACAATGATAATAACACAGGATGCAAAGAACACTACAAGCATTCATGATGATTTCTTCCATAACGAGTACAATGCTGTGAATGAAGCCAAAGTAAGCAAAGCTTGCCCAGTACAAACTCTGATTCATACAGTTATTCTTAAAAAAAAAAAAAAGACTGAACAAAGAGTTCTCAGACATGAAATCTTTCCCTCCAGCCCAGTAATAGGCTCCTGTGCCACCTGCATTATTGCACTTCACGTTGTATCACTTGTGATTATGAACATGTCTGCAGAAGAGTAATATGCATAGGAATGTTAAATGCTAAAAATGATCCATAAGAAAGACAGCCATTGCTTCCAAACACTGATTTTAACACATGGCAGAGTTAGAACCATTTGTGCAGTGGAACCTCTTCTAACCTAGGTAGTCACTGACATCAATGATTTGTTAGCTGGACTCTGACCACTATAATTAGAGGCATGATTACATTGACCTCCGATGTAAAGCCTGGTACACATTATTCCTTTTTTTTTGTTCAACCCACAGGCTGAACGAAAAAAAAAACTGAAGAGTTCAGGAGAAGCCGCTATACTAACTATGCGATTGGCAGACCTTTTTTTGGTCATGCCCCTTCATACCACTTAGCACAAATGTTAGTGGGCATTGCTACACTGACCTCTAATGTAAAAGTGCACTTTACCACTTACCAACAATGTTAGGAGGCATTGCCACACTGGCATCCAGTGTACAGGGCACTTTACCACTTACCAACAATGTTAGAAGGCATTGCTATGCTCATCTCCAATGTAGAGAGCACTTTATCACGTACCACCAATGTTAGGGGGCATTGCTACACTGAACCAATGTAAAAGTGCACTTTAGCACTTACCAACAATGTTAGGGGGAATTGCCACACTAGCTTCCAGTGTACAGGGCATTTTACCACTTACCAACAATTTTAGGAGGCATTGCAATGCTGATCTCCAATGTAGAGAGCATTTTATCACTTACCACCAATGTTAGGGGGCATTGCTACTGAACTCCAATGTAAGGGCACTTCACCACTAATCACCACCATAACTGGGCACTACAATGATAACCAATATATGGGGTTTCTTCATCACTGATGACAAATGTAAGGGGCACTATAGTGACTACCAATGTAATTCAAATAATGTACAGGCAATAGGAATACAGCAAAAGAGCTAATTTTTGATAGCTCTCAGTCTAGTAAAGAGCAATGCAGGTGTAAGTATAAATTATGCATTACACTAACTAAATTATTTTTTAACCCCTTCACTCCTAAGGGTAAAACAAATCTAAATTCCTAAGCACAATTTTCCAACTTTGGCATGTGTTAGTAAAACCATACACATCACCCCAACTACTTTGTGCATCCAGGTAGATTATACCTTGTTTTTTTTCAGGACAAATGGGCTTTCATTTGGTGGTAAATGGTAATGGATATCTCCTGATTTTTTTTTTTTTATCAAAGGAAAACTGGCCTAAAAGAGTAAAAATGATCTTTTTTTTTTTTTAATTAGCTGTATATTTCATTGAACTACCATAACCTACCACCAAAGAACAACCCAAATTATATTTTCCTGCTCCTGCCAATCGCAGCGATACCACAGGTGACCCGGAATCGGCAGTTCCGGGTCCCGTTTGTTAGTACATTCTTGGGCTCACGGTAAGGCCCCGGTCTTTGTGCTGGGAGCGCGCTGTGCGGTGAACCTGAACCTGCAGTGAATAATTTTACAATTAGGCACATATGCAGGACATTTTTTCTTACCTTACCTAAGCTACCTATCTTGTGTGTCCCACTCCTCCCAACTTTTATATCTTATTCAACTGGCTAGTCTTCCTATCACTCTTAGAGTCATTGTAAACCTTCTATTTTTTAATAATAAACATGTCATAGTTACCTGCTCTGTGCAATGGTTTTGCACAGAGCAGCCCCAATCCTCCTCTTCTAGAGTCCTGGCTCCAACTCTCCTGCGAGTGCCTCCATAGAAAGCACTATGGGAGCCCTCATGCGGAGCTTGATTTTGAGCCACAATGCCTTTGTCTATAGTCAAAGACAGCACAATTCTGCCCTGCTCCCCTCTCCCTTGTCACAGGATTTGAATGACAGCAGCAGGAGCCAAACGGGCTCAGGTAAGTATAAGGGGAGCTGGGGGAATCCTGTGGCACAAACGTTTTTTTTTACCTCAATGCAGAAAACGCATTAGGGCAAAAAACCTTCTGCCTTTAAAACCACTTTAAAAGATTCAGACACCATAGCCACACAAGACACTGGGGTAGTGAGGCTGAAAGCAACAGCTTGGTCAGTACATCAGTACCCCTTGAACCTACAAACAGAACTGTTGGACTTTACTATCATCTTATTCTGCTAGCAGTTCTAGGCCTACAAACTCTGAGAGGGTGAACTTTATCTAAACTGCACTATGTCAGTCCTGCCACCCTGACCAGAGTCTACGCTAATTATGCAGAAATCCATCCCTGACCAAATGTATAATACAGAAATCACCCAAAACTTGAAGATGCATTGGGACTTTCAGAATATAATGATGCCAAGTACAATGCTAGTACTATAAAGTATATAGGAGCAGCAAATGGAAGGAATTCATGGTCAGCTGTACTGTGTATATTCTGCAACTAAGGCTGGTCATACATTTTCAATTTTCTTGTTCAATTTTCCTTTAAATTTACCAAAAATAATATAATATGAGGTCAAACAAACTAAACAACTTTCGGTTGTATCCAATTAGGCAGGCCCTTGCAGTACATAGTAAATCTAAAGGAAAATTGTACAAGAAAATTGAAAATAAATGGCCAGCCTAAGATATAACCTACAAGTCAGAAAGGGATGCTGAGATCAGAGACTTTAAACTAGGGATCTTCCGATTATTGGCAAAGTCGATATATCGAGGGCCGATATGCACTTTCCCCGATATATCGGAATCGGCCCTGGAGGTTACCGATATTGCCGTTATTTTGGAAACTGCTTGTACCGGAGTGATGCCTGCAGCTAGAGGCATCCCCCCGGTACCAGCGTCCATTGCCGATGGTCGGCTGTCTTGTAATGACAAACGATGTGGCTGAGAAGCCGCTCGGCTGTCATTACAAGGAGCGGGAGGGGACATCCCCCCCTCCTGCCGCCTTCCACGGCTCGCCTGAGTCTCCCGTCCCACTGGGAGACCCGGGCAACCAGCCTGCACGGCCGCTGAGACCCTATCAAAGCTGCATTTGGCTCTGATTGGGTCTCCATGCAAAAACCCGGAAGTTATGTCATGATATCACTTCTGGGTACTGGCGCCAGATTAAAAAAAATGACAGCATTCAAAACAGCCAAACTTGGCATTTTGAATGTTTTTAAGTACAGAGGAGGGGTTTGGGGTCTTTTAGACCCCCAGATCCCAACACAAGAGTACCTGTCAAGTAAAAAAAAAAAAAAATCGGTATGAAAAACGATATCGGTCGATCACTACTTTAACCACAGGTAATGCCCACTTCATTCAAAACATAATTTATTCAAATTCCCACCCAGATAGTGATGCATGCCTGCCTACTAATGTAGTGTATATCCCCTGCACTCCCTCTGTTGAAACAAACAAAATTCAGCGTGAATATTTATTTGCAGTAATGAGTGTTTGTGTTCTCTAACTGTAGTATACATAGATCTTTACTAACCTTAATTAAATTCACTTACTTGTATGGTATATACTATATAAGCTATGCATAGAAGCAAATAAGAGGAAAGTACATAACCGAGTAACAACAAGCCACTTGGGCTTCCTATTGAATGTGTAAAATATTAATAGTATGAGTGCAGAGAAGATTTACTGACTACTTTGTGCTGACATAAAAGGTCACAGTAATCTCTGAGGGCATGCACTTTAGCTAGATCACTATTTTAAGGGACATTTAGTAGGAGATGCAGCAGTGTAGGAATAGGAATTGAGACTGATTAATATTGGACTGCAGATGCAGCTATTGTGTTTCCATGCCATTTTCACTGTATGACAGGATGGTAAAATGATCAAGATCTATCTGTATTAGCATATACAGTGTAGGAGCACTTAACTGCTACAATACAAATCCCAAACAATTTGGATGGCTTGCATAGGAGAAGAAAGCAGACATTAAATCAATAGCCTCTGGATCAGTTTTTTAAGCTTTGTCATTATGAGCGTAACCAAGAAAAATAAAATTCTAAACAAATAGAACTACTGTAAAGAATTAACAACAATATAGTTTTAAAGTGGAAGTAAACTTCCATCACTAACTTTTACCTATACTATAGGTAAGCCTATGATAAGGCTTACCTATAGGTAGTGTAAATATTTCCTAAACGGGAACTGTTTAGGAGATATTTACTGTAAATGCAATCCGTGACATCACTGGTGCATGCACTCTGAAGGAACAGCCACCTGTGCCTTTCCTTCAGAGCCCTGTGCTGTAAACGGTGGCTCCCATGCGCATGCATGGGAGTGACTTCATCGCAGCTCCAGCCTGTCACAGAGGCGGAGTCTGCAAACCCGGAAGCAAGATGGGTGAAGATGGGAGAAGATGGGAGCGCCTGCAGCTCTGACATCTCGGCACTGGAAGAGCTTCATTTTAAGGTAAGTGTAACATAATGTGCTAGTATGTGATGCACATTATGACATAACCTTGCAAGGCAAGGAAAAAAAAAACGTCCAGCAATTTACAACCCCTTTAAGTAAACCTGTCACAAACATTACCTTTAGTGAAAGTTGCATGTCAAAAATAGATAAGTTGAATTCAGAGATATCATTTTAGCACTTGGAGTTAAATGCAGACTTAACATTTTCCTGTAAGGGTTGAGCTTGGCCTCAACACTTTCAAAGCCTAACTGTGATGGGCATCCTTAGCCACCAATAGAAAAGCACATGATGCAGGGCCAAGCTCAACTTTTTACAGGCCAATTTAAGATTTATATGTCATATTGGGTAGCTCTAGATGTGTTAATCCTTTCGAAATATGGGGTGAAATTACCAAAAAGTGGTGCAGGCACAGTGCTTGTACCACTCTTCTAAATATAAAAAATAGAGCAGATGCTGCTTTTAATTAACAAAGGGGCTTGGGCTCTTTTTGTTCACTGCATAGGCAGAGAAGGATATAAGTGGTATGATGACTGTTCACATCCCGTATAACAGGTCACAAATGGCAAGGATCTACAGCAGTTTTCTGTATGGAAAACTGATGTATTTCTTCTGTTAATTAGGTGCAGACCTTGCACCAACTTTTATTTTACTCGGAAATATAAATTGGTGTGGGTACCTCAGATAGACTGCTTAGTTAATGTGGCACATGCCACTTCTGACACTAAAGTAATTTTACATCAATTGTAACAATGGCTCTGTTTTTCTATTGTTTAAAAAGTCTCTTACTATTGTTTTCAGGCTTTTTTTTCTGTGCATGCTCCCTATCCTTCACTTCCTCCACTTTACTTTAAAACAAACATCTGGGTTTGGCATAAATCAAAAAATCTGAATGAAAATGCAGGTGCCTCCTGGTACTTGTACAGATCAGAGTGCCTGGGGGTACCCCCAAAGGTTGGGCCATGGTAAAACAGAGTTATCATGTCCATGCTGTGATGCTACCATGCCCTCTTTGCTTACCACCCTATTAGCCATAAGGCCAGCCATACATTTGGTGACCAATAGGAAGATGAGTACAGCTTTGGGCATTCTTTACATTGATACAGTGACTAAGCACTTTGCAAAGTAACTAACCATGTCCGAAGTAACTTTAAAGTGGTATTAAACCAAAAAACAAAAAGTGTAATATTATTATTATTATTATACAGGATTTATATAGTGTCAATAATGTGTGAAGTGCTTTACAATATAAAGGGAAACAGTACAATAACAACATAGCTTACAATTTAAAGGGAGGGGGAGGTGGTACAAAAGGTAAAAGCTGCAGGGGATCAACTGATATAGGTGACCAAAAGTACAGTTTTAAGGGGGAGGTGAGGTAGGGTTCCCTGCGAAAGTTAATTTTCAAGGGTCGTCTAAAGGCGGAGAGGGTAGGAACTAACTGGACATACTGGGGTAGATAGTTTCAGAGAATGGGAGAAGTTCTGGAGGAATCCCTCAGGTGAGCATGGGATGAGGCAAGAAGGGAGATAGAGGGCAAGATGTCTTGGGAGCAGTGGAGTGGACAATTTGGTTAATATCTCAAAATGGGGTTGGTGATGTAGCTGGGGAAAGTTTTGTGGATGGTTCTGTATGCTGTGGTTAGTATATTTATTTTATACATTGGGTGAGTGTAAGCCAGTGAGGGGATTGACAAAAAAAAATGTTTTTTGTGGTGAATATTGTTGAGAAGGGGTGAATATTGGAAATGCTGCAGAGGTCAAGGCAGCAAGGTTTATACAGTGATTGGATGTGGGGTCTGAAGGAGAGGTCAACGTTTAGGAGTAAACATAGAACCCTGATGGGTATGTGGAAGAACCAATAATTGTGCTGCTGATCTCATTGGTAAAGTCATGGGGGGGAAGAGAGATTGGGGCAGAGGAAATATTACAAGCTCAGTTTTAGTAAATATGTGATACATGAGGAGATCGAGGGGGTGAGCTTGGGAGCAGAGTGTGTCATCAGCGTAGAGGTGATATTGGAAGCTGTGGGATATTATCAACTGGCCCAGGCAAGAGATGTAGAGAGAAAATAGGAGGGGCCCAAGGGTAGAGCCTTGGGGTACCCCAACAGAAAGAGGAAGAGGAGCGGAGGTGATTGAGTTGTAATTGGCACTGAAGGTGCACTGAGATAGGAAAGAGCAGAGCCTCAGAGACAAAGTTAGTAGAGTTTATTGTGGAGGAGTGGGTGGTTGAATGTGTCAAAGGCAGTGGAAAGGTCTAAGAATATGAGAATGGAGTAATATTGCAGCTTTCTAATTCTTAAAGGTAGTGGTTGCAACAATTTTCTTTTTTAGGCTTTTTCCCTTTATTTTACTTGTGAACCTGCCATTACAGGTCTTTCATTTTTCAACTTCCTTTAAGAGACCATGCTGTTCAAGACAGGAAGACAGGATGCTTACAGTGGTCAACTGTTATTCATTTTCAGTTATTAATGTTAAATATTTATCCCAAATTGAAATAAAATGCTGCTTAAAAAGTGTTAGCAAGAGTTTGGCTTTAATATAAATCAGCTCATGCATCTAACAGTACCTGTACTCAGATTTACAATATAATGCTATTGTCCAAAGGTGTCGCCATTGCTCCTCCATCCAGAGTGGAGGCACCCTAGAGCAGGAAGTGTGTTACTGCCCAGATCCCCAGGTGAAAATAAAGGGTCATTAAAAATGTATAAAAATGAATGCATTAACCAAATTTAGGGATTGATATGCTGCAATACATTGAATTTTGTTTTTGCGCTTAATCCATTTGAAGGACCACTAGACCTGAAAATGAAAATGTTTACATTATGTAAGCATCTATGTAATATTACTGCATAGTCTATTGCTTCTTGTTAGGTGCATTTTTTTTGAATAAGGAAAACTATAAAAAACTTACAAAGCCAATGGGGTTCCACAACTCAAAATATAATTTCCAATAATCCTCTGAACTTTTACATTTTTATCTATAAACACTCTTAAAACCTATTTTACGTGAGCATGGTTTTTGTTTACTGCCACTTAATGGAAAGAAGAGTTCAGTAGACATTAGCAGAACTTTGATTATATATATTGTAAGATTTTAGCAGACATACTGGCCCCTTTAGAGGAAAAAAATGTTTTTTAGTTAGGATGGAGACTTTTTCAGCCAATGGTATTCTACTGCTGAAATCGGGAGATGCCCATATACATGCCTGCCCATAGACACAGACATGCTTGCTAAAAGGATCCTGCTTTGTCTGCTGCCCATAGAAAATATCTTTAACCCTTTAGATCATTTGCAAACTTAAATATCATCACATTACAAGACAATGGCAGTTCTTTGCTAAAATACCTCTTTGATTCATCAGTGGTCGTAGTTGTTGTTGTTGTTGTCTTGTTACTGGGAGCCCAAGATTGCCTGGTGAATTAGTAATATTTATTCTTAATATAGTGAAACAAAATATTAGTGCAGCAATATTAAGTATTTACATAAATGCCTTCATACCTTTTGTTGACGGGGTCTGGGTCACTGTTAAAAGAGATGAGAAAAATGTAAAATCATGTAGAATTATGTATTATATAATATAAACTATAAACCCAGGCCAACAGATAAATGCTCAATATTTGAAAATTGAACTTGTGTCCAAGTCATGCACACCAAGTATTCACATATTCTGAACAAACAGTAAAGTCACTTAAAAACAAGCCCTCATTCACCCCTGTGTCTATAAGCACTGTGGAACAGTTTTTTTTTTTAAAGTTCATAACACATGCAGCAAAATCTTTTTTTTCTCTGAGAGCAAATCTTGGCAGACTGCGAACCTTTTAATGTAAACATTAACAGGCGTTTCCTGTTAGAAACCAACTACAGATCTCTGTTGTGATCTTTGATAATCTGTGATAATAAATAACTTCACCTAAAAACAGCTAGAGAGGTAATGGATGGCTTCTTATGAAATGTTTGTAATGCTTTTTGAGAATATGTAAATAGGTTTATGTCCATAGTCTGGGCACCTGTGCACTTAAAAGAGCCGCTATAACTAAAAAACATTTTTATCCTGAACTTTATCCTTTGACTTACTGTAAAATCCATTTCTCTGATGTCCATTGACAGACACAGCTCCTGATCTTCATAACCATTGGGTTATATTTCGCTCTACAGGAGTAGGACATTAGGCAGAAAAAGAATCTGGCTATGCCTATGGGCAGTCCCAGGGGGTATACTCCCTGTCCCTGCTATAGGTACTCAGTTTTGTTACAAGCAGTGTCAGAAGAATTACCACCCCACAGAGGGGTGGGTGCTGTGTCTGTCAATGAACATCAGAGAAATGGATTTTACAGTAAGTCAAAAATACCACTTTCTCTTCCTTTCATTGACAAACACAGCTCCAGATATTCTTAACCATTGGAACGTCCCAAAGCATTGTTAAACATGAGGGGTGGGAACAACAAGAAAAAAAAATTCCCAAGGCTAAATAGTAGCCAACCAGGCAACAGAAGCTCAACCAAATCAACTGTAGTGCACCTGAAAAAAACAATGCACCCTCAAAGAGGATCAGGTCCTCTCAATAGCAGCCTGCAAAACCTTGCAGCCAAAAGAAGCATCCACAGATGCCAACACATCCACTTTATAAAACTTTGTGAAAGTATGCACCGAGGACCAGGTGGCTGCCTTGCAAACCTGCATCACTGACGTCTGATGACGGAAGGCCCAAGAGGCACTGAGCGCCCGAGTAGAGTGCGCCTTGACAGGGAAGGGTGGAACCTGACCCTTGATGGAATAGACCTGAATCATCGTCTGTCTGGTCCATCTGGAAATGGTCACCGAGAAAGCAGACAACCCTTTCCGAGGCCCATTCGTGAGCACAAATAGTGAGTCTTACTTCCTAAAAGACTCCATACCTGCCAGGTACACCCTAATTGTCTGAACCACATCCAAGGCATGCAATGCAATTTCCTTTAGATGTTTTTCAGCCTGGGATACAGGGAAAGCAACACAATGGCTTCATTCAAATGAAAATCAGAGACAACCTTTGGGAGGAACGACGAACAGGGACGAAGAACCACATTATCTCTGTGAATCACCAAGTAAGGTGGACGACGGGATAACACCGCCAATTCCAACACCCTGTGCACAGAGGTGATAGCCACCAAAAATTCCACCTTCTGAGACAGCGTAAGCAAGGGAATCTCCCAAAGATTCTCAAAAGGAGGCTTCTGGAGGACCTGTGGCAAAGGGTCATTGGAAGACGACCACCAAGGCCGACACCTGGCCTCGATGGTACTCAAGGCCAATTTCTATTCAACCCGCCCGGATAACGCCGCCAATTCCAACACCCTGCACACAGAGGTGATAGCCACCAAAAATGCCACCTTCTGATACAGCATAAGCAAGGGAATCTCCCAAAGATTCTCGAAA
The DNA here is from genome assembly GCF_965119305.1 of Pelophylax lessonae. NCBI lineage: Eukaryota > Metazoa > Chordata > Amphibia > Anura > Ranidae > Pelophylax > Pelophylax lessonae. Next base: position 509,365,747 of record NC_138769.1, read on the forward strand.
GGAGGCAAAGGGTCATTGGAAGACGACCACCAAGGCCGACACCTGGCCCTTGATGGTTATCAAGGCCAATTTCTGTTCAACCCCCCCCCCCCCATTAAAGGAAGGTCAAAATCCAAGTCACCGAGAAGGAGCAAGGATAAACCCCCAAGAGACTCACACCACGCTATGTACGTCTTCCACGTACGGTGGTAGATCTTCCTAGAAGTAGATTTCCTCGCTTTTAACAGCGTTGGAATCACTGACTCAGATAAACCTCTATCCATCAGCACCTGGCGTTCAACAGCCAAGCCATCAAGCCACAAGCCAGCTACTGTAAAGCAGGATGGAAGATTGGTCCTTGAGACAGCGGATCCTCCCTGAGAGGAAGTATCCAAGGAACGCTGGCAACCAGCTGCACCAGATCTGCGTACCAAGCCTGGTGAGGCCAGGCCAATCCCTTCTGCCTCGATCCTGCATAGAAGTCTTGGCAGAAGCTTGAGAGGAGGGAAGGCGTAAATCAGACCATACTGTCCCAACGGGGCCACCAGTGCGTCTGTGGCTTCTGCCAGAGGACCCCGTGAAAACCTCTGCACCTTTCTATTGAGCCAAGATGCCAACAGATCCACCTCAGGGATGCCACATCTCTGAATGAAGGGACCACTCTTCTTGGTCCAACGCCTGCCGACTGAGGTAATCCGCTTGCCAGTTTTCCACCCCGGGAATGTATAGGGCCGAGAGGGCTGGAACAAACTGTTCTGCCCACCTTAGAATGCCGGCTACCTCCTGAGCCACCAGGAAACTTTTTGTGCCCCCTTGGTGATTGACATAAGCCATGGCAGTGGCATTTTCCAATTGAATGCGCACTTGACACCCCTGAAGATGATCTGTCCAATGGTCCAGGCACAGTCTGATTGCTCAAAGTTCCAAGACATTGATCGGTAGTCTGGACTCTTCCAGTGTCCGGATCCCCAGAGCAGAATTCTTGCTGAGGACGCCTCCCCAGCTGGACAGGCTGCCATCCATGGTGACCACTGTCCAATGCAAGGGGAGGAAGGATTTGCCCAGCCGAAGTGCAGGAGAATGAAGCCACCATATCAGGAACTCCTTTGTTCCCTGGCCCTGTGAACAGGTTTGCGTAAAACCCCTGAAAACGTTCCGATGTTGGAACCTGTGACAATCACCCCTTGAAGCAACAGGATTTATACAGCCCCAAACATACCCTGTAAGCGGTCCGGGAAAAGGTGCAAGTTGATAGGAAAGAACCTTGCCGGGGGACAAAAGTGAAATTCAATCTTTTAGCCAGACCGAATACCTTTGTGGACCCATTTGTCTTGTACCAGGGAAGTCCACAGGTCCAGAAATCAGCGAAGACGTCCCCCCACCCCCGATATGCGTGAGGGCGCACCTTCATGCTGAAAGAGCCTTGTCCGTGAGTCTGGAGAAACCCGCTCTCGGCTTGCCAGACCAGGTTTGTTTGGATCCTCCAGAAGAGGCCCTGAAAGGCTGAGGGACGAAAAAAACTTCTTATGAGCCGAGAAAGAGAGCCCACGTCTACGACGAATTCCCTTGCCCTTAGTAGCCTGCGGAAGAAAAGTACTCTTTCCTTCTGTAAGACCATTAATGATGTCATCCAGGGTAGCCCAAAACAGGTGATCCCCTTGAAAGGGGAGATCAGTCAAGGCCTTTTTAGAATTCTGAACCGTAGACCAGCATTTAAGCCAAAAGACACAACTAACGACCACTGCCGAAACAGAGAACCGAGCCATTAGGGGAGCTGCATCCAAAGAGGCATCACAGATAACCTGCAGCTCCTGGATCAGTTGGTCCGCCAGCTCAGCAAAGGCAGTGGGGAGTTGTTCTCCCTCTAGGTCACGGCGTAAAAGATTAGCCTACTTGGTCAGAGTTTGCAACACCAGGGCAATGGCGAATACCAGCCTCAGTGCCGAACCAGCCAGAGTGTACATATTGCGGGCCACAGCCCTACATAAACAAAATATAATGAAACAAAAATCTGAAAAAAACTATGTTTTAAAGCAAAATGAATATGATTTTAAAAACTCATGTATAAATGTAAAAGTTTCTACCAAGTTAGATTGTTAATGACATATCAGTTAATAAAAATTAGTTGGATTTTCGGATATTACTAATCACTGTTAAGACAATTTGTTGTGTAAAAAAGCCTTCATAGCCAAGTATCAGGTTATTTAGGTTGTAAAAACATAAACTGTATTTTTTGTTAAAGGAATAAGGTTTATGGTATGCTTTCAGCAGGTGGAAAACTATAATTATTTAATCTGCCAATAAGTTTTTTTTTATATCGAACATCTTTTTGGTTGTACATATACATATATAAGACATTCATTATATACAGTATATTGATAATATATATTGCTAAGCAGGAAAGCAATAAATCAAAGCAATGCAAAGCAAGAATGCATCCTTTCTGCTTGTGTGCTGTGAGTGCAAGCTCGTTGATACATTCCTTTTAGACAGGCACTGAGCTAATCAGCAAACATGTTCCCTTTTCGGAATTGCAATCAATTAAAATTTGCTGTATCCTTTCAAGCATTCCTTTATCTAATCATCAAATAACACCAATGTGTTATAACTTTACTACAGGGTGAAGGTTGGCTTTTTAGTCATCCTGTAATTGAGATTTTTGGAAATTCCCAATAGGAATGAGAAGGCCCTATTTTATAGGGAAAACAATGCAATCTAATGTAAGGCACCTTATTTCCCATAGCCCTCTATGAAAAAAACAGGGCCCCTGTACAGTAGATCACATTACTTTGATAATGGAGAAAATATAGTTGTTCCCATACAGTGGTATCAAGCCTTTAAATGGGACAGAAGCATTGCCAAGCACTATAGCCATTTGCAATAAGCTTTTAATTTGTGTCAAATAAAAATAATAATGTAAAAATCAATGCTCTATTTAAAATGCGTAGCTAAGCACTCCTTAATTTGCAAGACTACCTCATGGGCATTCTTTCCAGTGTTGCAGATTTATTTCCTCTTTCAGATGTGTTTCTCAATGAAATTCTGTAGGAAAATATGGAACCATAGATTTAAATAAAGGAGTCACAGATTATTTTATCAATAATCTGAACCACACTCATAAATTGTAGATTTGTTGTAAGAGCTGCACCACATGGGAGAGTGTAGATTGCACTATTGTAATCTCAAGCAGCAACTGCATACATGGCCACTTCAGAGTGATGGACAATTGCTACAAAATTAACCCTTAAGAACTTGCGTTAAGAGAGAAGGTGGTTATTATTGCAGATCTTTTGAAAACGTTATTTGCTTGGCTGTCTATGAGTCACTTAACATGAAACAAGCATGAAGAAAGTGAAGTCAGAACTCCTCATCTGAATACTTGTTTCAGGTCAGTGACTCTAAGGTGTTGATTTACTAAAGGCAAATAGACTGTGCACTTTGCAAGTGCAGTTGCACTAGGCTAATGGAATTGCACTCATTTTCTTTAGTAAGTATAATGTGGTGAAGCTTCACTTTGGAAATAATACTCAATCAGGTGCAAGGAAATAAAAACATTTTTGCTTGCACATAATTGAATGATGGAAATCAGATGAGCCTTACTACATTTACCAAGCTCTGGGAAAATTTTGTGCATTTGCACTTGCAAAGTACATAGTCTACTTGCCTACTAGTCTACTTGCCTTTTTAATCCACCCCTGAAAGTCCTAAAGACAAAAGACCTGCATGTTAACCAAGATATTTGCATTTTCTGAAGGAGGGCAGCAGCTGGCACCTTCAAGTTCACCTTAGTACAGATTTATTTTCTTCTAACCCTTAAAATGGACTGTACACTTCAACAGCTTTGTGACTGCACAATGAATTGCCTGGTTCACATGGGTCAAAACGAGGCCACTGGGGACATTTTATGTCGGATAAGAGAAGCCATTTTTAAAAAAACATTTTCCAAATTTGTTTTAGAAACTACTTAACCTATGCAGACCCTCCATTCCATGCTACTAAGTAAACAAGTTAGGTTCACATTTTGGCATAGTTTGCAAAATGAAGTCATTATGTTCTTCTGTGGCTTCACCAACAGGCATGATAGTGGTACCCATGGGGTAGAGATCATTGCAAAGTTTGATGGATAAAAGATACCCTAAATGACAAAGTTGAGAAACTGAAGGCTGCGGCATGGCTGTACCATGGCCCCCAGGTCTAGCTAGTAGATTTGTTCATATATTCATTGAAGGGAAGTGTTACTGCAGTCCTTGTTCAGAAACAGAACTTGTTACTGTGTATGAGATGGTGGTGCATCTAGAAAGTTTATAGGGTGAAGTGTCTTACTAACCAACTGGCTAACTTGTGGAAACATTTTTTGGAGAGGTTCTGCAAAGGTTAGGGGACCATTTGAAGAAGAAAGATGGCTCAGGGTGCGATAAGATAGTCCACACTGATAAGCTCCTTCAGAAAATATTTATTTTATAGATTATGTGTGGACACATCAAATGGGAGAAGCCATCAAATGTACTCCAGTCTACAACTATACCTGTAGTATATTCACAATCTCTAATGATATGTCTGCAGTTTTGAACGGCCTGCTGTGGCATTACCAATGCAAAGTATTATGTATGGCCTCTTGGTGAAATCAGAGATTGCATTTGAGGTCCCCTACAGTATATCTACTAGGTTGACCATCACTGGCTTTGACATTGATACCTAGTCTATTTAGGAAAATCTGTTCATTCATCATCAAAGTTACTGTATAGAGAGGTCTACTGGCAATGTCAGATAGCTCTTTAAAAGGTATATTCTTTTTAACACTATACTAGTCATGTATGCAACTGATGACAAAAATGTCTACATGGCAATAGTGCTCAAAAGGAAAGCCAGGTAAACGGCTGTTTATTCATGTCCTGAGAGAGATTACAATAGCATAATCAAAGGTTACCTGCGTATATCAATCTTTCCAATACTTTTCTGTTACGCTTTTACATTTAATTAAAAATGAATCAAAAATTAAATGTGAAGAAACATGTACAGGCATAAGATAAAGAGAATTTGTAAAAGACAGCAATCTTTTGTTTTTGCTTCTTGTTGAGTCAGCTTTGTTGGTGCAATGTAGTAAATTGTGTGATATAAAAAGTACATTTCTCTGTGTCAGTAAGAAATACTTTGTGCTAGATAGTAATCACCGAATACTTGCAATAAGTACTACCAAGAAGGATAATAATAGTAAGGTATAGAGGATTTTATTTTGTTTTTATTTTTTTTATTAAAGTCTATTAATGACTAATGAAACTGGAGTAGCCACCTAAATTAAATGGGCTTTAGAATGCATTACATGTATGATGATTGAGACATAAAAGTCAGAACAATAGTATGAGTTAGAACATTAATATTAACATTTATAATGTTAGATTACAATATTAAATTCAGTAAGTAGTGTTACATGTCAGGAAAAGAATATATAATATTAAATAACTAGTGTAAAGAGCATGCAGATTTAATTATTCATCATTTAAATACTTTGTAACATTAAAATGCTTTACAAATACTTTTGAATACTGTTTAATTTATAAACATCCCTGTTTTGTGCTGGGGTGTGAAAATATATGTGAAAATACAGTTATCAACTCGTAAAGGCCCATATTTGCCATCTGATTTTCTGGTTTGTGGACTTTTGCAAAATTGTTTATTTTCTTTGTGTAGCGCAGAGCCGGGTCTGGTCTGGTTGTTTGGTCCCAGGTTACATTCCCTGACAGGCACATAGCAGCCAGGCAAACATTGGTTCACAAAACAGAAAACAGGCTGTACATGTCTTTTTGCAGTTTAATTTGCTGAAACAGCTTAGATAGGGTGAGGGTGAGCCTTCGAATACTCCAAAGTCTTGCAGTAAACTGTAATGGAGGACTCTAAATCTGAACTGCTCTCTTCAGGTTGAGAACCCCCCTCTTGAATATGAAAGGTAACTATATTCCTAAAAGGAACTCCTCAACAGGAGTATAGTATTGTGTATGTACTGCTGTAAGCTCTCCCAAATGGGGGGGGGGGGAGTCTCTGGAATCCACATAGCAGGTACTCCCTGTTTTGTGTATAATGAGTTGCCACTTACAGTACCAGTCAGCTTGTTGCCTGTGTCCTGGATCCTCAGATGAGCTTTCTGCATGCTTTCAAGGGACTAGGCCATAGGTCCCCTAGCCCAATTAACACTGTTAGGCTGAGGCCTAGAACAGCTTCTTCTTGTTTTTGGGGTCCCTAGCCCAAGCATGAGCTGGGACCCCAAAAACAAGAAGAAGCTGTTCTAGGCCTCAGCCCAACAGTGTTAATTTCATCAATGAATATATTTTCGTGGATGAAAATAGCAATTCAGATGAATATGTAAATAAATAAATAAAATACAACTAAAACTAAAACGGCAGTTTTTTGTGTTTTTTTTTTGTTTTGTTTTGTATATTCCGCCCTGCGTAGCCAATTTTTTTTTCTTTTTTTGTTTTGTATGTTCCACCCTGTGTGGTGAGTTTTTTCTCTTTTAAAAGCAATAAAAAGAAATTGACAAAAAAAAAAAAAAATTAAAAATTAAAATGGCATTTTAGCCAAAAGACTGACTAAAACTAAATCGAAATTTGATGTCAAAATTAACACTGTAGCCTAGTTATACCCCTCTCCTTAATACCATAAATAATAAGTTATTTGATTTTTGACTCCAGGAGTATTAAATGAGTTTGGAAATTCTAGAGAAATGCTTAAATAATGCATTATTTAACTAAACGAAACTAGATTTTAGTAGACTAAAATGATTTTAGTAGACTAAAATGTACTGAAGATGTTAGTCTACTAGGATATGACTAAAACAATTCAGGATGACCAAAATTCAAGTAAAAATAAAATGACATTTTAGTCAAAAGACTATGATTAAAACTAAATTGAAAGTTGACGTCAAAATTAACACTGGAGCCTAGTTATACCCCTCCCCTGGGGCCTAGTTATACCCCTCCCTGCTGGTCACTCACTCTCCTGACCAGGGAGAGGCTGAAGAAGCATTAAGTGAGGCAGAGTCAATTCTCTCCTGCTCACTATACCCCAGAGCTCAGTGGGATGCAGGGAAAGTAGTTGAGGCCGCAACTGCAGAACCTAGAACAGACAGTAACAAATGATAAATTCTCTCCCTGATTACAGGGAGGCCCAAAACTAAATTTACCTGACACTAGTAGCCTACTGAGGGGTGCTACATTTGTTTTATCCACTTACTTCATATGGAACATTGCAGAGGATACTTGTTTTATGTTGGCTATAGGTGTTAGAGAGTGAGGCAAAGGCATCTTTTCTAGAGATCTTGCTAGAAACATGCATGCTTAGATCTTCCAGGTGTGCAAACTTATATGGGATACACACTATACAATTTTCCCAAACACTTTCAAATTGTATGTAATCAGGCAGGCCCTTGCACTACATAGTTTAAGGTAAATTTAAAGGAAATCGAAGAACAAAAGTTGTATAGTGTGTACCCAGCCTTACACCTATGAAGAAAGGAGGGTGGACAGGACATCACCTGACACTGGCCTAATACAAAGAAAAAAAATATATCAGTCTTATGAAAATATCCAATGCAACCAATAGCTGGCACCTGTGAGAGCCGTCATCACCTACTGCTGCCCACTGCTACCTACAGACATAGGGATCAGCTGGAGCTGGCAAACACTCATTTTGTGTCTCTAAATACCTTAGTAGTTTAGCTTTTAATTAACTTTAATTGACTCTTCTCAAAAGCCTAGTATACACAGGCTTTTGAAAAGAGTTAATTAAAGTGAACCTTTCTATTCTCCAAACTTCTAGGCACTAAATACTCCTGCTTTCCCCAAAACAAGCAGTCCAATCAGATTAAAATTTTGTCTCTTGTCAAAAGTCAGCAGCTAGACCCTAGGCTGTGACAGAAAAGCCAGAAGTGTTTTTGGAATGCCTAACTTTACCTTCTCTAAGCTGTTAGAATGGCAAAATGGTGGCTCACAGTGAGGAAATAACCTGGGCCCCAAACGATAGACCAGAGTAAAGTTTTTGTTTAGTGATTTTGAACCAGGGAGTTTTTAAGTCGAATAGTTCACATTCAGCAGAGATGAACACCGACCAAAGAAAAGGTTGTGATTGCTATGATCAAGAAACAGCCGGCAAAATAAAAAGATTTTAACCTACCCTTTTGGTGGGTGTTGACTCTACTACACTCCCTATAAGAGCTCCAGGTGCTTTTATTATCCAATACACCAATATTTTCTGTTAGGTGCTGTGGTTCCTCCTGCTGGCCCTATTTGACACACCCAAAAGTATCCGATAACAATGGCACCCAGAGCTTTTCAAGATACGGAACATTTAACACACCGCTCTCTGGAAAAGCATGTACACAGCTTTTAAATTTACAGGCTGCCTATTCAGATTTGTTTTACATAGGGACAGTAAGTCAATTTATATGCATAGTAAAGGCATCTTAAATGTCCATGCACAAAGGGTACCTTTCTTTACCTGACAGCAGTGGCTTTCTCAGGTCAAATACTGATTGTAAGGCAATAATGGTAAACCTTTTCATTCCTATTTTTTGTATCCAAGCACTAGCATGCAGCCTTGTCAGTTTGAGAGCCATTGGAAAATGAAAACTCCCTTCCAAACAAATATTTTTGACATACTCCCCGGGTTTTATTGCTTTGTTTTTTTTTATGATGATGTAGGTTCTAGATTCCTAAAATTTTGACTGATAACTTTTATTAAAGCTGGCAGATGATCTTACCTACAGTCTCTATACAATACCCTTTGGATTTACCAACAATGTGTGGTATAATGGCCTACACATTGATAGCCAAACAGTAAGACCATCACATAACAAAAGGAGGTATCTGTGACCAACTTTAAAGGAGAAGTACAGCCAAAGCTCCCTTGGCTGTACTTCTCCTGTGTGTCATAGGAGTACAGTTCATTCTGCACTTCTGTTACCCATTTTCAGCTGACAGCAGGCTTATTCCCGCTATCGGCTGATGTCACAGAGACAGTCCAGGCTGGGGAAAGATCGCGACCATATGGTCGGGATCCACCCAGGAGCTTGGACCGACACCTGGCTCAGCCTCTTAATAATCTGCTGAGAGCCTGAGCCAGCTGCTCCTGCCCCCTCCACAGCCCAATGCTCCAGTGAACGCAAGGGAAAGCAGAGAAGAAAGCAAATGACTGACAATCACCGCTCTCTCCTCAGAGTGGCGGGGAAAACTCAGCGATATCTTGCTGACATGCATTGAGACAGATATTTTAGTGCTGATGTTACGCTGCTGCATGATATCGGTCAGCAGCAGCTTTCTATATAAGTTACAGTGGTTTTTGCATTGATATATTGGTCTGTTTGTTTGGCATGCTATGTATGTGATCCTCATTGTGCAATAAATACTACACAATTACCATCTTTGCTGGCTCTGGTGTGAGCTTTATATGCTGCAGCTTGCATTGGTGCTGGGAACTGGAGAGGAGAGCACTGTGGATGGATGCATAGGCTACCCTGAATGACATCTACTTAGAGGAGCTTTAGTCTCCCTCCCCCCCCCCAAAAAAAAAAAATTAAAAGACAGCAACTTCAAATACTGTAGCTGCTTACTTTTAATAAAAGGACACTTACCTGTTCAGGGATCCAGCGCTGTCCTCACCTGACGCATGCGCTTTGTGAATGGTCCCACAGTCTCACAGGACCTGTGATGTTCCCCAGAAGGCTGCGGGCAAAGAGGGGGGGGTGAACTTCTGCTCAGATCACCATGTTGATCCTGGCAGAATTGGGAGCATGCACCTGTTAAAACCAGGTACCCACTCCCACCCCAAATACAAATAAATAAGTGCCAAATGTTAAAGGAGGAAGGGGGGGGGGCAAACAAGCAGTCCTGCTTAAAGAAAGACATACTAAGCTTTCTACAAATTTTGTAGCTCATTTTCTGGTGAATGTTCATTTCATGAGGTGATGGTTGGTGCGACTTTACACCGGAAAGAGTCTGGCAACAATCTAACAATCTGAGTCATTCATGGAGCAATTATAATACATATATTTTTTGGAGTATACAGGACTTTTTTGCACTTTATTGGCACTTTATATCCTTTTAGACCTATATACTTAATCTGCACTTTAGGATTGACGTATTTATATTTATGTTGATTTTTGCACTTTACATAGATATGTGACTAATTGTTGCACTTTGTGATTAATTGTTTCACTCTGATAGTGTGTCATTGTGTCGCTGCAGGTGATTTTCTTTATATGACCAACTTTAAGCTAACTCAAAATTGAAGGAATGTTCCCTGAGCCCAGCAAACACCAGACACAATGCACAGAAAACAATACCTGTCCAGAGCATCATCTGACTTGAACCTGTTGTGTATGGATGCCTTCTCTTCTTTATCATCATCCCTGGAAAACAAAGGTAAACAGCTCAGGACATAATATTGTAAAATAGACAAATCAAACAGATATGTACAGTGCATGTCTATTTCATTCAACCCAAACTGACAGCTCCAGTTGGAGCCAATGTATCCCATCAGATTGGGAGCTGGTCGGCTGCTAGTTTTCCAGCATGCACATCCGACAAAAGTCGGCCGAATGCCCAGCTTCTGTCGGACCGGCTGCAATACACATGGGCCGAATGTCGGCCAGTTTTTTTTTAAACCAGCTGATGTTGCCAGACATTCAGCCTGTCTGTACTAGGCTTATGTTCTTCTGTACATAAAAATAACAGCATTGCTCAAACTAATGACACTTTTATACGATTTTAAAACTGTCCCCTTTGTACTACCCACCGCCTACTTTACAACATCCTGCAGATCAAGCCGCCTTTGGAGCTACCAGTTGCTGTAATCATTACGAACTAAACAATGTGATAAATGCATCTGGTTATAATGTTAAAACCATAATAAGAAACATTGTAATAATAAAAATAATATTGGAAGAAAGGAAAGGTATTATGGTGTTATGTTAGCCATAACAACTAATTAGGGGATTAGGGAAGTGATTAGGGGTTTTATATCAGTACATCTAATAACATTTGCAGGATAGAAGAGTTCTTATTACTTGTCCAGATTTTCCTGGGATTTGTATCTATTTAGTATACTTCTCCCATAGTTTTCTTCTCTCCTGTAAAACATGAGAAAATAATACATACATATAATATCAAGCAAAATACAATAGCACTCAAATGTAAAAAAAAAAAAAAGGCATGAGAAGACTGAAGGGGTGCTAAACAATAACAAGCAGATTTGTTTATGCATATGCCTAAATTCTAATATTATTAAATCCAGAAAAATTGATGGTTTTGATTTGAAACATCCTTACATTCCAGTAACACTGCTGGAAAATGTGCTAAATGTTATTATAGTGTAGGTCAGTGGTTGCAGCGCTGCTTCAACTAAAAAAACTACATATAGTGTGCAAATTCACATATAAATAAATGATGAGCAGTGATGCATCAAAATTCATCATCGTCATCTGTGAGCTACAGATGACTCTGTGATTGACAGCGAAACGCGTCTAGCAATTGGCCGAGCGGACTGCCACGTCACATCCGGCCGGTGGAGCGCACGCTGCGGGAGCAGCGAACCACCGCGTCGTGTCATATATGCTTGATTTTTCATTATGTTTGTGAGTATTATTCTTGTTTGCTTGAATAAACCTTGTTAAACGATCTTCACTATGGATGGTTCTTTCTTACATGAGGAAACTCTGGATTGATAAGCACCATCAAGGATCTTACCATCGGCATCAGAGATTTTCATGCAAAGAGTGTGATCAGCAGTATATGCCTGTTTAAAAGCACATTGTGGTAAGTAGAAAACCACGCGGGGGAAACCCCCCTTCCAAGCACAGATTAAGCACAGAAGCACTTTATTTGCATTTCTTTGATGGACTAGATTATGGACGATATGCAATTTTTCTTCATCCATTTTTTTCACCAATTTGTATGAATTTTTATGTATTTTTATGAATTTTGATGCATCACTGTCATCATTTATTTATATGTGAATTTGCACACTATATGTAGTTTTTTTAGTTGAAGCAGCGCTGCAACCACTGACCTACATGATTTAAAGAGCACTAGCACTTTATTTGCAGCAAGCAGCTTTTGTATGCACAGACACCATTATTCTTTCCTCATTTGGTGTAGCACGTATTTCAGCACTTTATTAATTTATTTATTCTTTCTTACCACAAGCGCTGGGTTTTATTGTCATAAATGTTATTATAGGTTTGGCTAGGCAATGAAGGTCTTGACTACATTGGTGAACGTGTGAACTCCAGGGCCCTAGCATGAAACTTGATCAGACCTAACTGTTCACTTTCTTACATCTTTTCCTCTTCATCTTCTGGCCGTGTTTTTATCCAGCTACTGTCCTTTAGCAAACCTCTTCTTTTGTTTGTCTCTTGTATCACATTCTGTCTGCTTACAGATCCCAGGGTACTACTTTTAGAGTCTGCTGGAAACACAACAAAGAAAACACAGCTCAGAAAGCTTGTAGAGAAAATGTATTAAGACATGAAGAATGTTGCTTATCACCTCATCAAGGTAGTGAATGAATCTAGAGGAAATATCATTTTTACAGTAGATTTAATGGGTTAAAAGAAGAAAAAATATACAGTACAACACTTTTTTAGGTAGTATAGAATTTGCACCACTGCAGCTCCCATCCTAACCTGGCCCTCATTAAGCTTATACAAGTTACCAATGACCCAAGATAGGTACAGGGGCCTTTTTGATTCCTCCTAGCAAAAAAGCTCCCTTGCAACTGAGCACTCCAGCAAAGAGAATATGATCAAGAAGAAGTCCCAATGTGGCATGATTCACAGCCTCTCGCTGCTGCTCCCACCAACACCTCCCACTACAGCAGCCCCTTCTCTCAGAGCTGGCTAAAGGCAGACCTGCCAGGGCTAACCTGTGAAGACAGCAAGAGACCCTCAGAGGAGGGATACCACAGGCTCCCAATCAACTGCTTTTGGATTTATTCTGACTTACTGTAAACCTAATCGGAACTATGAAGCCATTTCTCAAATTGCTCAGAAAATGAGACATAAAATACTGCTCTGGCAATCTGTTTCAACTGGTAGCATTCAAAACGTGGAAATCAGCCAGCCACATTTCACTATCTGGGTGACCTGTCCTGGCTCCTAGGGACTTTTGAACTCCCACACGTCATACTCCCCGACTTTCCAATGAAACCTTTTCTTCCGGGTCGCCCCCAACACAATCCAGGAAAATAATCTCTCCCAACAACAAAAAAGGACTAGCAACTACTATGTCAAAAAAGAAATTGTGCCTGGATCAGATTCAAGATGCCTCAAGTGCTGGAAGAAATTACCACCTCACCTTGTCTAACTCCCATGCTGACCTTGCAGTATTCCCCAAACATCCTCCTCCTTGGAACATCACACCAGCTTTCTCCTATCTCAACCCTTCTTTTGAGCCAGTATCTGGTCACTATTCACTTGACCTGCTTTCTGACTAATTGAACTACACCATAGTCGGCTTTATCTGCACTCTGTATAGCATCCACAAAGCACATTGTTTTCCTAGTTTTCCTGGTTTTCCTAGTTAGTGAGGTTGAAAAAAGATACCAGTCCATCCAGTTCAACCTATGATGAGTGTGTGTATAAGTGTTTATGTCAATAGTACATTGTATACCCCTGTATGTTGTGGTTGTTAAGGTGCCCATCTAATAGTTTTTTTTTAAACTATCAATGCTCCCTGCTGATACCACTGCTTGTGGAAGAGAATTCCACATCCTTACCTTTCTGACAGTATAGAACCCTTTATGCAGTTTAAGGTTAAACCGCTTCTCTTCTAATTTTAGTGAATGGCCGTGGTCCTTTTATATTCCCTTTAGCTGAAAAGAGTGTTCCCTATGCTAGGGTCGCCAGTACAGTATTTGTACATTGATATCATATCCTCTCTCAAGCGTCTCCTCTGCAGAGAGAATAAGTTCAATGCTTATAGTCTTTCCTCTTAGCTGAAGTCCTCCATTCCCTTTATTAGCTTTGTTGCCCTTCTCCAGTTCCAGCACATCCTTCCTGAGGACCGGTGCCTAGAACTGGATGGCATACTTGAGATGCGGCCAGACCAGACTCTTGTAGAGTCGGAGAATTATCATTTTATCTCTGGAATGAGTCCCCTTTTTTAAACATGCCAATGCCAGTATTCTGTTGGCTTTGCTTGCAGCAGCTTGGCATTGCATGCCATTGCTGAGCTTGTCGTCCACTAGGACCCCCAGGTCCTTTTCTATCTTTGATTCCCCCAAAGGCTCTCCCCCTAGTGAGTAACTTTTGTTCATATTTATGGTACCCAAATGCATTACCTTACATTTTCCAGCATTAAACCTCATTTGCCATGTAGTTGCCCACCCCATTATTTTGTTCAGGTATTCTTGTAAGGTTTCCACATCCTGCGTAGAAGTTATTGCCCTGCTTAATTTAGTATCGTCCACAAACACGGAGATTGAGCTGCTTATCCACTAGGACATTGCTCCAAACTATCTTTCCTTGGCCTAGTAAAGCTTTAAACCGCATTTACCTAATTGTTGGGACACAAACCCACATTTATTTGAAGTTTGATAGTAAGTACTAATTTTTTTTGTTTTTTAAAACCAGTTACTGTGTTCTTAGGATGACCACTCCCTCTCTCTGGCCCTAAATAATCTGTATGTTGTACAGATACTGGTATATATAGATCAATAAACAAAAAAATAATAATAATGGTATCCTTGCATCTCTTACCACCACTTGGTATGGAAAGCTACAGAAGTGTAAGCAACATTATCAAGGGCCAGTGGCCAAAGCAGATATGCAATTCTATTCTTAGGCTACCCAAACCCCCAACAGTTTCTCCTAGGTATTTTTATATAGGTCCCTAAAGGCTAGTCCTTCTAGCACTTAAATACCCAGTTTCCTCAGTTTCTGCTCCCTGGTATTTATCTTTCCCTACCTTCTACTCAACCACATTCCCTATTCTACGCTTCCTTTACCCAACCTCCTACCAATCTCATAATGATCCTCCTTAAAATCTGCTTTTAACGTAAATTGTATGAATATACGGTACCTAAATACATTTGAGAGTGAATAAAAGATTCTTTGATTTAAAGAATAAAATACACCTGAATAGACCTGAGAGTGAATCAAAGATTCTTTGAAACATGCACAAAAATAAAGTTGATATGCTGTCTTTACAAGAAACCTGTGCAAATACAGGCACTGCCCATTTGCTTGTGGGTAGGCCGATGATAGTATGAAGCAGTTCTTCTGGGGTAAATAGGGAGTACAGACTGTCACTATCATCAGGAGGCAATGAATCTCCAGTACTCCAGATACTCTGGATTATTTGGCTCAACAACAGTTTACTCTGTGTGGTTACAGAATATCTCTCAAACTATCATCCAATTTATGGTAACTCATACTAATGACAAAACTTCCTCTTCCATTTAATAGAAAAAGAAATTGCATTCTCCAGAAGGAATTTATATCTAATGGAGCCCATCTTATAGAGAGACGTCAAGCCAAATAGCATCACCATACCAAAGGATTTTAATCCTCCAATCTAATCACAAATTTACATTCTTGCAAATCACACTTTTCACAGCTTTAACATTTGATTCCAACTTTGTCAGCTTGTTGACCATCACTCCATGGATGCTCAAGACATTGAATTCCGCAACAAATGTGGCTGCCTCTTTGTGCATAAATTACACACAAGATCCATGACCACCTACATTCTCAAAATTCTTACCCAAATGCAGTATAGTATAGAAAGCCAGCAAGATTTCTCAAGCCTTCAAACAATTGTACACTAACCTCTACAACATTCTGATGTTGGTGAAAGCCTGCACTCCCTATTTACCCCAGAAGAACTCCTTCATACTATCATCGACCTACCCACAAGCAAATGCTGAGGACCAGATGCTACAAAACTCTTAAGGAGACTATAACTCAGCTTTATTAAAGGTTTCACCTACCAGTCCTTTCCTATCTAAACACTTGAAGACCCTATTATCCTCATTCCCAAACCCAGAAAACAACTACAGCAGTTACAGATTTTTTTTCCTCATTAATATGGATGCTAAAATATTTGTTAGGGGGCTGTCATTAAACATCAGCCCTACCTGTATAGACAATGAATTGATCAAGCTCACACCCACTTGGAGTCAATTTATCATTACTTTCCCATGGTAGATGCCAAGAATGCTTTCAACCAGGTTAGCTGGCCCTTTCTAGAAGCCACCTTGCAACAAATTAGCATAGGAAACTCTCTCCTTCAAAAGATCATGACACTAAATAACAATTTGACAGCCAGGATTAGGATGAATGGCACCCTTTTTTAACCCATCAATATCAACATCAGCACACAGCAGCACCAATGAGTCCATCTAGGGCCTACATGTAGGAACGGAGTGCCATGAGTTGGTCCTGTTTGCTTATGACCTGTTGATGCTTATCACACAACGACTCACTAGCCTCCCCAATGTCCTAAAGGATTTCAAATTACAATGGTATTACATATATTTTGTGAAAGATTAACTAAAATAATTGATTGTGCTCAATGAATGTATAATTTAGTCATTACCGCTTCCAGATTTGTTATAGGTGTAAGTAGACATCTTGCTGAACAGCTTCTTTATATCTGATAAAAAAGGAAAAAACAAAAAACATGAATATATTGATAAATTAATAGTTTATGATGTCATTTATGATACCTGCACTCTACATATGCTGCCAACATTGTTAGTTTCCTATGAGCATGTTATTTACTGGTTGTATTAACCATTTTAAAATGTAAATAAAAATTACAAAGACAAATATCCCAACTCCACTTTTGTACCGCAGCACAAAATAAATGTAACCACCGGTCAAAAAAAGAAGTTTAATGTTATTCCATGGTCCATTTTAGGCTGATTACACAAAAAAGAAATAGTCAGTGGCAGGGTCACTAAAAAGTCTGCCTATGTGTCCCTAAGGGATCGCTTCCTCTGCTGCCGCACTTAGCAAGATGATGATCTGACGCTGGCCTGATCCCTGCTGAATCTTGATTGCTAGTGATGGGAGTCACAGCTACAAAAGGTATGATTCCATTGGAAAAAGCAGGCAGCCTCTTAGCGATTCTGCCGCTGGCAATTTTGACAAATTCTCAGTAACAGGAATGCTAGTGACAGAGTCACCTGTGTGTCATCAGCCTTACATTTTAAATTTTTCTATACATTGTTTGCAATAATACATTTCTAGGACAATGGTAATCATAGTAAAAATGGCTCTGTTCGCTCTCTGCCCTGCACAGCTGTGCCTGTGCCTCTTCTAGTTACCTGCAGTAAATCCTATTTAGCTCAAGTTCAAGTAAGATTTTCCATGTGCAGAACTCTGGATTAAATCCAACAAAACCAAGGTATTCTATAAAACAATGGCATGGAAAGTGTAGCCCTCAGTAGTATATACATTTTTTAACTAACCGATCATTCCAGATAATTAGGACATTTACTTAGATCATAAACCATAGCAGTGTAAAAGATAAGGTGACTAAGGTACCACACCTCTTTAAAATATGTAGAGACACACAGTGAAACTGGCGGGTTCTTTAGTTGTACTGCATCTTGCCAAATAATTCTCTGACCCGATCATATCATGTGACAAAGAGAAATGTGGGCAGGACTGCAGCCTTGCCCTTGTCCTACCTGCTCTTTTTAGTAAATGAGTCATTTCTGCAGCACTGACTAATTAACATGAAAGGTATGAGTGATACCACCTGCTATTCATGCAAAATATATTTGGTATTGTTCTAGAGAGATGTTTGTATTGTATAAGAATTATAGATTCTACAAATTACAATGTTGAAGTGGCAAAAATGGTTTGAGGACATCTGCAACCCAACTAGTGCAACTGTCTTACACATAACAATAATAATAAATGTAAAATGAACACCATGGTACATTAAAATGTATTTTTCAGTTTTGGATAGACTAAAGAATGGCAAGAGCCCCTGTCAGTTTTTTATTGCTGTCTGCATTCCTGCTGGAGAGATTCCCCCTCTCTATTTGTTCTGATGAAACCTGAGAAGAAAGTGATACAAAATCCACAATTGTCACTAGAACAAAAATGAATTAATATAATTCAATGAAGCAATGATAGGGCAAGGTCTTTTAGCACCCAAGTAAAAAAAAGGTGATTACTGTCCTTGATACTTTTTTTATTTGCACTAACATATAATCTTTCAGGACAAGCTTTTGGAGTATGTCCCCTTCTTCAAGGCCAAACTGCGCACCCCCCCCACCCACCTATGAACTGTGAACTACTTCAGCAGCTTAAATTGCAGGTCTTGCCCTGTTTATGCCAAAACGCTCAAGGTGACCATCTCTTCTGTATACCCCTCAGCCTAGCCCTGCTCTTAGCCCATCCCTGCAATACTTTGCAATAAGGCCATTGGTTCCAGTGACAACCATCTAAAGCGAAATTTCTTCTCATTCTGGAAAGATTTCCACTCACTTCCCATTGTGTCTCTGGGACAGGAAATAAAGGATAATCTCCTAATGTCTACTTGGGTAGGTCAGCATTCCAGATGAGATGACAGTTTTCACATCTTATTATTCTACTTGGGAGAAAACCCTATGCACAGTCAAATTATGGGCACTGTACAGACTATGGAGGTGTATTCTCACCAAGCCATCATCCCTGTTAGGCCTTTTGCACATTGGTGACTGAGCCCATATAACGTTAATTCCAGAGTTACTCTTCTGTCCTGAAT